>NC_066621.1:35677261-36396591 GCF_025201925.1 Gopherus flavomarginatus | reverse complement strand
TTGTGTTATTGAAACGGAACCCCTGGATACTGAACCCAGCCCTTGCTGCCAACTCAGAGGGGCAGAAGGGTTACACCTCTATACAGAGCCCAGCTCAGGAAAATTTCAGGGCAGAAAGGTAAGCATGACACGCTTTAACTGGGGGTAAAGGGAGCAATTAAAGAAGAAAAAAGATTGAGATGCTAAAAAAAATGAAGGAATTACAAAGCAATAAGTCATCCAGAGCACATGATACAACCAAGAGTTCTGAAGAGCTTCGAAATGAAGCAACTGAGCTGCTTGCAAAAAATATGCCATCTCATTAAAATTACCTAGTATACTGGAAGAGTATCAAATGTTGTACCTATATTTTTTAAAAGGCTAGGGTTGGTGCAGGGAATTACAGATCAGTACACTGGAATTGTGTTCTTGGTAAATTGATTGAAATGCTGATTAGAAACAGAATTATACAACACGTAAAAGATTACGATAGGATTGGCTAACCAGCATGACTTGCGCAGGGAAAGTTGTGCCTTGTGAATGCATTAGAATTCTTTGCTTGTGTCAATAAGGTAATGGATAAAGGAAATATTTTATTTAGACTTAGAGCAGGCCTTTGACAGTGGACATCTCTACATTGCAATCAGAAATGTGACCACAGCACATTTAGACATACCTGAGCTAGGTTTGCTCAAGCTAGCTCAGGTATGTACACTTCTTATTGCAGTGTAGACATATCCGAAGTCCCTCACATGAGGCTATTAGAAAAATTAAATAGTCATAGTGTGAGAGGCAAAGCATTGATGATGATTCAGAAATGGGCTGAGAGACAGCAAACAAAAAGTAGGAATAAATGGTCAATTTTCATCATGGCAAAAAGGTTAGTAATGGAGTGCCTCAAGGTTCCACACTGCCTGTGCTGTTTAATAAAACAATCTGCAGGAGGGACTGAGCAGTGAAGTCACTAAATTTGCAGATAACACAAAATTATTTAGGCAAGTCAATACCAGAAAAGACAATGAGGAACTACAGAGACATTTTGTAGCCCAATTACATGAATGGGCTCCAAAATGGTAGATGAAATTCAACAGTGGCAAATACAAAGTAATCCATATTGAATGGAATAATTCAAATTTCTTAATTACCTTACTGGGTTCTAACTTTACTGTTATGTCTGGATAAAAGATCTGAGCATTATTGTGGACAGCTCAATGAAGACAGAATTGGATTGAGAATGGAATGCTGAAAATGTCATTATAGTGGTACAACCTCACCCGCAATTCTGTGTTGTGTTCAGTTCTGATCACTCCATCTCCAAAAGGATAAACAGAATCAGAGGCAGTTCACAGACAGGAGACAAGAATGATAACAGGCATGGGAAAATGTACATATGATGAGAAACTGAACATATTGTTTATCTTAGAGAGGAGACAAATGAGAGAGGAAATGATAAAAGTGTGCCAAATACTACATGGTGCAGAGAAGGTCTATTTGGAATGTCTGTTCTCCCTGTCTGATAACACAAGAACAAGGGGACATTCAAAGAAATGGAAAGGTGGCTAATTCAAAACTGAGAAGCTTTTTCCACACAATACATCATTCGCCTGTTGGGACTCATTGCCAAAGGATATATTAAGGCCAAGAACTTAGCAGGATTTAAAAAGGCATCGGTGCTTTATATGGATAACAAGAATATCTAGAGAAGGAATAGTAAAGATTAAAAGGAAAGGTATAAACCCTCATGGTTAGACAAATACCTGTCAGGAAGGGTCTAGTTATTACTTAGTCCTGCTTGAGCGCAGAAGACTGGACTAGGTGACCTTCCCTTCCAGTCCTACACTTCTAGGACTCTATGCTTGGGGGCATAAGCCAACTTCCACTGGAAGTTAGGAAGAAACCTTCCCTGGGGACAAATTATCCCATTATTACTTACTGAAGTTTTTTTTGCAACTTCATCTGAAGCCTCTTATACTAGCCAATGACAGGATTGTGGGTTATACAGGATTCTGGGTTAGATGGACCAACCACTGGTCTGAATTAATATTGAAATTCCTGTACTTTTAGGACTGTATGACCTCCCAAGAAAGGTGGGTTAGAATGTACCTATTGTGTTCCTGGAAGTGGGCGGGTGAAGGGATCCCCCCACTCCCCCAGCCTAAGGGGAGGATCTACAGGACCTGAAAACCCAACTGAGTTTGGGGGACAACTAATAAAATAATAGGGACAGGAGAGCGGTCAGAGGGTCAAAAGAAGGGAGCCTGATGGGGACACTGAGCAGAGAACCCTGGAGAGTGCCCACTGCTCCTCGAAGGCATCAAGGGAGCCAGTGGACGCCGCCCAGAGGAACTCTGCCTGGATACATGAATGGACAGAGGATCAGAAACAAGCCCCACAGTCACAGGAGTCTCCACTGGCCAACGTCCTCTCCCTGGTTTTGTAGATGGCTGTTTTAGCCAGGGCAAGGAGGAGGCTGACCAGGAGGTCCCGTGATTTTGTGGGGCCACGGATGGGGAGTGCATAGAGAAGGAGGTGAGGGGAAAAATGCAGCCAGAAACACAACAGTATATTCGTGAGGAGCTGGTATAGGGGCTGCAACCTGGCACACTCTATGTAAACGTGCACCAGGGTCTCCCTCACGCCACAGAAGAGGCAGGTGTCTGGGACAGGGGTAAACCGCACCAAATACATGCCTGTGCTCACGGCCCCATGAAGGAGCCACCAGCTGATATCCCCAGTGGGTCTCGGGACCAGAGTGGAGTAAAAGCTGGCCCAACAGGGCTCCTCACGCTCCAGAGCTGGCAGAAGGTCCCGCCACTTTGTGTCGGGGCGGGACACGAGGGTGAGGAAGTGAAGGGTGTGGAGCACGAGTGTGTATAGATGTTTCCTTGGTGTGGTTTGGAAAAGGACCAGCTGCAGATCGTGCAGCCGGCTTACAGAGAAGAGGCAGGGGAGCCGGTTGGGTCCACGGGGCAGGGGCCCGATGGAAAGATCCAGAGGTGGAGGGTGGGTGGGGTGTGCCCTCGTGCAGGACCCGGTCAAGGTAGGCCCGAGCAGTGGGCGGCAAAGCGGCCCTCACCTCCTGAAGTATGCGTCGGGGAGTACAAGGCCTGGAGAGCCCCGTACGCCAAGCGAGCATCAGGGGATCCAGCCAGTCTCCCCGTCGTAATCCAGGAGGTCTCCGACTCTGGTGAATTCCACCAGGACCAACCTCTGGTACACCGAGGGGGACTCCGCCACCTGCACACGGAGCTGGGGATTGTGTAGCAGGGGCTCTGTGAGGAGATCTGCCCCCTCGGTGGCCGCCACGGACCTGGTCGCCAAGAACAGTTTCCAGGTCTGGAGGAGGTGCTGGTAGAAGACCGGCAGGCCGGAGAGGTCTCGCGGAAGACATGGGTTAGAATGTAAGCAGTATGGCCACTTTTACTATACAGTGGATGTCTCTAGTTCTCTAGCTATGATATAGGCTGGTCAGAGAGACAGAAAGAAAAGAACTGAAGGATTAGTGCTACTGAATAACAAGAAAAAGTGAAAGCAGCAAAGAGTCCTGTGGCACCTTATAGACTAACAGACATATTGGAGCATGAGTTTTCGTGGGTGAATACCCACATCGCCGGATGCATATAGTGGAAATTTCCAGGAGCAGGTATATATATGCAAGCAAGAAGCAGGCTAGAGATAACGAGGTTAGTTCAATCAGGGAGGATGAGGCCCTCTTCTAGCAGTTGAGATGTGAAAACCAAGGGAGGAGAAACTGCTTTTGTAGTTGGCTAGCCATTCACAGTCTTTGTTTAATCCTGAGCTGATGGTGTCAAATTTGCAGATGAACTGAAGCTCAGCAGTTTCTCTTTGAAGTCTGGTCCTTTAGGTTTTTTTTTTTGCTGCAGGATGGCTACCTTTAAATCTGCTATTGTGTGTCCAGGGAGATTGAAGTGTTCTCCTACAGTTTTTGTATATTGCCGTTCCTAATATCTGATTTGTGTCCATTATTCTTTTCCGTAAGGTCTGTCCAGTTTGGCTGATGTACATAGCAGAGGGGCATTGCTGGCATATACTGGCGTATGTTACATTGGTGGACGTGCAGGTAAATGAACCGGTGATGGTGTGACTGATCTGGTTAGGTCCTGTGATGGTGTCGCTGGTATAGATCTGTGGGCAGAGTTGGCATCGAGGTTTGTTGCATGGATTGGTTCCTGAGTTAGAGTTACTATGGTGCAGTGTGCAGTTACTGGTGAGAATATGCTTCAGGTTGGCAGGTTATCTGTGAGCAAGGACTGGCCTGCCACCCAAGGCCTGTGAAAGTGAGGGACCATTGTCCAGGATGGGTTGTAGATCCCTGATGATGTGTTGGAGGGATTTTAGCTGGGGACTGTATGTGATGGCCAGTGGAGTTCTGTTGGTTTCTTAGTCTATAAGGTGCCACAGGACACTTTGCTGCTTTTACAGATCCAGACTAACACGGCTACCCCTCTGATACTTAAGAAAGAGTGAGTGTGGTGGGTGCTTCAGATGAGTAAGAGAGAGAAACAAAGTGCAAATGAGCATGGGCATCTGCTACAACCAACCAGATTTCAATGGACATTAGGCTCCTAAATAGCTCTGTGGATCTGGGCCACAGAATTAGTATCAAGAATGAGGACTTGCAGCTGCACTGCCCAGTCTCCAAGCAGCTTATGAGCACAGCTGAGCTGGGCCACAGTAAGGCCACCTAACTGACCATTACACATCATGGCCAAGGAAGTCAGCAGGCCTGCTCCTAACACAACTGATCTCTGGCTGTTCAAGGCACATTCCTGCAGCGGCTCTCTCTCCTGTGCCTGCCCTGATCTTAGCCTTGTTCTTGCCATTGCTCAGTCTGCTCCCGCTCTGCTTCCCTGTGGGCTTCCTGAGCCCAGGTCTAGCTACTGGCTTTGGTTCCTGACTCCAGCTCTGACCCCTTGGCTCTGGTTATCGCCCAACTCCCATTCCAACCATGACACATACCCTTAGGCCATAGTTCACAATACAATAAATATAAGATAAAATACAAGTGTAAATCAACACCACCCAGTAAGAAGAAAATAAACTTTAAAATACAAAAATTAAAAACACAACCTTTCCCCCAGGATCAGTTGTTCCTTTAAAGTCACAGACCCTGAAATGATATACAACTGTAAAACAACCAGGGTTAGAAACACAGTACTTTAGTTAGATCACAAAGACCGTCTCTTCCACACTCGAGTCTTCTTTTCACAGCTGACCAGGCATTTAGGGTGACTGCCCATATAATCAAAACATTTTGCTACATAGCAAGTTTTCTAATATTGACACACAGTGCTGGAAACAGTATCTGAGCCAGGAATGTGGTAAACCATTATATTGGTAAATCTTCAACATGACCTGCTTGGGAAAGACAATTGTCTCTTGAAATAAGCATATCTCCCTTCCAAATATGCTGTCTGCAGAGTATGAAAATGGAGAGCTGTAAATCCAGCTATTTCTTGTACTCCTTGATATTCTTTAAATGAGAAAGAGGACATACTTGTTGCAGGGACAACTGCCACTTCCAGTTGTCTGAACATCATATCTTCTGCTCTAAACTTAGTTAGAGGTGTCACACTCTTGCCTACAACCCTAGCCAGCTTCAGTTCCAAGAAACCCAAAGAATGGAGAGAATAACAGACTTGCAAAAGCCTGGGGAACTTTAGGGTTTGTTAAACTGCTCCTGCAAAACTTTGGAAAGCGCTGTAGATTCACATGCTGGATATGCAGCCAATAATTAATGTGATGACACTGAGCTTTAGTCAAAATAGCACATTCCCCAACCTTTGCCCCAAGTAAAGCAGCAGGGGAAGCTGAGCATCCTCCTTAAAAATTTGTTTTGCACAAACCTTGTATCTTAAGATCTTCCCAGCCCAAATCACCATATGTTATTTGATTACAGACTTTAGCCCTAAAAGCTCTAAGAGCCAGTGCAATTAAACTGTCCTCATGGACTCAAGTGAAACAAAGCATGGCTTGCATGGAACTTAAGGCTCTCCTTTCTACCTCCTTGATATGTTTATCCCATTGGCCATTATGTGTAAAACAAATGCCTGAATGGGGAAAAAACTTGACCTGTTCAATGTAATGGCCATCAATCATCCATTTATGCAGCCTTGGTCTGCAGACAAAGAAAATTACTTTAGTTTTCTAAGAGTTTGTCAGGTCAGACACCCCTACGCAGGGAATTGGAGTAATCACATTTTTTAATTGCTCCACTCCGGCTCTGCTCCAGCTCCAGGCATAAAACCTACCGGTCCATGCTCCAGCTCCAGGCTCCACTCCAAAGCCCTGCTCCTACTAGCAAAAAGAGTTAGAATCCTTTAATGTGTACTCCAAGCTTAGAGAAATTTGGGATAGCAAAAACGTGCCATCTGCATAAAGGACTAACACAAACTGGTCCCAAATTTTAGGAGGAAAATATTGTACCCCTTTTGGAGGTAGTAGAAACCACATACCAACAACACTATTTCTGCTGGCAAAGTTGAGGAACAGTTTCACTCCCATTTCCTTTAGGAATACTGTTACATCATAATCACTCTCCAGGATGTTTCCCAGGTGATGTGCATTTCTCAAACCCAGAACAGTAATACAAATGCAGCATTACTGTCTCTTTCCCCACCGTGGAAAGGTGATACTGACTGAGAGATTAGAGATCACAACAAATAATACTGCTCTTCTAAAGCACCTTCTATCCCATGATATCAGAGCCCTTTACAAAGGTGTGGAGTGGTGAATGTTAATAGTTCCAGATTAGAGAAGGGGAAACTGAGGCAAAGGGATAATATGACTTAGATTCATAGATTCTAAGGCCAGAAGGGACCATTGTGATCATCTAGTCTGACCTCTGACATAACACAGGCCATAGGACTTCCTTCAATTAATTCCTCTTTGACCTAGAGCATATCATTTAGAAAAATATCCAATCTTGATTTTAAAATTGTCAGTGATGGAGAATTCACCACAACTCTTGGTAAATTGTTCCAAAGGTAATTACCTTCACTGGTAACAATTTTCTCCTTATTTCTAGTCTGACTTTGTCTAGTTTCCATTTCCAGCCATTGGATCTTGTTCAACCTTTGTCTGCTAGCTTGAAGAGTCCATTTGATAATTTTTGTTGCCCATGTAGATACTTATAGACTGTGATCAAGACATCTCTTAACGTTCTCTTTGTTAAGTAGATTGAGGTCCTTCAGTCTATCACTATATGGCATGTCCTTATCCTTCTATTATGCTCATGGCTCCTCTCTGGACGCTTCCAAATTTATCAACGCCCTTCTTGAATTGTGTCCAAGCCAACAGAGCAAGAAAGTGGCTGAGTCGAGAGAAACCAGAAGCTCTGACTCCTAATCCCCTGTTTAACCACTTGTGCATGATGCTTCCCCAAACTTCCAAATTCGGTGGATTAAAGGGAATTGGAGTGTGCTTACCTCACATCAGAAGCACAACCAGTTGCTGTCTTTCCCTTCCGGCATCTCAGTTCTGAAGAGCTCCCACTAGCTCAGAAGCTGTTATATACTCTCCAGGGTCATTAGGGACCTGAGGTGGTGATGATGAAACCACCCCAGTATCTCTCACCTCAGGGAGAAGAAAGGGGCTAAACTGGTCAGAGTGCAGACTAAGTTTTTCCTTCAGTCTGTAATGGGTCAAAACTCCCATGGTCCATCTATGGGGGAGAAAAGGACTGAAGAAGGCTGGACAGGGCAGGCAGCTTTGCTCACCTGGAAGGGCAACACTGTGCCTCCTTGGTAGCAGGAGTGGCTCCAGGCACCAGCATGCCAAGCCCATGCCTGGGGCGGCAAGCCATGGGGGGCACCCTGCCAGTCACCACGAGGGCGGCAGGCAGGTTGCCTTCGGCAGCATGACTGCAGAGGGTCCGCTGATCCCATGGCTTTGGCAGACCTCCCGCAGGCGCGCCTCCGAATCCGCAGGACCGGGGACCTCCCGCAGACAAGCCGCCAAAGGCTGCCTGCCTGCCGTGCTTGGGGTGGCAAAATACCTAGAGCCACCCCTGCTTGGCAGCTCAGCAATGCTGGGTAGGGAGAGAATTCGGTTAATACCTGTCAGGGCTCTGCGTACCCTTCAGGGTTTGATTCATACAGCAGGCCACAAGCACTAATCTCTGCAGAGTACCAGCACCTGGGCTGGACCTGAGCCTGGCTTTGCAGCTTCCCTAGGCAGTTGGTTATAAAGAGCTTTAACTCTTCCCCCTCATCCTACCCTCCTAACCCCTTCAGGGACTGACATCCCACCCCACACTGCCCTCCTAACCCCCTCAGGGTCTGATTTCCCCCTCCCCCACACACCCTGTCCTCCAAACCTTTCAGGGACTGACCTCTCCCCCCACACACTGCCCTCCTAACCCCCTCAAGGACTGACCTCCCCCCCCACACATACACACTGTCTTCCTAACCCCCTCAAGGTATGACTGTGATATTACACCCCATATTCTTCATAGAAATATGGTGATTATATGAATATGGCATAACTAAGATAATTTTATGCAAGATGGCTCATGTAAGGTATCATTGGAAAAGTAATAATTTACTGAAAGGGATTATCCAATTTGTATGCATGTATCATTTCTGTATCTAAAGTTATTCAATATTTCTATGTAACAATTGCATCTGTGTGTGTACTTGGGCAACACCTACCAGACAGTAAGAAATCAGCCTTAATGGGCCATTAGAAAAAGACAATGAGTCTTCAAAGATGTGGATCTCCCATCTGCCTGGAGTTTCTTTGTGTGGACATTATAAACCTGGTTTCATAGTTGCTTTGATACTGCAAGGTCAGGTGATAAGATCTCCTGATACAAAATACCACATTGGACATTGCTGGTACTTTTCCTCTGTAGGGGGATGGGAATCAAACAAAGATTTCCTGCCTTAGGTAAATCCTTTTAAGGCCGGGGAGGAGGTTAATCTGGACTCTCCTCCATTGCCTTCTCAAGAAGAAAGACTGCTGAAAGTACCTGAACAGATAAAGGAACTAACTTGAGGGGAAAGGCAATGGTGAGTCCATACTGAGACAGGGGTCTAGTCGGTAAGAAGAAATAATGGGAACTGTAAGATACAGAAACACATCAACTTGCCTAAAACAACATTTAGGGTGAGAAATTATTTCTTAAAACCAGTCTCTTTAAGATATTAAGTATGTGTTTTGTTTTATTTGCTTGGTAATCTGCTTTGTTCTGCTTGCTACCCCTTATAATCACTTAAAATCTGTCGTTTGTAGTTAATAAACTTATTTCTTGTTTATAACATAACCCAGTTTGTGCAATTCATAATTGGGGGCAGGCAGGAGCAAGAGGCTGTGCATACTTCTCTTCATATAGAGAGAGACGGCGAATTGTTATGAGTTTATGATAAGCAGATCTTTCTACACAGTGCAAGACAATATACCTTTGGGTCTGCACTCCAAGGGAGGTGGGTACCTGAGTGCTGGGGTAAGTCCCTTCAGCTGAGTCTTCCCAGAGCTGATCTCAGTGTCTGTCTTTCTGCAGTTGAGTGTGGCCCTGGCTCTGTGTGTGCTAGAGGAGGCTTAAGATCCTGGCTCAGCAAGACAGGGTAAAGGGGGCCCAGACTGGCAGAACAAGTGGGCTCAATGGTATCCTAGTAAATCAGGTAGCAACTCATCACTCTGACCTCACACACACACTGCCCTCCTAATCCCCTCAGATTCTGATCTCCCTCTCCCACACACATCCTGCCCTCCTAACCTTCTCAGGGACTGACCTCCCCACCCACACACTGCCTTTCAAGTCCATTCAAAGACTTCCTTTCTCCCATCCTCCCAGTACTCTCACTGCCTGAAGTCCCTCCCTGTTCTACTTCTCTTTGCATCTGACTTCCTTTGTTCTTTGGGGACAGCAGCATGGCAAAGATCATTATTTTTTTATTTATTTTTTTTTTAGGCCCTACATTAACATCTGAACTACTTTTCCCCTTCATGTTCTTTCTCGTTTTGTTTTTAACAGGCCTGGGGTGTGTAGTTGATCAGATACTGCACTGGGATACTTCCCTTTTCCAGATCACACCCCAACCTTTGATTTAACATATTCACAAAATCTTCTGTTTGGTTTAGTGAAGTATCAAAACCACTCTGAAAGACAGTTATGCAGCTGCTATTACTTCAATAGCAATGAAGAGCTGGCAGATGGTCACAGGTGTCATAATGAATTGGTTCACATGTGTTTCAAATGCTTCATCTCTGCTAAGATCCCAGTGTCACTCACAACATCTCCCTGTGCTTCTCTCTAGTGCATTACTGCCCAGCATCTCTATTGGACTTCCTTCTCTCTCAGTAATTATTTTATCTTGCTGAAACACAAACAGAAACTGGTGATAAAAGCTTGCAGGCCTAGGGATTTATTAGGGAACCTGATTTTTTTTGTTGGGCAATTACCTTATCTTATTATTGGTAACCTTTGGGGCCTTGTTAAACTAGACAGGACTCTTTTAGTCTTTTGGGACATGAAACACACACACGTAAATTAACAATATTCTCAGGTGCCTAAAAGTGAGAGTTTAGGAAATTACAGGTGAGTGAGAGGAAATGAGAAGTTTCACAAAAGACAAAGTTCTAATTGACATCCAACTAAATCCATTGGAAAGACCTGGAAGGTCTCCCAATTTCTGTAAGAGGAACTGGAACAGTTCAGAGTTGATGTGTTCAAGAACCAAAAGTTCAGATCTCACATCCATTCTGAACTTTCATGGGGATGGGACTTGGGATACGGAATCCAAAGAAGGATCCAGATCTGAAATTCATAAATCATCTCCATCTATATAATAGGCTGGAACAAACCCTCAGATGAGAACAGCAGGGATTCAGCCACTTGGGCCCCTATGGTCCGTGCTTCTTACCAACGCACACAAACTTTTATTATCCTGTTGATGTCCTTCTCTGTGTAGGTTTAGGACTACAATACTCTCACTTGGAATCTCCTGTCCCAGACTTGTACTGTGTTTGCCCAACTGCCAACCCTTTTAAATATGAGGGATTTTGAGATCAAATCCAAATTTTTGTGGCTCATGCACAGCTACAGAAATTTTACAAACTGTCCCCACAGTTTCTCTTTTGTTGTCTACTTTGTTAAATGTCATTTCTGTCACTCAGATACCTTTTTGACAGCAGTGGATCCAGTTAATTGGTTGTATTCTTCAGGAAATTATAAAATTATTTAAATTTTGGTTAGCACCAAATTGACCCTTGACTTGAGGGCTTTGATTTTTCCAAAGCCTCTCCAGATGCCTCCTTCAATACTGAATACTCTGCTTTGAAGGCAGCCACGTTTAGGTACCAAATTGGACCAGTTTGTGGCAATTCCGTAGGTCAACAGTTCCCAAACTGTGGGTCGTGACCTCAAATGAGGTTGTGCCATCAGCAGTGGCATGGTCAGGATGTGGTAATCTCTAGTGTGCAGAAGATGCTGTTTTGCTCCGTAAAGCATGACCTCACGTGTATGGTGCATATAAGGCCATGATGCAAGGATGATTCCATTTTGCTATGCACCTTCCTGGGTTCCTGGAAGGAAACAATTCATTAAAATGGGGTTGTGCTGGGAAATAAATTGAGAATTGCTTCCATCCTTGCTCCAGATTCTAAACTTAGATAGATAGATTAGAAAGATGTGATGAGCTATTTTGAAAATAGGGAGCCAGCTGTGAATACTGAGCTCTTCTGAAAATGCTGGGCATAAGTACAAAGGGAGGAGATGAAGCTGGACAGGCAATTCTTAATTCTAGTAATTCCTAACTTTTGAGTACATAACTTTGCAACCATAGTAACATTCTTTTAATATATAATCCATTTATCTCTCTATATATTAATTCAGTTAACACTTCTATGGGGACTGGTGGTCTTGGGGCATTGCAAGAGGGCTAGAGAGCCTTTTTCCAGCAGACCAGGAGTCTTGGGGAACTGCAGAATGAAAATGGCAAATAATCAGAGGATGCAAGTAAGTTATTACAGCTTCTCTGCCCAAGATCTATCAGCTCTGCAATAGGGCACTCTAATGTGGATCTAGCCTTTGGAAAGATACAGAAAAGGTTGGACCAAAAGACTCATGAGTAGAGCAGTGGCTCCCAGGTCGTATGAGTGGGACAAGTTCTATGATAAAACCACAGGCATCTGTGAGTCAACAGAAACAATGGAAGAACAGAAATCCACCCAATGCGAGTCTCTTGAGATGCCAGAAATCCAGCAGCCACTACTTCCCCTTCTGGCCATTCCCAAGACAGTAGCATGGGACAGATCCAGGGCTGGCGCCAGGCCCCAGCACACCAAGTGCGTGCTTGGGGCGGCATGCCACGGGGGGCGCTCTGCCGGTTGCCGGGAGGGCAGCAGGCGGCTCCAGTGGACCCCCTGCAGGCTTCCCTGAGGAGGGTCTGCTGGTCCCGCGGCTCCGGTGGAGCATCCGCAGGCATGCCTGCGGGATTTCCACTGGAGCCGCTGGACCGGCAAGCGGCAGAGCACCCCCCGCGGCTTACCGCCGTGCTTGGGGCGGCGAAATGGCTAGAGCCGGCCCTGGACAGACCTGTGGCCAGGGCACCCATTACTCACACAGGCAGTAATGAGCTGGAGCACCCACATCCCTGCCCAATGGGGGAGCTGCTGCCAGACACCTGGTGTTATGGGCTGGGAGGCAAAGCCCTGGCATTCCCTGAGCCCCCTACCCTAGGCAGGGCAGCAGCCCAGATACTGGGGCTTTTCACAGGGAGCAAGAGCCCTGGGGGCCCGTGGGGCTGCAGAGGACCTTCCCCAGCGCTCTTGGAGCTCACCCTGCCCTGAGCTGGGGGCCCAGGCTTGGCATGTCCCAGTGCCTCCTTCCATGGCTGCAGCCCCACAAACCTGCCTGCAGCTGGCTCTGCCCTGTGTCATCTATGCGCCATACTGAGCTGTGCCCAGGTGGCCCTTTGAGCTGCACTTTCTTCTCCACCCCGGGACAGTCATTCTGCTGGAGACTGTCCTCTCCCTGGGCCCCTTCTTTAGGAAAATTCTGGTTGTGCCCCTCATTCTCACACAGTGCCGGATTCTTCTCTACAGTGTATTAAGCAGGCGTTGGTCTAATAATGCTAACAATGGGGCTTTCAGCCTTTCCTGTAGGAGACTATTCCCCAGGCTAGGGCCCAGGTATTTGATTTCAGTGAAAGCTAGGAATCTAAATATATTTGAGGATCTGGGCCTATGAATCTGTCTGGAAACATCATGTGGGAAGCTGAACTTTTTCTTTCACTCTCTCTCATCCCTTTCCAGCAATTCTGCGTCCTCCATGGCATTTACACCTTTCCAGTGCTTGTGAATGGTCATCATGTCCCTGTCCCCGACGGTTGTTCTTTAGGCAGACAAAAGTCCTCAGTTTGGTTTAGTGAGACATCAAATCCATCTATACAGCTGCTATCATTAGAATAGCACAGAAGGGCTGGTAGACAAGTGTCTAATTCACCGCCAGTCATAATGGGTTGACTTACCAGGGTTTCAAAAGCTTCATCTCTGCTAAGATCCCAGTGTCCCCAGAAGCATCACCATGTGCTTATTGTGTATTGCAGCCTCAGCAGGAGATCAGTTTGAGCATTGGCCTGCTAAACCCAGGGCTGTGAGTTCAATCCTCAAGGGGGCCGTTTAGGGAACAGAGATTTAAAAAAAAAACCTGTCTAGGGATTTGTCCTGCTTTGAGCAGGGGGTTGGACTAGATGATCTCCTGAGGTCCCTTCCAGTCTTGATATTCTATGATTCTGTCACAGGATGTCTGTTATTCTATAATCTTCCTGAAACACAAACAGAAAATGGTGAAAAAACTTCTGGAACTTGCAGGCCAGGAGCTTTGTTAGGAAACCTAAACTTCTACAATCAGCCGATTCCCCAGTCTGATGATTGGTAACCTTGGGGCCTTGTTAAAATAATTGGGGCTCAGAAAACATACACCAAATTAACCTAATTCCTAAATGGCTGCAAGTGACACTTTAAGACATGACTATTCAAGCTTCCCAGAGGGGAACTCATGTGGCCATGGCTGGAGGTGGACAATGTGGGACAGAGATCTGAGGTAGCACTGACCAGCCTCTCTCTTAGGTGCTCAGTTGGCTGGTTCTTACTGATATGCTCAGGATCTAGCTGATCATCAGATGTGGGGTCAGCAAGGAATTTTCTCCCAGGTCAGATTGGCAGTGACCATGGGACCAGTTTTGCCTTCCTCTGCAGCTGTGTGTCACTTGCCAGGATTATCTGGGTCTATCTCACTTAATCATTTCCTTGCCATTGCAGGGGCCTCGGACACTGATGCACCCGCATCCCTCCTAGTCTCTGCCTGTGGCACGTAACAGTCTAGTCTCCTGTGGGGCTGTAATGCTTTGGTCTCATTTTGGTTGTTGAATTTAGTGTAGGGGTGACAAGGTGACATTGATGGCCTGTAATATATAGAAGGGCAGACTGGATGATCTAGCAGTCCAATCTATCCTTACACTATGACTAACTTTCACAACAAAGTTAAACTTATATCAGATTGTCCCCAATGGAGAGACAATTGGTTCTATAAGTCCCATTGAGTTGAGTTGGGACAGTTTTCAAGGATGATCTAATAAAATGTAACTGGCCACAACCAGAATGCCAGATCCATTCCTCCCCAGCAAACTTGATGGGAAAGGGCTCAGAACTCACAATCTATGGAATGATTCAGATATGTTCACAAATGTCCCCTACCTATATTTGTATAACCTTGCTGTATCATCCTTGCTGTGGGTGCAGAGCCAAATTATTTTCACTTGTGGCCCCCAGCAAAAAAACCGCACCTTCTCTTGTTTTTTGTTTCACTGCCAACACACTTAATGGCAGAGGCTTTAAGACCCAAAGCCAAATCATATGGAGATAGACATGAGCCACAAAGTCACCACCACCCCACCTCACCCCTGAGACTTGGCTGCTATGGAGCTCTTTCACCTCTTCCAGCTAGAGCTACAGCGATTTTTATAAACCTTCCCCACATCTTCACTCCTTCTTTGTTAAACTCCATCTCTCTCTGGGGTCACAAGGTGGGTGAGGTAATATCTTTTATTGGACCAACTTCTGGTGGGGAAAGAGACAAGCTTTCAAGCAACACAGAGCTCAGCTTCAGGTCACCTGAAGATGTTACCTCACCCAGCTTGTCTCATATCCTGGGACCAACACAACTACAACAGTGCATCCATCTCTCTCTGTCACTCTGATAACAGGAAACATGGCTGACCAGGCACAACAGTCTGGTGTACTTGTTATGAAGGAATGAAACACCTCATTTTTTGATGGCCACCCTACTGACCCTTAATATGAACTTTTTCAATTCTTCAATCGCCTTCCTCCCTGGATCCTTGTTTAAATATCAGGTAGCCTCCTGGAAGGCCGTCTCATTCAGATCTCACGTTGCGCCAGGTTGCTGCAGGTCGATGATGTGGTAGCCTTTCCCTTGGTGCTACTGTCTATAAGAAAACCTTCAGATGTGGCTGTCATCTGTCCTGATTTTTGTGGGACAGTCCCTAAATTGAAAAGGCTGTTGTGCCTCACTCATTGTAGTATAGAAGTACTGCTAATGAGAGAGCTTGATCTTTCCCTGTCAGAATACCCTTTGGCACAGAGCATGACTGGGTTGCAGACTATGAGCTCAAATCTCACCCTTTCCAGTGTATAGCATTAATGTTTGAGTACTTCACCGTCCTTAGTATTCCTGTCGTAGGAAGCAGGCGAATATCACTCACCCATCTTTCATTATCCTGTGTAACACTTTCTGCTCCTGTGGCTTTTGTAATGTACTATTTGATTATTTTAAAAAACCAGAGAGAGTGTGAATGGGGGAAATAAATCACCGAGGAAAATAGAGAAACAATGACAGGAAGGGAAAACCAAAAATTGCCCCCGGCATCCTGTAGATTAGCACCACCCCAGCTGAGCCACTGGGTCTAAGACAAAACCAGAAAAGGAATGAAGGAGAATATTATCTAATATTAACATGGGAGACCAGCAGTTACCAATCCCAGGAGCCCCAGCCCCAGGAGTGAGTCTGCCACACCGTCGCTGTCATTCCTGTTTGAGAACAAGGAGAAGGATCCAATCTCAGGGCTGCCGGTTGGTTACAGTAAACTGGGATCCTGCTGGTGACTGGGTGTGACAGCTCCCCCTCTATGCCAATCCCCCCAAGATAGGAATGGATACAGCCCCCAGCTACAGAGCATTTGCTCTTTAGGATATATCTACACTGCAAGTGAAAATGGGATGGTAGCATAGGTGGATATACCTATGGTAGCATTTATCTAGCAAGCACGGATAACAATGGCAGTGTAGACGTGGTGGCACAGTCTTCCACATGGGCTAACAACCTGAGTACAAGCACACCAGGAACCCTGAGTATATATATATGTTGCTAGCCTGTTCTGAAGCCCAGGCCACTGTGTCTACACTGCGGTTGTTACCCATGCTACCTAAATGAAAGTTCCAGATGCAGCAGCTCCTGCTTTTAACTCTTCGCACAGTCACCACTGTAATCCCTTCAGTGTCCCTCATAATACTCACTCACCTAATGCCCTCAGGGTCTCCCCGGCTCCTTCATGCCATCCCCCTATAATCGCCTGTGAGGGGGTTCATTCACCACGATGGATGCTTCTACCTGGCTGCTCTGGGGATCAGCTCTTTACAGATAGGGTGCCCTCTTTCGTCAGCTGTTCAAGCTGCCGACCCCTGTCTATCTCTCTTCAAGAGTCTGGGTGCTCCCTCATCATGACTCTGCCCTAAGGCCAAGTCACTTCCCTTCCGAGGTCACAAAGTCTCTCCAGACCAGCTGTCCCCAGTTGGTATCTCCAACACTCCTGGGCCCCTTCCCAAGGGCTGGTAGGAGAACCCAGGCCCACCCTCTACACTGGGTTCCAGCCCAGGGACCCTATGACAAGCAGCCCCAGTCTGTACAGCCTTGCTGCTGTTTCCCTGGGCTTCTTCCTACTGAGCCCTTGCAGGCTTCCTTTCCCCACAATTCTTCTCAAGTTGTGAAGTTGACCCTTCTTCTAGGCCTAAAACCCTGGGGCTATTCTCCTCCTGGCTTTTCACCTCCCCTTCTCTTTGCTCCAAGGAAGTGACTGCAGATTCTCTCCCTGCAGCTCCATTCTGCTGCAAACTTCCTGGTTTATAATCCAGCCTACTCTGGCCCAGCTGAGTCTCTTGTCCAGTTAAGACTGGCTTGCACTCTAGATGCAGCCAGTTACCCTAATTGACCCCTCAGGCCCACATTAACCCTTACAGAGTCTGTGTGAGATACGCACCCCATCCCACTGCCTCAGGGCCTTCCCTCCCTGCATCCCTCCTTCACACTTTCCCCACACAAGCTGCCTCAGGGTTTTCCTGCCTCCCTCATGTTGTCCTGTCAACCAACGCAGGGTCTTCCATTTTCCTACTCTAAACATGTGAGTTCAAGAGCAGCGCTAGGTAGGAGTAGCACAAGACAATGTGAGAGGCACAGCGTAAGCATCGGGGGGTGGGACCTATGGATAGAAATAGAACAGAAAGTGCTTAGTGGATCTTCTCTAGCTGTCTGAGAAGGATGGGGGGCTGAGTGAGGTCATAATAACTCCCGCCATGACAAGGCAGGGGCTGAGTGAGGTCAGAATGACTCCCAGCATGGACGAGAGGGGGCTTTGTGAGGAGGAAGGGGCTGAATAAAGGGAAGGAGGCAGCATGGAAGCGATGAAGGAGGGGCTATGTTTTCCTGGGAAGGCATTGTGAGTAGGGGAAGTGTCAGTCTAGTGTGTGGCCATGTCTGGGAACAGGAATAGGCCACTGTTACACTGAGGTTGAAGGGACTCCAAAGCAACCAACTGCTGAAGGGAACTCACTCGAAGCCGGCACTCCTCCAGCCCAGCACAGCTTTAATAGTCGAGGTGGGAGGGGAAAGCTGTACCCCTCCAGAGTACTGGGGCCACCAGGAAGATTGTTTTGGAGATTGAGACTGAGGTCAGGATGATGAGGAGACAAGGAAAGGAGCCTTGAGACTCCCTGACACAGAGGGAAAAGACACTCTATGGCCTCATGTGTTTGGCCTCCTGTCATAAACAGATAGTTAAGAGTTAATAGAACAGGAGTACTTCATGTCTCTTTTGCCTGTAAAGGGTTAACAAATTCAGTGAGCCTGGCTGTCACCTGACCAGAGGACCAATCAGGGGACAGGATACTTTCAAATCTTGAGGGAGGGAAGTTTTTGTGTGTGCTGTTAGTTTTTGGTTGTTCTCTTTGGGTTCTGAGAGTGACCAGAGGTGCAACTAGGTTTCTCTCCAGTCTCTCTGATAGAGGCTCTTATGTACTCAGAATAGTAAGTACTAGGTAGGTAAGGCGAGTTAGGCTTATGTTTGTTTTCTTTACTTGCAAATGTGTGTTTGGCTGGAAGGAGTTCAAATTTGTATTTTGCTGAAAGGATTTTAATTTGTACATGAATACTTAGGCTGGGAGGGTATTCCCAGTGTCTATAGCTGAAAGACCCTGTAACATATTCCATCTTAAATTTACAAAGATAATTTTTACTGTTTTTCTTTCTTTAATTAAAAGCTTTTCTTGTTTAAGAACCTGATCTTTTTTTTTATTCTGGTGTGAGATCCCAGGGGATGGGCTCTGGATTCACCAGGGAATTGGTGGGGAGAAAGTAGAGAAGGGGGAGAGAAAGGCTAATTTCTCTCTGTGTCAGGATTACTTTCTCTCTCAGGGAGAGTCTGGGAGGGGGAGAGAGAAGGAGGGTGGAAGGTGAATTTTCCTCTCTGTTTTAGGATTCAAGGAGTTTGAATCACAGTAATCTTCCAGGGTAACCCAGGAAGGGGAAGCCTGAGAGAGGTAATGGTGAGGGAAAGGGTTTACTTTCCTTGTGTTAAGATCCAGAGGGACTGGGTCTTGGGGGTCCCTGGACAAGGTTTTGGGGGGACCAGAGTGTACCAGGCACTGGAATTCCTGGTTGGTGGCAGCGCTACAAGTACTAAGCTGGAAATTGAGCTTAGAGGAATTCATACTGGTACCCCATCTTTTGGACGCATAGGTTCAGAGTGGGGAATTATACCATGACACCTCCCCTGCACTTGAAGATGGAAGTGAAACAGAGTTCAAGCAACACATGAACCCGCTTCACCTCAAGGGGGCCAATGGCACCACAACGGTGAGCACTGGTTGCACCACGCTAGTTAGTGAGAAAAGCCTCCAAGGTACAGAAAGACCTGCTGTTAGGGACTTAGTTAAATCCTGTGCCCAGACAGGCAAAGGCTCACACAGAGTTGAAAGGGTGTCAGTGCCACCATACCAACAAGTAATGATCAAGCCTGTTCTTTATCTGAATGTGAGCTATACATTTATTTCAGCATGTCAATAGTAAAGAGCCAGCACAAGCGACAGGATGCATATCAACCTCCTAAGACTTGCTGAGATGCCTGATGGCTGCACCCATTTTTCTTTTGGGTGCTCTGCTTACTCTTGATTGTAAGAGACTGGGTCTGATATCCGGAGGAGGGAGCATCTGATAATTATTTCAGGGTTGGTTATTAATTGACATGTTTGTTACTCTTGTCCAGGCCTTTTCCTTTCACCCCTTGTATCCACCCAAACCTCCTCTCCTCACAAACATAGCGTCCTTTTGAAAGAAGTGCTGGCTTCCTCCTCCAGTCATAACTCCTTCAGTGTATCCAACCTGTAATTGTCCAGCTGGGCATAGGGATCTGCAGACTCATTGATTCATTTGCACCACTACTGGGTGACCAAACAAGCTTCTTAAACCAAAGTATTGTTTATTTTTCAGTAGGAACAAAGCAGTTTGTGAAAAAATGAGTTTCAAACAGCAAACGGTGTCCATACATGTCTGTCTTATACAAAAGGCTTCCCAACCCCTGATGGTTACCCAGACAGGTATAATTTCTTCAGACTCCTGAAGGGGAGCCTGCATCTTAGTCTGATGTCCCCCAACTTGAGAGAGAGTTCTTAGTCTTTTTTAAGTTGCTATAGTCCTTTCGATTTCCCGTACACACAGGCCTTTTCCCGTCACGACATTTTTTCTTAACAACTCTCAAGTGTTTGCAGAAAAGTGGCTTATCTTAAGCCATCCTGTTTCTCTCCTGCTTGTTTTCCTTACTGTCTCCTATTAAACTGAACCAGTATATTCATACAGCAAACATCTCAATTACCAGATTAGCATAAGCAGCAAAGAATCCTGTGGCACCTTATAGACTAACAGAGGTTTTGGAGCATGAGCTTTCGTGGGTGAATACCCACTTCCTCAGATGCATGTAATGGAAATATCCAGGGGCAGGTATATATATGTGTGCTAGCAAGCAAGCTAGAGATAACGAGGTCAGTTCAATCAGGGAGGATGAGGCCCTGTTCTAGCAGTTGAGGTGTGAAAACCAAGAGAGGAGAAACTGGTTCTGTAATTGCCAAGCCATTCACAGTCTTTGTTCAATCCTGAGCTGATGGTGTCAAATTTGCAGATGAACTGAAGCTCAGCAGTTTCTCTTTGAAGTCTGGTCCTGAAGTTTTTTTGCTGCAGGATGGCCACCTTAAGGTCTGCTATAGTGTGGCCAGGGAGGTTGAAGTGCTCTCCTACAGGTTTTTGTATATTGCCATTCCTAATGTCTGATTTGTGTCCATTTATCCTTTTCCGTAGAGACTGTCCAGTTTGGCCGATGTACATAGCAGAGGGGCATTGCTGGCATATGATGGCGTATATTACATTGGTGGATGTGCAGGTGAATGAACCAGTGATGGTGTGGCTGATCTGGTTAGGTCCTGTGATGGTGTCGCTGGTGTAGATATGTGGGCAGAGCTGGCATCGAGGTTTGTTGCATGGATTGGTTCCTGAGCTAGAGTTATTATGGTGTGGTGTGCAGTTACTGGTGAGAATATGTTTCAGGTTGGCAGGTTGTCTGTGGGCAAGGATTGGCCTGCCACCCAAGGCCTGTGAAAGTGTGGGATCATTGTCCAGGATGGGTTGTAGATCCTTGATGATGCGTTGGAGGGGTTTTAGCTGGGGGCTGTATGTGATGGCCAGTGGAGTCCTGTTGGTTTCTCTCTTGGGTTTGTCTTGCAGTAGGAGGCTTCTGGGTACACGTCTGGCTCTGTTGATCTGTGTCCTTATTTCCTCGTGTGGGTATTGTAGTTTTGAGAATGCTTGGTGGAGATTTTGTAGGTGTTGGTCTCTGTCTGAGGGGTCAGAGCAGATGCGGTTGTACCTCAGTGCTTGGCTGTAGACAATGGATCGTGTGATGTGCCCGGGATGGAAGCTGGAGGCATGAAGGTAGGCATAGCGGTCGGTGGGTTTTCGATATAGGGTGGTGTTAATGTGACCATCACTTATTTGCACCGTGGTGTCAAGAAAGTGGACCTCCCGTGTAGATTGATCCAGGCTGAGGTTGATGGTGGGGTGGAAGCTGTTGAAATCATGGTGGAATTTTTCCAGAGTCTCCTTCCCATGGGTCCAGATGATGAAGATGTCATCAATGTAGCGTAGATAGAGAAGGGGTGTGAGTGGACGAGAGCTGAGGAAGCGTTGTTCCAGGTCGGCCATGAAGATATTGGCATATTGTGGGGCCATGCGGGTGCCCATAGCAGTGCCACAATATGCCAATATCTTCATGGCCGACCTGGAACAACGCTTCCTCAGCTCTCGTCCACTCACACCCCTTCTCTATCTACGCTACATTGATGACATCTTCATCATCTGGACCCATGGGAAGGAGACTCTGGAAAAATTCCACCATGATTTCAACAGCTTCCACCCCACCATCAACCTCAGCCTGGATCAATCTACACGGGAGGTCCACTTTCTTGACACCACGGTGCAAATAAGTGATGGTCACATTAACACCACCCTATATCGAAAACCCACCGACCGCTATGCCTACCTTCATGCCTCCAGCTTCCATCCCGGGCACATCACACGATCCATTGTCTACAGCCAAGCACTGAGGTACAACCGCATCTGCTCTGACCCCTCAGACAGAGACCAACACCTACAAAATCTCCACCAAGCATTCTCAAAACTACAATACCCACACGAGGAAATAAGGACACAGATCAACAGAGCCAGACGTGTACCCAGAAGCCTCCTACTGCAAGACAAACCCAAGAGAGAAACCAACAGGACTCCACTGGCCATCACATACAGCCCCCAGCTAAAACCCCTCCAACGCATCATCAAGGATCTACAACCCATCCTGGACAATGATCCCACACTTTCACAGGCCTTGGGTGGCAGGCCAATCCTTGCCCACAGACAACCTGCCAACCTGAAACATATTCTCACCAGTAACTGCACACCACACCACAATAACTCTAGCTCAGGAACCAATCCATGCAACAAACCTCGATGCCAGCTCTGCCCACATATCTACACCAGCGACACCATCACAGGACCTAACCAGATCAGCCACACCATCACTGGTTCATTCACCTGCACATCCACCAATGTAATATACGCCATCATATGCCAGCAATGCCCCTCTGCTATGTACATCGGCCAAACTGGACAGTCTCTACGGAAAAGGATAAATGGACACAAATCAGACATTAGGAATGGCAATATACAAAAACCTGTAGGAGAGCACTTCAACCTCCCTGGCCACACTATAGCAGACCTTAAGGTGGCCATCCTGCAGCAAAAAAACTTCAGGACCAGACTTCAAAGAGAAACTGCTGAGCTTCAGTTCATCTGCAAATTTGACACCATCAGCTCAGGATTGAACAAAGACTGTGAATGGCTTGGCAATTACAGAACCAGTTTCTCCTCTCTTGGTTTTCACACCTCAACTGCTAGAACAGGGCCTCATCCTCCCTGATTGAACTGACCTCGTTATCTCTAGCTTGCTTGCTAGCACACATATATATACCTGCCCCTGGATATTTCCATTACATGCATCTGAGGAAGTGGGTATTCACCCACGAAAGCTCATGCTCCAAAACCTCTGTTAGTCTATAAGGTGCCACAGGATTCTTTGCTGCTTTTACAGATCCAGACTAACACGGCTACCCTCTGATACTTGACAGATTAGCATACAGTATCCATCAATTATTACAGAGCAACTCTAATTCCAGCACAGTGACTATCTCTTGGGCTCCCCCAAGATTCCATTTCCTGTGCACATTCTACATAGAGAAACTCCATGCTGGAGACAAATGATGTTAAAAGACTCCTTTTAAGGTTCCATGTCAGTTACTCAAAAATGAGGACTGCTAGAATTAAGATTGCCTGCAGCAGCAGTTTTATCTGTGTCCTTTCTGTCACTCTGTGTGTACTGGTGTGGAAACACTGTAGAGGTCTGGGAGCATTCTCAGTAACCAGTTGGAAGGTTCAGAAAAGTAGGAGCAAGTATCTAACAAGTCCTAATGAGCACGCATATGGGGTGATTTTGCTGCTGCTCGTAACTCGGACACATCTAAACAGAAGTTTGTGAAGAGAGCAAAACACAAATATCTGCCTGCCAAATTTCAAGATTCTAGTCAAAAGCCCTAAACTACCAGAACTATTTAAAAAAATGTAGGGAAAAAATAATACTGACAAAACTACTCTTTTCCCGCTATCCTGAGAATGTCTAATCAGGATTTTTAAGATTTCCTTGGTATTAGCATGCAACCCACATGAAGTTTCATGGCACCATCATAATCTCACTTTCCAACACCGTGGACTTCTTGTATCACCACAACCTGGGTCCAGAGCAAAACTGGTTCTCTAGAGCTGGGGTCTTGTATGGCCCATTCCCAAGCCACTTGAGCCATCCAGTTCTACACTGTTTCTCTGATTGAGGGCCCAAAGGTGTCACTTTCTCGAGAGAGCACTTTCCTTCTCAGCACTCTGCTCAGAGCATCCTTCAACTCCTTGTTCCTCATGCTGTAGATCAGGGGGTTCAGTACAGGGGTCACAAAGGTGTAGACCACAGACACCACCTGGCCTTGCTCTGGGGAATAGCTGGAGCCAGTGTGGGAGTAAATGAAGATGCAGCAGCCATATTGCAGAAGGACAACTGTCAGGTGAGAGAAGCAGGTGGAGAAGGCGCAGATCTGGCCAGATGCAGAGTGGATCTGCAGGATGGTGGTCACAATAAAGACATAAGAGATGCAAATCAGCAGGAAGGGGGTGGCCAGGGTTATGATAGTGGCAGCAAAAATGATAGCCTCAAGGCTCTTCGTGTTGCCACACGCCAGCTGCAAGACGGGCAGCACATCACAATAGAAATGGCTGATTTCATTAGTGCCACAGAACGGCAGATGGAACAGCAGAACAGTAAATTGCAGAGCAAATAAGAACCCCAGCACCAGCGACCCAGCGACAAGGCGCACACAGACTGTCCAGCTCATAACGAAGGTGTAGCGCAGTGGTTGGCAGATCGCCACTTATCGGTCATATGCCATGACAGTGAGGAGGACACAATCAGAACCTCCCAGGAAGATGAAGAAGAACATCTGGGTGCCACAGCCCGCAAGGGAGATGGTGGCCTTGCTTCCTGACACAAGGTTGGCCGGAGTAAGGGGGGCAATGCAGGAAGAGTAGCAGATCTCCAGAGCTGCCAAGTTGGCCAGGAAAAAGTACATGGGAGTGTGAAGGGAGCTGTCTGTGTAGATGATTGCTATGGTAGCGTTTCCACAGAGACTGGCCATGTACATCAACAGGAAGGCAAGGAAAATCAGCCGCTGCATCTCAGGGAGTGTCGAAAGAGGATGAAAGTGGAATTGTATCAGCCGTGTTTGGTTTTCTTCCCCCATAGACCTGCCAAAACAAAAGAGGGGAGAGAAGCAGTCACTATAACCTGTCCTCTAGGGCAGAGCAAGAGAAGATGGCTTTAAACTGCTGTGTAACATTCATGTTCAGTCTCAGAAAGAACTTTCCAACTCTAAGAAGTGTCCAGGGCTGGTTAGCAACCACCCTCACTGTCAATGTACACGTGTAAAATTGGGCATCCATCTTCCAGGGCTAGTTCTGAAATCAGACATGCACTGATGTAAGGAGATCTACTTGTGGTCTCCCTACAGTGCATTTTTCTATTAGGTATAATTTCTGAGTCCCTTAAAATGCAAGGAAAGTCCTGTTCCTACCCCAAGGAGTACACTTCTTAATGTCCACATGACACAATAAATGAGCTCATAAACTGACAAGGAAGGGGGCAGAAAGGAGAGGGAAATGGTGAGGGTGACAACAACAAAGTGACACAATTTGATGATTCTGTTAACTTAGTGTTGCCAGTCTCTTCTTCCCCCCATATTTTTTTCTCCCCGCTCTCTCCTCAAAGGCAAGCCAACCAGGGTGAGTTCTGAGGGGAGGTTTTAGCAAGACAAGAGATGGCAGGTTTGTGGAGGGATTACCATGCAGCCCAGCTGCACTGGAGCAATGAAAAGGAAGGCACAGACACAGGTGTGAATGGTGCTTCCTATAGGAGATGGTGTGTGACGAACTGGGAAAGTTCTTAATGTTTTCTCTGAATACTGTATTGGTGCCTCAGTGTCCCCATGGCAGTTCTTAAGTATCTGGCAGAGCCAAGGGCCAGTGCACCTAAATGCCTGACCCTCTGTCTCCTAGCAACTGATGGCCTGGGCCCCTCCTCTGCAAAGGTGCCAGCTGAAGGTGTTGGAGACAAAGGGATCAGGTGACCTCCTGGTCCGGGGAAAGTGGCTGAGGAGAGAGGAGGGGCTGGGAGGGGTAGTTAGTCTGGAACTGGCTGGGGTCGAGTGAAGTGCAGACCTGAGGGTCTGGCTCACTGCCCCCCAGAATGGACCCAGCCGAGGGGTCCGGTTCGCTGTATCTACAAGCTCTGTTTTAGACCCTGTTCCTGTCATCGAATAAACCTCTGTTTTACTGGCTGGCTGAGAGTCACGTCTGACTGCAAAGTGGGGGTGCAGGACCCGGTGGCTTCCCCAGGACCCCGCTGGGGTGGACTCGCTGTGGGAAGCGCACGGAGGGGCAGAGGATGCTGAATGCTCCAAGGAGAGACCCAGGAGGTGAAGCCGTGTGAGCTTCTTGCCCTGAACAAGTCTGCTCCAAGGGAGAGGAGGCTCCCCAAAGTCCTGCCTGGCTTGGTGGGGAGCAGTTCCAGAGCATCGCCCGGTGACTCCGTGACATGGTGCCAAGGCATCCTTGGCTGCAGGCTGAAAAGGAGACGAGTATTTTTCAGCACTAACAGAGGAAAAGCAACTACACATCTCAGGAATCATTGAATCTGTTAGTGAATTAAAGGACCCTTCACTGGCAACCCTGTTTCTGAAGGCCAAGAGGTTATGGCAGTTAGGCGGATTCCTGCAGAGAATCATAGAGTCATAGAATATCAGGGTTGGAAGGGACCTCAGAAGGTCATCTCGTCCAACCCTCTGCTCAAAACAGGACCAATCCCCAACTATATGAACAATCCAAAAGCAAAAGATGAATTCTGTGCTTAGTAAGGTCCTCAGAAACTCAAAGATTTTTATCAGCTTCTGTGCTGGTATCAGAGAAGTGACTATCAGAGGGGAAGGTCCCCATGTCTGGAAAATAATTTCTCACCCCTTTTAAGCATCTTTTATTCTATCACTTATTATTTTCTTTTTTCTTCACTCCTGCAATTTGTCCATCTACCCTTCTCCCCCTGCCCCACAATGTCTTCTCATCTTGCTCACTCTCTTATTA
Organism: Gopherus flavomarginatus; assembly: GCF_025201925.1. Classification (NCBI taxonomy): domain Eukaryota; kingdom Metazoa; phylum Chordata; order Testudines; family Testudinidae; genus Gopherus; species Gopherus flavomarginatus. The sequence continues at coordinate 36,369,965 of NC_066621.1, read as the reverse complement.
CACATGGCTGCTGCATTATCAGAGGAAAGCAGGTCTCCCAGGCTAGAGTGCCCATTCCCTGTTCCCCAGCCAACACCTGCCTTGCACTCAGCTCTGCCCCTCCAGCTGTTTGCAGACCCTGCTTTACTGCTCATTGTTGTTTGTTGTCAAAGGGCTAGGAGCCACTTCACAGGATATATCTATGGGGAGAGCAGATACTGGCTATAACTTTGCATTTGTCCAGCAGTTGGTACCCTATGATCTCAGCACTCCTTTAAGGGAGAGATGAGTGGAAATAGAGTAAGCTTCATTTTACACCTGGGGAAGATGAGAGCACAGAGAAGGGACTTTCCTCAGGTCACACAAAAGTCAGCCCTTGTATTAGGAATTGAACCCAGGAGTCCTGGCTGCCCAACACAGAGGGTAGTTGCAGGGGTCTCACCTCATTTCAGAAGGAAAGTCAGCAGCTGCTTTTCCTTTCTTGAGTACCAGTGCTGAAGAGCTCAAGCTGGGAGCCTTACATGCCTTACACGGACCCTCGGGATCAGGGCTGGTGCTGAGACCTCCCCTTGCCTCTCACCTCAGTCAGAGAGCATGATGAGGCTCAGCTGAAATCCTGGTTCTGTTTTCACCAAACCATACCTGGGGAAAATGACATCAGTCCCGGGACACCCGTTGGGGGGTGGAAGAGCCTGAAGGCCATGCGATGAGGCAGACAGGTCGGCGCCGCACTGGTGAAGGGACTGCACAGGGCCATCCCTCCAGCTCATCAGCACCAGCCAGGGACTGAAGAAGCTAAATACCCATCAGACCCATGACACATGGGGGTTTGGGTCATGTGGACCATGCAGATTGAACTGTGCAGAATCTGGATTCAGCCACTGCCCCTGGGCCCAGCGCTACAGATCCCCATGGAGTTTCAAATCATAGAGTCTCCTAATGGTCCCAGATCACCCCCAATGCACCCTCTCAACTCCCTCAGAGACACGCACATGCGTGCACATGCACAAAAACACACACACACACACACACAAACATACATGTTGTCCTCCCCACTCCCTCATGGTATGATCCTTGCACCTTCTCTGGACTTTCCTTCCCCTCAAACCATTGCCTTGTCCATTCCCACAGTGCAGGATTGTTTCCCATAGTGTATTATCCAGGATATTTTGTGATTCAATTTTAAATGTCTCAGGTAATGGGGTGTCCATGCTTTCCCATGGGAGACTATTGCACATCCAGACAGGCCTCACTGTCGGGAAACATTACCTGATGTCCAGCTGACATTTCCCTTTGCTGGAAATCCATCCTTTACCCCCTACATACAATCCTCCTCCCATCTTATTGTTTGTGCTTTTCCAATAATTGCTAATGGCCATTACCCTGCAATTGTTTTTTGGCTAAGGAAAGCCTGATTTTATCCTGCCCTAACATCAAACCTCAGGTAACTGCTTGGAAGGTTGTTTTACAACCACTATCCCTCTAGCACACCTGAAGTATCAGCAGGCAGGTGTGTGGGTCACAGATGACTAATACGGGATCCCAGGCTGGTGTTTCATAGTCTCTCTTTCTCTGCTAAGAAGTCGGGATCTGTACACCCCAATTCGTTACACTCAAGTGCCCAGACCCTCAGCTTCCAGACAGCTGCAATGCACACAGAGTTGCTGCCTCTGTGGAAGCCATGCTCCCAGGGCCGGCTCCAGCTTTTTTGCCACCCCAAGTGGCGAAGAGAAAAAAAAAAAAGATAAAGCCGCGATCAATGGCACTTCGGCAGCTGCTCTATCGTGCAGCTTCCTTCTTCGACAGCAATTCGGCTGCCAGTCCTTCCCTCCAAGAGGTACTGAGGGACCTGCCGCTGAATTGCCGCTGAAGACCCGGACGTGCCGCCCCTTTCCATTGGCAGCCCCAAGCACTTGCTTCCTGCGCTGGTGGCTGGAGCTAGCCCTGCATGCTCCCCAGTTCACTAGTGTTCCCTCAGGCCAACACTTTCCTCAGCACACAGCACTTAGTCATGTCTGTGGTAAAACCAAACAGATATTTAATTGACAAAGCTTAAGATAAGGATTCAGACAGAAGCAAGTATAAGGATTAGAAACATACAGTTACAGCCAAAATAAAAATGTAGAACACAACGTAGAGCCTATACTTATTAACAAGTTCCTTTCCTGTCTGCCAAGGTATTTCTCACCCAATGGTCAGCCTGTAAAGCACTTGTCCAGGCCAGAGAGCTGGGATCCATTTTTCATGATACAGTCATGCTGGCCTTCATAACAGACAAAATCTGGTGCCTTCTTTCTCCTTTTATACAGCTCCAGACCTTTTGTCTCTTCCCATAACCAAAATCTTTCATTAACTTAACTTTGGCCCTGATGGTCCCCCTATTCAAGGTCTTCTTCTTGGCCTCTTTTGGGCTTTATGCAGGCCCAAGCCCACACCTTGTCTAGACTGTGAACACTTGGCTGGGCTCGGCCAAGCTGAAAGATATTAGTTCTTCTCACTCTTGATTGAGTTAGGTCTGAGAACCACCTCACTCCAGGTAGTTCGTTTTACCTCCAGCAGCCTTGGAACACAGTATTCTACATAGTATTAACTCTCAAGGCATTGCCCATACATGCATCCTGAACTAACCATGACGGCCAGCGAGTTCTTAGCTTCTGGCAGGGACTGTACCTGGTCCCCTTCAGTGAAATAGCATGAAGATGGCAATCGCAGGGGAAACATGCCCATATGGGCAGGGCTAGGCAAGTCTCTAAGAATGGACTCATAACTCTGTACCCTCCCCCATCTGTTCCCAACATGGGATGCCTGGATCACAGTTTGATATTCAGGTCTCAACTTTGTGGCTCACGTCTATCTCTGATATAAAGTCATATTGCCCCCTTTCATTCCTGGGATAATGCTGTTACTATGGGGCCCTTTCATTCCACTCATATAGAAGAACAATTATTTTTATAAACAGTTCCCCACAGTCTCTCCCACACTCTTCCTTTTACTGAAAACCATTTTTCTGTCCATCATAAAGTCTGTGTACTCCAGGGCAAGCTGGACTTAAATCTGTAGCAATGTTACCCTCACAATCTAGGGCACCCTTCCTATACCCTACCAAGGGCTCAAGGCATGACCCAGTTAATTTAGGCAACCCCACCCTTTGTCTTCTGAGGCCTCTGGGCATAAGGCACCTACCCTTACCCACAGGGCTCAGGGAGAAACCTGGTCAATTTAAGTACCCAACCTTACCCCGTTTCCCTTGGGGCTCAGGGCTCTATGGGTCCCTGGGACCTTTTCCCAGTGAAAAAACCTTACACAGCTCTGCTCTGAACATCTATTTTTTAGTAACACACACAGAATATATATGCCAGGCTAATCTATTATGCTCACCACGCTCAATATAGACAAATTTCACCTGATGGCCAGCCAGGATGCACTCATCTGGAGGTTCTTGGTACCCTGACATGTCATGGTCATGGAGGGGGAACGATGTCTCGTAGCTTGTTGTTGCACTGCAGTCCAGAGCTGATTTCCAAAGAGCATTGTTTTTCATTTACATTATATAGGTAAAACTAGCTAGCTCCTTTAACTCTACAAAACCTACCACATTGTCCAACATCCCCAGGTAACAAAATTTAGCCAATCACACACTGGTACCTATGTTTCCTTCTCCCTGTCCAAGTGTTTTCCTTTGTAATTCTCATGCCCAAATTGTAACTTATTTATGACCTCTGTTTGTGCAGATGCTCAACATAAATTCACTGGTCAGAACTTATCTTGCAGGGAGGGATAAGTCAGTGGTTTGAGCAGTAGCCTACTAAACCCAGTGTTGTGAGTTCAGTCCTTAAGGGAGCAATATAGGGAGCTGTGGCAAAAAAAGTAGTTGTGGATTGGTTCTGCTTTGAGCAGGGGGTTGGGCTAGATGATCTCCTGAGGTCCTGTCCAACCGTGACATTCTATGATTTTATTACTCTTTGTTGGGTTTCTGTATTCTCCCTAAATCTTTCCAACTACTTTACAACCCTTGGTGGTTATAACTCTTGTTAGGGAGATTCCTGGGATGGGAGTGCTTTATCAGCGGCAGAGCATTCTTTTTTTCAATTTTAGTGGTGAACTCCCTGAGTTTCACCCAAGGCTGGTCAAGGCTAATTTAATACAGGGGTGAGTTAGGGCCCTGACCTACAATTGCCCTTCTTGATAACTCTTTCACCAAAGCAGTCACCACTACCATGAGATACCCACGGTACATTACTTGGATACATTTCCCAGGGATGGTCAGTAACAGTATTAGACGATCTTGCATGTTGGGCATTTGTATCTTCTGGATGGTTCTTCTTACCCACACTGTCAATATCACCATGCTAAAAGCAAAGCCAATTGGATTCCAATTATCACCAAAATGGGGTGAATCATTATATTAAAAGCTCCAGTCACTCTAGGCGACCAGCCCAGTAATGTTTCCCACCAAGAGTGATATCTGGGTTCAGCAATGTTTTTTTCAAACCATTGTCACTTTGTTGATTGTTGTGCTATACTTCAACGTTAAGCTAGTCTTCATGCATTTTATATATCGTAAATGGTCTTGCAGCATATGGTGAATTAACACTTATCTAACCACACTTATGTTCATACCTGCATTAACTAATCTTATATCATTAACCACATGGGCATTATACTGCAATTGTTCTACAATCCAAAGGGGTACATAATATTCAAAATCACAACCCTTAACTTTATTAACAGTACAAAAACATATATCATTTGAAAATTCATAATTTGCTGAACACCATTGTCCTGTTAAGATATGTATAACAACACTGTGAGTAAAGCTATGAGATTTTACTGCATGATTTTTACTGAAACATGTTGTAGTTCTGGGTAATGCCCACAAACCAGAGACAGAGACACCCTAGCATGTCAGCAAAGAGCTAAAGAGCCATTACCGGCTTAATCAGATATTCTCCAGTGCGGGGGAGTGTTTCCAAAACAAGAAATGTACAGTTCATCTGAAGGATAGTTGGAGCTCACATACACAATGGAATTGCCTGCCTGCATGATCCAGCAAGGATTTTTCCAACATAAAGCATTAGGGTGGGGGGGATGTCCCTAGCCACCTCTCTTCTCATTCCACCTCTCTGCTCATGACAACAATGACACTCAAAGAACTTAACAAAGGGCGGGGAAAGGGTCCCATGCTGGAAAGGGACATAGCCTGTGAAATGTATTTCAGCTCATGTTTAGACAAACCTTTTGCTTTTAAGCCTATTATAGGAATTAGTTTGCATGTTTATCCTTTTATTTATTTTGTAACCAATCCAGACTTATATGAATCCATATTTCTACTCACTTATAATCTATCTTTCTTTACGTAATAACTTTGTTTTTATCTAAACCTGTATGTTTTGGTTAAAGTGCTTAGGTCATCAAGCATGGTGCATATTCATTACCCACTGTTGGAATGATTGACTATCTATGAGCTTATACTGTCCAGGAGGGTCCTGAATAGTATAAGACACACTTTTCTGGAGTGTGCAAGGCTGGCCCTGAGGGATATGCAGGTGTCACCCTGTATGCAATTCATGGATGGCTGGGCATATCATTCATGTATTTATCTGGGAGTGACTTTACATGCTGGTGGCTGTGAGTGAGCAGAACCTGGAGGGATTTCTTGTGCACCAGCAAAACAATGTAAAAAGCATCCCAGGCTGGAGAGCTAAGGGGACACAACGGTTCAGATTGCACCCTGGGGAATGTCACAACCACTTTACTTTCTTCTGATGTGGACAAATTAGAGAGAGTTCAACAAAGGGCAACAAAAATGATTAGGGGGCTGGGGCACATGACTTATGAGGAGAGGCTGAGAGAAGTGGCGTTATTTAGTCGGCAGAAGAAAAGAGTGAGGGGGATTTGATAGCAGCCTTCAACTACCTGAAGTGGGGTTCCAAAGAGGATGGAGCTCGGCTGTTCTCAGTGGTGGCAGATAACAGAACAAGGAGCAATGGTCTCAAGTTGCAGTAGGGGAGGTCTAGGTTGGATATTAGGGAACACTGTTTCACTAGGAGGGTGGTGAAGCACTGGAATGGGTTACCTAGGGAGATGGTAGAATCTCCATCCTTAGAGGTTTTTAAAGCCCGGCTTGAGAAAGTCCTGGCTGGGATGATTTAGTTGGTGTTGGTCCTGCTTTGAGCAGGGGGTTGGACTAGATGACCTCCAGAGGTCTCTTCCTAATCTCCTATGATTCTATGATTCTATGATCATCACAGGGACTAATGGAGTGCCAGTCATGGACCAAGCCCCCATTGTGCTAAATCCTACAGACACATAGAACTGTTCACATTTTCAAATTTCTTCACCACCATCAGTGACAGAACTAGCTTTTTTTTTTTCTCCTCAATGTAATCTTAGATTCCAGAGTATAATGAGGTGGGCACAGAATACACAACACCTTGAATACTTCCTTCATGGTTTCTGTTCTTTTGCTTTATGTAGTTTTATTTCTCTTCATCATTCTGGGCCTAATTTTCAAATGGCCATGTACCTATAGGCAAAAAGAAAAGTATTGGCAATTGCACCCCTAATTTGCACACACCAAGAAATACTTTAGTGTCTGCCTAGTTATTTGCATGGACAAATGTCCAATTTTCACATACCACGGGAGTTACCACACATGCAAAGTGAATCAGGAAGTCTATCTGGAATTTTGCACACAGCCCTAAGCACCTGACTGTTGGAGAACTAGGGCCTTGGTCCTAAGAAAAGCTTAAAGTCTTAGCAGGTTAAAACCCCTACCTCCTAGGCAATAGGGATTGGGCTAATAAATCCAGAACCAACGTTAATATTCATAGGATAAGTTTTATTAACAATAAAGTCTAGACATAACCATTTCTTTTTAACAGGAACAGAAGGTTGTGTGCATATCTGGGCATAGCCACAGTGGCAGGAGGGAAAACATCATGAATGAGGAGTTCCTGACACTCAGATTCAGTGGAGTTATTCAAGTACAACTCTTTAATAGAAATAATGGATGGGTTTTGTTCACCAATCCTTTCCTTTAAGAAGGTCATTTCTCACTGCCAGACTCTGGCCTGCCATTGTTTTCATTTGTCTGTTTGTTTTGTCAGTATGAAGTAACACTGTCTCCTTTGGTCAGCTTCAGGAATTGCAAGGGAAATATTCCCGCTGGGTCCCCTATAGTTTTTCTGTGCTGTTTGCGGTATTCTAGAGCTGGTTGGGTCAGGTGCCTCTTCTCCTTTTGCAGAATGTCTGACTGACTGGCAAAGCCCAGAAGCAGAAGGGGAGGCCAACTAGGGGAGGGAATGGATAACTGCTCTGCAAAGTGACCTGCTTTACAAATAGTGTGTGTATGTTTGTGTGTGCGTGTGTGTGTGTATGTGCGCATGCGTGTGTTGCATGTAGGATCTACCTGTATGTGTCTCAACACTGCCCTTCAGGGGCCTGTAGGACAAATGGGAGGGTTTAATCATCAGCGTCAGCTGAGGTGGTCCATAAGGGATCAATCAAAGCCAAATGTCAAGTCTGAGAGGAACTGGCCAGAGATGACAAAAAATGAGTCTCCCAGAAATCCCTTTGGAAAATCTTGGCCAAGGTCAATAATGGCATCTGATGTGAAAAGACTCATATGTCATCCCAATATCCTTGATCTACCTTGTCCTCCAATTTCTATGCAGATCTTACCAGTTGAAAAGCTCTACTTCCATGTGTAGTGGGGCGGCTGCCCCACTCTCGCAAAAAGGGGGTTAAAAGCAGCCCTAGAGAGGGCTGCAGTAGGGAAAGGGATTAAGAACAGCTGGGGAAAGCTGACTGGGTAGCTGACCACAGCTGTGGCTAGCTTAATCAGGGCCCAGCTGGCCCTTATAAGAGGGCTGTGGGCCAGAGGCAGAAGAAACTCTCTCTCTGTCTTTAGGAGAGAGAAGGACCTGGCTGCCTGGGAGCAGAGAAGGGTACCTAGGGTGGAGCGGTGCTGGGGAAGAGCAGAGAGAGCTGGAGAGCTCCAGCCTAGTAAAACCCCAGGCTGCAGACCTTGTTAAAGGCCTGTAAAAGGTACTGGGGCTGCAGAGGCGCAGCCCAGCCCAGGCCAGGCAAAGGCAGTAGGTCCTAAGGCCCCTTGCTGATGATAAATGGCTTACAGACTGCAGTCTGTCCCAGTGAGCAGGGGCTGGATAGTGACTGGGTGTAGCCACTGAGGCAAAGTGGGGATAGAGAGTTGGGGGTTCCCTTGGGTGGGGAGACCCAGATTGGGGGTTACTGCTGGGGGCAGAACCCTGATCTAGAAGGGCACCGGGGTCCAGGAGGGACATGGGGGCAAGAGGCAGGTGAGACACTGGCCTGAAGAGGATGCTCTGGGCTGGAGAACTAATTCCCTGGATGACCAGCAGGAGGCACCGTGCCGGTGAGTCATCGCCTCACCACACCATGTTACAATTTCTAATCATAGGTCCATGCTATACAGTTCAGGGGACCTGTTCCTTAAAGAGTCAAATGGTCTGAGTTTTCGCTGCCACTAAACTGAACCTTAGTTTGGGTCATTTAATTTCTCCAGAGCAATTCTTTCCCTGTATGCCTCATTGTATATGGCTTTGAAGCCAGTCCTGTTAGCTTACCTTTCTTCCTTATTATATTACAGCAGATGTTCAAGGTACAGCAGATGTCCCCAGCAAAGGAGAAACATTATTTTTATTTTTATGGAGACTAATTGGGCATTTTACAAGGATATAAACAAGACAAAAGTCAAGTGGAACCAGGCTGGAAAACAAAGAACAATAAACATTAAAAGAGCGGGAAACTGTGGCAAGCAGCAAGACGAGTTTGCTTTCTACATTAATTTTTCTCACTAGAGATCCTTCTTGGGGCATAGTTGGATACTGGGCACCAGGGGCTGAGATCCCAGACAAAACAGTTCGACCACGTGCCATTTATGACCACCCCTGTCCAGAAACTTGTGTACCAAGTGTAAATAATAAGAAGTTACATGAAGAATATTCTCAGACACCACATCACTGATCTCTCCACCAACAGGAGGCTAACCCGTTGGGCCCCCACTATCTGCTACTGCTTGCCAGAGGTGTGACAATATTGTTCAATGATAACCACTTATTCAACAATACAATACCACTCCCCTGTGCCATGTCGTCCACTCGATCCGCAGGCCCACTGGAACCAGTTATCTGTAAGTATAGTGCTCTATCCCTGTCCCAGTCAACCTAAATTATCTACATTCTGTCTCTGGAGGGGGTGTCATTTACTGATTGATGGCCCAAAGCTGTCACTATCCCTGGGACAGCATTTTCCTTCCCAGCCCTCTGCTCAGGGAATCTTTTAGCTCCTTGTTCCTCATGCTGTAGATCAGTATAGGGGTCACAAAGGTGTAGACTACAGACACCACCCAGCCTTGCTCCAGGGAGTAGCTGGAGCTGGTCTGTAGGTATATGAAGCTGCAGCAGCTGTACTGCAGGAGGACGACTGTCAGGTGGGAGGAGCAGGTGGAGAAGGTGCGGCGCCGGCCTGCTGCAGAGCGGATTTGCAGGATGACAGCCACAATGAAGACATAGGAGAGGCAGATCAGCAGGAAGGGGATGGTCAGGACTGTGACCCACTTACAATGGGAAGGGCAGCCTGGTGGACATGTGTGTTGGTGCAGGCCAGCCTCAGGACAGCAGGGATGTCACAGAAGAAGTGATTGATTTCCTTGGTGCTGCAGAACGGCAGGCGGAAGATCAAGATGGTCAGTTGCAGGGATAATAGGAAGCCCAGCACCAGTGAGCCAGCTACGAGATAGGCACAGACTTTCCAGTTCATAATGAGGGTATAGCGCAGTGGGTGGCAGATAGCCACATATCGGTTGTAGGCCATGACGGCCAGCAGAATGCAATCAGAACCTCCCACAAAGACAAAGAAGAACATCTGGGTGCCACAGCCAGTGAGGGAGATAGTGGCCTTTCTCCTCTACACAAGGTTGACCAGGGCCAATGGGGCAAAGACAGAGGAGTAGCAGATCTCCAGCACTGCCAGATTGGCCAGAAAGACTTACATGGGGGTGTGGAGGGAGCGGTCGGTGCAGACAGTGAGCGCAACGGCCGTGTTCCCACAGAGGCTGAGCAGGTACATGAGCAGGAAAGCCAGGAAAATCAGCAGCTGAATCTCAGGGAGGGTCGAGAGAAGATGGAAGTGAAATTGTATCAGTCCCGTTCGGTTTTCATCCCTCCTGGAACCAAGACACAGGACCTGCAAGAGAAGACAAGAGAAGAGCAGACCCTGTCAGCAGTCATCAAGGGCAGAACAGGAGGAGACAGGATCATACTGCAATCAGGACATTCAGATGCAATATCAGGAAACACTTTCTAACCCTAAGAGAAGCTCTGGGAACAGGACATTTTGCCGAAGTGACTGAAGGAATCATCTTCCCTCTGGACGTTCAAGGCTGATGCTAAGCACCCATCTATCCAGGATAGTAATGGATGCCACGCTCTGGCAGAATGCATTGGAATTTCTGGTAGGAGAGACAGCAGTGAGCCCTGTTCCCTTCTTACCCTCATGGTGATTGATCTGTCTTGATTTTCAAACCAAACTACAGTTTTGATGCTGTGTGGATAACACTGGATCAATTAATAGTATTTTCTTGTGATGCTTCCTCTGACTCTGACCTGAAGGTGCCATAAAAAACCATTGCAGTAGCCACAGGGTGATGAGAGTCTCAGAAAGGATATCTACCTCCAAACCAAAAAAGCAGCAGGAAGGAAAGAAGAAAGCAATATAGTTAAATGGCAAGGCACAAGAGACCCAAGCCCCAAAACAATTCTCTATCTACCCTCTGGCCTTCCATGTTTTTATACTTCCCCCATCACCCTGCTATCTGAGCAACTAAAAATTGAATCCAGCCTAAGTGAAGGCAATTAACTGTTCGGTGTAAAGATAAAACTTCTGTCATGGATCCACAGTTACACCCCAGCTACTAAACAGTTCCTTGGAGGACCCCCTTCACTTGTCTGACCCCCAATGGGGCTCACTTTTCCTCAAGGGCTGGCCACGCAGCCTCAGGACCTCCAAGATGGAGCCTCTGGTCTCCAGCCCTCCTGCTTCATGCTGTGAACTTTGCCCAGTGAGCCCAACTGAACCAAACACCTGGTCAGAGACATGCACTCTGTCCAGGACCATAGTTTTCCCAGACAGTGTCTGCAGTGACACCAGGCAGCCTTTTCCAACCAGAGCAGGGTTCATTAGCCCACTGGCACACAGCATGGGAAAGTCCTTAGGGTAGCTCAGAGAACTAGAGGCCAGTGCACCCAGCGAGCCAAGCTGCTGTGGATCCGCATGTGGCTCAGGCTCCCTGTCTCCGTCAGTCCAAGATGAGAGCTCCATGTCTCTGCAAAGTGCAGCTCGAGCCGGTTTTGCATTGTATTATTGAAATGGAACCCCTAGATACTGAATCTGGCCCTTTTTGCTGCCAACTCAGACCAGCAGAAGGGTTACACTCTAGCCACCTGACACCTGCTCCTTTTGTTCTTGAACTGGGGCAGGGGTAGTGGGGGAGACAGTGCTTCCCTGATGAGAGGCAGGGGGAACCACCTCCCTCTTGGTTGCTGGTGGCTAGGTGTGAATGTCCTGGCCATTGGGGTTCCCAATGTCTTTTTGAATTCTCCACCGATGTGGGTTGGTTTCAGCCAGTTCCTTAACAGCCCATTCCTTCCACTGTAGACAGCTACTTGACACCAACACCTCCTGCCTCTTGCTCTGCTCCAAGAGCAGCTTTAACCCTTTTGCACCCAGTGGGTCATGATGCAAAGTACAGAGGAAACTGAGGCATGCTTGAGATACTTAAAATATTACAAAAAATTCCCACTTTGTCACAATTTCTCTGAATGGCAAATTATTCCATAACTGCCTGCTGCATGGCACCTATACCTTCCTCTAAAGCATCTGATGTCAGCATTCTTGACTAGATGGACCTTGGCTCTGATGAAATCTGGAAATTCTCTATTTTCTGATATAAATGAATATTCACTATGGTAGACAAAATATAAGAAGGAAATTAGGGGAACCGGAAAGGAATTTGAAGAGCAAATAGCCAAAGACAAACCCCAAGAAATTCTTTAAGAATCTCAGAAACAGGAAGCCTATGGCCTTTCTGACAGACCCAGACCAGTGGGGTACAGCAGTCTGGTAGAGGGCAAATATACTGGTCACTAGATGAGTAGTTTTCTGTTCCCTGAGTGACCAGAGCAGGGGCTGCACTAGAGTAATCAGGAACCTGCTAGAACCAGTTAAGGCAGACAGGCTGATCAGATCACCTGCAGCCAATCAAGGCAGGCTAATCAGGGCACCTGGGTTTAAAAAAGAGCTCACTCCAGTCAGGTGGGGAGGAGCCAGAGGAGAGGAAGTGCATGTGAGGAGCTGGGAGCAAGAGGCACAAGGAGCTGAGAGTGAGAGGGTGTGCTGCTGGAGGACTATGGAGTACAAGCGTTGTCAGACACCAGGAGGAAGGTCCTGTGGTGAGGAGAAAGAAGGTGTTTGGAGGAGGCCATGGGGAAGTAGCCCAGGGATTTGTAGCTGTCATGCAGCTGTTAAAAGAGGCACTATAGACAGCTGCAATCCACAGGGCCCTGGGCTGGAACCCAGAGTAAAGGGCGGGCCTGGGTTCCCCCCAAACCTCCCAACTCCTGATCAGACACAGGAGGAGTTGATCCAAACTGTGGGGAAGATCACTGAGGTGAGAAAATCTGCCAATAAGCGCAGGACCCACCAAGGTAGAGGAGGAACTTTGTCACAACTTGTTTACATGGGGAAATTTACCGGCGTAGCTATGCCAGTACAATTATACTTGCATAGCTAAGCTGGTATAATTTCCCATGCAGACACTCTTATCCCAGAATCATTATGCTTGTTTCTGGTTTAGCATCTGTCACTTTGAACTGGTACAAACTAAACCAGAAAACGGCACTCTTATTCTAGGATAAGAGGATTCACATTTGCAGTTATACCTGCATAGCAATGCTGGTAAATTTCCCCATGTAGGCGAGGTATGAAAGAGAATTGGTGGGTCTGCTGGAGGGGTGAAAGGGGGCCATGATGATTAAGACATTACTGTAAAGCTCTCTGGTTGCTTTTCAACAGTGTTTACCACACAGAATTTAGGGAAGACACCTACCCACCCTTTCACAGAAATAAAGATGAGGATCTGTCAGAGATTAAGGTGTCAAGATTGAGGTACCCACAGAAATTAATACATAAAATAGCAACAGATAACTGGGACTGAATTGTCAAAACCCAGGAGTTTGAAGGACCTTAAAAATGAAGTGGATGAGCTGTTAACTGTATATGCAATCTCTCATTACAATCAGCTACTCTACTGGAGAAATGGAAGGCAGTACATATTGTGCCCATCTTTAAAAATAGTCAGTAGGAGTGATCCTGAGAACTACAGATCAGTCAGCTTTACATCTGTGCTAGGAAAACTGGAGGAAACAACGATTAAAGAGAATTATAAAGCATACAGATAAACAAACCAGTTCAGCTTCTCTAAAGACAACCTCGACCTCTTCAAGCTGCTACACTTATACATGCTGGGTGACCATGGACAAGTCGTTTTCCATTTCTGTGCTTCAGTTTCCTCATCTGTAAAATGGGAATAATGACATTGACCTCCTTTGTAAAGTGCTTTGAGATCTACAAGTGAAAAGTGCTATATAAAAACTAAGTATTGTTATTATCGGAGGACGTCAGTCAAATAGCAGATAAAGGAGAACCAGCTGATCTTATTAAAAGCTTTGATAAAGAGGCTACTAAGGAAACTGAGGCTATGTCTACACTGGCAACTGAATGACAAAACTTTTGTCTTTCAGAAGTGTTAAAAAAACACACACACCTGAAAGACAAAAGTTTTGCTGACAACAAGCACCAGTGTGAACAGTGCTTTATTGGCAGGAGCACTCTTCTGCCTACAACGCTAGCGCCGCTCATTGCGAGTGGAAGTTTTTTGTTGTCAGGAGATCCGACAGACAGCAGCTACCCTGTGTACCCTTTAGCGGAATAGCTGTAGCGATACAGCTATGTTGCTAACAACTGTGTAGTGTAGACATTGCCTAAGTAGTTGTGGACCAAGAGGTGAAATTCTCTCACGGCTCAGAAAGCTGCTAACAAGAAAACAAAGTGTAGGAATGAACAGTTTTCATCATGGCAAAAGGTTAACAGTGAGTGCCACAAGGTTCAACACTAGGGCTGCTGTTATTCAATATATTTATTATTGATTTGCAAAAGGAGGTGAGCAGTGAGGAGGCAATGGATTTAGGTGACGTAGAATTAGTTAATTAAGATCAGAGGAGGCTGTGAAAAACTCCAGAAAGGCTGGTCAAAGCTAAGCAATTAGCAACGGTATGTCAGGCGAAATCGGTATGTTAGGCGAAATTCAATGTAAAAAAGCACAGTGTGATACCCATTGGAAGGAACTTACTCATGGACATTGATGTGTCCTAAATTAACTGTACCACTACTGAGAAAAAATCTAAGTGCCACTGTGGATAGCTCAATGAAAATATCTGCTCAATGCACAGAGGTAGTTAAAAGGGCAAACAACTTGTTAGGGTGTATTAAGAAACAGATAGAGAATAATATGGAAAACATTATAATGCTGCTGTACAAAAGAATGGTCCACAGTCATCTTGAGGACCATGTTCAGTTCTGTTCAAATGCTTTCTAAAGGGATAATGCAGAAATAGAAAGGGTTAAATGAAAAGCAATGAAAATCATCAAAGACATGAGAAGACTCCAGATGAGAAGGATTTTAAAATGAAATACTAGAGAGTTTAGAATAAGATGGGACATAAGAGGTGGAAATAATGTAATGAATAGTGCAGAGAAGGTCATTCAAGCACTGCTTTTTAGCCTCTCGTAATTAGGCTTGGCTGAATTTGATTTTTATTTTTTATCATGTCAGGTGATAATAGCTATGTTTACTTTTAAGCATCTGTTTTATTGTTATAGATTTAAACATCCACAAAATCATGGATTTTAAACACTTTTTATTTGATCAATTTAATTGTTCACGGTTATGGGAAACTAAGAGAAAAGCAGTTGTGGGAAACCATATAATGACCGTAGACGTGAGATGCAAAAAGCTATAGTTTTATAACCATTAAAAAACAAATTGGCAACATCACATATCAAAATTTACCAAGCGAATATCCTTAAATCAACAAATCATACCTGTTTTTACTGTTCATTCACCAGTCATTTGTAACAATCCCAGTTCAAAAGGCTAAACCAATGGATTTTTACTCTAACAAGTTCTCAAGCAGCATTTTTCTTATTTTGCCGGTCTGTAAATTTTGATTATTATCGATGGAAGCATTTTTAATCAGTTTGTATATGCACAGTGAAATAGACTTTTACCAATATTTACTGATAAAAATCTAATCCTTCCAAGTCTACTCATAATACTAGAATAGAGGGACAGGACAAGTAATGAAATGAAAAGGCAGTAAATTTAAAACTAATCAAAGGAGCTACTTTTTCCATGCAGTGAGCAACTAAACTGTGAAACTGATGGACACTAGATTAATGGCAAGAGCTTATCTATATTTAAAAAAAGGATTAGATATTTGTATAGATAATAAGGACATCTATGCTCACATCGCTGGGATATAAAAAATTATACAACATTCTCTCATATTTTGTATAGCATTAGCCGACTTTTGGGTGACCAGATGTCCTGATTTTATAGGCACAGTCCCGATTTTTGGGTCTTTTTCTTGTATAGGCTCCTTTTATCCCCCACCCGCATCCTAATTTTTCACACTTGCTGTCTGGTCACCCTAGCCAACTTCTAGGTGAATGAGCTGGAAAGACACTTCCTCTTTTAGGCCTGTTTTTGCATAATTGTTCACTTCCTCCAAGCCACCTGGCACTGGCCTGTGTTTGGCTTAGCCAATAAAGCCACAAATGCCTGAGAAATCTTGTGTCACCAAGGGAAAGGAACACAATATTCACAGAGCACAGCATGTATAATTAGAGTGGCCCTTTCTTCTCATTCTAGGGCTTGATCTTACCTCCATTGCTATCAGTGGTACAGCTCCCAATGAGGCAGGATCAACATCCAAAATAATTTGCTGCTGGCTCAACAAGTATAGGGCAAACTTTACTATCCTCAAAAAGGCATATAACGATCACATATGGATAGAAAATGGGAGATCATCAGATGGGAATATTGTCTGAAATTCCCCCAGTTCAGCCAAGAATTATGCTTTCTGATTGGCGAGAATTCACCTGCGGTGAATAACAACACACTAATGTCTGTTGAATAAGTGACGGCTATAAGGAGAAGAGTGAGAGACAGTACAAGAGAAGCACAACTGAAACAGGAGGAGAAAGAAGCTCCAGAGCAGATTATGTGGCCCTGAGAGAAACCTAAAGAGAGATTTTGGGCTCAGAGTGCTGGCTGGAAAAGCAGGCTTGGGACAGTGAGCAAAGAAATTGTCTGCTGCTGTTTGATTCTCACTGTGTAGGGATTCCACCTGGCTCCCTTCCCTTCAGTATTTTATATATATATATTGTAAATGAACAGGATTGTATCAAAGGTAATACCTGAATCTATCATCAATTTCTCCACTACAATGTGTAACTGGAACTACCTACAAGACTTCAAGATCTTTGGCTAGCCGCTCAGCTCAAATGAGGTAACAATATGACAAGAGATTGAAAAGACTGTGACTATTTTACCATGGGGAGAAAGCTAATAACAGGGCACCTGATAAAGTATAAAGAATAATGCTTGGTGTAGGGAAGACAGATCGGAAAATTGGGTTCTCACTTTCTCATAACACAAGAACAAGGGGCCAGTCAATGAACCTGAAAGGTGGCAAATTCAAAAGGAATTACTTTTTCTACTCAATGCACAATTATCCAGCAGAAATCATTGCCACAAGATTACATTGAAGCTAAGAGCCTATCCAGGCTCAGGAAAGGACTGAGGGTTATATAGAGTCATAATAGTACCTATGGAGGCTGAGATTTTCAAAGGAGTCTAAGAAAGTTAGGCACTGGATTCCAGTGAAATTCAGTGGACATTGGGTTCCTCATGCCAGCCTAAAAAACAAGAGTTTTAAAAGGGATATAAACCCTCCCTCTCGAAATATTGGGGGTGACGATTTAACTTTCCCTTGGGGCAGGATGTTCCATAACTGCTGATTGTGAGGAGTTTAGATATAGTGGAGATGGGGGCCAGATAAGTATCATAGACAAGCTAGATGGAGTCTGTGTGGCAGTCCCTGGGTTCCTATATTGTTAGAACCTCTGCCTAGCTGCTGTTGGAATGTAGCACCAGTTGCTGTATAATTGAGACACCCTCAGGAGTTAACCTCATCCCAAACACAGAGAGAACAAAGGTCTCGAGGAAAAGGTTATGGAGAGACGAAAGGAAATGAGGGAGCACCCACCACAATGACTTCTCACCTGGCTAGCCCCAATTCGTGGCCCCTGGACTCACAACCACAACGCGAAGGCTGCCTTTCCCATCATTCTTTGGCCCCAAAAGCCAGCGGAGATGGTGGCCAGGTGGCTCTCAGCCTTCTGAACCCCGAGGCAGAAGAGCTGGCTGGACTCTCCCTTCCTGCAGCCAGGTTCTGAACATCCCCTTCAAGCCCAGGAGTCTTTACATACCATGCAGAGTCCTTAGGGGACAGAGGTGATGGAGCAGCCCTGGCCTCATAGGAGCACTAGGCTGGTAAATTATCTTGCAGCCTCCAGTCCTATTCCCATGCTGCCCTCCAGTGGTGCTCTTCTTTCTATTCATTTTAAAAGTCCAAGACTGATTTATGAAGCCATCGTCCACTCAGTAATTGCCCTGTTCTGTTCATTCCCTCTGAATCACCTATCACCAGCCACTGTCAGCAGATAAGACACTGGACTAGATGGACAATAGGTCTGACCCAGCATGGTTGTTCATGTGCTCTTAAGTGTTGTCGTTACAAACACCTGTGCATATTGAAAGCTGAAAATGGAGGGATCTGGTCAATTAAAATGAATTTAACATCAGAGTGGATAACACAAATCTCCTTTTTATTTTAAATGGCCTGCCTATGGATTTCAGCCTGCTGCACTGGGAAGTCCCAGAAAGAAGGAGGCCTTGCCACAGATATAAGTCCAGCTTCTGCACAAGAACTTGCCCTTATCTAATAGACAGCAAAACAAGACAGCGGGTGAGACTATGGGGAACAATTTATAAAAATCATTGCTGTTCCAGCTGGGTGGAGATGAAAGGGCCCCCTAACAGCAGCCTTATCCCAGGGATGAGAAGGGGAAATATGATTTTATATCAGAGACATAGATGAGTCAGAAAGTTCAGACGTGGATCTCAAACTGTTACTCAGGCATTCCACGTAGGCAACAGACAGGGAGTACGCAGTTACAAGTCCATACCCAGGGTCTGGGACTTGCCTAACCCTGCTCAGCTGGGCATGTTTCCCTGGTGATCGCCATCTTCGTGCTATTTCCCCAAAGGGGGCTGGGTGAAGTCCCTGCCAAAAGCTAAGAACTCACTGGCCCTCATGGATTAGTGCAGGATGTGTGTGTGATGCTGACAGAACAGCTCAGTCTGGAGCCAAAGGCCATTTCACCTGTGTGTAAATTTCAAAGAAATGTTAAATGTATTAGTATGCACGAACCAATTCACTTGTTAGAATAGCACATACAGGGATGTTATCATATTGCATTTACATAGCATATGCCCTGGTAATTACACTTGCTTTACATTCAGGAAAACTAGGGAATGTTAATGGCATTCTCTTCACCTATCGGTATTCTGTTGTCCACTATCACATTACATGTAGTTACATTATGTATACCCTGTAATTAGATAATCCTAGATCAAAGCTGCATTAGTATTAGGATGAGAATTTACTTAATGTGTAAAACGTCATGAAAATTAATGAGAGATTGTCTGGATTGCTGTAACTAAGTGCATTGTGTATGTATCTGTAATTGGATTGCCCAGTAAACAGAATTGGAGCCTTGGAACTGTGAATGAAGAAGCATGCTAACTTCAAAGCATGGGTAATTATGTTCAGCAATGGAGAATCCACAAATTTGGTCTGCATAGGAAAAGCCTATGCTGTGATGAAGATGCTTGTCACCTTGTCTTCTGTGAATAGGATCTAAAAATACTGAACCCAGAAGCAATCCAGCGTCTCTGGAGTGATGGATTCTGACAGAGAATCCTGAGCGACTGGACAGAGGTCCCCAAACTCATTTTGGGTAACCCTGAGAGACTGATGGAAAACTAGCAGATACTACGTCTCTACTATTATTTGGACTATTTAGACTCACCTGTAATGTATTTTATCTGTTTTAACCTCTCAATAACTATTTCTTTTTCTTAGCTAAAAAGTATTTAGTTAGTTTACTAGAGAAATTGGCTACAGTGTTGTCTTTGATGTAAGATCAAGAGCATCCATTGAACTGGGGTAAGTGACTGGCCCTTTTGATTTTTGGTTTTAAAGACCTTTCCTCACTTAATCCAGCCTGTCTGGGTGGCAAGTTGCACTGGAGAGCCTAACATCACAGTAAAACTAATATGGTAAGCCAGGAGTGCACTGTTGTTACTGGCTTGGTGAAATTTAATTGTAAAATATACAAGCTTGGGGTGTCTTCCCTGTTTTCTGAAAGTCTGACCTGAGATTGGCATTCTCCATTGTCAGCTACTCTGGACAGCATGACAGTATGTATGGGAAACATTTTAAGAGCTGGTAACATGTAGAATATTGTGTTCCAAAGTGGCTGGAGGTGAAACTGGCCACCTGGGGTGAGGTGATTCTCAAAGTTAACTCAATCAAGAATGAGAACAAACAATTCACATCTTGTGGCCCAGCCCAGCCAAGTGTTTACTCTCTAGACAAGGTGTGGGCTTGTACAAAGCACCAAAGAGCCGAAGAACAAAACCTTGAAGACGGGGACCATTGAGGTGAACTGAAGTTATCGAAACTTCCTGGTTATGGGAAGAGAGAAGGTCTGGAGCTGTATAAAAGGAGAAAGAAGAGACAGAAAGAATTTAATCCATTACAGAGACCAGTGTGACTGTCTCAGAAAAGTGGATCCCAGCTCTCTGGACTGGACAAGCACTGTGTAGTCTGACCATTGGGTGAGAAATACCTTGGCCAACTGGAAGGGAACTTATCAATAAGTATAGGCTCTACTTTGTGTTTTATAGTTTTCTTTTCGCTGTGACCATATGTTTCCATTACTTATACTTGCATCTGTTTGAATTCTTATCTTAAGCTTTGTCAAATAAATATCTGTTCGGTTTTACAACAGACATGACTAAGTGCTGTGTGCTGAGGAGAGTGTTGGCCTGAGGGGACACTAGTGAACTGGTGAGCATGGCTTCCACAGAGGCAGCAAACCTGTGTGCATTGCAACTGTCCAGAAGTTGAGAGACTGGGCACTCAAGTGTAATAAACTGGGGTGTACAGACAGGGTGGAAGAGCAGAATCCTGGGTGCCAGCTATTTCCATAGGTTTAGCTACAGGTTATCTCAGCTCAGTGTCCGGTGTACTAAGGACCCACTAAGGCCTGGGATGTGCAAATTGCTGGCCTGCAGGGTTCACAGAGCCCAGAGTGGGGAGCTTGTGTCATAGCCGGTAGTTTGGGATGAGTTTCCCCCACTGGGCACAGACAAGGCTCCCTGGTGCTATCAGCAGATGGTATCGATTCATGTTGTAGTCCTTGGATCACCCTAAAAGTGTCACACAAGCCCCTAATGCTCAGGGACGGATTGGCTGTGGTGCAACCAAATAGTAACCTCATATGGTGATCTAGTGTTGTGGAGCCATAGGGAACCTGAGAATGGGAGCTGCTGTGTACTTAGCACCTTTGAAAATCGGCCCAGTCAAGTGCCTACATATGAATTTAGGAGCCTAACTCTAGGCTCCTATTTTTGAAAGCCTTAGCATAGAGAGATAATTATTTCTCCAGAGAGATTGTTCTGAGGTCAATTGAACGTTCTCTTGAGTGAAACTTCTGAATTCCCTACCCCCATCCCCAGTGTCTCAGCTGTCATGTCCTAGTATGTCACTTGTAGCCAGTTGGGAATAGTGGCTTCATTTGTGTGTGTGTTCTGTGTCCCTTAGGCCACCTGACAATTTTAACAAGGCCCAAAGGCAACTAATCATTAGACTGGGTAATTGCCTACCTGAAAAATTTCAAGCTTCCTGGCAAACCCTCTGGTCTAGAAGAGCCAAAAGTTTTATCACCAGATTGTTTCAGGAAGCTATTGAAATTACTGACCCAGCAGGAAGCTGTCAAGAGGTGGCTAGATAGTGATGCAACAGAAGCACACGGAGATGCTGCCCAAGACACTGACTTCTTAGCAGAGAGAGGGAGAGACTATGAAAAACCAGCATGGACCCTGTGTCAGCCATCTGTGACCCAGACACCTGCCTGCTGATTCTTCAGGTGTGCTGGAGGATTAGTGGTTATATAACAACCTTCCAAGCAGTTACATGAGGTTTGATGCCAGTCAAGGGTCAAATCAGGCTTTCCTTAGCCAAATAACAATTGCCGCGTGATGGCCATTAACAAGTATTGGAAAAGCACAAACATCAAGGTGGGAAGAGAACTGTATGTTGATGGAACAGGATGGACTTCCAGCAAATGGAAATGTCAGCAGGACATCAGATAATGTTTCCTGACAGTGAGTAAGGGTGTGGAATGGGGCATCCATGCTTTCCCATGGGAGGCTATTACCTGAGACATTTAAAACTGGATCACACAAAATCCTGGATAATACACTGTGATGGTCTATACCATTATGTTCACCACTTTTACAACACTATGATAAATTTTGTACAAAGTATGCCTTGTGAGTTATCATTTGAAATGTCATAATCGCTGAACATTATTGTCCTGGTAAAATATGCATATCAACATTATATGTGAAGTTATAAGATTCTACTATGTATCATTGCTATAACAGGCTCCAAGTTTAAGAAAAGCAGGTCCAAACTAGTTTTTCAGGAACAAAAGACAAACCATCACCCAGCCAGGTGTTAATAGACTATCACAGCCTTATCACCTTTCTCTGGTATGGGGAAGGCATGAATAAGAAATGTACATTCCATCACAGGGACAGTTCAGACGGCACATCCACAAGATACTATTTGTCACTTGCACCCCAGCTTGGGGTAATCCTCAAAGAGGAGAGAGTATTATAAGAATGAGGAACAGTGGTCTCCAAATCACCTCTTTCTCCCCCAATCTCTACTGACAGCGTCTACAATGCTTGAAAGACAAAGAGAGCATCATTGAACTGGGGAAGAGGTGGTCCTACCTGGAAAGCTAAGACTGCTATAAACATATATTGAGACAGAAGCTTTTTGCTTTTAAGTTCACTTAGCTTGTTAAGTTCGGTACAGTAACTTCTCACTTAATGTTGTAGTTATGTTCCTGAAAAATGCGACTTTAAATGAAACGATGTTAAGTGAATCCAATTTCCCCATAAGAATTAATGTAAATGAGGGGGTTAGGTTCCAAGGAATTTTTTTTCACCAGTCAAAAGACTATATTATTAGTTTTAAACAAACAATGTAATACTGGTACACAGTGATGATGATTGTGAAGCTTGGTTGAGGTGGGGGAGTCAGAGGGTGGGATATTTACCAGGGAATGCCTTACTGCTAAATGATGAACTAGCAATTGGCTGAGCCCTCAAGGGTTAACTCTCACACTCTACAAGGCAACAGGAATGGAGGGAGGAGAGAGAGAGAGAGATGCGCATTTCCCCTTTAAGTACGCTGCCTTGTTAATTAGATCAGCTTACTGAGACCACAGCTGCTGCCAGCAAAGCCCTGTTGTGTGTCCCCCGTTCTATGGAAGATGGAGTAAGTGGGGTGCAGAAGCAGGGGGAGGGGGACACCCTGACATTAGCCCCTCCTCCTTCTCCCCCCCATCCCCCTGCAGAGCAAGCAGGAGTCTCAGGGAGCAGTTTCAAGGTAGAAGGCAGGAGCAACACATGGCAGTGGGGGGAGGGACAGCTGCAGTTGCTAGCCTGCTGGGCAACTGCTGCACAGGGAACTTAGGGGAGTGGGGAGCTGATAGGGAGGCTGCCGGTCCGCCCTGGTTCCAAGCCCCCACCAGCTAGCTGCAAGGGGCAGCTCTTCCTGCAAGCAGTGGACAAAGCAGGTGGCTGCCAAACAATGTTAGAAGGGAGCATTGCACAACTTTAAACAAGCATGTTCCCTAACTGAGCAGTAACGTAACAATGAAACAATGTTAACCAGGATGACCTTGAGTGAGGAGTTACTGTATTAGCTTGCATTTTACTCTTTTATTTCTTTTGTAACCAGTCCTGACTTTTATGCATCATTACTTGTAATCACTTAATCAATCTTTCTGTAGTTAATAAACTTATCTTGTTGTTTTATCTTAACCACTATGTGTTTGGATTAAAGTGTTGGGAGACTCCATCTGGGATAACAAGGCTGGTGCATATCATTTTCCTTTGATGAATGAAATACTTTATATGGGCTTGCATTGTTCAGTAGTGTACTGGGCAGTACAAGACACACATTTCTGGGGGAAAGTCTGGGACTGGGTGTTTGCTTGTGTTGCTCTACAGTTTAATTCATGAGTGGCTAACTAGTAGCCCTCAATACTATATAGCTAGGTGTGATTTACATGCTAAAGGCTGCGTGTGAACAGGCCAGGACTGGATGTTCTTACAGCAAAGCCCTGTAAGAGGCATCCCAGGTTGGAGAACTGACGGGACACAGCTGTTCCCCAGTCCACATTGTACCCTGCATAATGCCACATACACCATAGGAAACAACCTTGCATGGCTGTGGGAATAGAACAGACCATGGATTAGCAGGGCAGCGTGAGGCGGGAAGGGATGTCCAGAGGAGATGCAAGAAGGTGGTCAGACAGTGAGGAGGATGAGAAGAGCAGGAGGGTATGCTATGATGGATGGGGGGGGTGATTTGGGGCTGTCATGGTATAATCCCCACTCTGAATCTTAGCGTCCAAAAGATGGGGTACCAGCATGAATTCCTCTAAGCTTAACTACCAGCTTAGAACCTGTAGTGCTGTCACCAACCAGGAATTCCAGTGCCTGGTACACTCTGGTCCCCCCAAAACCTTGCCCGGGGACCCCCAAGACCCAGTCCCTCTGGATCTTAACACAAGGGAAGTAAACCCTTTCCCTCACCGTTGCCTCTCCCAGGCTTCCCCTCCCTGGGTTATCCTGGAAGATAACTGTGATTCAAACTCCTTGAATCTTAAAACAGAGAGGAAAATTCACCTTCCCCCCCTCCTTGTCTCTCCCCCTCCCAGACTCTCCCTGAGAGAGATAGTAATCCTAACACAGAGAGAAAATTAACCTTTCTCTCTCCCGTCCCTCCTTTCTCCCCACCAATTCCCTGGTGAATCCAGACCCAGTCCCCTGGGGTCTCACACCAGAAATAAAAAACAATCAGGTTCTTAAAGAAGAAAAGCTTTTAATTAAAGAAAGAAAAACAGTAAAAATTATCTTTGTAAATTTTAAATGGAATAGGTACAGTGTCTTTCAGCTATAGACACTTGGAATACCCTCCCACCCTAAATATTCAAGTACAAATTAAAATCCTTTCAGCAAAATACAAATTTGAACTCCTTCCAGCCAAATACACATTTGCAAATAAAGAAAACAACCATAAGCCTAACTTGCTTTATCCACCTAGTACTTACTATTCTGAACTTATAAGAGTTTGTATCGGAGAGATTGGAGAGAAACCTGGTTGCACGTCTGGTCCCTCTGAGACCCCAGAGTGAACAACAACCAAAAACTAACAGCACACACACAAACTTCCCTCCCTCCGCCGAATTGCCGCCGAATACCTGGACCTGCCGCCCCTCTCCGGAGTGGCCACCCCAAGCACTTGCTTGCTAAGCTGGTGCCTGGAGCCGGCCCTGGTTGCCAGGGGTGGGAAAAATCAGTTGGATCCAGTTATGACTGGGCCATGATAACAGTAAACAACAAGATGGCAGTTCAAACTCCATCTTGGATTGCTGCTATATATTTACAAACTACATATTGGATTTAATATATACATATTTTAACAGACTATAACACTATAACAAAACAAACCCAACATATCCCCTCCTTGGGGCCTTTTTACTTAACCAAGGATAAAAGGTCCCAAACAACCTTGATATAATG
This sequence comes from Gopherus flavomarginatus, assembly GCF_025201925.1. Lineage (NCBI taxonomy): Eukaryota > Metazoa > Chordata > Testudines > Testudinidae > Gopherus > Gopherus flavomarginatus. The sequence goes on along the minus strand of NC_066621.1, from coordinate 36,344,803 downwards.
TACAACGATAATAACAGTAAGTATGAACAGAACAATGCATATATATAAGACTCACAAGTAATATAATAGGCAAGCATCTACAGGGTATTCAAAACAAGGGATATCAAAGGGAACCTATTTAGATCTCCTTTTAGCTTTTCTGAGCTTACATAAGAAAACATTCAATATAACCACATATATAATTAAAAGAAACTGTATAATCAAGAGCACCATAATTGAGTGAAACATAATAATCCAGGCTGCATGAGCTTCACTGCATTAGTGGTGAAGATACCTTCCCACCAATGTAAAGGAATAGTTTCATCCTTCACCTTCTTAAGGATTCTTTTTATTTTATTCACAGAATGATGGACTGTGAACAAAGTTTTTAAACCTTCCATTTTCAAATGGTTAGTGTAGTAGGTGAGCTATTTGTGATGCAATAGTTTCTTAATAGCTTCCAAATTGGCTCCAATTTGTATGGGCTCTATATGCTGATATAATCGGTATTCTGATTGGTGACTTCTGATTCTATGTCATGCAGTGTTAGGTTTATATCACATCCTGTTAATCTGAATACTTGACATAAACACATATTTGCCATGAAATTACTGGTTATATTATAAAACTTATTTACAATAAACATTGAACATAAACTTGTTATACAAATACCTTTGTCCACCTGTTGTCCAATGAATGGTGGTGTAATTCATAATTACATGTCCCCGATAAACAATTTAAATACATATGGACTTCCTCCCATAAACCCGAGTTTAAACAAGTATACCCAAATCCTTTTTGTTCCATGCACGCTTGTAGATTAATAGGTTTATACTTTTTCTTTTTGTCCTAAAGGTGCTCCCATTTACTTTCCTCTATAGATATTAGCAAAGATCAATTGGCAAAGATTCCTAGAGGAATTAGAGGATGGATATTTTCCTCTACAGAGGACTTTAAGGTAAGCACAAGGGCTATAATGGTTTCATTATGGGGCTAGTAGGCAAAATTAACAAGTTTCCACCATTCAGAATGCCTATTTTCGAAATCATTAGAGTTACTTTCAATTATTCTTTTTAATTCCAGGGGCATATTTCCGTTTAAACTATCTCTTATGATGGATTTTGCCACATTCAATAACCATTGTTGAGCCTCTACACAGGTAAGTGCCTCAGACAGATTTGATTGTAAAATGCTGTGTGCCCCCAATGTTTGTAGGTGGTCTTATTCTTGGATGTTTAGCCAATAAAGTAGGCTATCCACAATATCAAATTCGGTAGTTCCTAACTTCATCAATGCTGATGACAATGGCTCTGATAATATTGATGCATCGTAACCTAGGTCCCCTATTCTTTTAGCGAGAAGGTTCTGATCAATAACATTAATCACTCCAAGTCCAGCTCCTATGCCTCCAAGCACCTTGGCTACTATATCTCTTTTCTTTCTTTGTTGCAGAGGGTGGTAAAATACCCTTTAACCATGCTTTCCATCCCATCAATAAAGGTGTTACAAAGGATGCACATGGAAGATGTAGTGGAATGATAGATATCCAGGAGCAGCTCTAGGTATTTTGCCACCCCAAGCATGGCAGGCAGGCTACCTTTGGCGGCTTGCCTGCGGGAGGCCCCTGGTCTCGCGGATTTGGTGGCACACCTGCAAGAGGTCCGCCGAAGGCAACCTGCCTGCCGCCCTCGCGGCAACTGGCAGAGCACCCTCCGCAGTTTGCTGCCCCAAGCACACGCTTGGTGTGCTGGTGCCTGGAGCCGTCCCTGTGGATATCTGTATTGGCATTATAATTTTCTTTAAAACAAACTGAGACTCTATCATTACAGTTCTCGATACATCCTTTTTAATGACAAAAGGTCCTACATAGCTAATTCTTGGTGGTGGCACAATTCAAATGGGCCCTTGAAAACTCCTAATCCGGAGTGCAAAATATTGGTGTTAATCATGAGAGTTCCAGTACAAGTGGCATTATGCTGTTTTTCTGAATTATCTAATCTACAAAACTTGGATGAAACATAACCACTTGGAGGAAGAGAACATTGATCCTTACACGCTTGACAAGATAGATTCATGATTAGATATTCATTATGATGAGGAGGATGCACATATAATTTGATTGAGGTAGACTGAAGATTATGATACATTTGAATTAATATATTCATTTTTCCAGGCATTACCATAGAGAGAAATGAGACTTTCAATGAAATCCATTTAGTAAAGTCCCTAAAACAGTTTTAAAAAGTTTTTGTGGGGACCTGCCATACACATTCAGGGGGAGTTTTACGGATTGGGCCAAAAACTTGGGTTGAGTTCTGCAGTTGTTTAGTAACAGCTAGATAACAGAATGCTTTCGATTTATATGCAGATAGCATGGCCTATTCTCCTTCCTCATTTCTGATCTCCCTTCCAAACCACATTCCCCTTCTTAGCCCTAGATCCTCTATTTTCCTTGGTCTTGCTGCCCTAAAGAGTGTGGTAGTAAGAGGGAAGTTCATTGTTATTTTTGTAATAGGCTTTGAAGATGCTTCTTTCCTTGGTCTTTCTAGGATTTGGAATTTAACTTTATCATCATTAGTTTGGCATACCCAATCTTCGTTTTCCCTAACTGGAAAGTGCATCTGTTGAAGGCCTATAGTAGAATTGAGAGGAAGCTGAATTGGTGGTAGATTTTGTCTTCCCGGATGCTCAAATCCAAAGGTGCAAACCTTGACCGGTCCTTTAGGTGATGGCTCTGTTCTACTATCCTCCGGGAAAGGCTTTGTAGGGGCAACAAGTGGTACCATTCCCATCATTTGGATTCTGGCTCCTTTGTCATCATATTCCTCATCCTCACTATCTTCTTCATCCTCAAAGCTCTTTGTTATATATTACCTCCTTTTTCTTCAAATCTTCCTCTTGATTATACTCGAAAGGTAGCCTTTCATTTACCTTACAGAATGAATGTTCATTTTCCTTAGCTATTAAACTTTTACAAGTCCATAGGCATAACCATACCATAACTATATACATTAGAGACTTTCCTGAATCGTACGTGCTTTTCCTTTCCAGCATCCTATAAAAGAAAACAAAAACAATTAATTTTATCTATGGTGGTTTCTGATCACTTTTCTTATTCTTTTCCTTAACAGAATTGTCAGGACCAGTGTTCCCTTTCCATGCCTTAAGTGGTGAACTATGTAACTCTTTGGTTATTTGTTTCTTTCCAGATTTCAATTCTAATTGGTAGATAGTGCAACTGGCTTTATTCACAATAGTTACAAGACCAACCCACCTGGGACTAAGGCCTGGTCTACACTATGAGTTTATGTCGAATTTAGTAGCATTAAATCAAATTAACCGTGCACCCATCCACACAACAAAGCCACTTACTTCGACATAAAGGGCTCTTAAAATCTATTTCGGTACTCCTCCCCGCTGAGGGGATTAGCGCTGAAATTGATATCACCAGTTCGAATTAGGGTTAGTGTGGATGCAATTCAACAGTATTGGCCTCCGGGAGCTATCCCACACCATTGTGACCACTCTGGACAGCACTTTCAACTCAGATGCACTGGCCAGGTGTACAGGAAAAGCCCTGTGAAATTTTGAATCTCAGTTCCTGTTTGGCCAGTCGAGCTCATCAGCACAGGTAACCATGCAGTCTGAGAATCAAAAAAGAGCTCCAGCATGGACCATACGGGAGGTACTTGATCTGATCACTGTATGGGGATATGATTCCATGCTAGCAGAACTACGTTCCAAAAGATGAAATGACAATACATTTGAAAAAATCTCCAAGGGCATGATGGAGAGAGGCCACAACAGGGACTCAACATGGTGCCACATGAAACTTAAGGAGCTCAGACAAGCATACCAGAAAACGAAAGAATCAAATGGATGCTCTGGGGCAGAGCCACAGACATGCCACTTCTATGCCGAGCTGTATAAAATTCTAGGGGGAGCCACCAACACTACCCCACCGCTGACTGTGGATTCCGAGGAATGGGTACTCTCAGCCATGCCTGAGGATTTTGCAGATGAGGAGGAAGAGGACGACGAGCTTGAGGAGAGCACACAGCACACCATTCTCTCTGACAGCCAGGATTTTTTTCTCACCCTCCCAAGGTGGTATCCTGGACCATGAAGCGACCTCTGGTGAGTGTACCTTTGTATATATAATACATGGTTTAAAAGCAAGCATTTTTTAATGATTAATTTGGCCTGAGGACTTGGGGTGCATTCATGGCCAGTACAGCTACTGGAAAAGTCTGTTAACGTCTCTGGGGATGGAGCAGAAATCCTCCAGGGATGTCTCCATGAAGCTCTCCTGGAGGTACTCTACAAACCTTTGAAGAAGATTCCTGGGGAGAGCAGCCTTATTCTGTCCTCCATGGTAGGATACTTTACCACGCCATGCTAGTAGCAAGTAATCTGTTATCATTGCATGACAAAGCCTGGCAGCATACGGTCCCAGTGTTTGCTGCCATTCAAACAACATCCATTCTTCATCTCTCTGTGGTATCCTCAGGAGAGTGACATCATTTATGGTAACCTGGTTGAAATACGGGAATTTAATTAAGGGGACATTTAGAGGTGGCTGTTCCTACTGGGCTGTTTAACTGTGGCTGAAAAGAAATCCTCCCTACAGTTAGCCAAGTGGTGGTGGGGGGGGTGCATTAGCTGTTCGTGTTTGGCTAGTAGGGATCTTCCATGATACCAGCCATGCAGTGGGGGGTGGAGTAAAGTGATCATCCCAGAGAATTGGATGGGAGGGGGGTTAGTTTGGTTTCTGCTGCTGCACATTAACATGAAAAGCACAGCACTCAATGGACTTTGCTTGGTATGGGAAAGGAGGGCGCTGCTTTTATGAAGGTTGCAGAAGCTGAAAGACTATGACTTACCATGGCCGCATGCAAGTTGAATTCTGTTGCCCAACCCTGAGTCTGTGATCTCTAACACCAAAGCTGCAGGCACTCGATATAAGATACAAAATGTGACCTTGTGCCAAAATCACTTGTGCTATGTAATGTGAATAGCGTTCACCATACAGAGTATACCCATTGTTCTGTAATATGTATCTTTTTATATACTTCTCTCCCGTTTTTCCCTCCCTCCCACAGCTGCAAATTTTTCAAGCCTCCCTCCTCCGTCCCGAAAGCTATCGCAAATAAGGCGGTGAAAAAAATGCATGCTCGATGAAATGTTCTCTGAGATCATGCAGTCAACCCGCAATGAAAGAGCTCATCTGAATGTGTGGAAGGATACAGTATCACAATACAGGAAAGCGGCCAATGAACTTGAGGACATGACGGACGAACGTGAGGACAGGAGGGACAATCGAGATGAGAGGTGGCAGCAGGAAGATCAGAGGAGGCAGGATGCAACGCTGGGGCTCCTGCGGGATCAAACGGACATGCTCCAGTGTCTGGTGGAGCTTCAGGAACGGCAACAGGATCACAGAGATATGGGTTCCATCTATCGCCCCACCACAGTTAGGGAATCCCATTGCAGCAAAGCCATCTACTATGACCTGCACATTTCCCAGAGTCACTACTTTTGGTAGCAGTAGCTCAGTAATTGCTTTGGCTACTTGCATCACAGCAGCCCCCACAGTAGATTTGCCCCCTCCAAATTGATTCCTAACTGACCGGTAGCTGTCTGACATTGCAAGCTTCCACAGGGCTATCACCACTCGCTTCTCAATTGTGAGGGCTGCTCTCATCTTGGTATTCTGGTGCTTCAGGGCAGGGGAAAGCAAGTCACAAAGTTCCATGAAAGTGCCCTTACACATGCGAAGGTTTTGCAGCCACTGGGAATCATCCCAAAGCTGCAACACTGTGTGGTCCCACCAGTCTGTGCTTGTTTCCCAGGACCAGAATCGGCGTTCCACTGCATGAACCTGCCCCATTAACACCATGATCTCCAAAACGCCGGGGCCCGTGCTTTGAGAGAATTGTGTGTCCACATCCTTATCACTCTTGTCGCCATGCTGCCGTAGCCACCTCCTCGCCTGGTTTTTCAGGTTCTGGTTCTGCATAAACTGCACGATAATGCACGAGGTGTTTACAATGTTCTTGACTGCTGTGTTGAGCTGAGCAGGCTCCATGCTTGCCATGGTATGGCATCTGCACTGAAAAAAGGCGTGAAACGATTGTCTGCCATTGCTCTGATGGAGGGAGGGGCAACTGACGACATGGCTTATAGGGAATTAAAATCAACAAAAGGGATGGCTTTGCATCAGGGAGAAACACAAACGACTGTCACACAGAATGGCCCCCTCAAGGATTGAACTCAAAACCCTGGGTTTAGCAGGCCGTTGATTTCATAGAGGGAGAGGGGAGCAAATGAATACAAAACAATCTGCTCTATTTCTTGTTTTGATCCATTCCATCTATCTTATACATCTTAGGCTGGCAGCAGATGGTGCAGCAGGACTGGTAGCCATCGTCATCTTCTGGCTGCTCGCCAGAAGATGTGAATGACTTGGCTGAGTCACTCCCATGTCTGCCCAGGTGCCCCTGACCGACCTCACCAAGGTCGGCTAAAAGAGCACCCAGGAGTATGATGACAATGGCTACCAGGCGTAATGCACTGTCTGCTGCCAAAAGGCAATGAGCTGCTGCTGTGTAGCAATGCAGTCCCATGTCTGCCAGCACCCAGGGGACATATGATGACGGTCAGCTGAGCAGGCTCCATACTTGCCGTGGTACGGCATCTGCACAGGTAACCCAGGAAAAAAGGCGCGAAACGATTGTCTGCCATTGCTTTCACAGAGGGAGGGAGGGAGAGGAGGGCCTGATGACATGTACACAGAACCATCCGTGACAATGTTTTTTGCCCCATCAGGCACTGGGATCTCAACCCAGAATTCCAATGGGCAAGGGTGACTGCGAGATCTATGGGATACCTACCCACAGTTCAACGCTCCAGAAGTCAATGCTAGTCTGGGTACTATGGACGCACACCGCTGAATTAATGTGCTTAGTGTGAACGCATACACTTTACTTTATACAATCTGTTGCCAAAAATCAAATTCTGTAAAATCGGAGTAATTTCGTAGTGTAGACATAGCCTAAGAGGACAATTCTTTGCAGAATAATACTGAAACAGGACTCGATCACCCACATTCCATTCAACAAACTTCAGATTGTTATTCAACCTTTGATCCATTTTTTCACTGTTGGCCTTCAAGGTGATGGCTACATTAGTGATGAATCCAGTAGAGATTTTATGTACTGATCAGTTACTGCTCACGGCCAATATTCATCAGGGGGTACCTCTCCTGGCATCCACCATAGTTCTGGAGTCACCATTGGTCTTCCAAATAATACCTCATGAGGTGTAAAACCATGAGATCCTAGTGTGGATCTTATTGCCATGAGGGTTAAAGGGAGATGTTTATCCCAGTTTTTGCCCAATGAGTCGATAACCTTTCAGAGTGCCGTTTTTAAAGATCTGTTTGACCTTTCTACGAGGCCCGAAGCCTGAGGGTGACTTGCCACATAATACCTTTGCCTCACCCTTAGGACTATGCAGAGCTCTTTTGTCACTTCTCCTGTGAAGTGAGGACCTTGGTCCCAAATGAGGCTGATACAATGTGTGCCTTGTCGCTGGGTCACTGGTGCTGGGGTTCTTATTTGCTCTTCAATTTGCTGTTCCACCTGCTGTTCTGTGGCACCAATGAAATCAACCACTTCTATTGTGATGTGCTGCCCACCTTGCAGCTGACGTGTGGCAACATGAAGAGCCTTGAAGCCAACATTTTTGCTGTGACTATGGTAACCCTGACCATCCCCTTCCTTCTGATTTGCATCTCTTATGTCTTTATTGTGGCTGCCATCCTGCGGATCCACTCTGTGGCCGGATGGCACCTCGCCTTCTCCACTTGCTCCTCCCACCTGACAGTTGTCCTTCTGCAATATGGCTGCTGCATCTTCATTTACTCCCACAACAGCCCCAGCTACTCCCCGGAGCAAGACCAGGTGGTGTCTATGGTCTACACCTTTGTGACCCCTGTACTGAGCCCCCTAATCTACAGCATGAGGAACAAGGAGCTAAAGGATGCTCTGAGCAGAGTGCTGAGAAGGAAAGTGCTGTCCCAAGAAAGTGATACCTTTGGGCCCTAAATCAGAGAAACAGTGTAGAATTGGATGGCTCAAGGTGCTTGGGAATGGGCCATACAGGATTCCTGATCTAGGGAACCAGTTACGTTCTGGACCCAGGTTGTAGTGGTACAAGGAGCCCACGGTGTTGGAAAGTGAAATTATGAAGGTGCCTTGAACCGTCATGTGGGTTGCATGCTAAATTCTGATTAGACAAATATCATACTGATTGCTAACTTGACAGCAATGGCTGCAATCTCAGACTAGGGTAGATTTGTCAGTATTAAATGTTTCTACATTTTTTCAACAGTTCTAGTTGCTTAGGGGTTTGGACTAGAAACTTCAAATTTGGCAGGCAGATATTTATGCTTTTTCCACAAAATTTTATTCAGATTTGACCGAATTATAAGCAGCGGCATGCTCAGTAGAACTTGCTAGATTCTTGATCCTACTTTTCTGAACCTTCCAATTGGTCATTGAGCTTGCTCCCAGACATCTACAGTGTTTCCACACCAGCACATAGAGTGGCAGAAAGGACACAGATAAAACTGATGCTGCAGGCAATCTTAATGCTAAAATATCCTAGTTTTCAAGTAACTGCTATGTAACCTGAAAAGGAGTCTTTTAACATCATTTTTCTGCATGGAGTTTCTCTATATAGATTCAGAATGTAGTAAGTAGTTACCCTCTCAAAACACACAAGAGATGGAATGTTGGGGGAGCCCAACCAATTGTCACTGAGCTGCTCTGTAATAATTTATGAACACTGTATGTTGACTTGGTTATTGGGATGTTTGCTCTATGAATACATTGGTTTAGTTTAATAAGGGGGATGTAAGGAAAGGCAAGCAGAAGGGAAACAGGATTGTTCAATATAAGCCCTTTCTCTGCAAACACATGTGAGTCATTAAGAGACAATGCCATGATAGAAACGGATTGTGTACACCAGAGAGCAAAAGAACTACAGCAATTTAAAAAGGAACTGTCTTTGAAGAGGTGGAGGGAGCTATTTGGTGAGGAATCACACCTTGGAAATATCTATACTACAAAATTAAATTGACCTAACTTATGTCAGCATACAGCCGCTGCAGTAATTACATTGCTTATGCCTGTCTACATTTTGCTTCTTGTGTCGGTGGTGTGCATCCTGACTAGGACCACTTGTATTGATTGCACTGTTAGTGTGCAGCAGTGTGGGATGGCTTCTGAAAGCCAGTAACAGTCGACATAAGCAACACAGTGTCTGCAGTGACACTGTATCGACCTAACTACATCGACTTTGACTCTACACCATTTGTGGTGGTGCAATTATTAAGTTGGCATAGCAGGGCAGTTACATCAGCCAGAGCAAAATTTAAGTGTAGATACTTCCACAATAAGGTCAATATAAGCTGCCTTGTGTAACTCTGTAGCGTAGACCAGATCCAAGATGCAAAGTGGGAAGGAGCCAGCCCAAGCCCGGAAATCTAGACAGCAATGAAGGAGGCCTGTAGCCTGAGCCCCATGAGCCTGGGCTGACTGGCATGAGCCAGCCGTGGGTTTTTCTTTGCTGTGCAGACATACCCTAGGCTTGACTTCTCGAGCCCTAGTGGTAACACTGAGAATATTGTCTCCTGGTTATTAACTTTTACTCTTAAGTCCATAAAGCAAACTTTCAATGTAAATACATTATTCCTTAAATATTACCTGTGCACACATCTTGCAATGACTATGAATCTTGACAAGTTAAGAGCTCTCTATAGTTACCTTATATACTACACTTTGTTGATAAATACCCTGCAAGACATTGTTTGGCTTAGTAAGTTTGTCAAGTCCGCGACAAGAGTTGTTTGCAAAGAACAAGGAACTCTTTGCCAAGGGGCCTCTGTGTCACAGTCAGTTCTGATGAATGTCCCAACTGGAAAAAACAAACATCGGAAGAAAAGTTTTGTGATGTTTTAACATTTTCAAAATGAAAAGCTTTAGTGTTTCAGTTCAAAAAGATTTTTTATGTAGAAATGTAACTTAATATGTACCCCAAAAAAGTGAAGAAGGAAAAAAAGGGTCAAAATCTAAAACAAAACATTTCCAAGTTATCAAAATGTTTTGATTGACCCAAACCAAGAGGTGCTTGTTTTTTTGTTGGTGGTGGGTTGTTTTGGGGGTTTTTTTGGGGGGACGGAGGGGGACTGCTGTCGGATCACAAAATTTTTCAATATTTTCACTTTTTTGGCCCCAATTCCAAGGGGAAAAAATGTTCAAAATCTCAAAAATTCTTGTAGGATGGAACAAATATTTTCTGCCCAGCCATAGCTTTTAGTCAATTTAGCTGGTGAGAGAGAGGTGCTGAAGTGACTGCTCTGGTGCCTGAACTCCTCTGTTCCCAGAAGAGATGCAGCAGCAATTCAAAGTTCTGTACACTTTTGGCCCTCATCTCCCTGCTAATGTGCCTCATACTGGTCCATCTACAGCAGTGATTCTTAACCTTTACTGCAGCCTGCATCCCTTTGGTTCTCAAAATACGTTCTCGCAGCCCTTATCAAAAATCATTGAAGTAGGTCAGTTCTTTAAACCTAGATATATTTATTTGTTTGTATATTAGAGTAATCATTAAAAATGTATAATGTTAATAAATACATAGGTTTAATGAAACAAAGTAATTGTACTTACGTGCCTGTGCTTAATTTGTGTTTTCGATGATTTACCTTCTAAAAAAATCTGGCATGTCTCACACCCCCAGAAAGGGCATCTCACACCCCCAGGGGGTGTGTGCACCCAGATTAAGAACCACTAGTCTACAGAGTCTGCTAGCAAGGGAGTCACTTAATGCCAGCTATACTGGGCATTTGGGTGACACGAGAACTGGTCTGGGTCCCTCTAGAGACTGAGCTGAGTCCCCAAAGAACCATCAAAACTATTTCTGTGTCAATGAGAGCCAATGTGGCTAGAACACTGAACTGGGTTCTCTAGTCACTGCTGTAATTGTAACAATAGCATCAGTCCTGATTAGCCTAAGCATCAGAACAGAACCAGTGATGTAGAGACTACAGTCTCTATGTTCCACAAGTCTCTGAGTCAGCCATCCCCTTACTGTCTGGAATAAGGGCTCACAGCTAGTAGGACCACCAGCTAGCTTAACTCTAGGCAGTCTAGGCCCCAACTGAGCCTGCCGATTGGCCCAACTGCCCATTGGCTGAGGGAATCGACAGACCTGCTAAGGCAGGGACTGCCAATTATTTTTTGTCAAAGTCCACATTTCTTGATCAAGGTTTAGTCAAGGTCCAGGCTACAGAGAAATATTGTTCACACTACAAGTGCCCCTGTACAAGAAACACATACAATGCTATGCATTATTACTCCTAGGGGGATTCTGCACCACTGTGCATGCACAGAATTCATGTCCCCCTCAGATTTTTTTAATGCAAAAAATACATTCTGCCCAAGAGGTGCTGCAATTATGCCTTTTGTCCACTAGGGGCTGTTATGGCACCAGAACAGAGGGCAGCCAGCAAAATGGCAATAGCAGCAAGCAGCCAATAGGAAGGAGGAGAGGCTGCCCACAAGACCAAATGAGGAGGCATGGGATATAGGGAGGGACAGAGAATGGGTCAGATGGAACTGCTGCAGGGTTACACAAACTAGCAAGAGTTAGTGGGGTGGACAGACTGGAGTGGGGGCTGAATTGGAGTAGGGGTACAGGGACACATGGGACAGGGGAGGGGTGCATGGGGATGAGGGAGGAAGTGCATAGGGACAGGAGGGAGGGGGTGCAGGGATATCTGGGAATGGGAGAGGAGGGGTAGCTGAGTGGGGGTGCAGGGACACATGGGGACAGGGGCAGATGTGTCTGACTGAATGGGAGAGGCTGGGGGTCAGCCAGGGTCTGCATGGAGGAAGAACCCCCACTCCCTAACAACCCCCCCCCAAAACCCCTGTTCCATACTTCTCCCACTCACACCAAACAACCCTCCAGATTCATGCCTAGGCTCCTTCCCTGCAATTACTTCCCTCTCCCTCATCTCCCCTGTTACTTCTGACTCCCCCAAGCTTTTGCACTGCTTCTGAGGGATGTGGTAAATACATTTCTGTATTGAAGTTTAAATGAATTATTACTCAAAGTTATGTATTAATATGCCTAGTAAGGAATCTATTTGTCAAAAAACATTTCCTTAATCTTTGTTGTTTGTATTGTTACAGACATACTTGTTAACACGTATTTTGAAATAAATTACCAAAATAATTTAAACTGATTAAAATGATTATATTGTCTTATTTTGACAAATAAAATATGCAGAATTTTAAAATATTGCATGAAGAGTTTTTAATTTTTTGGTGCAGAGGAGATCCCATTGTTTATATTTTAGTGCATTAAATGAAAAATAAAATCAAACAACTATATAATCTAAAAATAACCTCCAAGAAAGATGTAATAAATTACATCTGAGATTTTGAGAAAGCACATAGATATAATGTCAAATAAATGCAAATATTAGCATTAAAACACTTTCAGACAACTGTTTTAAGTTTTGAATTCATTTTAATTTTACAAAGAGTATTAACTTTCGTTTTGTCAAATAAAATTATTGTAGGCATTATTGTAGGCATATATGTGTATAGATAGAAAAACATTCAAAACTTTCAAGACTTTTGTGATTTAATATTAATATTAGAGTTTGAAAGAAAATACTTATAAACATGAACTCTTTACCTTAGCTTTATGATTCAAGTCTTTCCAATAACAAATACACACACACACACACTGCTAAAACTGTAGTATCACAATTGAAAATGTAATTCTATATGGCAATACAAATTTAAAATAAAATATATGTGAATAATATATAATTATAATACTCACCATCAGTGGGAAAAGTGACAGGTCCTCTGCTGGACAAGGGCCTTCAAATTTGGAGTGAGTTCAATCAAGGCTAGACTGAGGCAATTGCACAGATGATGATCATAAGTCAAAACGGTGCAATTATGCAACTGAATGTTGTTCAATGTTGAGAACGCTGAGTCCCACATATACCTTGAGCCAAACGTAGTCAAGATGTTATATGTTACCTTCTCAAGTGTGGATACTTGAGTCTAGCAGAAGTTTCAGACGTAGTTTCAGTGTGCCACACCTTAAGCATTTCAGCCAGTTGTAAATCAGTACTCCAGTTATAGTTTTGCTTTTTCAACATTTGGAAAGGATACTTTTTCTTGATCACACCAAGTCCCATTTGTTTGTACCATGAATGGGTTCCTTACAAACAGGAACATGTCTTTAACACTTATAAATTCTTGGAACCTCTACTGGAAGTTTTGATGAAGCCTGTCCAGAGAGAACACCATCTGATCAAGGTCTCCGGTGTCCCGGAAGCTTAGCAGAGTCAGGAAATGCAGCATCTCCCCAGTTTCCAAATCACTTTTGAAAAGACTCAGTTTGTTTTGAAATAAAGCAACACTGCTGTGAAGATCTACTACATTGTGATTTCACCGCTGCAGCTTTACACTGAAATCATTTAAGTGGCCTGTCAAATCAACAACAAAGGCCAGGATGTTCATGCTTGCGGCATCCTTCAAAAATGCGTGTAGCTCTTCTGACTTTTTCTCTGGAATTTTATGTAGATATTCTTCCTCATGAACTCTGATTTCCCACAGCCTTCTTAGTACTTGACCTTTGCTCAGCCAGCAGATGTCATTATGAACCAACAAGTCATTGTAATCAGCAGATATTTCTGAAAGAAAGCTTTTGAACTGTCTGTGTGGCAGTACTGACCTAGACTGAAGAATGATGACAAGTTTGATCACCATTGATATTACATTAGCAAACTCAGTGCTAAGGTTTGCACTAAGTGCAGTTTGGTGGATTACACACAGTGATAGGAAATCAAATTGGGGTTCAGATTTTGCAGACATTTCACAAGGTCTTGGGGACTAACAATCATGGCAGGACTACCATCTGTTGTAATTGACACAATCTCAGTCACGTCTAAACCTTTATTAGACACAAAACGTTTGAACAGACAAACAAATCCTCACCAGTTGTATGATTATTATATGGTATAAGGGACAACAAAGCCTCAACAAATTTCTCTCCATCAAAAAAACGGATATACAGTGCTAGCTGAGCTGTGTCCCTGACACCACAGGATTCATCCACTGCCACAGAAAATTTTTCAATTTTCAGTTTCTCACACAACTGCTTGAAAACATCTTGTGCATGTGACAGAGTGCGACTCACCACACTAGCACCTCCTGCTGGCTGTCCCGCGGATTAGCTCTGCTAGCCGGTATGCTTTCTTCTTGTGATGTCTCGTTGCTGTCACTTCTGCTCCTGGACCTGTGTCATTCCAAGGACCATGGCGTCCTCTTCAGGACACAACCTTCCAACTGCCACACTCTATGCTTTTCCTCAGGCCTCTCCAGGGTAATGTACCACAGTTCGACGGTTCAGCCACTTCCTCAGTGGTGAGTGGAGGTGCGGGGGGTCCCAGGCCAGCTCACTACTCCACGTCCCAGCCCAGGGAGGGAATATATGGCAGCCACATGCTGCGTCCCCTCCAACCTCTCAGTCTATTTTCCTGGGCCACATCCCTGCAGCCTCAGCACCTTCTTCACCCTTATCTCAGGGTCTTTGCATGCCAGTCTCAGCAGTCAGCCAGGAGCTTGCTGTCACTTCCCTGAGCCTGCCCAGCATTGTTCTGTCCAAGGTGCAAGGCAGACAGTTGTCCCACCTCGAGCTCCAGAGAGCAACTAAATCTGCTCTGCCCTGCAGCTCTTCTTATATGGGCCTGCCCGGCACTGATTGGCCCTCTCCTATTGGCTGCTTTTTGCACAGCCTCCCCAGGGCTCCATTAACCCCTTACCAGCCAGTGTGGAGTGGATGCCCCATCACACTGCCTAATAGCTGTGTATCTGAGAGCAGCAGTTGTCAAAGGCACCAACGTCTTTCTTCTCTGCAAAAAGGATTTCAGCTGTAGTAATCATACACTGCTTAATAATGTCCATGTAATGAGGGGATGTGGCCTCCCTCTGAGACTGACAGGGAGGAACCCCCACCCAACCCCGGGTGGTCAAAGCAAGGACACGCACCCCGCCAGAAGCAGAGGCACAGGACAGGAAGTATAAAAGGTGGGCTTTGCAGCTCAGTTGAGCTGGAGCTGCCGGAGGAGAGAACTGCCTCCTGCCTATTGCTTGGGCTTGAGTCTGAAGAGGACCCCTGCTGTGGCAAGAACTGATCAGAGCTGCCAGATCCACCAGCCAACCAGGGCGCCGAGGAACTGCTGGGGCTCCCGCTAGCCAGTGTACCCTGGGGAGATGGAGAATGACCTCAAGCCAAAGGTACACCATGAGAGGAGTGCTGGAAGTAGCCCAGAGACACCAAACTGTAGTTTGGTTGTGTTGTTGCCTGAACCCCAGGAACATTCCACCGCTGTTAGGGCCCTGGGCTGGGACTTATTGGAGTAGGTGGGCCTGTGTGCCCCTACACCCTGCTGCCAACCCCACTCCTGGGGTGGCAGCCTCCCCACCTTAGGCCAAGAGGACTGCGTTTGTCTGCCCTATGCCAGAACCAGGATGTAAGACTGTCTTTAGTGCTCTGCCCTGCCTGAGGGCCTGAGCCCCTAGACCGGGGGTGGGCAAACTTTTTGGCCTGAGGGCCACATATGGGTGGGGAAATTGTATGCAGGGCCATGAATGTAGGGCTGGGGCAGGGGGTTGGGGTGCAGGAGGGAGTGCAGGGTGTGGGAGGGGGTGCGGTATGCAGGAAGGGTCTCAGGGCAAGGGGGTTGGAGTCCAGAAGGGGAGTAGGGTGCAGGAGGGGGCTCAGGGTAGGGGGGCTCAGGGTAGGGGGCTGGGGTGCAGGAAGGTTGGGGGTGTGGCAGGGGGCTCAGAGCAGGGGGTTGGGGTGCAGGATGCAAGAGGGGTTCAGGGTGCGGTCTCCAACCCGGCGCCGCTTACCTTAAGTGGCTCCAGGGTGGCAAAGGCACGCAGTGGGGCTAAGGCAGGCTCCCTGCCTGCCCTGGCCCTGCGCCACTCCCTGAAGTGACCAGCATGTCCGTCAATGGCTCCTGGAGGTGGAGTGGGGCAGGCAGCTCTGCCACCTGCTGCCCTTGCCTGTGGGTTCCATCCTTGAAGCTCCCATTGGCCACAGTTCCCTGTTCTCGGCCAATGGGAACCTTGGGGGGATGGTGCCTGCAGGCAAGGGCAGCACACACAGCCCTCTGCCCCGCCTCTCCCCCAAGAGCCACAGAGACATGGTGCTGGCTGCTTCCAGGAGTGGCATGGGGCCAGGGCAGGCAGGGAGCCTGCCTTAACCCTGCTGTGCCACGAGGCTGGCAATCCCATGGACTGGATCAAAAGCTCTGATGGGCCAGATCTGGCCCATAGGCAGTCGTTTGCCCTCCCCTGCCCTAGACAATATGGTGCTCCAGCATGCCTGAGGGTCTGAGCCCCTAGACTGTATGGTACTCCACCCTGCCTGAGGTCCTGAGCTCCTGTTCACTGCTCCACCCTGTCGGAGGGCCCGAGCTTGCTGGACTGTTTGTTGCTCTGCCCTGCTGGGGGCCAGAGCCCTGGACTCGGGGTGAAAGTAAGCCGGTATGGGCCGGTACAGCATACTGGTAAGAAGCTGGAACCAGCCCGTACGCAGCCCACATTAAAGCAGGGCCACCGACGGGGAAGGCAAAAGGAGCTGTGACCAGGCCAGTACCAGTTTCTTACCAGTACACTGTACCAGCCCATACTGGCTCACTTTCACCCGAGTCCAGGGATCCATCCACTGAGCATCCATGCAATGAGTGTTCACAGGGACAGGGGAACGCCCCTGCATTCACAGGGTCTGGGGAATGCCCTTTCACTGTGGCGCGGTTACAAAGCCAGCAGCATATCTCCATACTCCTCCAGTGGCTGCAGGGCGGCTGCAGGAGCAGCCCATGAGAAGTTTGATGTCTTCCTGCTAGCATGTAAGACTCAGGAAAGGAAACTGGCTGTGAACACAAAAGTGAAACTGACAGAGCACAGAGTATCTCTTTTGTCTTTACTAGCTTTCTGCCACAGTCTCCTGGAGCACTGCTAGGAATCAGGGCCGGCTCCAGGCACCAGCTTATCAAGCAGGTGCTTGGGGCAGCAACTCCAGAGAGGGGCAGCACTTTTATGTATTCAGCGGCGGGTCCCTCACTCCTGCTCGGAGCGAAGGACCTCCCGCTGAATTATCACGATCGCGGCTTTTTTTTTTTTTTTTTTGATCTGCTTGAGGCAGCCAACCGCCTGGAGCCGGCCCTGCAAGGAATTCTGCAAGCCAAAGAACATCAGACAGCAGCGAGTCTTTGAGGCGCCTAGCCCAATGGGACTCTAATCTCAGCTGAAGCCTGTAGTCCCTTCTGTAATACAAATGCAACCCAGCCTCATCCATTCTGCCTAGTGCTCTGTCCCTGCTAGTGGTGGTTGGGCCACAGTTAGAGGTTGATAAGAATGCTCCATCCTTGGCTAACAGAGTTGGCCCTTTTAGCTCAGACAGGAGCATCTCATGCTTTAAGATCCAGAGGTCCCAGGGTCAATCACTGCTGCTGACAACACACCCCAAGCGATGCAGCATTCCACAGACGATGAACCATAATTATAATGACAACATCCACCTCAAAGGTGTTGCACTTATATTGCTGTTTCCCTAGCTATCCCGGTACCCTTCCTAAAATAGAGTGTCCTAGTGGTTGTTGGACTAGGGCACTGGACCTTGGAGCCTCTATTTTCAGCTGTGCCTCAGGAAATCCTTAATATTAATGCCTCAGTTTCCCCAAATGAAACATGGAGATAATAATAATGATGCATCCACTAATTAATTAGTTAAATTTTGTAAAACACTTTGAACATCTAAACATGTAAGAAATTGATTATTATTATTGTCCTCCCAATTATGCACTTCTTGTGGTTGGAGGGTGTACATAAAAGGGTAAAGCAGGAAGGGAGTGAATGCGAAAAACACATGAATTATGAATACCTTGTTATTGTGATTGCTATTTGTATAGCACTGGCAGCGTGCATGGCACTTTATAGACAGGTATAGAGAGCAGGTCCTTCTCCTCAAAAGCTGACAATCTAACCAGTCAACTTACAGAGAGAAGAGGACACAACAAAAGCCATGTACATGGCTGGGATGGCCTAGCGCGTGCCTCCAGGGCACCATGACTTAAGAGGGATAGGGGCTGGTGGAGATTTGCTAAAATCCAAGGCCAGAATCTGCCTCTTACAAGGTGCAGTATCACCAAACCCAGGTGCCCAAAAATCATGAGCTGGCATTAAGAAATGCAGAAATCTCAGCAAAGACACCAGAAATGAAACGTACGTTAGTCCTGGCCACAGAGGAGAGACAGGATTTGGCTGTAATCAGTGCTTGAAGTGGTAGGCAAAACAATTAAAAAAAAAGAGGGGGTCTCATCACCAGCAATTAATTCTGCTCTCCAACCCCCAACCCAATTCTGTCTCCTGCAGTTTTACACCTCCCCCATCAATTTTGCCTTCACATCTGTTCTGCCCCCAGCCTCCTGATTGGGGGAGAGCTCTGCTTGCCTCCTGCAGTAACCCTGATACTCTTTCCCAGGATGTGAGAAAGTGAGAAAAGCAGCCAGTCAGCAGGGGATTCTTCCTACCGCCCCAGTGAGCCTGAAAAGTGAGCCCATCTTTGAAATTGTATTTGTTGGATCTGTACCCCATCGGAGCCAGCACTTTACTCACTGGCTGTAACAGATAACAAGGGGATTCCTGCCTGAGATAGGCCTCACTGTTTGATCTGGTGCTTCAGCTCCCAGGCTGACTGACAGCCCATACTTTCTAGTGCCACCAAACATCATCTCCCTAAGCCCTAGCCTGGGGTAGGCAATTGTAGGAGGAATTGAGGACTCCACCTTATAAAAACCCACAGAGAGAGAGAAAGAGAGAGGGTGTGTATGATGATAGGTAGACATAGACGAGAGAGAGAGGGAAAGAGATAGAACTGTATGGTGATATGGATATAGATAGATAGATAGATGGTAGCAGGGATGTAGATAGATAGATCATAGAAGCATAGATTTTAAGGTCAGAAGGGACCATTATGATATCTAGTCTGACCTCCTGCACAATACATGCCACAGAATCTCACCCACTCACTCCTGTATCAAACCTGTGTCTGAGCCACTGAAGTCCTCAAATCAAGGTTTAAAGACTTCAAGGTGCAGAGAACATTCCAGCATGTGAGCCGTGGCCCATGCTGCAGAGGAAGGCGAAACCCCCCCAGGGTTTCTGCCAATCTGCCCTGGAGGAAAATTCCTTCCCAACCCCAAATATGGAGATCAGCTAAACCCTGAGCATGTGGGCAAGACTCACCAGCCAGACACTCAGGAAAGAATTCTCTGTAGTAACTCAGATCCCACTCCATCTAACATCCCATCACAAACCATTGGGCATATTTACTGCTAGTAGTCAAAGACGAATTAATTGCCAAAATTAGGCTATCCCATTATACCATCCCCTCCATAAACTTATCAAGCTTAGTCTTGAAAGCCAGATATGTCTTTTGCCCACGCTACTCCCTTGGAAGGCTGTTCTAGAACTTAAATCCTCTGATGGTTAGAAACCTTCATCTAATTTCAAGTCTAAATTTCCTGATGGCCAGTTTATATCCATTTGTTCTTGTGTCCACATTGGTACTGATCTTAAATAATTCCTCTCCCTCCCTGGTATTTATTTGTGTCTTACTAATCTATTAGAGTTCTTTGAAGGGGTCAACAAACATATGGACAAGGGAGATCCAGTGGACATAGTGTACTTAGATTTCCAGAAAGCCTTTGACAAGGTCCCTCGCCAAAGGCTCTTACGTAAATTAAGCTGTCATGAGATAAAAGGGAAGGTCCTTTCATGGATGGAGAACTGGTTAAAAGACAGGGAACAAAGGGTAGGAATTAATGGTAAATTCTCAGAATGGAGGGGGTAACTAGTGGTGTTCCCCAAGGGTCAGTCCTCAGACCAATCCTATTCAACTTATTCATAAATGATCTGAAGAAAGGGGTAAACCAGGGGTCGGCAGCCTTTCAGAGGTGGTGTGCCAAGTCTCCATTTATTCACTCTAATTTAAGGTTTTGCGTGCCAGTGATACATTTTAACATTTTTAGAAGGTCTCTTTCTATAAGTCTATAATATATAACTAAACTATTGTTGTATGTAAAGTAAATAAGGTTTTAAAAATGTTTAAGAAGCTTCATTTAAAATTAAATTAAAATGCAGAGTCCCCCTGACCGGTGGCCAGAACCCAGGCAGTGTGAGTACAACTGAAAATCAGCTCGCGTGCCACCTTCAGCCCCAGTGCCATAGGTTGCCTACCCCTGGGGTAAAAAGTGAGGTGGCAAAGTTTGCAGATGATACTAAACCAAGACCAAAGCAGACTGTGAAGAACTTCAAAAAGATCTCACAAAAGTAAGTGATTGGGCAACAAAATGGCAAATGAAATTTAATGTGGATAAATGTAAAGTAATGCACATTGGAAAAAATAACCCCAACTATACATACAATATGATGGGGGCTAATTTAGCTACTACGAGTCAGGAAAAAGATCTTGGAGTCATCGTGGACAGTTCTCTGAAGATGTCCACGCAGTGTGCAGAGACGGTCAAAGAAGCAAACAGAATGTTAGGAATCATTAAAAAGGGGATAGAGAATAAGACTGAGAATATACTATTGCCCTTATATAAATTCATGGTACGCCCACATCTCGAATACTGTGTACAGATGTGGTCTCCTCATCTCAAAAAAGATGTCCTGGCACTAGAAAAGGTTCAGAAAAGGGCAACTAAAATGATTAGGGGTTTGGAACGGGTCCCATATGAGGAAAGATTAAAGAGGCTAGGACTCTTCAGCTTGGAAAAGAGGAGACTAAGGGGGGATATAATAGAGGTATATAAAATCATGAGTGATGTGGAGAAAGTGGATAAGGAAAAGTTATTTACTTATTCCCATAATACAAGAACTAGGGGTCACCAAATGAAATTAATAGGCAGCAGGTTTAAAACAAGTGAAAGGAAGTTCTTCTTCACGCAGCGCACAGTCAACTTGTGGAACTCCTTACCTGAGGAGGTTGTGAAGGCTGGGACTATAACAGCGTTTAAAAGAGAACTGGATAAATTCATGGTGGTTAAGTCTATAAATGGCTATTAGCCAGGATGGGTAAGGAATGGTGTCCCTAGCCTCTGTTTGTGACTGGATGGAGATGGATGGCAGGAGAGGGATCACTTGATCATCATCTGTTAGGTTCACTCCCTCTGGGACATCTGGCATTGACTACTGTCGGTAGACAGGATACTGGGCTAGATGGACCTTTGTTCTTACCCGGTACGGCCGTTCTTACGTTCTTATTTATAGAGAGCGATCATATCTCCCCTCAGCCTTCTTTTGGTTAGGCTAAACAAGCCAAGCTCTTTGTGTCTCCTTTATAGATAGATATACAGTAAGATTAGGGGGGCAAGTAGCCCAAGGTTTGCTTAATTCACTTCTTCACAGCAAGAGCCTGGTGAGAATGGAGGAGGATCAGAAAGATGACCCCTGGAAGCTGTGTTGGAAGGCAGATTTGCAGGAGGTGGGGGGTCACCTCAGGACAGGGGGCCCGGAGAAGGGCAGGACAAAGTAACCTTGGGGTGGGGTAACCAAGCAAAGGGTTCAGGGGCAGCGAACTCTGCCCAAGCCACAGCAAAGCTGCAGGGGAGCATGGCACATGGGTAGGGCTGGGTGCCCCCATGTGCAAGGCCTCCTGGCAGTGCCAGCGGCCCCCACCGAGACCCCAGGCCAGGGGTGGAGGATGGGACCCTGGGCCCTTGGCCGGGCGGCTTTGTCCTTCAGGGGAGTGGGGCTTTGGTGCCCGCTCCGGTTTTGTGGAGGCTGCTGAGGCTGCCCACAGAGCTGGGGCAAAAGAGTGGAGGTGTAAAGCTGCGCCTGTCTCTAGGGAGGCCTCCCTCAGCCCTCAGTGCTCTAGCCAATGGGAGAGGAAAGAGACACTGCCCCTTTAAGAGCCCGCAGGCAGGTTATGAGACACTGCCCCTTTAAGACACCCCCTGGCGCTGTTTCTTTAACTGCAAGAGCGCGGCCGCTAGACGTATCGCGCCTGCGCATCGGGTCTTTCTGGACCCGCGGGTGGGGGGGCTGCGTGATGACGTCATGTGCGTCTTCCTTGACGGCGAAGTGTGCGTACCGAGGGGCGGGGGCTCGGAGCCGGAGTGGGGTCCGCGCGGGGCCTCCCTGGCGGTGGGAGTGTCCGCGCAGCTCACCATGTTCCGCTACCAGGTGAGAGGCCGCCCGGGCTGCGACCTTTGACCCCTGACCCAAGTCCCTGGGTTACTTCTCCCCCCCTTCCAGAGCCCCAACTTCCTTCTCGGTCACGGGGGGGCTGGCGGGCACGGGCCGGGGGTGGGCACGAGGTTCTGGCGGGGCTCGGGCCAGGGGTGGGGGATCTGGGGAGGCACGGGCTGGAGGGGAGGGCTTTGTGAGAGGCATGGGGTGGGATATGGCTTTAGGGGAGATGGGGCTGGGGGACACGGAGTTCTGGGGGGATATGGGCCAGGGTGTGTGCCGGGTGGCATAGGGCTCGCGGGGGCACAGGATTTTGGGGGGCATGGGCTGGGGGTCTCTAGGGGGGGGTGTAAGGTTGTGGGGGGCTTGAGCAGGGGGAGTGTGGGGTGATATGGGGTTCTGGGGGGTGTTATGGGGGGATGTGCTGGGGAAGGTACAGGCTGGCAGATGTATGTCGGGGGTAAGAGATTCAGGGTGTGTGTCTGGGGGGTGCATGAACTGGGTGTTTGTGTTTGGGGGCATGGAGTTCTGGGGTGGTCTCGGAGGCATGGGATGGGAGGTGTCTTTTGGAGAGTATGGGCTGGAGGGTCTCTGTGGGGAGGAGTGTGCAGGAGGTATTACTTAGGGAGGAGTTTAGTTGTGGGGGTAGTGGGCTGCAGGTAGAGAGGAGTCTCTGTTGCAGGGTGCATGGTCCAGTGACAGTGTGGGTCGTGTGTGTGTGGAGAGGGTAAAGGGATGCCAAGGGCATGGGTCAGAAAGGGATGTGGGGTAGGGAGTTCTCTCTCTGGGGCTGGGGACTATGGGTCTGTGGGATGCTTGTCCAAGGGGGAGGCCCTCCCCCCTTGGAGTGGGGGTGACTGGCTGAGGAGGTCACACTCAGTGGTTTCCCAGGAGGCCTCTCTGTATGGGAACTGTTTGGTGATGGAGGCTGTTTCAGAAGGGCAGAGCTGGGTATGCACTTAGAAGACTGGTGCTTGGAATCCTTGGCTGAGGGTGACTGCTTAGTATATGGGCTCTGCAGGCTCGGGTGGGGGGCGGGGGGGGGCACACACATGGTACAGATACTCTGGGCTGGAGTAGGGGGCTCTGAAGGTAAATGTATAGGGTGTGGGCTGGGGCATCTCTCAGAAAGGGGCAGCATGTCGGACAGGTTGGGGCTGCTTCTATGAGATGAGGCTGCACAGTGTGGGCTGGAGACTCTCTGATATAGGCTGGGGTTGCCATGTAGGGTATGGGCCAGAGCACATCACGGATTTGGGCTGTGGTGCCTTTCTTAGGAGGTAGATATAGGATATGGGGGGGACATGTCTCTGAACAGGAACTACTGGGTTACAGGCCCAGGGGCAGCCTTTCTGAGTATAGTGCACACATACCCCACATGCACCCCAAAACTAGATTCAGATGGCTGCTCTGGATATGAGTGCACCAGCTGGAATCAGAAGTTGGTTTGGGAGGATGCCCAGGATGTTGGCTCATCAGATTGGGCTTGATGATGATTGCTTCTATTCTGTCACATGCTATGTGTGGGGCATGGGTCACTTGCTGGTGGATTCTCTGCAGCTTGAGGTCTTCAAACCACAATTTGAAGACTTCAATAACTCAGGCATAGGTTAGGGGTTTGTTATAGAAGTGGATGGGTAGGGTTCTGTGGCCTGCTTTATGCAGGGGGTCGGACTAGATGATCACATTGGTCCCTTCTGACCCTAGAATCTATGAATCTATGTTATCTGAAGAGTTATGTGCTTGGCTGGTGGGGCCCTGAGAGTGGAACAGCTTGAGGGAGTATGTGGTTGAATGGAAGGTATGGGGTAGTAAGTTCCTGCTGGCCATTATGTGTTTGGGAACTGGGACTAGGGGCACACTTGATTCTTACCCAGCTGTCTTGGGTGGGGAAGGCATTTGAGTGGACATGCTTGGTCCACACCTGGAGGCATGGGTACGTGTGTCATAGTTGTAGGGTGTATTTGTTGCATGGTATATGTAGAGTGCCATGTTTGAGGGGGGTGCATGGGAGGACTATGGGGGTGTGCTTGGTCTGTCATGGGTGGGTGGGAGAGGAAGGTTCCTTCTATCCCTTGTATTTATGTGGCTCTCATCACTATCACAATCTTTAGTGTATTTATCTTGCATCACCTGTGTGAGGCAGGGCTGTGCTATTATCCCCTTTACACAGAACAGGCCTCGAGAGACTAAGTGACTTGCCCAAGATGTGTCAGTAGCAGAGCAGAGAAATTGATCCCAGACTGGCCCCCTAACCACTGGACTATTGTCTTTCCCCTTGTGCTGTCAGAGGAGGTGTGCTTGAAATGGGATGTTTATCTCTGTGGTGGTATTGCCTCATCTAAGGAGGCATGCTTACTAAAGAGGGTCTGTGTAATGGGTATGTGGGAGGGGAGCGATGCTTTACCCGTGGGGATGCACTTAGTCCATGCTTGGGCAGAGGTACCTTGTCTGATGGTCATGGGTGCAGTTTGGATGTGTGGGGGTGTCTTGGGTTACGCTTGCTGTGGGGAGCCTTGTCTCAGGAGTTAGGTTTTGTGTGCTCCGAAGGGCCACATTTGTGATGTGCTGGTATAGGGAAATGAGATAATCTCCAGGAAAGGATTTAGACAGACAGACTCAGTACCCCAGCTTTGAGCACGAGGCGGCTGAGGGGAGCCCACTTTGGTGATGCTGATAGGACAAATAAAACTGTGGCATATCTGGAGGCCTGCTCATTGTTCTCTCTTTGCTCTTTTCCAAGTCCTTGGAGGACTGTCCTCTGGATGAAGATGAAGATGCCTTTCAGACCCTGGGCGAGGAGGATGAAGATATCGACCAGTTCAATGATGACACGTTTGGAGCTGGTGCTATTGGTGAGAGCTGCATCTCCCATTCACTTCCCCTTCCTCGTCTCTGTCCCCAGCTCTCCTTCAGGGAATGCCATATCTGGATGGAAATCCCCTCAGTCCTGTCCTTAGCCACCCCACCCCTGCAGCTCCAATTCTGGGTTGCTCCACCCATAGCTCTGCTGATGTCCCTCAGTCCTGAGCCCCAGCTTTCCCTGCTGTTCCAGTCCATTGTTGCCTCAGAGGTGTAATTGGCTATGGAATAAATGAGTGGCACTAAGGTGCCAGCCCCGCTTCCTTTCTGTGCTTCCTTTGCAGATGATGACTGGCAGGAGGCACATGAGCGGCTTGCGGAACTGGAAGACAAGCCTGCAACAGCTAGAGAGCTGGAAGATGGGGCAATCAGTGATGAGATGGAGCTGCTGGGGCACCATGAGGAGAACCTGGCTGAGAGGTTGAGCAAGCTGGTCATCGAGAACGAGTTGGAAGATCCAGCCATCATGCAGGCTGTGCAAACCCAGCCTCCAATGCAGGTGAGTGCAGTATTTGTGGGTGGGGGAGGAACCTGGCTGCATAGAATGGATGGAAAAACAGGAGAGCCCTCTCCATGGTAACTCATCATACACTCTTTTACAGCAGCCAGGAGGCCTCAACTCCAGCATCTGGGATGGATCTGCAGTTCTGAGGCGCTTCCGAGGACCACTTCTCACTCAGGTGCTGTGTCCTGTCTCGTTACTAATCCTGCAAAGGGAGCTGAGAGTCTTTCAGGGGAGACATTTGCTTCTCACTTCAGGAATCCCTTTCCTGTGCAGAGCAGAAGCTTTTGCCATCTCCAGGAGCATAAGATTTGCCAGTTCTGTGTCCTACTGCACTGGATCAGGCCACTAGCCCTTTTTGTCTGGTGTCCTGCTCCCTGTTGCTCGGGTGAGGCTGTTGCCCGGGGGTGCTGGTTGCAGATGCATCAGAGAAAGTTTCAGTTTTCCATTATGTCCTTAGTTTATTGTATTGCACCCCATACCAGGTGGGCGATTCTTACTTGACTTCTGTGAAAGCCAGCTTAGACCCTGAAGTATGAAGAGTCTTTTTGCTCTGTAAAGTGACTCTAAGATAGTATTGTGGAGGGTTGGCCAGCACTTACTTTTTGCTGACTCTAGATCAAACATGATCTATTCATGAGAAATAGTCTTTTAGCTGCCAGCTCCGCCAATTTCCTCTTGGATCTGTGAGCCAAGCTGGGTTGTTTCCTACTTGTGTGCTATCCCTAATAACCCTGCCCCATTTGATAGATGTTACAGGAGTAGTTAAGTTGATGTGGACTCCTCGAGATAAAGATTCTGCCATCACATCTTAGCTAAGAATGCTGATCCTTGAACCAGAATAGAGTCGAACTAATTCTCCTGCATCTGGGCTGGTTCTGCAGGGCTAGTAGGGCTAAAAAGTAGCAAAAATGTGTGTACTGCCATGAAAGGGAACAGATGGAACAATAATACCTAGCATGCAGCTCTGCTCTCCCTGAGTCTCTCAACGCTTTGCAGAGCTTGCTAGTGACAGATGTGGTGACAGAGGTTGTGGCTTGTTTTTTGCTTTGCAGTGAATCCATGGCAGAATCCCAGATAGAACTCAGTCACCTGACTTCCAGCCTAGAGTTTCATACTCTAGGCCAGGACACCTGTCCCCTAGATCATAGCTGCAGGTGACACATTAAAGCTCCTCAGAGAGCATTTGCTTTCCTGAATATCCTCTCCCTGTTTCTCATTAGGCAGATTTCCTTGCTCTAGCTGTGCCACGAGTGCCTCTGTTCTCACTGAGCTCCACTGCGTGCTGGGCTGTGCCACTGGCACGCTGGTAAACTACACACCATTCAAAGTAGCTAACCACTAGCTGTGTTTTCCCCTCCTCCCGTGTGCAGGAGATGCCCTCGGTGTCTGTGCTGGAATATGCTATGCCTCAGAGACCCCCGCAGAGCCAGGAGGATGATCGGGACCTCTCGGAGCGGGCGCTGCCCAGGCGCTCGTCCTCCCCCATCATTGGGAGCCCCCCTGTCAGGGCTGTCCCCATCGGCACCCCACCAAAGCAGGCCACCGTGCCCAACTTCAACCAGCAGGTATCCCTGCCCTTCACATTTCTCTGGCAGGAGGTGGATCTGGTCACCATTGTTTCAGGAAAGGGTGGTGTTTCCAGGAAGGAGCAGGGTAGAGATGAGAAAGGGAGGCCCCCAGAAGTTGACGACCCTGAAATTTTTAGGACTGCATAAGGGAGCCTGCCACTAGTTTTTGCCACCACGCAATCTTTAGAACAGCAACACAGCTGAGTGCATACCTGGATGCTGATAGGTGAAGAGAGATTAATGGTAGGATGGGTAGGCTTGTCCTCTTAGCTGCTCTGTCCTTTAGGTGCCACAACTGTGCCCGGAGCCTGCATGATCCTCCTTCTTATGCTGCTTTCACATGCCAGCAATTGGCAGACGGGGAGGGACATGGCATTGCTGCCCGAAACCAGATGCTATCCGGCCAGAGTCTTCTCCGGAAGAAACAGTCTGAGGATGCTGATATTGCTGTGTGTACTGGGGGTTCCCCCTCTACCACAAGATGGGGAATTGGGGAAGGTGGAGGGGCTCTACATATGGTACACTGCAGGCTGGTCTGCGTTCTGCTCTGTGAGTGAGCCCTGGGTGACAACTCTGTGGGAGGAGCTGCCTGGCAGATGTTGACAAGGAAAGGGACTAAGGACTAAGATCAGTTCCCTTGTTTTGGTTTCCCCCTCCTGATAGATCCTATGTCCGAAGCCTGTTCACATCCGGGCCCCGATGCAACAGCGTTATCCTTCCCCCTACGGCGAGAGGATGTCCCCAAACCAGCTCTGTAATGTCCCGGTATGGAGTGTCTCATGCTCTGTGTATTCCCAGCCTGACCCCTTACTCCCTAGGTCCCCTGTCCCCAATAATCGTTCTTTCTGTCATCCCTGAAGTCCATTCTCCATCAATTTCACACCTGGGCCTCTCACTCTGTCTCAGTAATCCTGAAGTCCTTTTCCATAACCATCACACTTGTCCTCTGATCCCTGTGTAATGCCATTCCCTTCCACAGATCCAGGTTTCTGTGTCTATACGAACTTTTTCTTAAAGGGGAATCATCTGGTGTTTAATGTTCTGACTTCCATGTGTCAGCTAGAGATCTCAGCACCTCTTTCCCTTTCCCCGTTCCCCTTAGGCCTGGGTGTATCCCACATGCTGGAAGCTCATGTGCCTATCTCTTGGCCTCTGTTACTTATCTGGGTGTATCTGTGGTCTGTTGTTTTCTCTCTGATCCGAGTGTATCTGGAGCATGCACCTGCTGAATGTCCACGTTGGGTTGATTGGTTCTTTGTTTAGAAGTAGTTTCCTTTTTGCTCTTCCATTTTCTTTCCCCAGAATTCTTCTCTCCTGGGCCACCCGTTCCCTCCCAGCGTCACTCCTGTTCTCACCCACCTTCAGAGAGCGCAGCTTCTAGGAGGAGCACAGGTAAAGCTCTTGACTATTCCCTCTTGTTCTCCTTCTTTCCTCAACAGCACCTTGTGTGCGCTGCGTTGTCCTCCGGTGTCTCTGTCCTCTGTGTTTGCATGGCTGTCTCTGTGCTGCTCCTTCTCATACAGTTGCTGGTGGCTCCCATTGCCTGCTCCCGCAGATGACTAGAGCTGTGCCACTCAGTCTTGTCTGTCCCACTCTCTCTGTCATAGTGGTAATGTTTGTGGTGGTCTTTCTCTTCCCCCCCCCCTCCAACCCCAATCTCTGCAGGCTGGACGAATGTCTCCCAGCCAGTTTGCTCGTGTCTCTGGACTTGTTTGCCGCCCCCTCACCTCCATGAACCCCAAGTTGCTTCAAGGCAGAGTTGGGCAGATGATGCCTCCAGCCAGTAGGTTCCTTGCCTTTTTTGGGGCACCACCGCCTCCC
This sequence comes from Gopherus flavomarginatus, assembly GCF_025201925.1. NCBI lineage: Eukaryota > Metazoa > Chordata > Testudines > Testudinidae > Gopherus > Gopherus flavomarginatus. Next base: position 36,315,707 of record NC_066621.1, on the reverse strand, counting down.
GCGCCACCCCCATCCCAGCAGCAGCACCCCCTATGTCCTGGGTCCCACTTGCAGAACCTAAGGTACGACACTTATCCTCTGTCTCCCATCATTGAGCTCACAGCATCGAGTCTGAGAGTCTCTGTTGACTTTCTCTGGAGATGACAGACCTGAGGTTACAACTCTCTTCTCTAGGCCTCACCCGCAGATGTTCAGACCAGATACAACTCACCTTCACCCACAGCATCGTCGGCTCTTACATCAGAGACAGCAGCAGAACAGGAAGTGAGTTCTGGAATCACCTGCGTGCAGGGGTGGGGTTGGTAATGAACTCCACTGGGGGGTGAGAAGACTCACCTGGGTTTGAGTGCCAGAGAAGGAAGATCTCTCTCGTTCTCTGTCTCACACACCCACACACACACACACGCACCCCTTGGGGGTCTCCTAGGAGTTCATGCTCCCACAATTGGGCATGGCCTCTCAAGAGCCATCCTGCAGTACAGGCCGTTATCCATGTCTCTTCTCCACTGTGCCCTTTCTGTATATCCTGAATTTTTCTGGGTCCTCCCACCAGCCAGCACCGGAGTCTGAATGGCTCAGCAGGGGACCGAGCTGGCCATCGGAGCAGCCATCAGGAGCAGCTGCGGAAGGACCCCTATGCCAATCTCATGTTGCAGCGGGAAAAGGACTGGGTATCAAAGATCCAGATGATGCAGTTGCAAAGCACTGACCCTTACCTGGATGACTTCTACTATCAGGTAAATGCTTTGCACTCACTAACAGAGCCATCCTGACCTAGCTTCCACCTAGGGATGAGCTTGGCTGTCCCAGTGGCTACTAGCCTACTGTGCTAATCCCCTATCTGCAGTACCTGCACCCCCAGATAAGTGACTGCTGGGAGGGTGGCTGCAGCTGAACTCCCAGTATGATGCTGTTAGCTGGCTCTGTAACTGTGCTTCAACACTCGCCCTTCACCACTTACGCCTGTGCCACTACACTGCCTACATCCACTCAGGCTGGCTTGTCAGCCCCAGCAGCTGCGGGACTCTGTGTGTGATGGCCCATTGCTTCTAGAGGCTAAGCTGCCCATGGTTTCTCTGTGCTGGGATCCTCACCACCACCACCTCCTCCTCCTCCTCTTCCCTTTTGTCTCAGAATTACTTCCAGAAGCTGGAAAAAGTGTCAGCGGCAGAGGAGATGCACGGTGATGGCCCCAAGAAAGAACGTACTAAACTCATCACACCCCAAGTGGCCAAGTTAGAGCATGCCTACAAGCCAGGTAAATGTCCCCTCCCTCAAGCAGCATCTTGGGCTGGGGAGAGGTGGGGAGTGCATGGGCCAGCAGGGAATTGACAGACCTGTGGTGATGTATTGGTTGTCAAATAGCATTTCATTCCCTAGTTGTACTGTTCTTTTAATGGTGGAGGATAATTACTCATCGTGGGCATGGGGGCAGAAGAACCGCTGTAGACTCGCTCTGGAGAGGGCTGGCGTTGGGGACAGCTGCAGGGATTCCTTGGGGAGGGCAGGGAGAGATCAGGGTTCTCTGGGGCATTGGTGCAGAGGCATGGTGAAGCTGGAGGAGTTTGTGTGTAAGATTTCTCGGGTGTATAGAGGAGCAGAGGCTTGGGTTGATGACTCCATCCACATTGCTATTCCTTTGTCCTTGCAGTGCAGTTTGAGGGCTCGCTGGGGAAGCTCACAGTCTCCAGTGTAAATAACCCCCGGAAAATGATTGACGCGGTGGTGACCTCCCGCAGTGAGGACGATGTAAGTAGCAGAGGTGGCTGCCGTGCACAGCCTGGACCCTTTCTTTCCACCCAGGGTTCGGTCCTCCTCTCTCTTCGCTCACTCCACTCCCTGTCCTCTCCTTTCTGACACTGCTTTTGTTCCGTGCTCCACCTGGGCCCGCCTTACTCTCTTTCCCTAGGAGACGAAGGAGAAGCAGGTTCGAGACAAGAGACGTCAGACCCTCGTCACCATTGAGAAGGTGAGTGTGAGATGAGACCACCATCTCCACCACCCTTTGCTCCGCAGCAAGAGTGAACCAGGCCAGTGCTCCAGGGGAGCTGCCAAACCCATGTGCAGTAGCTGCCCCTTGGGGATGGGGACATGTGTTCCCAGTAAACCATGGGAAAAGCGATCCCCACACCCCACTTCCCAGACCCCTTTGCTTAATCAGGCATGCTCCTCACTCTCCAGGCACTGCCTTACTTCTTGCTCTAATCAAAGCTCATAATAAACAACTTCCCTCTTCCTTGCCTGCTTCAGCAGCCAGGCCAAGGAGAGAATGATGGCTTCTCTAGGCTGGGGCTGAGGCACACTGACAGCTTGCTGCCGCCCATGCTGTACCCACTCTGGGAATCGACAGCACTCTCTCACAGGGCTTGCTAATCCAGCAGCACTCTCTGCTTCCAAGTCTGCTTGGAAGGCAGTGACTTCCTGTCCTGGGATATGGGGATAGCAGGGGTTCCTGTGGTTGGCTCTGATCTGGCTGCATGTCATGCAGACGTACAGCCTCCTCCTGGATGTGGAGGACTACGAGAGGCGCTACCTCCTGAGCCTGGAGGGGGAGCGGCCGGCCCTGATGGAGGAGAGAAAACAGAAGATCTGTGACATGTATGACAATCTGAGGGGGAAAACACCTGGCCAAGAGAGGTGAGGAACGTGAGTCTGCTACAGCGCTCTTGGCGCTGCAAAGATGTGCCACCCCCAGCCTCATCTCCCCACCCATGTGTAGAGAAGGGAGCAGACTGTGGAATTCCTCCCTCATTTGCTTTGGGATGGGGTGAATGTCTACAGTCCATTCCTCATACCCACATGTGTGGGGCAGCCCCCTTTCTAGTAATGGGCTCACTGAAACAGCAAGGGAACTCTCCTTTGGGTGCTGCCCCCCTTCAGTTGGAAAGGTGGAGTAGGAAGAGGCCGAGGCACTTGAGGGGGCTCGTGCCCAGTCCTGCCTGGAGTGAGGCCTCTTCACCAGTTCATATGCGGGGCAGGGTCTCTTCCAGGAAACATGGGAGAAACCAGGCAGGGAACCGAGGAGGTCCTGGGCTGAGGAGGAAAGCGTGACCAGGGCAGCCCCCAGGGAAGGATTTTATTACCACCCTCATCCCTCACGTTCACAGGCCCTGTGGGGCCTGCACCTTTAGTCCTTGGGGATAGTAAGCAAAGCTTTTGTTGTGCAGAGAAGGTAGATGTGTATTTCATGGGCATGGTGGAGCAATGCTACTCGGGCCCTGGATGCGAGGAGGTGGGGTGGGCGTCGGTGCTGCACGGGCCCTGAGTGCAAGGCTGGGGGCGGTGCCGCACCGGGCCAGAGATGCAGGGTGGAGGTGGTGGTGCCGCCGCACTGGGCCAGAGATGCGGGGTGGAGGTGGTGGTGCCGCACCAGCACTGGATGGGGGGTGGAGGTGGTGGTGCTGCGGGCCAGGAGTGCAGGGAGGTGGGGGCAGTTGCAGTGCTGCACAGGCCTGGGCTGAGTGATTCTCTTCTCATGCCTCCCCCTTCCCTTCCACAAAACAAAAAGTTGACTTCTGCTCAAGCCTGGAAAACTTCAGCCCTGTAAAAGATGAGGAGCTAACACCTGTGGGGAGGGCTCAGCATGGAAACTCTTATGTGACTTTAGGTAGAGCTGTCGTTGCCCCTGTTGTTATAATCTACTAAAAAGAAGCTTGAAAGCGCGAAGCAGCATTGTGTGATTTATTTTTTTTTCCCCCCATGTGCTTCCCTTCAAGCCAGATTGGCGATGCTTTTGGGAAGGTGTTCTTTCTGGCTGGGGAGAGGTCACAATTAAATTCAGGCCTGTGTTACAGGGATGTGGGATCTCCTGTGAGTCCCTTGCATACACCTACTGTGAACTAAAGGGTCATTCCTATATCTGGCTAATGACAGACCGAATGTTCTCCTCTTGGTAGGCCAAGTGACGACCACTTTGTGCAAATCATGTGTATCCGGAAAGGGAAGCGTATGGTTGCCCGGATCCTGCCCTTTCTGTCCACGGAGCAAGCGGCTGACATACTCATGGCAACAGCCAGAAACCTGCCCTTCCTGATAAAGAAGGATGCTCAGGATGAGGTAACCAAGGAGGCTATGGCAAAAAGAACTTCCATTCAGGTTGTTGATACGAGTTGTCTGTTTGCATCTTGGAGGCAGCATTGTCCCATGATCAGAGCAGGGGACTGAGAATCCAAACTCCTGTCTTCACGGGAAGTTGCTTTGCATATCTGCAAATCCATGAATGGCGGGTAATAACTGACTGATCTTTACGTAGTATTCCTGGCTTCTTATGGGTTTGTGAGGATTCAATATTTAATGTTTGGGAAAGTGTTTTATGATCCTTGGACAGGATGGTCCAGTTAGATATGCAAATGTCCATTATGTGCCCATTTTCATCACACACTTAACTCTCCCAGAAATTCTCCCTCTAGATTGAAACTGGCCATGATTGCCCAAAGGTAGAAAGTGAAAGCTTGAGGAAAGTCCCCAGACAGTTAGCCTATTTCTTTCCCTATTTTCATAGGCTATCTCTATACTAGAAACATTACAGCGACATAGCTGTGGTGTTGTCACTATAGTGTAGACGCTTATTATGGCAACAGAAGGGGTTCTTCTGTTGCTGCAGTTAATCAGCGAGAGCTGAGCGGTGGGAACTGGGTTAATGGAAGAGTTCTTCCATTGGCCTACCAGCACCAATGACAGGGCTTAAGTTGGTTTATCAGTGTCACACAGGGCATGACATTTTTCACAGCCCTGAGCAATGTACAGTAACTGCTCACTTAACATTGTCCTGGTTAACGTTGTTTCGTTGTTATGTTGCTGATCTATTAGGGAATAAGCTCTTTAAAGTTGTGCAATGCTCCCTTGTAACCTCATTTGGCAGCTGCCTGCTTTGTCCCCTGCTTGCAGGATTCTCTGGAAGAGCAGCCCCTCCTTGTGGGGATTGGAACTAGCCCCCCTCCCTCCATCAGCTCCCTTAAATTCCCTGTAAGGTATGTGGCTTGGCAGCTGCCCAGCAGCAGTTCAGCTGTCCCTCCCTATACTGCCACGCTGCTCCTGACTTGTCCTCTGCTTTGGAACTGCTCCCAGGAACTTTCTGCTTGCTGGGGGAGGGGAGGAGAGGGGGTGCTGATATCAGGATGTCCCCCTTCTCCTGCCCCTCGTGCTCTGTACTCCCTCTCCACAAAGCAGAGGAGAGGGACAGAAAGGAGGGAGCTGGCTGGAAGCTGTTGCTTCCTGTCTGAACTGGCTGATCTGCTTAAAAGGGCAATGTACTTGAAGTGGTATCAGCATACTTAAAGGGGCAATGCATGTCCATCTTTCTCTCTCTCTCTCATGCACGCACCCCCCCCAGCTCTTTGGAAAGTCAGCATGTGTGCAGCCTTGCATGTGCTGTCAGGAGGAGAGAGTGCTGCGCTCCAGCTGAATAGCATGGGCTCATCATCATGTTCGGTTTTTGCAGAGAAGTGTTTGCAGCTACTGCCCTGCATCTATTGTGTTTCCTCCCTCTTGCCTCAGTACATGCTACATTAACAACAGTGTATTAACCTTTGAAGGCTCAGCCGAGTTCTGGTTAATCATTTAGCAGCAAGGCATTCCCTGGGAAATATCTCACCCTCTTACTCCACTACCTCAACCAAGCTTCACAATCATTCATTGCTGTGTAGAATATTAAACTGTTTAAAATTGTTTAAAAGTTAGATTGTATATGTATATAATGTCTTTTGTCTGGCAAAAAATTTTTCCCTGGAACCTAGCCCCCCCATTTACATTAATTCTTATGGGGAAATTGGATTCGCTTTATATCGTTTTGCATAAAGTCGCATTTTTCAGGAACAGAACAACAGCGTTAAGTGAGGAGTTACTGTAGGTAAACTGATCTAACTTTGAAGTATAGACCAACCCTAAGGAGGTACATAATTATTGCTTTAAAGGAGATTGTGGGGGAAGGAGAAGTGGACTCATTTCGTTCATTGCTGCTTTGTGAAGTATAAAGGCAGCCTGAAAGACTATTACTTGTTTTACACTAGCAATATTAGGTTTGTCTATCCTGTCTCTTCCTGGAAAACTCTATGGACTACTAGAGAACTAGTAAGGTTATTACATAACAGGAAGGTCTTTTGGGCAGCGATCATCCTGTTTTATGTTTGTGTCTCCTAGCACAGGGACCTCTGTGCTACCATGATACAGATGATAATCCTCAGTATCAAGGAAGAGGGAAAGAATTTTTGTTAAACTGAGCATTTTGATTTAATTAATACAAACACTTGCCAAATAATTGAGAAAGAGAAGTTTGTAGAAGACTCAACACTTGCGTTCCTTCAACTGAGGAATGAGAGCACTCCCACTTAAGTTTTTTCTCTAAGGAGACATCTAGCAGAAACAGGAAAGACCAGTATTTCTAAGGTAAAAAGATGAGTTGGAAAAAAAATTAAAAGAAAACGAGAAGTCTTTCAGACCTTTCTCAGACTTTTTTTAAAATAAGTGGGGAAAAAGGCATTATTATTTAAAATACAGTTTAAAATAGAGAAATTTGCAAAGAGCTGAACTTAAAAGGTCAAAGCTTTTTCCACCCTTTGAAGAAGTCAGCTGTTTTATGGGACACATGGAAAGTAATGGAATTGAGAGACTGAAAATTCACTTCTGCTTATGCAAAGTTCACAGTTTGATCTCGGAGTTGTTGTTTATGTGGCTGTGAAGGAGAGTAAATACATAATATCACTTGATACGCTTCCTGAGGTGTTAGAGGGAATCTCTATTTCCAGGTACCTGACTGAAAACCTATGGAATTAATAACAGTACAGGGCTTTTAATAAAGCAGTAGAGACCAGAGTGAAATCACTAGTGAGGCCATTTGTTCGTTTTTTGCTGATTTTTTTTTTTAAAAGGGAAATGAAATGCAAAGACCTCAGAGTTTAACCTCGATGTATTTACAATACTCAAACATCAAGAACTGTCAAAAAAATAGGTCTTGGAGTAATGGTAGCCACGCTGAACATGAGGTGCATTTCAGAATGCTAACGGGATCAGGTATTGAGGGTGCGTGCTGTGCTGTGCTGTAACCTGCTGAAAGATTGAGGCCAGTCTTCAGTGCAAAGAACAGAGTTCAGGAAATAAATCCGGTTCAGATAAAATAAGAATCCTCCCTGGACATTCACCCAACCCCATGCTGAACCAGTCCTTTTTTCTGAGGCTGCCTCAGAAAAAAACGTCAGCAACGAGTGAAATGAAGGAATATTAGTAGCATGATTCTGTTTGTATTGCAGCAGCACATAGAAGCCTTTGGTGTGATTGAGGTCCTGTTGTTCTGGGTGCTGCACAAACACATAGACAGTCCCTGGCTTCAAATGGTGACAATCTACATGAGGGGTCGGCAACCTTTCAGAAGTGGTGTGCCGTGTCTTCATTTATTCGCTTTAATTTAAGGTTTCATGTGCCAGTAATACATTTTAACATTTTTAGAAGGTCTATTTCTATAAGTCTGTAATATATAACTAAATGATTGTTGTATGTAAAGTAAATAAGGTTTTTTAAATGTTTAAGAAGCTTCATTTTAAAATTAAATTAAAATGCAGAGCCCCCTGGACCGGTGGCCAGGACCTGGGCAATGCGAGTGTCACTGAAAACCAGCTCGCGTGCCGCCTTCGGCACCCGTGCAATAGGTTGCCTACCCCTGATCTACATAGACAAGATCGTGTAGGAGAACTTAATAATGTGTAGCCACTCCTGTCTCATCCTGGAGGTGATGCTGTCACTTCATTCCACACAGGCAAACATCCCATTACTACTTTCCTTTCAGTTCCTGCTCATCATCTTTTCTCTCTCCTGTTTTGTTAACCATCTCCACTCTGTGTCACCTGGATAACTGGATTTACTCAAAAAGGGAATGCTCTTGAGAGCCCTTGCCCTGCTCACCAATAGGAAATGATACCTGGATTTAGTCCTGTGGTCCCTCCTGGAGCCTGGGGAGCTCCCTGCCTAGTCAGCTGTCTATGACTGATGTTGCTCTTCTCTCCCTCAGGTGCTGCTGTGCCTGTTGAGGCCCTTCTCTCTCGTTCTCTATCATCTTCCGTCGGGGACGGTCACCAGCTTTCTGCAGCAGCTAGCGAACCTACCTCAGAGCGCCACGGTGCCAGCACCTGCCAACCTGCATCTTGCAGCTGTGCTCCAGAACAAGGTGCCTACGCCTGAGCTATTGCTGAGCCCTATGAGAGGCTGCAGCATCTGCATGCCCATTCTCTTCGCTGCTGGGAACTGATTTGAGTATAGACATATCTGGTACCCTCTGAGTGTGGGAGATGCTAGAGACACTTCCCCTTCCTTGATTCTCTCCTTTCTATTTTTAACTGGAAGGTGCCCTCATTAGTCCAGATACCCTCCACCCAATAGGAGGGTGAGAGAGCTGGTCCCCTTCTCCACTTGGGAGGTGTGGAAACTCCCTAAATGTGATTCTTGAACCTAGAGACAGGCCATCAACTCATTGAGGGGCTGCCCTTTCTGACCAGCAGTTTCCTTGGCAGGAGAGATAGCGCTGAGCTAACTGGCACTGGAGTCTCCTGCATTGAATTGCAGCAACGGGTGGAAGAGCAAGGAGCTAAAGGAATGGGAAAGGGAGTAAAATCTTCCTGCAGAGCACTTCCACTATCTCCCCTCTCCTTGTACTGCACAGCCAGCTGCAGGATGGGTAGCTTTAAATGCATATCAGAGTGAAAGACAGCTTAGAAGTACCACCAGTTGGATGTGCAGATGATAGGAGTCTTTCTCCTAGTGCATCTTTTCCTCATTGTAGGGTCTGTTTCCCTGGTCTTCACTGCTTTTGCTTTAATGGTAGATAAGGCTGTATAATGCTCCTGGGGCCTGCGACATATCAGTTACTTTCTCCAAGATTCATTTGGATCCAGAGGAGAATTAATGTAAAGCATGAATCCTAGAATTATATAAGCTTGCCATCTCCAAAAGCTTGCTGAACAGATCCTAGTGGCTCTCCAACCAAGGCAATTAATGTGCTAAAGCACAATGGTGCTGGCTGTAATTCAGTGCAGGGGCTGCACAGTTCCCATAGCGCTCTTCACCTTTGCAGTTTACTGCCCCAGAACAGCATGCTGCTCCCAAGCCTGCCCAGCACCCTTTGTGCTTTGACCGGCTTGGGAGCAGCGTGCTGTTCTGGGCAGTACGCTGCAAAGGTGGAACAGCGCTATGGGAATTGTGCAGCCCCTGCACTGAATTACAAACTTCGTGATGAATCTGGGAACAGGCTGCTTCTGGGCAGGGGGAGTGTCTCCTTTGATTAAACCCGGCACAGCAGAGGAACCAGAAAAGTATAACGAGGCTATTACAGACAGACGGGAAACCAAGAAGCACATGTTCAGAAAGCTGAAGGGAAAGAGAAGACAGTTGTAGCAAGGCAACACTCACATTTCCAATTCTGCCCAGTGTCACTCTTTCACAGTCTCTCGGGCTAAGCATGTTAGGTAGATGGTTTGTGTCTTAATCTGACTTCTTTCCTCTTTTTTTATTGTTACTAAATCTTGTATCTATGACTAGGGCTCCCAGGTGCTGTGGTAATACAAATAATAAATGAGACTGTTGGCCTCTGAAAACAGTGCCTGTGCTGGAGTAGGCCTCACAGATACTGGCTGCAGTCAGAACGGGCACGGAGAAAGGCAGAGGCCAGAAAAGGGGAAGTGAAGGCTCCAAACTCAGGAGCAGGAAATGTGGTGGTACAGCAGCACCAGGAAGAGAGAAGAGCTTGCCTGCTGTGGGTCAGGCTCAGAGTCGTCCCCTCCTCCATGCACATGCTGTCTTACTTATCTCTCTGCAGTTTGGCCTGTCCCTGCTGTACTTGGTCCTGAGTCGTGGGGAGGAATTGCAGAATTCCAGTGCTGCTATGGAGCTAATGCAGGACAACCAGTGGTGAGTCCCAGCTGCATCCCTTAGCTGTGTCCCCCCCCTTTGAGGGCAATGCATGTTGACCAGTGGTGAGTAGAGCATACCCTGGATCAGGGTAGATGCTGAGTAGTATGGCCTCCTGACAGCAGATGGGGCTTGGTCTAGTAGTCAGAGCATAGGATTAGGATTTGGAACAGAACCAAAAACTCCCCAACCAGATGATTCCAGGCTTCTTATTGGTGTCTCGCTGATGGGGGGGTCTGTTACTTACAAAGCTTCTGTGCATCCAGGAACTGATATTCAGTGGTTCTCTCTGGGCCTGCTTTGGAGTTACAGTTGTGGAGGAGGTGAACCCCACTGAAGGAGTCTAACTTCCTTCTAGGAAGGGGGACACTTCCTGGCTCCCAGGGGAACATTCTGCGTTGGAGTCCAGAGAGCCACAGAGGCACCACAGTGACAGTGCATAGTTTTGCTCAGTGCAGTCTCTGGCTGAATCATGGGACTCCAATGGCTGAAAAGGATTTAAGATCATAGAGGGAAAACAACTGAACATGAGCTTATAGTATGATGAAGGATCAAAACGGGGTAATATGATTCTTGGATATAGAAACAGCAAGGAGGTGATTTTTCCATCTGTATATGGCATTGGTCAGACAGATAGTGGAACACTTTCTGCTCTTCTGATATCCACATTTGTAAAAAGGATGTTGAAAAATTGGAGAGTGCTGAGAAGAACCACGAAGGGCTGGAGAAAATGCCTGATAGTGAGACACTTGAGGAGTTCAATCTGCTTACTTCAATCCAAAAAAGTTCAAGAGGTGACTTGATTACAGCATATCCGCACCTTCATGGAGAGAAGATACGGGGTGCTACAGGAGTCTGTCATCTAAGGCAGAACAAGAACCTGTGGCTGGAAGTTAAAGCCAGAAAAATTCAACTTAAGGCACAATTTTTAACAGTGCAGATAATTAACGATTGGAACAGACGATCCAGGGAAGTGGTAGATTCTCCATCACTTGATGTCTGTCTTCAAATCAAGACAGGAGGCCTTTCTGGAAGTTGCTTTAGTCAAACACCGGTTACTGAGCTCAGCACAGGAGTAACTGGGTGACATTCTTTGGTTTTTGTTATGTGGGAGGTCAGACTAGATGATCTCCTGGTCCCTTCTGGCTGGTCAATTGTTAAGGCACTGGGTGTGGCCAAAGTGGTGATGAATCTGGACTCAGATGATTCCCAGAGTTCTTCAGAGTCTGACTGTTGAGCCATTATTAATTAGCTGACTTCTTATAGGCCATCTCAGCTGTCTCTGGGAACTGAACCGTGGCCTGCATACCCTATTGCAGGGATGGCCAACCTGTGGCTCTGAAACCACATGAGGCTCTTCAGAAGTTAATGTGCGGCTCCTTGTAGAGGCACCGACTCTGGGGCTGGAGCTACAGGCACCAATTTTCCAATGTACCAGGAGGCTCTGCCACAGGCCCTGCCCCCACTCCACCCCTTCCTGACCCCTCCCTGAGTCTGCCTTGCCCTCGCTCCCTCCCCGCCCCCCCGTGCCTCCTGCACACCACAAAACAGCTGATTGGGAGGCGCTGAGAGTATTGGGGTGGAGCTGATGGGGGGGCTGCTGATGTATTACTGTGGCTCTTTGTCAATGTACAGTGGTAAATTCTGGCTCCTTCTCAGGCTCAGGTTGGCCACGCCTGCCCTATTGGATCCTCACATGGAGCCTGACTGAGTGATTCTTACCTCTCAAAGTGGCATTTCAGCTAAGCTGTTGGAGGCTTTTTGAGCCTTTTCCAGTAGGAACCATTGCTTAGGGTTTCACTAGCACATGATGGTGCTTCTTGACACTTACCCTCTTTCACTTTTTGTTTGGCTTTGGTTTCATTAGTGACTGCATGGGGAAAAGTTTCCTAGGACTGGCTGCAGCTCTGCCCCTTTCTGGTCTCTGAGTGCACCCCTCAGCTGTCAGGCCTTGAGCCTTTACCTGTCTCGGGGTGGAATTTCACCCTTCTCCCATGCTTAGACCAGGCCCTGGACTATAGCACACTGTGTATCCACTGTGCTTACCCAGCAGGTCCAGCTGATTTGAACAGCTGCGTTTTTTTGTCTTGGGGGCATCTGACCAGAGGTGAATAAACTGACCATAGAGCCTTCTTAAGCCAAAGTTAACAGGAGGAAATTTTAACAGGAGGAACAAAGTTTGCAGTAATTAAATCGCTTATGTGCGTCTATGCTTTGCTACTTGTGTCGGCGGTGCACATCCTCACCAGGAGTGCTTGCATCAATTGAACTGTGGGGTGGCTCCTGAAAGCCAGCAATAGTCAATGTAAGCAAGGCAGTGTCTACACTGATGCTGTGTCAACCTAGCTACATTCATATTGACCCTATGCTGCTCATGGAGGTGGAATTAAGTTGTTACAGCGGGCAAGTTATGTTCACGGGAGCAAAATTTTAGTGTGGATGCTTAGAGTTAGGTCAACATAAGCTGCCTTGTGTCAACCTTGCTCTGTAGTGTAGAGCATGGCTTAGTCTGGTTCCCCTGAGCAATTTTCCCTCCTTCCCTCTTACCCTTCTTGAGAGAATCCCCTTCTAAATAGCTACAGTCCTTTTGATCTCCCATGTGCATGGGCCACTTCCTGGTCATGATATTGTCTCTTAATGACCCTCAATTGTTTGCAGAGGAATGGCTTATCTGGAGCCATTCTGTTTCTTTCCCGCTTGTTTTGCCTTCTATTCTCTATTAAACTAAACCAATACAGTCATGTAGCAAACACCCAATAACCAGGCCACATACAGAATTCATAAATTATTACAGAGCATCTTCAATTTGGTCACAGCCAGATTCTTCAGTGAAACAGACCCTATATACCATCAAAACCTTGTTGAAACTGCCTGTCTCCATCTTCTGATAGGAGGTCATCTCACAGAATCTAGCTGGGTTTAGGAGAACCCAGTTAGGCTATCAGTAGAACTCCCGTTCCTGTGTCTCTTGTCATCCACCTTGACCACCAAATCCTGTTTGGGGCTGATGCAGGGAAATTCTGTCATGTCGCCACCTGCTCACACCTTCAACTGTGTCCTTCTGCTTGGCAGGACGGAGCTGATGTCCATGGCAACCCGAGAGCTTCTGCGGATCCCTGAAGCAGCGCTGGCAAAGCCAGTATCCACCCCCTCTAACCTGCTATCCCTTTTTTCTCGCTATGTTGATCAGCAGAAGCTGAACGTATTGGAGACAAAGTTGCAGTAAGTCCGTATTTCTCACCTGGTTTAGTGCTATGTTTGCTGTCCTGCTTCCCTTGTGTAATAACAGGGAGGGAGGCAGGGAGTTGTGCCATGGTAGTGAGGATTTGAGTGACGCTCAGCAAGTGAGGAACGGGGAGTCAGGGTCTGTTGTCAGGAGCGGGGTGGGGAGGAAGAAGTATGGCTGGGGAAGAGGTGGCCAGGAGATACGTAGAGTTAAGAGTGTGGAGGGGGAGATTCAGGTGTTCAGCCCCGCTCTCTACAGTTAAACCATCAGGGTTTTTAGGAGAGCAGAAAAGCGGGAATTGTCAGCGCTGAACAGGCAGTGAAGACAGGTGAAGGTGGCGGGGATCTCAGTGGTATTAGATGAGGTTTGAATGTCTGCTTGTGTTCCAGCCAAGGAGGGGACACTGATCTCCATTACACCCTAATACTGCAGCTATTTAACTCTCTTGTTCTTGTTTCTTCTGCCTTGCCAGGTTAGTGCAGGGGATACGGTAGGAGGTCTTGATGGGTCCTCAATGCCGGCTGCCATCCTTGCCGCCACCACCACCACCAGAGGATTGCAGTGGAGGAGGGGAGGCAGTTGCTCCCCTGAAGCAAAGCCTTGTGGGATTTTTCTCTTGGATATCTGGCACAGGAGACCTCTCTTTTGCTCTGTGAACTTGGTTGGGTGTGTGTTTGGTTTCTCCTGCCACCCTTCGCTGCTAGGTTGCAATTCGGCATGTCCTTGCTGTGTTCCCATTTCCCTCTGCATCTTCACAACAGCTGCTGCTTTCTCTCGACACAACCCCTCCCCCCCCCACCACATTCAGGCTACTGAGGGACTGGTGAGGAACCCACCCTTTTCTCCTTCCTGTCCCCTTTCAATGCAGAATCCAGATAGCCAGGGAGACAACTAGTTGTGGGGAGAATCCCCATGCACTCTGGAAGGTGGAGTTGGGGGCCTAGAGAGACATCTGTTGCCCAATGTCTCCTACATGTTTAGGAGGGTATGACTTTTAGATGATTGGGCTTCTGACCCTTTTTTCTTTCTTCAGTCTTTACTCATTGGCTAAAGCTGGCTCCCACCTCTCATATCCAAGCACTGAGTTTTGGTCCGACCCCTCATATTGCACCGGGTGGGCTTTTCTGTTCCAGCCCGGCATGAGCTTCTCGTTCTTTCTGAAGTTGTACAAGCTGGGCTCCCCTCTGTCACCTGTCCTAGTCCCATGATACAGTGAACACACATCTTTGCACACTTGCCTCGTCTTCCTGAGAATCGTTTTGCACACCTCTCTCTCACACCTGCCCCTTGGTTCAGGCTGTCAAGAGCCCTCCAAGACAATAACCAAGAGTCTTGGCTTTGATCCCTAGTGGATAGAGCCGCTAATCTGAATGAATTTTCCATACCCAACCATTGCTAGATCCTGCTGTTTTGCTCCTTTTGGAATGTGGTGGGTTTTTAATCTTCTTTTGCTTTTAATGACAAAAAAATATTTGCACATGTAGGTATTCTACAACCAGTAAACTCCTCCCTATTATTAACCAGCTGCCCCTCCTCCTAAATCAGCTGCTTTCTCCTAATCCCTCTCTCCCCAAAGTATTCTCCCCTCCAACCAAAACCACTTCTCCATAACTCCTCTCCCTACACCCCCACCCCCCCCGCTGTACCCTCCATTTCCTCACAACTGATCAAGTGGACCGTTCCTTTATTATATTATTCCTTTTTTGTGCTTCCCCCTCCCTCCCTCCCTCCCCCCCCGTTTTTGGTTCTGATGAAAATAAAAGTTTCTAAATTTACATTTTTATAGGGTATTGTAAATAAAAATGAATTGTATACTTGGGGGAGAGTAGAGTGCTTCCTTCCACTTGGTGGTCTTGTGCCTCTTCGAGCTCTCTCCATCATTGAAAAGTGCCTTCCAAACAGGCTATCAGCAGATATCTTACCTCTAAAGCCTGAGGTGCAGAAAAGATTTTGATAGAGGGTTCTTTAATTTAGTGATCAAAAGTATAGCAGTAGCCAAGATCTGGCACTTGAAGCTAGATATTTTCTGACTGGAAATAAAAACTTGTGCCTCAAAAATGAGGGTAATCAGCCATTGGAATCACTAGCCAAGGGCTGTGGGGGAATTCTCTATCTCTTTGTTGAATCAGAATTGGACATTTTCCTAAAACAATATGCTGTACTTCAACCAAACATTGGCTCAGTGCAGGAATTGCCAGGTGCTATTCTCTGGCCAAACCATGCAGGAGGGCAGACTAGATGATCATAATGGTCCTTTGTTATGCTCTGTCTTAATCATAGTCTAGGCAGTGGAGTTGGGGAGCTGCTTAACAGGGTATGGCACCACTACTGAAAGTTACGGCAGGATGTTAAGAACATCTGCACTGGAAATTGCGGGACCTGTGAAATCAGTGTGAATCCAAGGTGGAACCTGGCCAGGACCCCACTGTTACCATCTTGTGAACTTGCCAACTTTTGTGAAAAGTGCCAGGGAGGGTTTAACAACCAAGAACTCTGCACTTCTGTTTCATGTCTCATTTGAAAAAGGGGATGTGTGGGCTCTTGCTACTGATTCAGAGGGAAGAACATATCCTGAATCATCAGCGCTGCTACCCTTAATAGCAGCCAGCTTAACCTTTGAGGTCTCCCATCTGTGTGCTGACAGTCCTGCTTAGCAGGTGCAGTTAGGCACTCTCCTCCCTCCCTGTAGCTGAAGTGGAATGTCTGGACGATGAAGTCGTTCCTAATGGAATCTCAGTGCAAGCATCAATTACCTACCAAAGGAGCAGCCTGAGAAAGTGCCAGGGCTGATATGTTCAGCACCCAGAGCTACATGTAAAATCAGATCAATGTCAGCTAAGCTGCCATTTGTACATGATACAGGTACATACTGGCATAGCAAGCGCTGAAAAGATGACATCACTGGGGACAGGTGGCCCTGCCACCCTGCATTGTTAAGTATGTCACCCGCTGGGTTCTGAACCAATTGGAGTGGTTTCGTTCCAGGAGTGTGCAGTCTCCTGGGCAGCTGTAGACGGAAGCAGCCTTTTCTTAAGGCCAGGGTTAGCCGCAAGGACTCCAGGTGAATGAGGCAATGGCTCATTTTAGCAATCCAGCAGCAAGCTGCCTTCAATGGAGAATGATGCTATGGAAATAGAGAGTCCTTCAGTGTGCTTCCATTGCCAACCACCATCTCCTCAGTCAGACCTTGATTTGGCCTCAACAGCTGCTCTTCAGTTAGGGGGGCTCATCTCAACCAGAGTCGTGTGGGGTGCAAAGATGATGTAAAGCTGGTTGGTGTGTCCGTAGTGCTGGCATTTTAGTCCATGTTCTTTCACCTAGCTCTTTAATAGGGTCAGAGAGAGGCTGGAGGGAGAGGATCAAGTAGTCTTAGTGACACAACTGAAGCCATCTAAGTGCAATTCCACTGGCCTTTGCTGCTGCTGAGGCAGAACAGCAGGATTTCACGGTTACCGTAGAGAGCTCCAGCAATGGGAGAATGTGTATCTAGTAGGAGTGGGTAGGAAAAGGATTTCCTGTCCGGTGAGAATTGGAGGTTTCAAAGAATTTTAGAAATCATACTGATTTGGGAGGGGAAAATGTATGTGAACCGACAAACAGAAAAGTCAGTTTGAGTTAAGCAAAAAAGTTTTGGTTTTGTTAACTTTTTTTTGTCTAAATTTCCTAAGATTGCAAAATGAACAGTCATGTTTGACTTGGAAAACCCAAAACTTTTTCATTTTGAAAATATTGAAATGGGATTTTGAAATTTTTACCACATTTTTTGTGTCAGATTTGTCAAAATTGACCCTACTTGGAAACAGTTTAGGGTCTGATAAATGGGCATTTTTTTAAAATTAAAAACAAAACAGTTTTTAAAAAAATTCCTGACCATCTCTTATATCTGGATTATCTGTCAATACCACCAGCACTATCTGTTCCGTGACACATAGGATTGGGTGGTGGTGGTTGGTGACTCTGAAGGGGATGGAGGCACCCAGGAAGTACGCTGTCTGCCAGGGGCCCGTATCCAAGACATTACGGAGGGATTGTTGAGGCTCATCCAGCCTTCTGACTCCTACCCCATGCTAGTCATTCATGTGTGCACTAATGATACGCAAGGTATGGCCCTGAGCAGATCAGGGCTCCGGGAGTAAGGGTGAAGGAGCTGGGGGCGCAGGTGGTGTTCTCTTTGATCCTTCCTATCAAGGGTAGGGGCCCAGATAGAGGCAGATGCATCCTGGAAATGAATGCCTGGCTGTGAGGATGGTGTTGCCAGGGAAGAAGGATTGCTAAGCAGAGATGGAAGCTACCGACCAAGGCAGGGGAAGAACATATTTGGATACAGACTGGCTAGCCTACTGAGGAGGTCTTTAAACTGTGTTTGACAGCAGCAGGTGACAAAAGCCCACAGGTAATTCCAAAACATGAAGACTTGGGAGAAGGGTTGGAATTGCAGGGGGGGGGGGAGGAGTATGGGCCGTTATAGTAGGGGTAAGAGAGAACGGGGAAAATCAAATCAGTATCCTAGATGTCTGTATACTAATGCAAGAAGTATGGCGAATAAGAAGGAAGAACTAATGCTAGTTAATAAACACAACTATTACACTTGGCATCACAAAGATGTGGGATAATACACATAACTAATATTGGTATCGAAGGATACAGCTTCCTCAGGAAGGACAAGCAGAGATAAAAGGGAGGAGGTGTTGCCTTATCTATTAAAAATTGTACACACTTGGGCCTAGGTTAAGATGGAAATAGGAGACAGACTTGTTGAAAATCTCTCGGTAAGATTAAAGGGTGAAAAATAAGGGTGATGTCATGGTGAGGTCTACTACAGACCACCTAGAAGAGGTGGATGAGACTATTTTTTAAACAGCTAACAATCATCCAAAACACTTGGTGGTGATGTGGGACTTCAACTACCCAGACATACTTTGGGAAAAATAACACGGCAAGGCACAGATTATCAAACAAGTTCTTGGAATGTACTGGAGACAGTTTATTTCATAAGGTGGAGTAAGCCACTAGGGGAGACTTGATTTTGACAAATGAGGAGGAACTGGTTGAGAATTTGAATGTGGAGGGCAGCTTAGGTGAAAGTGATCATGAAATGGTAGACTTTGTGATTCTAAGGAATGGTAGGAGGGGAAAAAAGCACAATAAAGATAATGGATTTTAAGAAGGTAGACTTTAGCAAAGTGAGGGAGTTGGTAGGATCCCATGGGAAGCAAGTCTAAGGGGAAAAACTATTCAAGAGAGTTGTCAGTTTTTCAGAGAGACATTATTACGGGCAGAAGAGCAAACTATCTCTCTGTGTAGAAAACATGGGAAGTATGACGAGAGACCACCTTGGCTTAAGATCTGAAACTCAAAAAGTGTTCTACAAAATGTGGAAGCTAGGTCAAATTACAAAGAATGAATAACACAAGTATGTAGGGACAAAATTTGAAAGGCCAAGGCACAAAACAAGATTAAACTAACTAGAGACATAAAGGGTAATAAGAAAACATTCTACACGTACATTAGAAGTACAAGGAAGACTAAGGACCAGGTAGACCCATTACTTGATTGGGGCGGGGAACAATAACAGAAAATGTGGAAATGGCAGAAGTGTTAAATAACTTCTTTGTTTCGGTTTTCACCAAGAAGGTTGGTGATGACTGGACATCTAACCCAGTGAATGCCGGTGTAAATAAGGTAGGATCAGAAGCTCAAATAGGGAAAAGTTAAAAATTACTAAAAAATTAGATGTCTTCAAGTCACAAGTGCTTGATGAAATACAGCCTAGTATTCTCTAAGGAGCTGACTGAGGAGGTATCTGAGCCATTAGCAATTATCTTCAAAAAGTCATGGAAGACAGAAAAGATTCCAGAGGACTGTAAAAGCACAAATATAGTGCCCATGTATAAAAAGGGAAATCAGAACAACCTGGGGAATTACAGACCGGTCATCTTAATGTCAGTACCTGGAAAGATAATGGAGCAAATAATTATTTTGCAAACACCTAGAAGATGATAAGGTGATAAGTAACAGCATGGATTTGTCAAGAACAAATCATGTCAAACTAACCTAATATCTTTCCTTGACAGGGTAACAAGCCTTGTGGATAGGGGAAAAGTGGTAGATGTGGTATATCTTGACTTTAGTAATGCTTTTGATACTGTCTCACATGATTTTCTCGTAAACTAGGGGAAATGCAACCTAGATGGAGCTACTATAAGGTGTGTGCATAACTGCTAAGAAAACCATTCCCAGAGATTAGTTATCAGTGGCTTGCAGTCAACCTGGAAGGGCATATTGAGGGGGGTCTTGCAGGGATTAGTTCTGGGTCTGGTTCTATTCAATATCTTCATCAACGATTTAGATAATGGCACAGAGAGTACACTTATAAAGTTTTCAGATTATATCAAGCTGGGAGGGATTGCAAGTGCTTTGGAGCAGGGTTCTCAACCTTTTCCTTCGAGACCCCCCCCCACACACACACACAACATGCTATAAAAACTCCACAGCCCACCTGTACCAGCACAACTGTTTTTCTGCATATAAAAGGTCAGATATTAGGGGAAATTATTTCACTAGGAGGGTGGTGAAGCACTGGAATGAGTTACCTAGGGAGGTGGTGGAATTTCCATCCTTAGAGGTTTTTAAGGTTAGGCTTCACAAAGCCCTGGCTGAGATGATTTAGTTGGGGTTGATCCTACTTTGAGCAGGGGGTTGGATTAGATGACCTTCTGAGATCTCTTTCAACCCTAATCTTCTATGATTCTAAAAGCCAGGACTGGCATTAGGGGAAAGCAAACAGAGCAATTGCATGAGGCACCAAACCACGAGGTACCCCACAAAGCTAAACTGCTCAGGCTTTCGCTTCAGCCCCAGGTGGTGGAGCTCAGGGCACTGTGGGCTTTCTGCTCTGGGCCCCAATGAGTCTAATGCCAGCCCTGTTTGGCGGACCCCCTGAAACCTGCTTGCAGCCCCCCCAGGGGCCCTCGGACCTCTGGTTGAGAACTGCTGCTTTGGATGGTAGGATTAAAATTCAAAATGATCTGGACAAATTGGAGAAATGGTCTGAAGTAAATAGTATGAAATGCAAAGTAGTCCACTTAGGAGAGAACAAATCAGTTGCACACATACAAAATGAATGCCTTGGGAGGAGTACTTCAAAAAGGTATCTGGGTTCATAGTGGATCACAAGCTAAATATGAGTGAACAGTGTAACACTGTTGCACAAAAAGCAAACATTCTGGGATGTATTAGCAGGAGTGTTGTAAGCAAGACACAAGAAGTAATTCTTCAGGTCTACTGCATGCTAATTAGACTTCACCTGGAGTATTGTGTCCAGTTCTGGGTGCCACATTTCAAGAAAGATATGGAGCAACAGAAATGATTAGAGGTCTAGAAAACATGACCTATAAGAGAAGATTGGAAAAAATGGGTTTATTTAGTTTGCAGAAGACTGAGGTGGGACATAACAGTTTTCAAGTACATAAAAGGTTGTTACAAGGAGGAGGGAGAAAAATTGTTCTCCTTAACCTGTAAGGATAGGAAAATAAACAATGGATTTAAATTGCAGCAAGAGTGGTTTAGGTGATCATTAGGAAAAACTTCCTGTAAGGGTGGTTAAGCACTGAAATTGCCCAGGGAGGTTGTGGAATTTCCATCATTGGAGATTTTTAAGAGCAGGTTAGAGAAACACCTGTTAGGGATGCGCTAAATAATTCCTAGTCCTGCCTTGAGTGCAGGGGACTGGACTAGATGACTTCTTGAGGTCTCTTCCAGTCCTACAGTTCTATGATTCTATGACCAGGCCCTGAAGCCTGACAGAGGAGACTAGGGTAGATGGGGTCTTCTATTCACAGGCCCTCTCTGATCTAGGAGCCTCATTATAGAATAGATATGTTGAGCTGGAAGGAACCTGGAGAAGTCATCAAGTCCAGCACCCTGAGCTGAGGCAGGACCAAGTAAACCTAGGCCATCCCTGACAGGTGTTTATCCCACCTGTTCTTAAAAATCTCCATGATGGGGATTCCACAACCTCCCCTGGAAGCCTATTCCAAAGCTGAACTACTTCTATAGTTGGATAGTTTTTCCTAATATCTTATCTAAATTTCCCTTGCTGCAGTTTAAGTCCATTATGTCTTGTCCTACCTTTAGTGGACATGGAGAACAATTGATCGCTGTCCTCTTTATAACAGCCCTTAATGTATTTGAAGACTGTTATCTGGTCCACCCTCAGTCTTCTTTTCTCAAGAGTACATGTGCCCAGTATTTTTAGCCTTCCTTTGTAGGTCAGATTTTCTAAACTTTTTATCATTTTTGTTCTCTGGACTCTCTCCAGCTTGTCCACATCTTTCCTAAATGTGGCACCAACTGTAACTGATGCAATGCTATTGGCCTGAACTTGCAAAATGTCTGAAACAATAGCTGTGAAGTGTCCCATTCATTTCAGTGGGTGCTCACTAAGAGGATACTACTTCAAAGTTACCATTATTAACTATTGTACTGCTTGTTACAGTAGGTAAGAAAGAAGAGAATATAAGGGCAGCTGTCATAAACAGATAGTTAAGGGTTACTAGAACAGGAGTACTTCATGTCTCTTTTGACTGTAAAGGGTTAACAAGTTCAGTAAGCCTGGCTGTCACCTGACCAGAGGACCAATCAGGGGACAGGATACTTTCAAATCTTGAGGGAGGGAAGATTTTGTGTGTGCTGTCAGTTTTTGGTGGTTGTTCACTCTGGCGTCTCAGAGGGACCAGATATGAAACCAGGTTTCTCTCCAATCTCTTTGATACAGTCTCTTATATGTCCAGAATAGTGAGTACTAGGTAGATAAGGCGAGTTAGGCTTATGTTTGTTTTCTTTATTTGCAAATATGTATTTGGCTGGAAGGAGTTCAAATTTATATTTTGCTGAAAGGATTTTAATTTGTACTTGTATACTTAGGCTGGGAGGGTATTCCCACTGTCTATAGCTGAAAGACCCTGTAACATATTCCATCTTAAATTTACAAAGATAATTTTTACTGTTTTTTCTTTCTTTAATTAAAAGCTTTTCTTGTTTAAGAACCTGATATATTTTTTTTATTCTGGTGAGACCCAGGGGACTTGAGTCTGGATTCACAAGGGAATTGGTGGGGAGAAAGGAGGGAAGGGGGAGAGAGGAGGAGGGGGGAAGGTGAATTTTCCTCTCTGTTTTAAGCTTCAAAGAGTTTGAATCACAGTAATCTTCCAGGGTAACCCAGGGAGGGGAAGCCTGGGAGAGGCAATGGTGAGGGAAAGAGTTTACTTTCCTTGTGTTAAGATCCAGAGGGACTGGGTCTTGGGGGTCCCCGAGCAAGGTTTTTGGGGGACCAGAGTGTACCAGGCACTGGAATTCCTGGTTGGTGGCAGCGCTACAGGTTCTAAGCTGGTAATTGAGCTTAGAGGAATTCATGCTGGTACCCCATCTTTTGGACGCTAAGGTTCAGAGTGGGGAATTATACCATGACAAACTGTTACTAGCAAAAGGAGCCAGAAAGAAGGATGGCTATTTGTTTCTAGAGGAGATGAGAACCAGTTATTTGAACCCAGATGGGATGGCTTTCAATCAAAAATGGTATCAGTGGCAGTGGTGTTACTGCAGCCTTGGAAAGCAGGATCCAGGCTTCAGATAGTGCCACCAAAGAAGGATCGTTCCTCCTCTGGACCTTACCCCAATTCACATTAAGGCTGGTCAAGCCTTGACAATGGGTCTAGTCTGGCTGAGAACCCAATGCAACCTCAAGATGGAGCTAACTGGAGGTGGGATGTCTAGCCTCATCTGGGCCTAGCCTATCAAGCTAAGGGGGATTCAAACTTAACCAGGGAGCTTGCCCTAGCAGCAACAATTTCCATCTCCACTCCAGTGGGGCAGGATACACCTGAATAAATGCTACATGAACAAATAATACCTGGAGTAAAGCATAATATCAAATGTGCACAGATGGGAAGATGCTTTAAATAAATACTTATGCTATACACATAATTAAAATGAGGCAATGCAGCCTTTGAGAGTATCTGCTGCTACCCCAGCAGCTCACAAAGAAAAGCACAATTCTAAAAGTGAGCAAGGTAGTGAGAGCATCCAGTATATGTAATTAATTAGGCAACCACCTAGTTATTGACTTGGGCTAAGATGCTCAAAGGTACTGAGGTGCCTAACTCCCACTGATTTCAGTGGATGTGAGATGCCTAAATACTTGTCAGGATCTAGGCCTCTCTTACTCAGTAACAACTCCTCACAGTTGCTGTAAATCAAGTGGTGATTGTCTGAAGAAATCAAGGTGCACTTTAAAGATGCAATGCCAATATGTACAATACACCAAATTCTTCATTATTTGTGTTAACAATGCTGTGATCTGGTATCAGCATTGTCTAACCACACACAATTCTCTTCTGCTGTTTCTTATCCCGTCTTCTCAGTTGAGTGTGTGTGATGTCAGAGCCTGCATGACATCTGACTGGGAGGGGGCTTCATGGTGTATTTGGGGTTTGATTTTAAAGGAGGCTTGGAAAGATAAGATTTTTATCAGGAAATGTCAGTAAACATTGATTTAACTGTTACACAGACAAACTGATGAAACATATTACCATCAATAATAATCAAAATGTACAGATGGGCAAAGTAAGCAAAATGCTGCTTGAGAACTTCTTAGAGTGTGATTTAAGGATATTTACTTTGTATATGTTGACATGTGATGCTGACGTCCTCTGTGATCTTGGGGAAGTCTCTGTGCCTCAGTTCCCAATATGCAAAAAAACAGACATAATAGCACTGTCCTGCCTCTCAGGGCTGTTTGCAGGAGAAATACATTAAAGATTTTGAGGTGCTTTGACATCTATTGATAAAAAGCCCTATGTTATTATTTTCTGCATCCATTAGTCATTGTGCAATCCTGACTGGGCGGTAAGGTGAAGCGTTACATGACAGTGGTGCATTTGCCATCTTTTCCACACAATTATGCTTTTTTCCCTTTCATTGCTCTTCAGGGGACAGTCTTTTCTCACTGCTGATATGGAAATCCTTATCTTGAACTTCCTCATATTTTGGTTGTGACAAGCAGAATATACCCTCCTGTCACGCTCTCTTTTCCTGGCCCTGCATGTCTCCTACTTTCCGCCTCTAATTTATAGTCAACCGTTGGGCCAGGGTCTGTGTGGATTTCTCGTGATGTGAAACAGCTTGGTGGGACAAATCCATGCAGGGGTGGAGGAGCAGCCTAGCTTCAATCCACTCCTATGCTATCCTTTTCAGATGGCAGTTTAGGAGCCTTGGTGTCTGGGGATTTGACTGGGACAGTGGGGATCTGTTCCCGGCTCTGCCACAGGCACCCATGTGACATTGGCTGAGTCTGTTGCCATCCTGGGCCCATTTGCCCAGCTCTGACTTGGGGCGTCAAAGGGTCCAGTCCTAGCAGGTGGGGACACCAGTGGGGCGTCCTGGGGCCCCGGTCCTCGGGACAGGTCAAGGATCACAGATTGGCATCCCAGGGTGACAATGGCTCAGGGGGTCATAGGTCAGAGGTTACTAATAGCCGGGCTTGGACACGTCCATGAGTCCCGCTCCTTCCTTTGTAGTCAGCCAATCCTGATATTAAGTTGATGGAGACCCCGCCCACTAGAGCCTACCTCAGACGCAGAATGAATCACCTCTCTGCGTGTGGCGTTGCCTCATCATCATCGCCCGCAACCAATAACCGTCTCGGTTCTACGGTGACGATAGCTTATCCCCGCCCATATCTCCCCATTGGGTGCAGATGGCGACAAACAGGCTAAACAGCCAATAACAAAGGGGAACGACGAGGCCAATGGGATGGCAGTGACTGCTAATACCAGCCAATAGACTGCCAGGACCCGCCCAGCAGAGGCCATTAGGCCAATGGGAGAGCACGGGCGGGGCCGCGGCGCTGGAGGGCGGGACTCCTGCCCCCAGAGAGGGGAGGCGCCGCCAATGGACAGCTTGCGGGGCGGGTGACGGCGCAGCGCACGGAGGGAGGCGGGGGCAGGGCACTTGGGCTCCGGGCGGCGGCGCGACGAGCTCTCGGACGCGGCGCGAGATGTCGGAGGTGCGGGCTGCGGGGCCGGGGCCCGGGCCAGGCCCAGCTGCAGCGCCCGGACCCTCGGCACCAGCCGCAGGAGGAAGCGGAGGCTCCGGGCCCGGACCGAGCACCTCGCTCCCCTCGCCGGGACCGGGCGGCGGCGGCGGGCCCGGGTGCCCCGTTGGAGCGGGCCCGGGCGGGGTGACATCCACTTCCGGGTCGGGCAGCTCCGCTTCCGGGTCGGCCCGCGAGGGCTGGCTCTTCAAATGGACCAATTACATCAAAGGGTATCAGCGGCGCTGGTTCGTGCTGAGCAACGGGCTGCTGAGCTACTACAGGTGAGCCCCGCCCCCCGCCTGAGCCCCTCCCCCTAGCTCTCCTGCCCCATAGTAATGGGTTGCGGTGCTACTACAGGTGAGACCCGGCCTGGGCCCCGCCCCCCCGCTCTCCTGCCCTATAGCAATGGGCTGCTGAGCTGCTACAGTTGAGACCTGTCCCCCGGGCTGGGCCCAGCCCTCCTGCCCCACAGGAATGGGCTGTGGTGCTCCTACAGGTGAGACACTGCCCCCGAACCTGAGATCATTCATGCTTTGTGAGCTGATTTTCCCTAGAGCAGTGGGTGCTGATCTCCTACATCCCCCTGGAAATAGGAGCCTATTGTGTCTCTGCCACACCCCCAGTGGTAGATCCCAACCCCTGAGCTATGGGTGAGACCCTTCCCCCTAGAGTAGTGGGATCCTAAACTTCTTTATGGAAGTCCCTCTTTCCCCTTCTGAGCAAGACAGCTTCCTCCCCACTGTGTCATGCTCCCTTCTCCTCCCCCCCCAAGCTACTACAGGTCATGGCACCCACTGTGCTAGGGACTGCCTCCCATTGGGACCCCACCCTAGGATGGGTGATTTAGCCCTGCAGGGATTATAGATCACATCCTTTCCCTCACACTGACACATCTCTGGGCCTGGGATGTCCCAACAAAGAGGCTCCTTTTCCCACCCAGAGCAATGGGTTCCTTGAGTACTGTAACTCTTGGTCTGTAACCCTCTTCCTGTTTGGAACCTGCCGGGAAGAGCCCATTTCACATTCTCCCAAAGCAGCATTGGGGGGCTCAGCTCCTGTCCTTGCATTGAAAGGTTTATACATTAACTCAGATAGTGATTATTCTCCTTCTGCCTCTCACAAGGAAGGATGTTCTTGTAGTTAAAGGACTGGATTGGGTCATTCAGTTCCCTGCTGTGCTACAGACTGTGTGTGTGACCTTGGGGGAGCCAAATGTTCTGTGTCTCATCTGTAAACTGCAAATATTACCCTGCCTTGCAAGGGTGTGGTGAAGATGGGCCAGATAAGCATGTAGACCAACAGACTCCTTCAGGTAGCAGGGTCTCTGCCCCCACGTGATGAAGATTCAAAACCCCTAGGGAAAAAGAGAAAACCCCCTTGCTTATGCCCTGAATAGTGGGCTTCTCAGCTGCTACAGGTAACTTTCCTTAGGAAGAGCCACCAGTCATGTCCCGCCCCCATCCCCCTCCGGCCCCATCTTTGCAATGAGCTCCTCAGTTACAGTTGCTGGTGGCCACCCCTTCAGAGAGTGTTTCCCAAGACCAACAGGTTCCATGGTTGTTGTAAATATCAGGGATCTTCCTGTACAGCAAGACCCCTGTAGAGAGAGAGAAAATAGCAGAACTAGAGGGAATTCAGAGAAAGGTGATGAAAATGATCAAAGGCCTGGATAACTCTCCCAGGCAGAGAGATTAAAAAGACTGGGATTGCTACTTTAGAAAGAAGATGAATGAGAAGGGTCATGGTAAAAGTCTATAAAATGATGACTGGTTTTGAGAAAGGGAGACTGGGAGCTTCTGCTCTCCCTGTCTCCTAACCCTAGACCAAGAGACATTCAAAGGCCATACTTTTTTTGCACCAGTGTGGTATTAGCCTGTGGAACTCACTGCCACATGAAGTCATCGAGGTTCAGACTTTAGCAAAATTCAAAAAAGAGATTTGGACAGCTGTATGGAGGTTAAGAATATCCAGATTAATTAAAGGTTTTTTGGAAGGGCTTAAAGATTGGCTTAAGCCTGAAATTTATTAGGACGAAAGGAGGCCTAAAGTAAGAGACAGATTATCCCTCTCCTGCCATGGCAGCGTTCTTACATCTTACTGTGTGCTAGCCACTGGCTGAGACAGAGTATGGGACTGGATGGACCTTGGAGCTGATCCAGTCCGACAATTCCTATTCTTACCCACCAGAGCAGTGGGCTCATCAGTTACTGGGATACCTGACCTGAAACCCCCTCTATCCTTGGTACAAATACCAGCAAATAGATCCTCTTCCAGGAGATTCCATCCCATCCCCATTCCTTGGTAGCTGCGGGCTTTTCAGCTAACACTGGCACTGGAAAACCTCACTGAGGCTCCTGTGGGGGAGGTCTACTCCCATCCCCTCTTCTAGGCAAATAGCTTCTAGCTAATAGAGATACCATGACCCTATCTCCTGAGCATCTGTGGAAGGAGAGACCCATCCAGACCAGTGGGTTCCTTAGCTATTACAAACACAGGAGCAAGCAGAGCAGCAGACTTCTCATCTACTATAGGTATTTGGACATGGGAAGTCCCTCCCCTGCCCTCCTCCTCCTCCCCCCCAAGGGAGAGGCAAACCCTTCCATATCTCCACCCAGCACAATGGGCTGCTGGTCTGTTATAGATATGGGTGCGATCAGGACCAATTATCACTCCAGTAATTCCCTGGAACTGCCACCCTCCCCCATCCAAACCCAGAGTAACAGGTTGCTGAGCTATTCCAGCTACAAGCAGAGCAGTGTTGCTTAGTGGATAAAGCACTGGACTAGGACTCAGGAGACCTAGGTTCTATACCCAACTCTGCTGGGCCACCTTGGGCAAATCACTTCCCATCTGTTTCCTCCATCAGTAAAATGTGGGTAATGATACTGACCACCTTTGTAAAGCACTTTGAGATCTACTGATGAAATGGCTAGATAACTGGCTCAGTCCTGTCCCAGGGAGAGACCCTTCTGGGCTTCTCAGCTGCTAAAGATACCCCCAGCAAGAGAGATGTCTTTTTGTCCTGGGGATGTTCTTTTCCATGAAAAGCAATGAGCATGCAGAGTGCTGGGATTCTTAGGTAGAGAGACCTCTGCCCAAACTCTTGCTGGATAAAGATCTCCCCGTCCTCCCCCACCCCCAGCCAGGGCCACTGAGTATGGGGCTGCCGTACTCGCTCACCCTAACTGGGCTTGCTGAACAAAAGGTTCCTTAGTTATTTCAGAGACTGGGGTTCCCTCTTGCTCGGAGTCACCTCCCTCCTCCTCACTGAGCTGTTGGCAGGGCCAGAATTTCCCCTCACTTAGCAGAGAGATTCCCCCATGTTATCCCTTCTTTGGAACAATGCTGCTACAGATGCCCCATCTGAACTCTTCTCCTCTCTCACTCAGTAATAACCCCTATGTACTGAGGCCGTCTCTTCCTGATATTCCCTCTGAGGCCCAGCTGGCTGAGCAGAGCCCCAAGAATTTGGTAAAGTAGCAGGAGGGGGACTCCTTTGTTCTTTTGGTTGGTGGCTGGTGCCCGTCAGGAAACTGCAGGCGCAGGAGGCCAACTCTGAGTCTCGGTGCTTGCTCAGCATCGCTCCGCTGTTTGGCAGGTAGAGCACTGAGCGGACATCATTCACGTTCCCTTGTTCAGCTCAGTTTTGGGGCATCTTGAGCTGCTGGCAAACCCTCCTGCTGCCAGTCCCTAATTCCCCTTCCCCAAACTGGGAGATGGAACCGTGTTTCCTTACCTAAACTGGGTTACACATACACTGAGCTAGTGACCTATAAGTAGCGCTGGCAGCTGCTAACTGTAAGCCCCTTGCAGCCCATCGTACATTGCCTTGCATGCCCTTGGTTAACACACTACCCAGAATCACAGGCTACACGCAGCAGCCCCCTGAATAGCGGTTGGTCCATAACATGTCTCCTGGGTTCCTTCCCCCTTCAGGGACTAATCTGAGCTTTAACAAAATATTTATTGTTCTGAGTGCATGGATCAGTGAGGTGTAAGCTCAGGGGATGTGTGGTCAGTACAGCCCTGCAGTGACTTGCACCAGGAGGGATTTGGAAAGCAACCTCTCTGTCCTCCCTAGTTTGGGTGAATGGGGCATCAAGGGCATTGCCCACACAGCCAGAGGGGCCATGTGCACCTCCTGCCCCATCTGAGTTTTGGACAGTGCAGGAGTGTTGGAGCTCTGAGGCAGCTCCAGCCTGCTCCTTGTGTAACAGTGCTGCTCAGTCTGGCTGATTGTGGGTACCAAAGTGCCACTGTGTGTGATGGAGGGATTCTGTGCCCTGGGCTCTCCAAGGTGCTGGGGTGGAAATAAGGACTGCTCTCCTCTACCAGGGTGGGCACGTTAGAGCCTTCTATAAAAATCCACTAAAATCTTTCTCCAGCCCCATCTGCCCTCAAGGATCTCAAAGTGATGTTTAGACTGGATTCAGGCATCACTTTACCCACTCCTGTGAATTGGAATTGGCCAACATGCCCAGGTTGGGGTGAGGAGTGTGATAAGATTTTAATCACCAGGGCTGCTTACATCAGCACCTTGTGCAGCCTGGTATCCACCACCCCACTGGGGCCTTAAGTCACTACTGCCCCCGAGGGCATTCCTTCCTGAATTGTTTGCATTACTGCTTGTAGCACCTCAGAGTTCGCTGGACATCTCCCATTTGACCTGGCTTTGCGTGCTTAGCGTTGGGCAGCCAGGAAGTAATTTCATTCCCACCTGCATGGTAAATATCTGCAGGTAGAGCAAAACTATTTTGCACACCCTGCCTGTAGCTGACATCTGAGCCCCAGAGCCTGCACAAAGGTTAAAAGCTTTACCAGAGGCCTGGATTGAAGATTGGAGAGAGAGGGAGGGGATGGTTCCTCCTGCCAAGCCCAGCCCCACCCCCATGCTTGATGGGGGCTCCTTCATATCTGTCCCTTGCAAGTAGATGTCTGACAACCTTGAAGCCCCACCTCTGCTCCTCTTCCTACTGGGAAGGCGAAGGGTTTTTTTCCTGCCATCTCCTGACTGTTGGGCTCTCAGCGAATGTAAAACTGTCCCTACCCCAGCCTCCTAGCTGCTGTGAGTGTGGGTGTATGGGGCTATGGGTACACTACACATGCTCCAGCTGTGGCTACCCCACTGTAGCACTGTACTGTAGAGGGGGCTTTGCAGCTGTAGCTACCCCATTGTATAGAGTGACCATATGTCCCATTTTGGCCGGGGCAGTCCTCTTTTTCAACTCTGTCCCAGCCGTCCCTACTTTTTCACCAACACTGGGCATTTGTCCCAGCTGCAAGGTAGAGCAGAGAGTGGCAGCTGCTGCCTGGGGGTCAGCTGAAGGCAGTGTAACCCACCAGCAGCAGTGGAGAAATTTGC
This sequence comes from Gopherus flavomarginatus, assembly GCF_025201925.1. Taxonomy (NCBI): domain Eukaryota; kingdom Metazoa; phylum Chordata; order Testudines; family Testudinidae; genus Gopherus; species Gopherus flavomarginatus. The sequence goes on along the minus strand of NC_066621.1, from coordinate 36,285,134 downwards.
TGCTGGTGGGCAGCGCTGCCTTCAGAGCTGACCTCCCAGGCTGCACAGAGCTCAGCAGGTCAGCCCTAGCTGCAGGTGGCACTGAGCTCAGCCCGGCAGCTGGCTGCACAGGGCTTGGCAGGTCAGCCCCTGGTGGCGTGGGGAGGGCGGCTCTGGGGAGGGGGACTGGAGACCGCTCGGGCGAGTCCTGTGCATGGGAGAAGGGCGGGAGCAGTTCTGGCGAGCACTGGCTGTCGTGTTTTTACTTTAAGAAATATGGCCACCCTACCGCTGTAGCACTGGACTCTAGAGCTGGGGTTTCATTTGAGGTAGGTAATTCACATCCCCTAGAGGTGGCAACTAGGTCCATGGAAGAATTCTTCTATTAGCCTAGCTGCATCTACCCCAGAAGGTTAGGGCGACCTAACTACAGCACTCGGCATGAAACTTCACAGCACTGAGTGACATAGCTAGATCGATGTAATATTTAGGTGTGGACCAGTCTGCTTCTTCTGCATTGGATCCTTTTGAGTGCCTGCCACAGGGCCTGGCTTCTGCTCATATCTTCCCCAGCAGCAGCATAAGGGAGAAGGATAGTCCAGTGGTCCGAGTACTAGCCTGACACTTGAGAGTTGTAGGTTCAAATCCTGGGTCTACCACAGGCTCCCTGTGTGACCTGGAGCAAGTCACCTAGGCTTTGTGTGTCCCTATTTTACAGATGTCACAGTGGAACTGCCCAGTTTCTCCGGGGTATAGTGGGGATGTTAGATTGTGAGGTGCTCAGATGATGATGTAAGTGCAAGTAGCTGAGCGAGATTCTTGAGACCCTCACTGTGTTCCAGAGGGCTCGAAATGGCAGCTATGAAACTGACCAGTGTCTTGTTAATGTCACTCTGCTGATGCTCAGGAAAGCCATCAGCAGAGAAGCTGCAGCTTCAGGAAGGCAGCCCTGCATTTGGTCGTGTTGGGAGGATTTTCTTCCCAACCTTAAGGGCTAGAAACTTCATGTCATAAATAAATGAAAGCTTAAATCTTCAGAAGGCAGTGACTTTCCTCCCCACCCTTGACACTAGGCCTGTGGCATCTCAGAAAAGTCCCAGACAAATGGTTCAGGAGTTGTCAGGCAGGCGTCTTGATTATAAACTGTTTAAAGTGACAACACAGAGGAAGGACGCCCAGCCTGGCTGAACCTGGGGTGGGGCGGCTGCTTGTTAGCTGTTCTCCTCTAGCTAGCCCTGTATTATTCATGGAGTAACTAGAACCTGGAGGGTAAGAATAGCTGGCAATGCAAGCTCATGTTACACAGCTGGGAGTGTGGAAGGGGAGAATGCATAGTTCCCCTCCCCCAGCCTCCTTGTCTGATACTCTCCAGCAAAAACTTCCAGGGTTTAGGGAGTACTCAGAAAAAGTGGCAGCCCCTGAGATAAAGCAGCTCACCCCCATGTTGTCTTTTCCCCCCTCTCCAAGAGGGTGACCTACAACAGCTTCCTTGGTATGCCAGCCCCAAGCTGCCAAAGCCAGGGGAAGGTGTGGGTGTGCGCCAGCCCTTGGCTGCCTAGGTGTTGCTTGGTTATGCAGACAGGGAGATGGCCCTGCATTGTACCACAGCGATACAGTGGGAACTTCGAACTCATGCTGAGCTGGGGTGGGGGAGGGAAAGGTTGCAGCCTGAATAGCTAGATTGGCTGGTGAAGAGCTCACCTGACTGTCAGGGCAGGGAGGCTGTGTGTACTTGCCAAAAGTGATGTCCCCTGCTGGCTCAACGTGTCTGTGGGGGGGTGGGGGGAGAAGAGACTCCTTGACCTTAAGGGGCAGCAAGAGAGGACCCACCCTTCCAGCCATGCTAATTCTGCCATGGCTATTTGGGGGCCTTTCTCTTCCCATCACTATTGCCCAATAAGTGAGATCAAAGGACAGGATCTAGCAGGGACATCTCCTCTGGCCAGCTCTGGAATTTCCTGCTGGGTGGTGGGTGTTCTGTGCGTGCTCCGCTCCGTGCATTACTGGGCACGTTGACAGCAGAGTGTGAGGTGGCTAGCCAGGAAACTCACTAGTCCGCTTGGTTAATATTTACTTTGGGAACAAAGGCTGTCGGTGTGAACTCTGTGAAGCCACATCCACCTGGGGGTTAACACCCCCAAAAGCTCGCCAGTCTGGCCAAGTCCCGGCAGCGAATATAAAATCCCCAGCCATCTGGCCTGCCTAGTGTGCGGCTGGCTGGGCTAAATTACCAGGCAGTTCTATGAAGTTCAAGATGTTGCCCTATTAATAGAAATGCCTGCCAGTCTAGAGATCACATGAGCATAGAAAATGCTCCCCACCTAGACCCTTAAAAGGGGATTGGTCTGATCCATTAATAGAACAAACTGGGAGCCACTGCCGATGTGCAGGGTGGCATGAGAGGCGGAGAGAAATGCCTCTGCAGCTTGCCATATGCTAGTGAAAGCTAGCAAGGAAGAGATCTGGCTAATAATGTCCACATAGCAAGCAGCTCAAAACAGAATAAACAGCCAGTATATGGGGTGCCTGGCACTCCACAACCACCCCTCTGGCTGATTACAGAGTTCTGTCTGGGAAGAAGGATGGGATGCTAGGGGAACAGGGAGATGCTGCGATGATGCCATGCCATAAGAACAGGTATATTGGGTTAGACCAATGATCCAGCTAGACCACTATCCTATCTGCCACTAGTGGCTGGCACCAGATGCTTCAGATGGGATGAACAGAACAATGCAATTATCAAGTGAACCATACAGTTCCAGCTGCTGGCAGTCAGAGGCTTGAGACACCCACACCACGGGGTTGTGTCCTTGACTATCTCAGCTAGTAGCCATTGGTGGACCTATCCTCTAGGAACTTTTTTAATTCTTCTTGAACCAAGTTATACTTTTGGCCATCACAATGTCCCTTAGCAAAGAGTTCCACAGGTTGACTGTGCGTTGTGTGAAGAAGTACATCCTTTTGTTTGTTTTAAATCTGCTGCCTATTTATTTCATTGGGTGACCCCGGTTCTTGAGTTATGTGAAGGAATAAATAATACTTCCTTATTCGCTTTCTCCACACCATTCATGATTTTATAGACCTCTATCATCTCTCCTCTTAGTCATCTCTTTCCCAAGCTGAACAGCCCATGTCCTTTTAATTTCTCCTCATATGAAGTTGTTCCAGACCCTTAGTCATTTTTGTTGCCCTTCTCTGTACTTTTTCCAATTCTAATCTATCTATTTTGAGAAGAGGCGACCAGACCCGTACGCTTTATTCAAGGCGTGGACATATCCTAATGTCACTATATAAATCCATAGTATTTTCTGTCTTGCTAGCCAGACTTTTCCTAATAGTTCCTAAAATTGTTAGCTTTTTTGACTGCTGGTGCACTTTGAATGGATGGTTTCAGAGAACTACCCACAATAAATCCAAGATCTCTCTTTTTTTTTTTTTTTTTTTTTTTTTTTAAAGTGGGAACAGCTAATCTAGACCCCATTGTTTTGTATGTATAGTTGGGATTATATTTTTCCAGTGTGCATTAATTTGATTTACCTACACTATAATTCATTTGCCATTTTGTTACCCACCCAGTTTTGTGAGATCCCTTTGTAACTCTTCACAGTCAGCTTTGTACGTAACCATCTTGAATAATTTGTTGTTGTCTGCAAACTTTGCCATCTCACTGTTTACCCTTTTTTCCCCAGATCACTTATGAATATGTTGAACAGCTCTGGTCCCAGTACAAATCCCTGGGAGAACCCACTGTTTTCCTCTCTCCAGTGTGAAAACTGATGATTTATTCCTACCCTTTGTTTCCTATCTTTTAACCAGTTACTGATCCATGAGAGGACCTTCCCTCTTATCTCATGACTGCTTGGTTTGCTTAGGAGTCTTTGGCAAGGGACCTTGTCAATGACTCTGTGAAAATCCAAATACACTGTATCCAATAGATCACCCTTGTTCACATGTTTGACCTCCATCAAAGAAGTTTAATAGATTGGTGAGGCATGATTTCCTTTACAGAAGCCATGTTGATTCTTCCCCAACATATTGTGTTCGTCTGTGTCTAATAATTTTGTTCTTTACTATAGTTTCAACACATTTGCCTCGTACTGAAGTTCAGGCTTGGTGACCTATAATTGCCAGGACTGTTTCTGAAGCTTTTTAAAAATCAGTATTATATTAGCTATCTTTCAGTCATCTGGAACAGAGGCTGATTTAAGTGATTTTAAGTTACATACCGCAGTTATGGCTTAGGTGTGGGAATCTCCTTCACGTACTCTCCAGGGAAGACTGATGCAAATTATTCCTTTAGCTTCTCTGCAACAGCCTTGTCTTCTTTGAGTGGTTCTTTAGCACCTTGATCATCCAGTGGCCAGAAAGATTGACAGGATTCCTGCTTCTGATGTACTTTATTTAAAAAAAAAAAAAAAAAAAAAGTTGCTGTTTTTGAATCTTCTGCTGATTGTTCTTCAAATTCTTTGTTTAGCCTGTCTAATTATACTTTTACACTGGACTTGCCAGAGATTGTTCCTTCCTGTTTTTCCTCAGAAGGATTTGACTTCCAATTTTTAAAAGGTGTCTTATTGTCTCTGACTCTTTTACTGTTGTTTAGCCAAGTGGCATTTTTTTGTTTGGTTCTCTCACTGTTTCTATTGTTTGGGGTATACATATAGTTTGAGCCTCTATTATGGTGTTTTTAAGAAGTTCCATGCAGTGTGCAGGCATTTCACTCTTGTGACTGTTCCTTTTAATACCCATGTAACTATCTTCTTTATTTTTGTGTACTTCTCTTTTTGAAGTGAAATGCTACCGTGGTTTGTCTTTTTTGGTATTTTTCCCCCTAAGGAGGTTAAATTTAATTGCATATGTTGCTATACCTAGTAGTTCAGCTATGTTCACCTCTTGAACCAGATCCTGTGCTCCATTTAGGACTAAATCAAGAATTTGCCTTTCCCCCTGACCACCACCACCCCGCCCCCTGTGGGTTCCAGGACTAGCTGCTCCAAGAAGCAGTCATTTATAGTGTTTAGAAATTTTATCTCTGCATCCCATCCTGGGGTGACATGTTCCCAGTCAATACAGGGATAGTTGAAATCCCCCATTATTATTGGGTTTTCTGTTTTTTTGCAGCCTCTCTAATTTCCCTGAGCATTTCACAAGCACTGTCACCATCCTGGTCACATGGTCAGTAGTTTATTCCTACTGCTATACTCTGATTAATCAAACATGGAATTTCTATCCATAGAGATTCTATAGTACAGTTTGATTCATTTAGGATTTTTACTGTATTTCAGTCTATGCTTTCTTTCACATATAGAACCACACCCCCACCAGCACACCTGTCGGCTTTCCCCGAGCCCTTAGTTTAAAAACTCCTCTATGACCATCTTAATTTTACATGACAGCAATCTGGTTCTGTGATGCCCCTCTCAGTGTTGACTTGGGTTACCCATTGTTTTCCTTTGTTCCCCACCCTTCTCCACCATAATTGCAGATCAAAAGCGGAGATGCGTCACACCTGTCGTGGGACCATTAACCTAGCCACAGCCAACATCACTGTGGAGGACTCCTGCAACTTCATCATCTCCAACGGTGGGGCACAGACCTACCACTTGAAGGCCAGCTCGGAGGTGGAGCGGCAGCGCTGGGTCACAGCCCTGGAGCTGGCCAAGGCCAGGGCTGTCAAGATGCTCGCTGAATCGGGTAAGGGGTGCCATGCGCAGCTTCGCCGAGGGAGCTCCATGGAAGAGAAGGGAGGGACCCATTGGTGGTGCAGTACAGAGGACACAGGGGAAACTAGGAATGAGTGAACACAAAGACTGAATTCCCTTCCTCTCAGGGCTGGGAGTGCTCACCTAAATGGGGTTTGGGGTCTCAGGGTGGAGTGCTGTGTGTCAGGAGCGGGGATCTGAGCCCCTTAAGTAATTGTATCTCCCCACTTCTGTGGCTCCCAGCTCAGAGCTCTCTTGGATGGGTGGGGTTCTGTGGCCTGCCTTGTGCAGGAGGTCAGACTAGATGATCATATTGGTCCCTTCTGACCTATGAGTCTGAGTCTGAGAGCTGCAGGTGATTAGAACCTCGCACCTGAAAGCAGCACCACATGCTTCACCCCGAGATACCAATCACCTTTCCATTTTAGAGATGTGACGTGTAGCCTGGGGATCAATAAAGTTTTACTCTTCGCCCAGTTGGGATTCCTGGCATTTTTCGTTCCATCCTATATAGAGTCTCAGCTCCTCGGGGCAAGGACCACGCATCTTCAGCCTTGCCCGGAACCAAGCCTATGATTCTCCAGTCACTGCTTAGGGCCTGCTGAACTGCGTACCCAATGCCCCATGGCAACACATGGCCTGGGGGCTTGTTGCCTTCCAGCTTGCTTTAGTATAAAGGGCAGATGGACTCTGCTTTACCCAGTAGGCTGTTCAATCTCTGGTAGATCTGTAGCTCCAAAACTACACCCTGTTTGTCTGTGTCACAAATCTGCCTGGTTCCCAATCTCATGTCTAAGCTGCTGTGTTCTGCAGCAAGAGGCTTTTGAGGCCGTTCTTCCCGCTGGACTGATGTGTTTAGCTCCACTGAATTTTATTTCCCATGGGAACACAGGGGTCTGACTGTGGCTCAGCTACCGCCTTGTGCTGTCTGAGGCTGTGGCATGAATGCGCATATAAAGATCTCTCCACACTCAGGCAGCCGCAGTTGGAATGTTCAGGAAAGTGAAATCAGCGCCATTGGAAGGTGTCCAGCCATCCCAGGGACTGAATTTTGTGTTTGACAATCTCAGTTCTTCGCCTTTCTGCTTAGAAATAGACACTAGCCCCAAGCGTATTGGTTTTCTACCTTTATTGTTGGGAGTGAGATCTGCATTTTTCAGTGAGCAGTACTTCAGGTCCAATGTGAGAATTCCTTGATGGTCTCTGAACCTTTCTAATAGTGTCAGCTGTTACCTCCTTTAATAAAAAAATGCCAGGTCTCCTCTGACCGTTGCTTGAACAGCAGCTGTCACTTTTACACCATGTAATATAGAATAAATGATGGAACAGGTCTGGAAAATGAAAGGTTTCTTGCAGTTTTGAGATGGGGGGAGAATATTCCAATTTTTCTAGACCTGGTGTGGCCAAGGTGTGGTTCCAGAACCACATGTGGCTCTTCAGAAGTTAATATGTGGCTCCTTGTATAGGCACCAACCCCAGGATTGGAGCTACAGGCACCAACTTTCCAATGCACCTGGAAAGTGCTCACTGCTCTGCCACAGGCCCTGCCCCCACTCCACCCCTTCCTGCCCCCTCCCCTTAGCCTGCCTTGACTTTGCTCCTTCCCCCCCCCCCGTCTCCTGCACACCATGCCACGCAACAGCTGATGGGGAGGGAGGGAGAGGTGCTGGTGCTGATCAATGGAGCTGCCAGTGGGTGGGAGGTGCTGGGGGTGGGGGGGGGCAGGGGAGCTGCTGTGGGGCTGCTGACATATTACTGGGGCTCTTTGGCAATGTATGTTACTAAACTCTGGCTCCTTCTTAGGCTCAGGTTGGCCACCCCTGCTCTAGACCTTTTCCAGATTAATCTGTATGAACATAGCAAGTGATTAGCTATATCTGGTTGGGACAGTATGTACAGCTGCCAGGACAATGAGGTGTCACTCCTGAGTGATGCCTTTGGGAGCCACCCCAATAAAATTTAATGTAGCTCTGCGTTGGCCTGCTTGGGATTTCTGGACCTCGGTTTTTTTGGGTTTTTTTTTTCTCAGGACAACGTAGACCACTAAAAGATCAGCTGTCAGGTGTTTATTGACTCTGACAGTAATCAGGACTTAGCAATATCTCTGCCTTCTCTATCCGTGAATTCCAGGATTTGGGGCTCTGGTATTCTTGAGTTCTAATATATACCGTAGTGTTGGCTCTCTTGCTGTTGAACACACACCTCATATGCCAGGACTCCCAGCCACATGGTCAGATCAGAGCTTTCTCTTAAGATTTCCTGGCTTGATCTGTTCTGATAGTGTCTTCACATAGACTTCTTGGAGCCGCTTATGCAGTGAACAGCCCTGCCCATTTAATTTTATCCTGGCTTTAGAATAATCCCTTTCAGATTCTGTTTTGAGAGAGAGGGGGGCGCAATAAATAGCCTCTCTGGAGTAAAAATGCCCTCTCTCTTTAATTCCAATCCATGCTCCTTCTCAGCTGCCTGGGGTCAGCAGACATATGCTGTTCGGCCAAGGAAGAAAGCTCAAAAGCCCCTGTTTGCTAAAGCTGTGCCCTAACAGTTCAACCAGGGCTCCAGCACTTCAGCTGCTGAGATGTCACCTGGGTGGAAAAGGCAGCGCCCAGTCCTGTCCAAGGGTAGAACCAGGAACTGAGACACATTGGTAGCTGGCACGGAGCATAAGTGTAATAATTCTTGCCAAGCGATTGGGCTGCTCCCTTGAGCACTAGCTGGAGTTTTGTGATGTGGCTTATGTAGATTGCAGTGCGGGAGCCCTGCTGCCAGCACGAGTCACTAGCAGTGGTTCTGTAACTCACAGCCACTCTGTGCCGGCCAGTGCTGGCCGGGCCACAGATGGAGCCGTGGCTAACAGAGCTGGCTCTTTTAGTCCAGGCAGGAGCGGCTTATGTTTTGAGAACCAGAGGTCCTAGGTCAGTCCCACAGCTGACCCCAGCCAGGGGTTGGGTGGTACAATTCCAACCTGAGCAGCCATTGGATGACAGCTGCTGTCAATCATTACTGACCTCCAGCTGGATTGGATAGGATGAGGCACCGTTTCCCCTTAGCTGTCCAATCCACTACCATCACTTTGTGGAGACAGAATGTAGGAAGTGCTGACAGTGTCTGAGGAGCAGGGGAGGGTTTGATCTCAGCAGAAGCAGCTCCAGGCACCAGCGCGCCATGCCGCAGGGGGTACTCTGCCGGTCGCCGCAAGGGCGGCAGGCAGGTTGCCTTCAGCGGCATGCCTGTGGAGGGTCCGCTGGTCCCGCGGCTTCGGTGGACCTCCGGCAGGCGTGCCGCTGAATCCGCGGGACCGGGGACCTCCCACAGGCAAGCCGCCAAAGGCAGCCTGCCTGCCGTGCTTGGGGCGGCAAAATACCTAGAGCCGCCTCTGGGTCTCAGGGGAGGGTTTGGTACCACACATGACCAGTTGGTGCTGAGCATCCCTTCTTGGCTGGATGTGACATGGCTTGTCCTTGATACCCCTCGCACCCCCCAGATGAGTCGGATAATGAAGAGTCTGTGTCACAGACGGACAAGACAGAGCTGCAGAACACACTGCGCACCCTGTCCAGCAAAGTGGAGGACCTGAGCACGTGCAACGACCTGATTGCCAAGCACGGCACGGCACTGCAGCGCTCCCTCAGTGAGCTGGAGACCCTCAAGCTGCCCGCAGAGAGCAACGAGAAGATCAAGCAGGTCAACGAGCGAGCCACGCTTTTCCGCATCACCTCCAACGCCATGATAAATGTGAGTGTGGCCAGCGGCAGGGGATGGAGCTGCAGGGATTACATGCCCCGGCATGCGCTGCTCCAGATCGGAGAGGCCTCTTGGATCTGTGCGGAACGTTGCATGCTAGATCATATGCTGTGTGGGGCAAGCAGCTGTGGCCTGTGTCTGTGTGACACAATAAGGCCCTGATCACTATTGCAATGAAGGCGAACTCTGGAGCAGAGGGCAGATGTATTGTCCTATGTAAGTCAGTATAGGCAACCTACAGGTTCCAGCTCAGCACAATGATTTTTCTGAGGCCTGTGTGGGCGTTGTTCAGCAATCGCTCATCTGGCCATCGAGGGTTGAGGTATCATCCCCCTGGTGCCAGAGGGAGATGGGGAACCTGATTACAGGATGTATCTCTGGGGGTGGGGGAGGTTCCCAGTGTGCGCTGGTCCCCAAAAGGGAGCTGGGGCTGTGAGGAAAATGAGGATCTATGCTCACTCAAATGACTGGGCCGACAGGGCCTTCAGCTGGGAGCCCGCTCCACTTCTCTGCTTGCTGGCTCAGCTTTGTAAACTGCCATGCACTTGTCAGGGAGTCACTGGCCTCAGAGCTGCCTCTAGTCCTCAGAACCTCAGCACAGAGGGGATCACAAGGAAGATGTCTTGACAGGCCAAAAGACTTATTGTCTGAGTGGCTGTTGGACGCTTGAGCTGGGGTGATGGCTGGGACACTGCCAGTGGCTTGAAAATTCCCCTGCAGCTCTTGTTTGTCCACAAGAGGGCAGCATTGCCCCTAGTGGGATAAGAGGCATCTGGAGACTACGTACGCATGCTGAACAGACCCCGCTAAGCCTAACACAGCGCTCCAGGGGCAGGGTGGAGTGCAGAGCTGTGGCATTGACCAGTGCTCTTCCTTGCAGGCCTGCCGAGACTTCTTGATGCTGGCGCAGACACACAGCAAGAAGTGGCAGAAGTCCCTTCAGTATGAGCGAGACCAGCGCATCAGACTGGAGGAGACCCTGGAGCAGCTGGCCAAGCAGCACAATCATCTAGAGAGAGCCTTCCGAGGGGCCACCGTGCTGCCAGCCGGCGCCCCCCGAGGCGGGGGCTCTGCTAAAGGTCAGAGGGCAGAGCTCCTTCCCTGAGGCTACATTGCAGCAGTCTGCAGTTGCTCTTGCTGGGTGATGCAAGGAGCTCTGCCTCCGCTCTCCATTGTTATGCACTATTCCCTTCTAGAGCTCCCCCTACTGAGAGAGGCTGGGACTGGAGTAGCCAGGAGCCTCTGCTACAGCAAGCGCTCCTGCCTTTCTCCTGTTGGAAGAGATCAGAACTGAAGTAGCTGGGAGCTCACTCCAGGGCAGCATTGCTTCCCCGCTCCCGACAGTGCCCTCTGGTCTGGTGGGAGAGGCTGCAGCTGGAATAGCTGGGAGCTTCTGCAACAGCCAACACTCCTTCCTTGCTCCATACAGCTCCCCGTGCTGGGAAGGGTCTGGACTCAAATAGCCAGGAACTCTCCTATAGCCAGCACTCGTGCCCTGCTCCTTGTAGCACCCTCTGCTTGGAGAAGCTAGGACTGAAATAGCCAGGAGTTCCCCACACAGCCAGCACTGCTGCCCTGCTTCCCATGATGCCTCCTGCTGGGCTCCAGGCAGATGGAGACTGAAGACTCTTATGTATAGCTTGCCACCATTCCCTCTTGCAGATGAATGCTGCCCAGGGAAAGGAGACCTGAGTGATGAAGATGACGATAATGAGTTCTTCGATGCACCGGAGATAATCACCATGCCGGAGAGCATGGGCCACAAGTGAGTGATCGCGGGCTGAGTCTCGGGCATCGTTCTCCTTGTTCCTCTGCCTAGCAGGGAGGATGCCCCTTCCCTGCGCGTACGCCTGTGGATGATCATATAGATCTGCTTCTGCTGGTAAGCACCATATTCTAGGTTCCTGTGATGAAGAGGGGTAGCTATCAGCGTGGCATGGGCCTCTCCACCTCCCTGCCATGTCCTGTACCATTCCTCTGCTCTCCAATGCACCTCAGATTGAGAGAACCTCTGATGGCTTGGGGGAGGGAGGGCACTGAGGGGTGCAACATGCTGACTTGTGTTTTCTCTACTTCCTGCAGACGCACCGGCAGCAACATCAGTGGCGCCAGCAGTGACATCAGCCTTGATGAGCAGGTAGTTCTGTGCCCGGGGCAGGCACAGTCTTTTTGCTGATGGAAGCCCCCAGAGAGAGAGAGAGAGGGGCTGTCTGGGGGCATGGGCAGCTATCCCAAGGAATGTTGCTGGCACTGGTGACTTGAGCTTGCTGGGTGCTTTAAGCAGGCATGAAGCCAAGGGCCTGACAAGCTTAGCCTAAACAGGCAGGCCCATGGGTATGGGAGTGCATGAGAGCTAAGTGGGGAAGAACTCAGCCTTCTGGAAGCGGAGTGGGAGGAGATCTGGTGGGCTGGGTCAAGGATTGTGTCCCAGGCATAGGAAGCTGCATGGAGGGAGGCTGGAGATAGAGAAGGAGATGAAGGGAGGGAGGGAGTCAAGATTGAGAGGTCTGCAGACTGGCTTTCCCTTGGTCATCCCAGCATGGTCTTGCCCTCAGTACAAACATCAGCCGGAGGACACCAAAAAGGAGAAGAGAACTCGGATTCCCAACAAGCCAAACTACAGCCTCAACCTGTGGAGCATCATGAAGAACTGCATTGGGAAGGAGCTCTCCAAGATCCCCATGCCGGTGAGTCGCCCAGCCTGCTGGGGGCGCTCGGGGGCTAGCTCTTTGAAAGAGAGTGACCTCCAGATTTCTGAGGAACAGCTGGAAATGAGGCTGCAGGTTGATGAGCCCCATTGATCTAAGGTTGTTGGGTTCCCAGTGCCAGGGCTGCCTGAGCAGCCATGGTTCTGGGCTCATCCCTTGTCTCTGACTCCTCTCTCCTGCTCCCAGGTGAACTTCAACGAGCCTCTGTCCATGCTGCAGCGCCTTACCGAGGACCTGGAGTACCATGAGCTGCTGGACCGAGCAGCCAAGTGCGAGAGCTCCCTGGAGCAGCTCTGCTACGTGGCCGCCTTCACCGTCTCCTCTTATTCCACCACCGTCTTCCGCACCAGCAAGCCATTCAACCCTCTCCTGGGGGAGACCTTCGAGCTGGACCGGCTGGAGGAAAACGGCTACCGCTCCCTCTGCGAGCAGGTGTGAACTGCCTCTGCCCTAGAGGGCAAGCCAGGCTGCCCTGCCGTCTGTGAGCGGGCTCCTTAAAGATCTCCTCCAGCTGAAGCTCCTAGTGCTGCCATCCCTGCCTATCGCACCCCAGATCCCCACACTCCTCTCTTAGGGAAAATGAGGGGCTGGGCTTGGGAGTGACAAATGATGGCACAGGTCCCTTGGTGACTGTCTCATCCTCCCCCTTATCTCTCCCAGGTAAGCCACCACCCTCCTGCTGCCGCCCACCATGCTCACTCCAGGCACGGCTGGACGCTTCGCCAGGAGATCAAAATCACCAGCAAGTTTCGTGGCAAATACATCTCCATCATGCCCCTTGGTGAGTCCTGGCCACTAGCACCCCCGCTGCTGGGCAGTAGGGAGGGATGAGGGTTACCATCTCTGCTCCCCTTGCAGTACCCTCTATGCCAGCTAGAGTCTCCAGCCCCTCCTGTAGTGTTGTCAGCTGCCCAGGAAGGAGGATGGTAGAGTGCGGTGAAGATACTGCCCCAGCCCATCACAGGAACATGCACTGAAGAGACAGATTCCTGGGATCCATTCCCACTCCGTCACTGCCTTGCAGAGTGATCTTGGGTGAGCCACCCTGCTGCTGTGCCTCAGTTTCTATAGTGGAAATGGCCTGAGCTGGTGGGGAGCTTGGAAAGCGCGAAGCAAGTGCTACTGCAGCAGACCAACCCCAGCCCCACAGCTAAGGTGACGTTTATAACCCCTAGCTCTGACCTAGAGTTTTTCAGCCATAGAGATCAGGGTCATGACCCCTATTTTACAGAGTGGAAACTGAGGTACAGAGAGGGAACATAACTTGTCCAAGGTCACCCAGCTGGCTGGGGCACAGCTGGGAGCTAAGTTTGCTCTAAGCTGCACAGCCGGCAATAAAAGGGCTGTGTAGATGGGGAGAGGCGCCCCTCCCTCAGCCCAGCCCTGCTGCAGCTGCTGGGCCAGGGAGAAGCACCCCTCTCCCAGCCCTAAGCTGCTGCAGCGAGAGGCTGGGGGAAGTCCTCTCTCTCCCTGCCGCAGCCCCAGGGCAGCCTGCACCCCAAACCCCTTATCCCCGGCCTCACCACCAGCCAGAGCCCTCACCCCCCCCTGCACCCCAGCCCTGAGCCTGCACCCTGAACCCCTCATCCCCGGCCCCACCCTGGGGCCTGCTGCCCGAGCCAGAGCCCTCACTTCCCTGCACCCCAACCCTCTGCCCCAGCCCTGAGCCCCCTCCCATGCTCCAAACCCCTCAGCCCCACCCCTGCCACATATCGCCTTCATGTTGGTGCACAGAACAAACTTCATTCTGCACATGGACGTAAAAAATTAGAGGGAACATTGGCTGAGAGTAGAACCCAGGTCCCCTGACTCTCAGCCATATCCACTAGGCCATGTTGTCTGAGTTTCTTTGCTAGTGGAAGGAACAGTGAATATCCTGGGTCTGAGGGAGTTGTAGTCAATTGGACAGTAACTCCAGAGTAGTGGGGAATTGGTTGCACAATTGGAAGTCTGGAAAGCTTATAAGCTGTTGAGAAATAGGCATCTGCAGTATTTGCTGGAGAGCGTCTTGCTCTTTTGTACCCCTTGTGCAAGAAATCGGACATGCTCTGGGACCATCCTTCAGTCCCCTGGCTGCTCCTTGTGTGCTGCTTCTGGAATTGGTACATGGCACGAGTGTCTGTCCAGAAACCGTGTTCGCCATAACGGCAAATACACACATCCGGCGGAAACCACCAAAATAAAGATGTTCTGCTGCGTGAACGCAGTCGGTCACCTCCGAAGAGATTGGAAAACGAATGAACCCAGCAGTGTTTTGGCTCCTGCAGGGACATCCTCAAATCCAGTGTGCCCCCACCCCCCTGCCTCGGTCCCTACAGCGCCCTCTGCTGGGAGGGGCTGGGGCTGGAGTAGCCAGGAGCTCCCTTCACAGCAAGCACTCCTGCCCTGCTCCCTACAGCATCCCCTGCTGGGAGAGGCTGGGGCTGGAGCTGGAGTAGCCGGTAGCTCCCCGTACAGCCAGCTCAGTACTTCCTAATTGCTTGGTGCGTGTGACTGTCAGATAAAAGCAGATTGGGTTGCTGTTAAGTGTTGGGCTGGGTGAAGTTGGGTTCATGTTGTGTTGGGGCTCTCCTGGAGATGGGCGGGAGGCCTGGATGGGCGCAGGTGTGTGTCGTCTGCAGCATTGTAAGGCAGCCATTGGGGTTAGACTGGCCATTCCCTTCCCCCCATATTTTAGTGCTTCTGTGGCATGGCTGGGTGGAGTTCTGTCCTGTCCCAGCACAGAGGGGAAGTCTGCTAATGGCTGTTCCACCTTCCATCTCCCCATCTCTAGGTACCATCCACTGCATCTTCCACTCCTCCGGCAATCACTACACATGGAAGAAGGTGACCACCACGGTACACAATATCATAGTGGGCAAGCTGTGGATAGACCAGGTGAGCAGGCGGGTTTGGGAATGTGTTCACAGGGCAGCTGTAGGAGGCAGGACTCCAGGGTTCTGTTCCCAGCCCTGCAGTGGCCCCAAGGCCAAGCACGACCAGGAGCGGGTCATACAGCAGCAGTGGGAGCCAGGACCCCTGGGTTTTATTCCCAGTCATGTGACTTGGGCTAGGCATCTAACAGCCGTGGCTCAGTTTCCTCATCACTACCATGGGAGTGGGGGCTTGGAAAGTGCATTGTGAGTGCCACTGAGCCTAGCTAACTCAAACCTTTCTCCCCCACAGTCCGGCGAGATCGAAATCATCAATCACAAGACAGGCGACAAGTGCAATCTCAAGTTTGTTCCTTACAGCTACTTCTCCCGGGACGTGGCCAGAAAGGTAAGGGGGACTCATGGCTCATCCTCATCCCAAGTCTCCTTCCCCACCCCTGAGCAGGGTGCAGTGCTCACCAGGGCAGTGCAGTACAGGGGCTTGGGGGATAGAGGAGTGGAGAGAATAAAAGGGCCAGGTGCTGTGGGACAGAGGAGGAGACAGGATGGGAAAGGACCTGTGTAAGTTGCTGCCCCATGGCAGCTGAGGGAGAAGACAGCACATCATGTATGACATGGCAGCCACCTCTGCGGAGTGACCTGCCCAGCCAGCCCTGGTGTTGAGGCTCAGCTCGGATCCCAGCTTGCTGTTGCTCTGGGATCATGGGAGTGCTGAGATAACAGGGCCGGGGGTGGATGGGCTCTGGGGAATTTGTGGAGGGAGCAGTGGGTCTGGGGCAAGGAATCTGGTCAACTCCTGAGTGGAATGATGGGTTAATGAGGAGGAGGGAGGTGGAATATGGTGAATGCTGGTTCCTGCAGCTGGCTGCTTCCTTTGGCTACTGGGAGTGGCACTAGAGCAGGGGCAGGCAAACTTTTTGGCCTGAGGGTCTCATCTGGTTTCAGAAATTGTATGGAGGGCCAGTTAGGGGAGGCTGTGCCGCCCCAAATAGCCAGGCATGGCCTGGCCCCTGCCCCTGCTTCTTGCCACCTGATCTTCCCCCCCCCCGCCCCTGACTCCCGCCCCATCAAACCTCCCCGCTCCCTGTCCCCTGACCGCCCCTGGAACCCCCACCCCTGACTGCCTCCTGATGCCCCATCCAACCCTTCCTCTCATTCCTGAATGCCCCCCATGGGACCCCTGCCCCCATCCAACCACCTCTTCTCCCTAACTGCCCCTGAAACCCCTGCCCTGATTGCCTCCTGTTGCCCCCAAAAAAACCCCTCCTCCTTCCTGTCTGACCCCTGGAACCCCTGCACCCATTCAGCCCCGCCGTCTGACCGCCCTGACCCCTATCCACACCCCTGCCCCCTGACCATCACCTCAAACTTCCCTGCCCTCTATCCAACCCCCCACCCCTTTTACTGTGCTGCCCGGAGCATCGGTGGCTGGTGATAGTGGCTGGAGCCAGCCACGCCACCATGCAGCACAGAGAACCGGGTCAGGCCATGGTTCTTCAGCTGCACCTCCCGGCTGCCCAGAGCATTGCACCGGTGGTGTGGCATGTTGATGCTGTGGGGGAAGGAGAATGCGGGGGAAGGGCTGGGAGCTAGCCTCCCGGGGCAGGAGCTCAGGGGCCAGGCAGGAGGGTCCCGTGGGCCGTAGTTTGCCCACCTCTGCACTAGAGGCTCACAGGGGAGCTCCCTCATCTCTGCTGCTGTGCTGGGTGGCTGGGGAGACAGCTGCACCCAGTGTCCCACTTTGTACTCTCCATCTTGGCAGGTGACGGGAGAGGTGACAGACCCCTCTGGGAAAGTGCACTTTATCCTGCTGGGCACCTGGGATGAGAAGATGGACTGCTTCAAGGTGCTGCCAGGCAGTGGGGAGAACGGTGCTGAGGGGCGGCAGAGAGCTGAGGAGAGTCAGGTTCTGCTGTGGAAAAGGAACCCCCTCCCGTAAGTGATAGCTGCTGGGCTGGGGGTGTGGCTGAGCCACAGTGGGGGGGCTAGATGGTCCAGCATACCCCCAGCTTTCTTCTGGGCTGTCTCATACACAGGTGCTGGCTCACGCCTTGCCATCTCTGCCCTCCATAGCAGCTATGGAGCTCCCCTCACTTGCGGCCACTTCTCCTTTGCTGGGAGGACTGGCAACCAATGCAGAGATCGGGGATTCCCATGGGATGGGGAAACGCTTCCCCACTGGCGGAGCAGGCAGCAGTGCTGGAGGGAGGATGCCATGGTGGCAGGATCTCCATGGATCCCACCCCACTGCCATGTCTCACCCTCGGCACAGGAAGAACGCTGAGAACATGTACTACTTCTCCGAGCTGGCGCTGACACTCAATGCCCCGGAGAGCGGCACCGCCCCCACTGATAGCCGGCTGCGGCCCGACCAGAGGCTGATGGAGAACGGGCGCTGGGATGAGGCCAACGCCGAGAAGCAGCGGCTGGAGGAGAAGCAGCGCATCTCCCGCAAGAAGCGCGAGGCTGAGGCCATGAAGGCCACAGAGGATGGTAAGGAGACTCTTTGCTCCCGGCCCCTGCCCCTCTCCTCCCCCACAAGCAATGCTCATGTGTCTGAGACCCCGCTCGCAAATCTTCCTTCCACCTCCAGGCACTCCCTATGACCCCTACAAGGCTCTGTGGTTCGAGCGGAAGAAGGACCCTGTCACAAAGGAGTTGGCACACGTGTACCGAGGAGGCTACTGGGAGAGCAAAGAGAAGCAGGACTGGAGCTTGTGTCCGGACATTTTCTGAGCTGGAAGTGGCAGGATCAGCAGTAGGAGGAAGAGAAGGAAAGAGGATGAAGGTTGAAGGGAAGCAGCCGATCATGTGACTTCCTTGCCTAGTGCTTTCCTGGAGTGTCTGTCTGTCTTAACCAATCGCTTGTTCCAAATCAATCACCCCAAGCAAAAGCCAGTGGCGGTGATTGGCTGGGTTGCCTTAGCTGATTGACACTGATGTTGATGATGTTTAGATCCCCAGGGCTGGCGCTCTGTGCCCCAGATGGCTGTGTCCTCCAGCTCCCTTACACGGCCATCTGTCTGTCCAGCTCGGCCCAACCCCTCCGGGAGCTGTGGGGGGAAGAGCTTGCGAGCTGTTAACAAGGGCCAGTCCTTTTCTAACACCCTCACACAAGGGGATGCACACAATGGGGATGTGGGTAAGAACAGAAGCCCCCCAATGTATTTCCCATGGAGGGGGCTGTTTGGGGGGAGCTGGGGATATCCTGTATCTCGTATCTTGGTGGGGAGGGGTCAGTCCCCCCCTCCCTTAGGTGGGAGCTAGGGGCACCCAAGTGGTTGGGGGAGCCTGGTGAGTGCCCATGGAGACAGAGGAATGTTGCAGGAAGCAATGCAGAGCCGCAGCTCGCCTTCCACATCCTGGAGCAGGGGCGGAGGCTGTGACGTGAGTTGCCTTGCTCTCTGAGAACCCTTCTTTGGGGCAGTCTGCTGAACTTTCCGTCTGATTTCAGAGAGGGCCATGGGCAATGAGACCCCCACCCCCTCTGGTCTCCCCTCTTCTTCTGCCAAGAGGAACGCACCCCACTGTCTTCCCCCTCCCCATGTGCACTCTGGAAGGCGGGGAGCTGCTGTGGGGGTGGAGCATCCCTCTGGCCAAGCGAGCACCTGTTATATATCTGTATATTATATATATGTAGAGAGAGCTAATATTTTGTTTGATTTCTGCCCCCTTCTTTCCCTCCCTCTCCCCCCCACAAGTGGGTCCCAGTTTTGTAACACCCCCATCTCATGTCTCCAGCACAGTGAGTACCTAAGCTCTGCAGAGGTCCCGCCCAGCCCTTCAGGCACAGCACTGACCTGGGGGAGAGCGGGAGGAGGTGCTTGGACCCAGAGCCATACTTGGCTTTGGACTAGGCCCGTGCCCACTTAAGCTAGCATCCCTCCTGCTCCACTTGGCCACTCCCTTCCTTGTTAAAGTCACCTGCCCCTTCCAGCAGGGAGGACAGAGGCACTGACAGCGGCCAGAGCTGGATCCTGAGGTTCAGAGGTGCTGCCATAGCGGGAGAGGATCAGGCAGGGCCAGGAATCAGGCCAGCCCCAAAATCAGAGGGGTGTGTCTCTGCAGCCCTGGCTGAGAATCACACACTGAGGTGCCTTCCTTGTATGTTTCATTCTGGGTTCTCTCCCCCCCCCCCCAACTCCACCGCCTCTGCCAACAGGGTAAGGGGGCAGTGCTTGTGCTGCCTGTGCCTAGACTGCTGGCTGGATGGGGCGGGTCCCCTCTCGCCAGCTTGGTGAGATGAGGCCAAGCCCAGTGCTAGCCAATCCCTGCTTGTTGGGACAGGAGAAGGCACAGAGGGGGCATGGGCCCTTTATTTCCATGGGAGGGACACTGGTAGATTTAAATTTAAAAAAAGAAGAAAAAATCCCTCCACTTCTAGTTTTGGGTTTTTTGCCTTACTGTTTTTTCTTTTCTCTTTTTTCCAAGAAAACTAAATTAAAAAAACCTGAAAGCCCCAGCCTTGTGCACGTGTCACTGTCAGCTGATTTACTGTGGAGCATAGTGGAGACTGGCTGGGTTGGTATGTGGACCTGCCCTCCTGGGGCTGAACTGGTCCCTGGCATGGGACTGTCTCTCTGGCTGGCTGCTCCTGCAGAGGGCTGGCAATTGAGATGTTGGTACCAAAGTCCTCTTCCCCTGTGGTTATGGTAGGTTCATCTGTGCACCTGGAGTGAGAGGTCATAGAATGAGTGAAGACATCTAGCCCTCTGCTTTTCCTTCTCAACTTGTGTAGGTGTCTCTCCTCCTCTTCAGCATACAGGCCTTCAGGTGGGCTGTATATGGTGACAGAAGCCTGCAGGGCTAGGACATGCTCCCTTCATGCCACTGCCCAGCAGAGTGGGCTTAAGTTCTGTGGAAAGATTGAGGGTGGGGGTATGATTTTGCAAGGGGGTGTCACAGGCAGAGGGCAAACCCTCCCCCATTCCCATCTCCATCATCACTTGGCTTCCCTAGGACCCCACTTCCTGGCTTCTGCCAATTCTTCCTCTGCCGGTTGGTGGTAGGCCGAGAGTGCTAGGCGCAGTCCATACCCCTTGTCTCCCCCTACTCTCAACAGCGGTGGACAGTTGTCCCCTGGTTCAAACAGGGCCACATAGTGTTGCGGTGAGAGGGATATTAACTGCTGGGCTGGCAATGTTTTTACAGAGGCCTCCTTTCAAAAAATGTTCTGCCACTGGCACATGGACTACTCCATTTGGGGAGGGGGGGAAATTATTCCCTGTTCCTCTGCCCACAGAATGCCCTGTTGTTCTCTCTCCCACACATCCCCCTTGTTATGCTCTGGCCCTGCTCATGTTAGCATTATGCACACAGCCATGGTTGGAAGCTGTTCCTTGAAGCACTGGTGGGGATGGGCAGGTGGGCCTGTGGTAATCAGTTGTGGGGGTTATGGACTCTCTCTGGGCTAGGGTGTTAGCTGGGGAATCAGTGGGGGAAACTCCTCTCTTCTTCTCTTCCTCCCCCCCCCACCATATCCTCACCAGCATAGGAGAGGAATACAGCTTCTTGGGTGGGTGGGGCATAGCTTCAAGCGCCTGTCCTGGTTTCAGCTCTTCTGCTCTGCAGCTGGACAGGTGCTGGTGCAGAGGGGCGTGCAGCACCCTAAGTCCCCAAGTCCTCTTCCGCTGGTGGAAGGCAGCATTGTGTCCTCTAGGGGCCCTGCAGAAGGGTAGAAGTAGGAAGCTCCCCGATGATAACAGGAGGGGGGGCTCTCTGAAGTGTGTGCTGCTTACCAAGCTGAGCTAGCCCTAGCCCTAGGGTTTACAAACTATTATTTGCTGCTTCCCCTCCTGCCACTAACCTATTTTACTCCATGCTGCACCCATAGGTGCCCCCTAGAGTCAGTTTCAGATCATAATACTACATGCCTCCCCTGCCCACCCTGGGTGGGGGACTGGGAGGGGTAGGTGCGGGCTGGGATCTGCCAGGATAATCACCAAAATAAACTGACTCATATAATGCATTAAGGGGAGCTGGGGGAGGATTTGCACGCCAGCCTCCCGCTGCAGAAGCAGCACACAAGGGGGCTATCCTTCCTGGCTTAGCCCTCCCTTTGCACCAACTTATAGTGTAAGGAAAGAGTGAGATTCATCCTGCTACTCACCTCCTCAACCTACTCCTGCAAGCTGAAAGTTTAGGGGCAAAGCTGCCTTCAGAAATAATGACACCTAGTATTAGAGCAGGGTTGTTATCCTCATTCTATAGAGGGGGAAACTGAGGCACAGAGCATGGTAGGAATTAACCACTAGCCTGCAGAGTGACCTTGGGTGACCTGGGACTAGAACCCAGCTACGTGAGTGCCTATCTACCAAGTAATTAATTAAACACATGCAGCGCGGGGTGAATGCAAGTAGTGCTGCTGCACAAACAGGGAACTCACAGCAGGACACTCCTCTCCAGCCTGGTCCGATTGTAGTATTGTCAAGTCTCAAGGGAAGAAAACGCAGCACTGCCTTTCAAGCACACCTAACCCATTTCAGAGGCAGGGGAGTGGGGTCAGTGCTTAATTTGTAATGAAAAAGCTCCCCCAGCACAAATTTAAGCCCTGCACATATCAAAGGGGGCAAGATCAGTGGGAGATTTTCCTTCTCCGGCTTGGAAAGGAAAAACTCAAATGTTTGCAACAGGGTTTACCCAGAGCAAAACGTGGGGGCTTCCCTCCCCCCACCTCATCCTGGTTGAGGATGAGTGGGGTGACATGGAGGGAGAGGCAGACAGCGAGCGAGGGGCAGGGGATGGCCAGAGCCGTGGAACTGCAGGCGGCAGCCGGGGGAGAGACCAGCTCCATCCCCTGCTCCCCCAGACCACATGCAGAACAGAGCCGCCTGCCTCCCTCCCTGCAGCAGCTTCCCCCAGCGCCCATCCTGCCCCCCGTCTCCCCTGAAAGCCCCTCCTGACCCTCCAATATTGTCCCACCCGCTCTCCGGAGACAGCCCCTGTTTGCGTCTTCCCAACCAGGCCCGGCTCTAGGATTTTTGCTGCCCCAAGCAAAAAAATTTTTGGCCGTCCCCCCTTTTTTTCGTGCCCCTCATCAACTCCACCCCTTCCCCAAATCCTCAGCCCCGCCTCCTCCCCCAGGCGTGCAGCATTTCCCTCCCCATTGCTCCCTGGGGGCCCCCACGACCTCCCACCCTAGCTCACCTCAGCTGCGCATGCTCCCCCCCCCGTGTGCTTCCGCTCCGCTTCTCTCCCCTCCCTCTCAGGCGAGGGAGGGGAGAGAAGCGGTGCAGCGGCGCGGAGCTGAGCGAGGGTGGTGGGGCGCAGGAAGTAACGGGGGTCAGAGGAAGCGCTCCCCGCTCCAGCTCACCTCCGCTCCACCGCTCCGCTTCTCCTCCCTCCCAGACTTGCTGCGCAAAACAGCTGTTTCCGGACAGCAAGCCTGGGAGGGAGCGAGAAGAAAAGAAGTGGCGGCTGGGCGCTCAGGGGAACTGGGGTGGTAAGTGGGGGCGGCGGGAGCACTTTTTCCCCATGCCCCTGAGTCGACGCTTATTACGGCACCTGCTTGTTTTGCTGGTGCCTGGAGCCGGCCCTGCCCCCAACACCCCATTACTTAGCCCCCACCTAACATCCCAGACAACCATCCACTCCCCTTTGAGCCAGCCTCCCCTCCCATACCTGAAACCTTCACCAACCTACCACTGACCCCCCCCTTATCCACCCCTCCCCCAGATCCCTTCCAGCACTCCCCAAGTTCTGTGCAGCACTGTCTCCTAGCCCTGGTGCTGCCTGGGAGCAGGGAGCATTGTTCACACAGGCAGGGTGCTGGAGGTGTTGGCCTAGTGGGTGGAGCACTGGGCTGGGATTCAGCCCTGCCTACCAGTCTCAGCCTGGCTGGGTGACTGTCAGTGAGTACCCTTGTCTCCCGGCACCTCAGTTTCCCCGTCTGTGAAATGGAAGCAGTGACCTTGCCATCCCCTGCAAAGCTATGTGAGAGCTACCGATTAAAGAGTGCTAGCTAAAAGTGGGGCATTATTATATGCCAGTTATTTTAGGTCACTCTATAACTGGTGCAAATTGGAGCAGCGACAGAGGGGGAGCATTTCTCTGCATGACTGTTTTTTCCAGGGTTGGTGCACTCAGCTGACTGGCCATACACCATTGCTCTGGGGTCCTTCCCAGCCCCTCTTCCCCGGCCCCATGCATGCAGACTTTGCATCTTCCTTGGGGAAGCACCCGGTCATAGCAAGCAATCTGCAAGTAACCACCATGCTGACCCTAGTTGTGTGGCTTCCCACAGGCAGGAAAGTACTCTGAGCACTGGGCAAAGTGAACTCCCAGCATTTCCTGGACTTGTCCACAGCAGCTGTATGTCCCCTGGCCTGACAAAAGGGGGGAGGTGGACATATTTTCTATTAGATGGTTCCATAGTGTAGTGGTTATCACATCTGCTTTACACGCAGAAGGTTCTGGGTTCAAATCCCAGTGGAATCAGTAAGGAGTGATTTTATGGGCAGCTATGAATAATGCCAGGGAGCCTGGTGTACCTCTCATCAGGAGTTGATTTTTATCCCCCAGCAGGGGAGAGGCGCTGCCAGCCATTACTTCTGCCACTTGCCCCAGCTTGCAGCATTCTGTGCTGCCTCCATGTGACCATTGCAAGTACTACATCCAGCCCCCATTTCTCTGATACAACCTGGGGGTTTTGGGCCCTGTCTCTTCACTAGGGACTGGCAGGGGTACCAGCACCAGACCCGCCCCTCCAAGCAAGGCAAAAGTGGTCAGTGGCATCCCCCCACCACTCCCAGGGGGTGATCAGAGGGCTGAGCCTCTTGCCGCCTCACAGGTGTCTGCCCCTGAGCCCTGTCCCTGCTGGAGATAATCCCTCCAGGGGGATGAATGTAACTGCCTGTGAGAGAGGAAGAGACAGAAGGGTTTCCCAGCAGTGCCAGAGGACTGGGGTAGGTGGGTGAGGGCCAGAAGGTGATTGGGGTAGTGGTCAAGGGGTCATTTGGCCCTCGCCTTTTCCCAGAGCCAACAACGAACAACGGTCCGCAGCCTCTGTACACCCAGGGAGAAGGATCCAGCCTGTCCATCCGCCTGGTAATGCTGCAGGGCTCAGCTGGGCCATGTTCATGGGGTACAGAACCCTAGGAAGGGAGAAGCTGTGCTGCCAGGGTGCTCAGCTCAGCTATTTCCCAAACTTCTCACTGGCAGTTTCCCAATGGCAGGCACTCTGCTGATAAGCTAAGAGCCACTGGCGATGATAGGGCAGGCACAGGGCATGGTAAGGAAAGGGGCATTAACACATGTGGGGATCGGGGGAAAAAAGTCATTGGCATCACCCGAACAGGGGCTTGAATCCTGGACCCTCAGATTAAAAAAAATCTGATGTTCTACCAACTAAGTTATTCAGTCAAAAATTTTTCCTACAGCTTCAAATCACTAATCCAAGCAATTGTATTGGCTGTAGTTTCAATACTTTTGTAGCTATATCTACATGTTCATTTAAACAGCATCAGATGCCTGAAACCTGGGGAGAAAACATACAAGAGACCAAAAAAAAAAAGAAGCAGCAGCTCTTAGGTATAATTTAGTTTAACAGCAGCAGGAGCTTGAACCTGGCTACCCATCCTCCCTGTATAGGCTCCTTCTTTCCCAAAAGGTTCCCCAGTTCCTAATAATCCAAACCGCTCCTTCCTACACCATCCTCTCAGCTATTCCTTGAGACCCTGCAGTTCTGCCTATCTAACTGGCCCTGCACATGGAACTTTAAGCATTTCAGAGACTGCTACCATGGAGGACCTAGATTTTAATCACTTACCTAGCAGCCTAAATTTGGTCTCCAGGACCTCTATCCTACCTTTCCCCATGTCACTGGTACCCATGTGTACCACAGCCACTGGCTCCTCCCCAGCACTGCACATAGCCTGGCTAGATGTCTCGAGACATTGGCAACTTTCGCACCTTGCAGGTAATTCCCCATGTGCTTCTGCCAGTCATCACAAACCCAGCTATCTATATTTCTAACGATCAAATACTCCATTACTATTAGGAACAGACATGTAATAAATGGGATTCCCTCCCACAAAGAGGTATCCTCAGTGTGAGAAGATACCATGACATCATCTGGAAGGAGGTTCCTAAATATGGAATCATTTCCCTCCACTCCACTTTGATGTTCTCCTTCGCCGAGACATTCATCCTCCTCAACAACTCAGAGGCTGTCAGATTGTGGGTAGGACCACTCTACCATGTCCTGGAAAGTCTCATCTGTGTATCTCTGTCTCCTTTAGCTCCTCCAGTTCAGCCTCTCTGATCTCCAGAGCCTGTACTTGGTTTCTGAGGGCCAGGAGCTCCTTGCACTGAATGCACATGTACACCACCTGCCCCCAAGGGTGGCAATCAGACATTCTGCATTCAGCACAATAAACTCTGCCACTGGACTTCTACTTGTATTCTCTTTTTTACTCCTGCAGCCATTTTTGTTGGGTTTTGTTTTTGTTTTTGTTTTGTGGGACAGTCTTTATTGGCCTAAGTCTAGGTAATGTTCATCTGGTGTATCTGGCTTTCCCACTCCCTTGCAAAATTCCCATGTTCACTAGCTCCTCTGGTCACTTAGAAGGGGGCTTTTCAAAGCTCTGTTCTCCCTGAGTAGCCCCACCCCTGGTTAAGGGTTGATGGGTACTAAATGGTTTAGGGATCAAAGCCTTGTTAAGAAGCTCTCAGCCTTGCCTAGCAGGCTGGTAGGCTCAGCACATGGCCCCCCGAACAAACAGAGCATGCTATATACTTCAGTCAAGCTGCAAGCACACAACAAACAAACTGACAACAAACTCACCCCCCAAGATTCACACAGTCACTCCTCCTTCCGCTGGAGAACTCCCTCGCAAAACTCCGTTAGCTGCTCCTGTTCGCTGGCTGGGATCTGGTCACTTCAAAGACATAGGACACAGTGAACTCCACTAGAGAGTTCACTAACCATTTAAAGACACACTACCCTATTCACTATATTCCACCACTCCTCAACCCACTATGGCGGGTAACATTCATCCCCTCCCCCTCACTGACTCTCCACCCCTAGTCTAACCATCACCCCCATTGTCTGGGGAGTTAATGTTGTGACCAACCCATCGCCACAGCCTCCCTCTTCTTCAACAAACATCACACCCCAGCTGCCCCAGACCTGCATCAAGCATCATTTCCCCTAAGGTTGGGGAGCTGGTCCCTTTGCACTGTGCTACAATAGAGAAGTAGCCAGCAGGTGTCACTGTGAGATCAAGGAAGAAAATGAAAATGTTCTTTCATTTGCTCATGGCATGTGGCTCAGAAACCCACAAAGTCAAGGATGGTATTAGCCAATCATCTCTGTTAAGTGTCGTATAAATCACATTAATAAGTTTTATGTGGACGGTATTATTATAATATGCATTTTATACACACACACACGTGACTGTTGGGAAGTTTTGTTAACCAACTGTATTGCGCTTTCCCCACAATTCTGGCACCTATGTCAAGTATCCCACAACACTTTGCAAAGCTTAATTCAGCTTTGACATTAGACAATAGGAAATGTATCAAAGGCAAAATACTTTAATGTGTTACCAGGGTACAAGCTGATACCTTCTTGAACCAGTACCTGGAATGCTAATATCCAGAACAAAGATAAGGAAAGTGTAGAACAAGAAGTTAAGGAACTGGGACAAACTGATGGGTTGGATTTTAGTGACTTTAGAAAGCTTTGTAACTTGTAAAATCATCTGATAAATACTGCTATCTGGAATGTGTTTCTTTGAAGTACATGTTCTGTGTAAGGTGAATATGCAGCGAGAATTTGCTTCTGAGAAATAGCTATGTATGTCTCCTTTACATATTGTACTGATTTGTCTTTAGACAATACATTTGGCTATGTTCAATTATTTGGTCTCTCGAACATTTTAAGAGCAAACCACGAATGTAGTTGGACAATTGGCTACACCTTTTAGTCAATAAATGAGAAACAGGAGGGCAAAAATAAAAATCAGTAGGTAATTAAAGCAGAAAGAGTCATTATATTTCATGGATGTTTCAAGGAAATTTGGTGTGAATCACATCAGTTGTTTTTGGATGGAAAAGAAATGCTGGGAAGAAAATTGCCACGTTTAGCAACATTCTGGGGATTTTCATCATCCAAATAAAAGTCATTTTTCAGTGACAACCTCAAATAAAAAACTGTAACCAACAGATCTGAGCGTGGTTGTTATAGTGATGTTATAGGTTATAATTTCATATATATAGTTATGAGGCTGAAAATGTATCCTCATGGCTTAAAGCAAGCCCAGGCAAAAACTCTCCAAGAACTGTCTCTCATCCACTCACGCCCCTTCTCTACCTACGCTACATTGATGACATCTTCCTCATCGGGACCCATGGGAAGGAGACTCTGGAAAAATTCCAACACGATTTCAACAGCTTCCACCCCACCATCAACCTCAGCCTGGACCAATCTACACGGGAGGTCCACTTCCTAGACACCATGGTGCAAATAAGTGATGGTCACATTAACACCACCCTATACCGAAAACCTACCGACCACTATGCCTACCTTCATGCCTCCAACTTCCATCCCGGGTGCATCACACGATCCATTGTCTACAGCCAAGCACTGAGGTACAACCGCATCTGCTCTAACCCCTTAGACAGAGACCAACACCTACAAAATCTCTACCAAGCATTCTCAAAACTACAATACCCGCACGAGGAAATAAGGAAACAGATCAACAGAGCCAGACATATACCCAGAAGTCTCCTACTACAAGACAAACTCAAGAAAGAAACCAACAGGACTCCACTGGCCATCACATACAGTTCCCAGCTAAAACCCCTCCAACGCATCATCAGGGATCTACAATCCATCCTGGACAATGACCCCACACTTTCACAGGCCTTGGGTGGCAGGCCAGTCCTCGCCCACAGACAACCTGCAACATATCCTCACCAGTAACTGCACACTGCACCATAGTAACTCTAGCTCAGGAACCAATCCATGCAACAAACCTCGATGCCAACTCTGCCCACTTATCTACACCAGCGACACCATCACAGGACCTAACCAGATCAGCCACACCATCACCGGTTCATTCACCTGCACGTCCACCAATGTAATATACGCCATCATATGCCAGCAATGCCCCTCTGCTATGTACATCAGCCAAACTGGACAGTCTCTACGGAAAAGGATAAATGGACACAAATCAGATATTAGGAATGGCAATATACAAAAACCTGTAGGAGAACACTTCAACCTCCCTGGCCACACCATAGCAGACCTTAAGGTGGCCATCCTGCAGCATAAAAACTTCAGAACCAGACTTCAAAGAGAAACTGCTGAGCTTAAGTTCATCTGCAAATTTGACACCATCAGCTCAGGATTAAACAAAGACTGTGAATAGCTTGCCAACTACAGAACCAGTTTCTCCTCCCTTGGTTTTCACACTGCAACTGCGAGAACAGGGCCTCATCCTCCCTGATTGAACTAACCTTATTATCTCTAGCTTGCTTGCATATATATACCTGCCCCTGGAAATTTCCACTACATGCATCTGACAAAGACGGATGTGGTTTTGTGGGGTATTGGATGGGGAAATGCCACTTCGTCCTCTCTGGCTCTTACAAATGACACCTCTCCTATGCTGTGACCCAACTACATTGTCACGTCGGTGGGAGCAGGGAAAGGCTGGCAAGGGCTGGGCCAAGCCTTGTTCCCAGAATGTCCAGTATTCCAGGAACATGGAGTGGCTTCTTTCGTACCACTGCAAAATACTGGAAAAGCTGATACAGGATTAAATCAGTAAAGACTGGGAATATAATTAATGCCAATCAACCCGGTTTTATGGAAAGTCAGCCTTATCAAACCAACCTGATATTTTTGGATGAGATGACAAAGTTTTGTTGATAAAGGTGACTGCGTACGTCATATATTTGGAGGTTTGGAGACTTAGCACCACACAGCATTCTGATTAAAAAATTAGCCCTGCTCCACATTAAGAGGAACCATCTGATCCCTCAGGACCAATGGGATCAGCTCTCTCCTTTTTCTGTGACACAAGCTTCATCCAGACACCAGCTCCTAGGCATTTTGTGATGCGTGACTTTGGGTGCTCGTCATGTGAGCAACTTTGTTGTGTGATGAGGTAGCATGCCAGCCTCAGGCCTGGAGAAGAATTCAGGGGCGTAGTGATATGAAGTAGCTCCTTCAGCAGTGCCCCCCAAGTCCCATCCAATCCAGATCAAGGGATTCAAGGGAAATCATAAAATATTATGACAAGGTCTATAGAAAAAGCTTAATCAGGGCTAGGAAGGGCCTAAGTTAATCATTTACTTTAGAATTGTTCAGTGTGATGACTGAATGTCAAGTGGAGTCAAGAACTGTGGAAAGAAAATGGTTTTATTTATTGTTAAATGGAGATATTGAGTGGGGGAAAAACACTTCTACCAGAAGTGGGGCTCGAACCCACGTGGACATATGTCCATTGGATCTTAAGTCCAACGCCTTAACCACTCGGCCATTCTGGTGCTTGACAGTTTGGTGCTTTTGCCATAGTGAGTTTTGCTCCCTGAATCCATGACTCATTCACCCCAAGGTTCCCTGACTCTTTAGCAAGTCAGGGGAAAGCTGTGAGGACAGGTATTTCCTGTTCTCCCTGTCTTGCACTTTCAGCTCAGTCCATACCTCTCTGAGCTCCAACTCTTCCTTCCTGACTGTAATTTACAGAGATCCTGCCTACCACAGCTGCAAGGATCACAGTTAAATGGAGCCCTGAGGGACCCTTATCCACTAACATAGTGTAGTGGTGTGCTTGGCTCTTTTCAGACAGAACTGAGTTTGAGGCCCACTCCAGTAAAACCAGCAGCTCTTCTTTGAAGCAGCAGTGTTTAAACAGGACCTCTTTGCTCCGCATTTCCTTATCTTTCCCCACTTCTCCTTCTCCCCAGTCCCCTGTGGATCACAGCAGGGAGATGAAGGCAGTTGTGGAAATGAGATTTGATCATCAGGCAAGGAGAAGTAGGGTGTGTGGTGACAGTGTAAACTGCTTGGTGGCTTGCCTGCCAGGTGTCATTGTAGGGGACACCTAGACAGACCTCTGATGAGCAGTGAGGAGGAGCTTGCAGTTGTGGTCCATTTTGGTACCAGTGACCTGGAGAGAGATCCTGAAAGCTAAATGTTAGGGTGACCATATGTTCTGTTTTGGCTGGGACAGTCCCCTTTTTAAGCCCTGTTGGCAAAAGCAATGGGACAGATGCACAGTTGTGCCATAAAAGTGGGATGCAACCCCTAGCAGGGAGTGGAGGAACGTGCGCAGGGGGCAGGGAGTGACAACACCAGCCCCGCACGGAAGTGCTCAGGAGAGCAGCTTGGGCCAGGCCAGCCCTGCGTGGGAGGGAGGCAGAGGGTCTCAGGCCATTCCACGGGGGCCTCAGGCTGGCCCTGTGCAGGCAGGAGGCAGGGAGGGCTCAGGCCAGCCCCACGCGGAGCGGGGCCTTGGACCTCTCATGGTGTGTCCCATTTTCCCTTTGGGAAAATATGATCACCCTACTAAATGTAGACTCCTAGGTCAAAGGCTCAGGGACAGGGCCTCAGCGGTAGCATTCTGTGAAATGCTTTGCTTCCTGGGCAAGTCCGGCTAGGCATGGGAAATGCCAGGGTCTCCATGTGTGGTTGAAAAGATGGTGCCAAGAAGGAAAGTTTCAGTTGATTAGACACTGGGGAACATTTTTGCTGGCCGGCTTCACTTGAGTCAAAATGGAAACAGATGGCTGCCAAATGAATAAATAAGATACTGGAGGAATGTTTAAAGCGAGAGCTGGAGGAGAGGCTGCAGGAGCTGAGGAGCCCCTAAATCAGCCAGGGACATCTGTTAAAGACATTGGTACTACAGTGGTGTGTGTGCACGCACCCAGGAAATGGGATGCTGCATATTACAAGTGTATAGGCGATGGGGACAGGGAATTTACACAGGTAAGTTCTGCAAAAGGTGGAACCATATGGGGCTCCCAGCAAAGACAGGCACATTTCACCACCTATCACAGAGGCCCATGGGAGGCTGCTCAGGAATTTGGAGTGCTGGGCAGAGAGGCTTAGCTAGGCATTGTTTTAGTAGAGGGTATGTGTCATAGTAGAGACTTTAACCCTTAGCTATCTGTTTATGACAGTGTGTGTATGTTCTTGTTCTGCTCGGCTGTAGGAAAGGATAAGGAAGTCCACAGATGCCATGCTTGTAATACACTAAGAGATAAAGAAGCAGCTAGAGCACCAACAGAGTAGCTTTTATAGGAAAGGCATCCAGTAAAGTAGGCAGTGCTAAGGAAAGATGGAGTGCCTGAGGACTGACCAACTATGGTGAATGCCCTACACAGATCACATAAAAAACAGATCTAAGCATGTTCTTGAATGATGAGTCCTTTTGAAATGAAAGGCCAACTACGCTAAGTGTCAGCCCACCATCCACTGCTGTTTATCAGATTGGTGGACTATGTCAGTGGGACGATCCCAATAGGACAGGGGTTCTCAAACTGGGGGTCGGGACCCCTCAGGGGGGTCTCGAGGTTATTACATGGGGGTGTCACGAGCTGTCAGCCTCCACCTCAAACCCTGCTTTGCATCCAGCATTTATATTAGTGTTAAATATATAAAAAAGTGTTTTTAATGTATAAGGGGGGGTTGCACTCAGAGGCTCGGTATGTGAAAGGGGTCACCAGTACAAAAGTTTGAGAACCACTGCAATAGGAAAAGGCGAGAAGCTGCTCTTTGCAGACAATATAGCAATAAAAGCATCCTCAAAAGAAGGATGGTAGAAGAAATGGTAAACCAATGATATGACGAGTAAGCAGGAATGGGATGAAAATAAGCATGACTAAACCTGAGGTCAGGTGGGTCAGTAGAGGTGTAACAGAGATTAATGGTGTGCCTTTAAACCAGGCTGAGCAGTTCAAGTACCTTGGCAGCAGGGTCACAGAAGTTGGCAAGTTTGAATGGGAGACCCAGTCTAGACTAGGGAGTGCTGGAAGAGTGTGCAATAACATTTCAGGTGATGTCTATGAGAAAAGTATGCCACCAAGACTGAAAGTACAACTGTACAGAACAATGATGCATCCTCCAATGCTGTCTGGTGCAGAAGCTTGAGTGGGAAAGAGACAGCAGGTTCAACACCTACAATTGTTTGAGATTAGATGTCTTCATGCCAGAAGAGGAGTTCACAAACACAATGAAAGCACTGCAGGGGAAGTCAAAGTTCATGATGTGGCTGACAAATCCAGAAAGTGCAATTTTGCTAGTAGCAACCTATACAGAGGATGAATGAAGGAGACCTGGTGAAGAGAGCATGGAAGGAGAAGGTAGAAGGAAAGAGATGCCAAGGAAAGTTGAGGAAGCGATGGATGGATGGCATCAAAGAAGATGGGAAGCAGGTGGACCTTAGTGCCATCTAGGACAGAGGTGGGAAAACTACGGCCCTGCAGGCCACTTCCAGCCCGTGGGACCATCCTGCCCGGCCCTTGAGCTCCTGACTGGGGAGGCTAGACCCTGGTCCTTCCCCTGCTGTCCCGCCTCCCCCACAGCCGCACAGGCAGCGTGGCTGGCTCTGGCTAGGTGGCGTGGTTGCCAGTCCTGCCGCTCTGAGTGGTATGGTAAGGGAGCAGGGAGTGGGGGTGTTGGATAAGGGGCAAGGTGTCCCGGGAGGCAGTCAGGAGACAGGGAGCGGTTGGATGGGGGGGGAGGTTCTGGGGGGTGGGGGAGCGGTCAGGGGATGGGGAACAGGGGGTTGGATGGAGTGAAGATTTTAGGAGGGCGGTCAGGGGACGGGGGCAGTTGGATGGGGCAGAGGTTCACGGAAGGGCTGTCAGGGGACGGGAACAGGGGCAGTTGGATAGTTGTGGAAGTCCCAGGGTGCCTGTCAGGGGCCGGGGGTGTAGATAGGGGTTGGGGCAGTCAGGGGACAGGGAGCAGAGGGCGGTTGGATGGGGTGGAGGTTCCGGGGGAGGATGGGGATGGTCAGGGAACAGGGGGAGGTTTTGGGACCAATCTTATTTAACCTTTTCATTACTGATCTTGGCACAAAAAGCGGGAATGTGCTAATAAACTTTGCAAATGTCACAAAGCTGGGCAGTATTGCTAACACAGAGAAGGACCGGGATATCATACAGGAAGATCTGGATGACCTTGTAAACTGGAGTAATAGTAATAGGATGAAATTTAATAGTGAAAAGTGCAAGGTCATGCATTTAGGGATTAATAACAAGAATTTTAGTCATAAATTGGGGACACATCAGTTGGAAGTAACAGAGGAGGAGAAGGACCTCGGAGTATTGGTTGATCACAGGATGACTATGAGCTGCCAATATGATATGGCCGTTAAAAAAGCTAATGCAGTTTTAGGATGCATCAGGCGAGGTATTTCCAGCAAAGATAAGGAGGTGTTAGTACCGTTATATAAGGCACTAGCAAGACCTCATCTGGAATACTGTGTGCAGTTCTGGTCTCCCATGTTTAAGAAGGATGAATTCAAACTGGAACAGGTTCAGAGATGGGCTACTAGAATGATCCAGGGAATGGTAAACTGTCGTATGAAAGGAAACTCAAAGAGCTTGGCTTGTTTAGCTTAACCAAAAGAAGGCTGAGGGGGGATATGCTTGTTCTTTATAAATATATCAGAGGGATTAATATCAGGGAGGGAGAGGAATTATTTAAGCTTAATACCAGTGTGGACACAAGAACAAATGAATATAAACTGGACACTAGGAAGTTTAGACTTGAAATTAGACGAAGGTGTCTAGCCATTAGAGGAGTGAAGTTCTGGAACAGCCTTCCAAGGGGAGTAGTGGGGACAAAAGACATATCTGGCTTTAAAGCTAAGCTTGATAAGTTTATGGAGGAGATGGTATGATGCGATAGCCTAATTTTGGCAATTAATTTAGCAATTGATCTTTGATTATCAGCAGGTAAGTATACCCAGTGGTCTGTGACAGGATGTTAGATGGGTTGGGATCTAAGTTACTATAGAGAATTCTTTCCTGGGTGCTGGCTGGTGAGTCTTGCCCACATGCTCAGGGTTTAACTGATTGCCCTATTTGGGGTCGGGTAGGAATTTTCCTCCAGGGCAGATTGGCAGAGGCCCTGGAGGTTTTTCACCTTCCCCTGCAGTGTGGGGGCATGGGTCACTTGCTGAAGGATTCTCTGCAGCTTGAGGTCTTCAAACCACAATTTGACGACTTCAGTAACTCAGATGTAGTTTAGGGGTTTGTTATAGAAGTGGATGGGTGAGATTCCGTGGCCTGCATTGTGCAGGAGGTCAGACTAGATGATCATAATGGTCCCTTCTGACCTTAAAGTCTATGATCCTATGAGGTTGGATATGCATGGGAGTCCTGGGGGGACAGCTAGGAGGTGGGGGTGTGGATAGGAATCGGGGCAGACAGGGGACAGAGACCATGAGGTTGGATAGCGAGTTGGGTCCCGGGGTGGCTGTTTGGGGCAGGGGGTCACAGGAGGGGCTGTCAGGGGACAAGGAACAGGGGGGTTGGATGAGTCAGAGGTTCTGAGGGGGACAGTCAGGTGACAGGAAGTGGGAGGGAGTGGGTGGGGGCAGGGGCCAGGCTGTTTAGGGGAGCAGTTTTGCAACCTTGATGTGGCCCTCGGGCCAAAAATTTTGCCCATCCCTGACCTAGGACAAAAGATGGTAGATGATGGTGTTACAACCCGACCACAGATGATGGAGTAATGGAAAGAAGAAGTATGTGTACGAGTGACAGAAGCAGCAAGAAACCACAGAAACAGAAACAGACACGGAGAAGGAGCAGAAAAACCAAAGACACAGTCAAGACAAGCACTGGGACATGGCCCTGAGCAAAGCTAGGAGAGAGCTTTGGAGCTAAGTGCTGCTTGGAATGGTGCTGGGAACCATAAGCAATGACATTGTCTCTCATTGTTTGATTCCTACTGTGTTCAGGGGAACAGGACTTTGTACATTCTTTGTGACTGCCTCCCACACACCCCCTCAAGGCCAGAGGTAGCCTCAGTTTCTCTTGTTCCTGGGCTCCTCAGACTTCACACACATCCCTCCTTAGGGTCTGGGTTTATTAATAGTTCAGTTACAAACAAAACTCAAAGTCTCAAAATAAAGTCCACACCATCCACCTCAGTTCCCTGCTTTTCGCTGACCACTCCCAGCTCTACTTGGCTGGAGTCTTGTTGTCCTGGTATCTCAAGCTCTTCTGTAGCCATCTGCTCTCTGCAACCTGCTGGAGTCTAATTCTCTGCAGCTCCCTCTGCCACAGCTGCCCTCTCTCAGGCCCCATGGCAAGGCTGCTAATGAGGCACAGATGTGCTGGATCTGCTCCCTCTTAAAGGAACCCCATCCACCCTGTGGTAATAAGCAAACAAGACTGCATTAAAGAAATGCTTAATTCCGTCATCAATTTCTCCTAATTAGAACAATCCACCAGACCTCAAATTTTTGGATAGCCACCCAGGTTGAAAGGGGGAACTATTGAAAAATACAGCAAACAATCCAAGATAAGTTTTCTGTAAAATGTTTTCTGGCTGAATTCACATCCTTGGTGTGGCTAGCTCTGGTGATTTTACCACAAGGCTCGTGATATTTGATGTTCTTCTTAAACACCCACAGCTTTAATTTAAGAAAACAAAAGTGCATTGTCAGTCTTTGTGGTGGTAGAAAAAAGCTGGAAAATGTGAACCCCAAAGGCTCCAAACCCAGGATATACATAAAAGAACCTAATATAAGTTTGGTTGATTTTACTCTTGATTGAAAACAATCCCAGGAGTTCTTGAGACCCTACTCACATCTGATGACTGTTTGGAGCTGGCATTACCTCATTCTGTTCATAGGCCTGGTCTACACTAAGAGTTTATGTCGAATTTAGCAGCATTAAATCGAAGTAACCCTGCACCTGTCCACACAACTAAGCCACTTACTTCGACATCAAGGGCTCTTAACATTGATTTCTGTACTCCTCCTCGACAAGGGGAGTAGCACTGAAATCAACATTGCCGGTTCGAATTCGGGTTAGTGTGGACGCCATTCAGTGGTATTGGCCTCCAGGAACTATCCCAGAATACACTATTGTGACCACTCTGGACAGCAATCTGAACTTGGATACTCTGGCCAGGTAGACAGGAAAAGCCCCACGAACTTTTAAATTTCATTTCCTGTTTGCCCAGAGTGGAGCGCTGATCAGCACAGGTAACCATGCAGTCCAAAAATTGAAAAAGAGCTCCAGCATGGACCGTACAGGAGGTACTTGATCTGATCGCTGTATGGGGAGAGGATTCCGTGCTAGCAGAACTCCGTTCCAAAAGACGAAATGCCAAAACATTTGAAAAAATCTCCCAGGGCATGATGGAGAGAGGCCACAACAGAGACTCACTACAGTGCCACATGAAAGTTAAGGAGCTCAGAGAAGCGTATCAGAAAGCCAAAGAAGCAAACGGATGCTTCGGAGCAGAGCTGCAGACATGCTGCTTCGATGATGAGCTGCATGCAATTCTAGGGGGGGTGCCACCACTACCCACCCCGACTGTGGATTCTGAGGAGGGGGTACTCTCAGCCATGCTTGAGGATTTTGCAGATGGGGAAGATGAGGAGGAGGAGGAGGAGGACAAGCTTGCGAAGAGCATACAGCACACCGTTCTCCCCAACAGCCTGACTGAAATAGCCTCCCAACCCTCCCAAGGCAATACCCTGGACTATGAAGACGTAGAAGGGACCTCTGGTGAGTGTACATTTGTAAATATAAAACATGGTTTAAAAGCAAGCATTTTTTAATGATTAATTTGCCCTTAGGACTTGGGATGCATTCGCAGCCAGTACAGATACTGGAAAAGTCTGTTAACATGTCTGGGGATGGAGCGGAAATCCTCCAGGGACATCTCCATGAAGCTCTCCTGGAGGTACTCTAAAAGCGTTTGCAGAAGGTTTCTGGGCAGGGCAGCCCTATTCTGTCCTCCATGGTAGCACATTCTACCACTCCATGCTAGTAGCAAGTAATCTGGTATCATTGTATGACAAAGCCTGGCAGTGTGTGGTCCCGGTGTTTGCTGGCATTCAAGCAACATCTGTTCTTTATCTCGCTGTGTTATCCTCAGGACAGAGATATCGTTCATGGTAACCTGGTTGAAATATGGGAGTTTAATTAAGGGGACATTCAGAGGTGGCCATTCCTGCTGGACTGTTTGCCTGTGGCTGAAAAGAAATCCTCCCCGCAGTTAGCCAGCTGGTGGAGGGGGAGGCATTGGCGCTGAACTGTTCGCGTTTGGCTAGCAGGGACCTTCCCTGATATCAGCCACGCAGTGGGGGGAGGAGTAAAGTGATTATCCCAGAGAATGGGGGGGAGAGGTTAGTTTGGTTGCTGCTGCTGCACGTTAACAGGAAAACCGCAGCACTCAAGGGGCTTTGCTTGGTATGGGAAAGGAGGGCACTGCTTTTATGAAGGTTGCAGAAGCCAAAAGACAATGGCATACCATGGCCGCATGCAAGCCAAATTCTGTTGCCCAGTCCTGTGTCTGTGATCTCTAACACCAGAGCCACAGGCACTCAATATTAAGATGCAAAATGCGACCTTGTACCAAAATCACGTGTGCTATGTAATGTGAATAGTGTTGTTCACTATGAAAAAGTATACCCATTGTTCTGTAAAATGTATCTTTTTAAATACTTCTCTCCTGTTTTTCCCTCTCGCAGCTTCAAATTTTTCAAGCCTCCCTCCTCCTTCCCGAAGGCTATCTCAGATAAGGCATCAAAAAAAGAAAAACTCATGTGAGATGAAATGTTCACTGAGATCATGCAGTTGACCCACAATGAAAGAGCTCATCTGAATGAGTGGAAGGACACAGTATCACAGTACAGGAAAGTGGCCAGTGAACATGAGGACAGGAGGGATGAATGTGAGGACAGGAGGGACGTTCGAGATGAGAGGTGGCAGCAGGAAGATCAGGGGAGGCAGGATGCAATGCTGGGGTTACTGCGGGATCAAATGGACATGCTCAGGCGTCTGGTGGAGCTTCAGGAACGGCAGCAGTGCCACTGCAGCCCCTGTTTAACCCACCTTCCCCCCTCCCCAAGTTCCATAGCCTCCTCACCCAGATGCCCAAGAATGCTGGAGGGGGAGGTTCCATGCACCCTGACACTCCACCCCAGTGGACAGCCCAAGCAACAGAAGGCTGTCATTCAACAAGTTCTGAAGTGGCCTTTTGCTTCCCTCCTCCCCTCCTCCCACACTCCACCTGGGCTACCTTGTCAGTTATCTCTCTATTTTTATAATCAATAAATAAAGAATACATGGTTTTTAAATAATAGTGACTTTATTTCCTTTGCAAGCAAGCTGTGATTGAAGAGGAGAAGGGCAGGTGGCTTACAGGGAATGAGTCAATCAAGGGGCAGGGTTTCATCAAGAAGAAACAAACAGACCTCTCACACTGTAGCCTGGCCAGTCATGAAACTGGTTTTCAAAGCTTCTCTGGTGCGCAGCACTTCCTGGTGTGCTCTTCTAATCATCCTGGTGTCTGGCTGCACATAATCAGCAGCCAGGTGATTTGCCTCAACCTCCCACCCCACCATAAATGTCTCCCCCTTACTCTCACAGTGATTGTGGAGCACACAGCAAGCAGCAATAACAATGGGAATATTGGTTTGACTGAGGTCTGAGCGAGTCAGTAAAGTGCGCCAGCAACCCTTTAAATGTCCAACTGCACATTCTACCCCCATTCTGCACTTGCTCAGCCTGTAGTTGAACAGC
The DNA here is from genome assembly GCF_025201925.1 of Gopherus flavomarginatus. Classification (NCBI taxonomy): domain Eukaryota; kingdom Metazoa; phylum Chordata; order Testudines; family Testudinidae; genus Gopherus; species Gopherus flavomarginatus. Next base: position 36,246,401 of record NC_066621.1, on the reverse strand, counting down.
TCCTGACTACTGTCCAGGCTGCCTGTGTATGGCTTCATGAGCCATGGCATTAAGGGGTAATCTGGGTCCCCAGTAGGGTGACCAGACAGCAAGTATGAAAATTCAGGACAGGGGGTCGAGGGTGTCAAGGTTCCTTCCCCACTCTGAACTCTAGGGACAGATATGGGGACCTGCTTGAAAGCCCCCTAAGCTTATTTACTAGCTTAGGTTAACAGTAAGCTGCCGCCACCAAGCGTGTTCCAAATCCTAGGGGAGAGCCACTTGGAACTCTGCCTTCCCCCAAAGATTTCCCAAGTCCTTACATCCCTTTTCCTGTGTAGGCTTGAGAGTATACCCTCACCAATTAGTCCTGGTGAACACAGATCCAAAACCTTTCGATCTTAAAACAATGAAAAATCAATCAGGTTATTAAAAGAATAATTTTAATTAAAGAAAAAGATAAAAATCATTTCTGTAAAATCAGGATGGAAAATAACGTTACAGGGTAATCAGATTCATAGAGCCCAGAGGAACCCCCTCTAGCCTTAGGTTCAAAGTTACAGCAAACAGCGGTAAACCCTCTAGCAAAAGGAACATTTACAAGTTGAGAAAACAAAGATAAAACTAACACACCTTGCCTGGCTGTTATTTACAAGTTTGAAATATGAGAGACTTGTTCAGAAAGATTTGGAGAACATGGATTGATGTCCGGTCTCTCTTGGTTCCAAGAGCAAACAACCCCCAAAACAAAGAGCACAAACAAAAGCCTTCCCCCTCCCCAAGATTTGAAAGTATCTTGTTTCCTTATTGGTCCTTTGGGTCTGATGTCAGCCAGGTTACCTGAGCTTCTTAACCCATTACAGGTGAAAGGATTTTGGTGTCTCTGGCCAGGAGGGATTTTATTGTATTGTACACAGGAGGGGTGTTACCCTTCCCTTTATATTTATGACAGGGGATAATATAAGAAAAAGCCCCAAATATCGGGACTGCCCCTATAAAATAGGGACATCTGGTCACCCTAGTCCCCAAGGATAACTATAGGTATGTCAACATCCCCAAAAGTTATTTTCTGCTCTGAGAAGTAAATCCCTTGCTGCAGCCGTTTAAAAACAGGCTAGTGTTCCTGAAGACGCAAGCATCATGAACCCTTCCTGATCATCCCAAGCTGATGTTGGTGAAACATCCCTTGTGAGCCACCAATGCTTGCAGCACCATTGAAAAGTACCCTTTAAGATTTATGTACTGGCTGCCCTGGTGCTCCAGTGCCAAGACAGGGATATGGGTTCAATCTATCGTCCCACCATAGTTCGGGAATCCCATTGCAGCAAAGCCATCTACTATGACCTGCACATTTCCCAGAGTCACAACCTTTGGTAGCAGCAGCTCAGTGATTGCTTTGGCTACTTGGATCACAGCAGCCCCCACAGTAGATTTGCCCACTTCAAATTGATTCCCTGTCTGGCGTTGCAAGCTTCCAGAGGCTATCGCCACTCGCTTCTCAACTGTGAGGGCTGCTCTCATCTTGGTATTCTGGTGCTTCAGGGCAGGGGAAAGCAAGTCACAAAGTTCCATGGAAGTGCCCCTATGCATGTGAAAGTTTCACAGCCACTGGGAATCATCCCATATCTGCAATACAATGTGGTCCCACCAGTCTGTGCCTGTTTCCTGGGCCAGAATCAGCGTTCCACAGCATGAACTTTCCCCATTAACACCATGATCTCCAAAGCACTGGGGCCCGCAGTTTGAGAGAATTCTGTGTCCATGTCCTCATCAGTCTTGTCGCCACATGGCCTTCGCCTCCTCCTCGCCTGGTTTTCCAGGTTCTGGTTTAGCAAAAAATGCACGATAATCCGTGAGGTGTTTACAATGTTCTTGACTGCTGCGTTGAGCTGAGCGGGCTCCATGCTTGCCGTGGTATGGTGTCTGCACTGAAAAAAGGCACAAAACGATTGTCTGCCATTGCTCTGACAGAGAAAGGGGAGACTGATGACATGGCTTATAGGGAATTAAAATCCACAAAGGGGGAGGCTTTGTATCAAGGAGAAACACAAACAACTGTGTCATAAACAGATAGTAGGGGTTAATAGAACAGATGTACTTCATATCTCTTTTGCCTGGAAAGGGTTAACAAGATCAGTGAGCCTGGCTGTCACCTGACCAGAGGACCAATCAGGGGACAGGATACTTTCAAATCTTGAGGGAGGGAAGTTTTTGTGTGTGCTGTTAGTGTTTGGTTGTTGTTCTCTCTGGGTTCTGAGAGTGACCAGATGTGCAACCAGGTTTTTCTCCAATCTCCCCAGTACAGATTCTTATAGATTCAAAATAGTAAGTACTAGGTAGATAAGGCGAGTTAGGCTTATGTTTGTTTTCTTTATTTGCAAATGTGTATTTGGCTGGAAGGAGTTCAAATTTGTATTTTGCTGAAAGGATTTTACTTGTACTTGTGTACTTAGGCTGGGAGGGTATTCCCAGTGTCTATAGCTGAAAGACCCTGTAACATATTCCATCTTAAATTTACAAAGATAATTTTTTACTGTTTTTTCTTTCTTTAATTAAAAGCTTTTCTTGTTTAAGAACCTGATTGTTTTTTTATTCTGGTGTGAGATCCCACGGGACGGGGTCTGGATTCACCAGGGAATTGGTGGGGAGAAAGGAGGGAAGGGGGAGAGAAAGGCTAATTTCTCTCTGTGTTAGGATTACTTTCTCTCTCAGGGAGAGTCTGGGAGGGAGAGAAAGAAGGAGGGGGAAAGGAGAATTTTCCTCTCTGTTTTAAGATTCAAGGAGTTTGAATCACAGTAATCTTCCAGGGTAACCCAGGGAGGGGAAGCCTGGGAGAGGCAACGGTGAGGGAAAGGGTTTACTTTCCTTGTGTTAAGATCCAGAGGGTCTGGGTCTCGGGGGTCCCCGGGCAAGGTTTTGGGGGGGACTAGAGTGTACCAGGCACTGGAATTCCTAGTTGGTGGCAGCACTACAAGTACTAAGCTGGAAATTGAGCTTAGAGGAATTCATGCTGGTACCCCATCTTTTGGACACTAAGGATCAGAGTGGGGAATTATACCATGACAAACTATCACACAGAATAGCCCCCTCAAGGATTGAACTCAAATACCTGGGTTTAGCAGTCTTTTGATTTCACAGAGGGAGCGGGGAAGCAAATGAATACAAAGCAAATCTGGTCTATTTCTTATTTTGATCCACTCTATCTATCTTTTACATCTTAGGCTAGCAGCAGATGGTGCAGTATGACTGCAAGCCATCATCATCTCCTGGACACTTGGCGGAAAATGGGAAATGGCCTGGCTGAGTCACTCCCATCTCTGTATGATAACAATGGCATTCAGTCCTAATGCACCATCTGCTGCCAAAAGGCAATGAGCTATTGCTGTGTAGCAATGCAGTCCCACATCTGCCAGCACCTAGGAGACATACGGTGACCGTCAGCTGTGCGTGCTCCATGCTTTCGTCTGCAGAGGTAACCCAGGAAAAAAGGTGCTAAATTGTTATTTGCCATTGCTTTCACGGAGGGAGGGAAAGAGGGAGGGAAAGGGAGGCCTGATGACATGTACCCAGAACCACCTGCGACAATATTTTTTGCCCCATCAGGCATTGGGATCTCAACTCAGAATTCCAATGGGTGGGGGAGGCTGCGGGAACTATGGGATAGCTACCCACAGTTCAACACTCCGGAAGTCGACGCTAAGTTCAGTACTATGACGCACACTGCTGAATTAGTGTGCTTAATGTGGCCGCATGCAGTCGACTTTAGACAATGCGTTGCCAAAAATTCAATTCTGTAAAATCGGAGTCATCCCATAGTGTAGACATACCCATAGAGTGCTGACATACTACAGCATTATGTAATAACCTAATTAGAGCAGAGCAGCAGCTCTGCCACCATAGGTAAGAATTGCTTTCTGTTCCAAGTTCTTCTAAGTGCTCTAAAATTCACCTGGTTAATTGGATTGCCTTGAATCTTCATGTTCCTCCAGGGAACATGGGGTAGAATGAGTGTCCCCAATTTGGGGTGATTTGACTAATGGGTCCCTGAAATACATCCCCCTCCAAAAAAGAGCTTTTCTTAAGACTGACAAATTCTTTGAATGTTTTTTCCCCTAGACCTGGGATCAAACCACAGTTCAGATTGTGGCCCAAATGATCTCAATCTGCTAGTATTTACTCCAGCCATTGTGTGCCATGCACACCTCCTATGGAAGAAGCAAAAGTGACAATGGTATTCAGAAAGAATTTCGCTCTCCAGCTAAGCACTGACACTCATGCACCAAATGGATTACATTGTGCATGTTATCTAACTAACTTGGTAACTTTTTTGGATGAGATTACAAGTTTGGGTGACAAAGGTAATAGTGTTTGATTGCAATGGTCTCTTCCGGCTGGAGTCTACGATCTTTAAAAGTTCACATTGTTTGAAATAATCCTTTGAAGGTCATAACACATCCCAGAGTTTACATGGGTCCTGTCTCCACCCCCCTGGAGACGTTCCGTACCAAACCACAATAACACATAAACATCTGCAGGCTTTATACAATGAACTCTACCGTATCTGTCACACGCATACACCTCCCATATCTCTTTTCATAATCGCAACACTGTGGTGTGCTTCAGCTTACTCCCCAGATCACATATGGCCATCAGATCACACCGCTGTCAAGGCGCTCCAGCTAATGCCACGACCATTCAATGCACCTCCACCTAAGAGCCACAATCTGAACTGTGGTTTGATCCCAGGGGGCAGATAGGCACCTGCATCTTGAACCATGCCCTTAGAGCCCCTCAGGAGTCAGCGAGATGTTCTGGTTTGGCAGATGCCCCTTGTCCAGGAACTCCCAGATTGCAGAGCATCCCATATTCATTAACACACATCCCTCAGTGCCATGGGAATCTGCATGGCGGTGGGCAGAGCCATCAGGGAATGCAAAGGTTAAAGCCGGACTCTCATCCTTTAGTCAGTGTCCGACCGCCCCCACCCGCACTGGGTTATCTGCCATGCCGAAGCCTGCTCCAGAGGCAGTGCAGTGTAGGAGCTGACCCCACCCCCCACCCCAGGATATGCTCCTTTAGTGCATCCCAAGGCATTTTGGGTGCCTACCATGATGAAGGCCTTGGGCCTTCTCCCATCTCTGCTAGTAGCTCAAATATTTCCAGCACCCCGTTCAGAGGGAGCTGGGTGAGCAAAGGTGCAGAGAGGGGCCCTCTTATTCTGTCCATCCTCCTCACCCTATAGCACAAGGGTTAGTGAATGTTTGCCCTCAGGATCTGCTCTGGCAGAGATCCTGAGTTCCAATTCATCTCGTGTGCTGAACCTCTTCCATATGCCACAGAGTCCCACGTCCAGGAAATGGGGCGTCCACGAGGGAGCCACTCACATGTCAGGAGATGCAGAAGTTGAGCTGAATGTTCAACCTCCTCTCAGCCCCGAGACAATCCTATGGGGGGAGGGGCCCTGTGCAACCATCCCAATGGCATGGGCTGGCAGCCCAGGGTCACTCCTCAGGGGGATTGGTAAATGAAGGGTTCGTTACCCTTCTCACTGTCCGCCCTGCCAAACAAACACCCCTAGCAGGCGTGGCGCTTCTCGGTGTGTAAAGAACTGGCTTGTCTGCTGACGCCCAACGAACAAAGCAGAGTCTCTGGCCACAGAACCCTGATCCCAGCAATGTTAACATCCTGGCATTTGATAAAGTAGCAGGTTAAACACTCCCATCCTACCCACCTGTGCAGTCCCCACAGCACTTCCTCTCCCCTGTTGGCTACTGCAGAACAGGGTCCCATAGTTGGGCTGCTGCTGCTGCCAGACTCATCCTTGCCCTTGTCTAAGGGCCTGATCTAAATCTAGTGATACTCAGTGGAAAGGCTCTCATTGACTTGAATGGGCTTTGGATTAGGTCCTCAGTGAACATGTCCATCCCTTTATCGCTTTCTCTCTGAGCCTGGGATGGATCCCCGTGTGAGCCTGGGCCCTTTCTAATCAGTGTGCGGAGCCATGCTTGGGGCAGCCGTCGCTGTGTTTGGATCAGCCAATGAGTTCCTGGTGGGTGAGGGACTTAGCTTGCACCTGCTGAGTGAGCTGTGCCTTGAACTCTATAAAGAAGCAGAACCTGGCTGGATACCTGGGAGAGGGGCTGGACACCCAGCCTCTCAGCCATGCCCATAGTCTATCCCTTTATCCTGTCCACGCCCTCCAGCAATCAGGATCCATTGGCCCCACCAGAAGAACCTCTCTGGAAACACCATGGGCACCCAAGGGAATGAAACACCCCTTTGGGCTGATCCTTCTGGAGATCAGGACCTTCATGAGCAGCTCCTGTTCAGGGCAAGAGACAAGGAGCAATCACAGGCAGAGCAAAGTAACTGTGACACGGTGTTTATTCACGTGGTCCCACCCAGGCCTGGTCAAGCTCCTCTGACTGCACACTCATCAGGCTGCTGGGTTTGGGTCCCACCCCACTGGTCCCTAGTGCTCTGAAGTGTCCCTTGGTCTGAGTAGGCTGCAACATTTCCCTCCCCTTGGCCTGTCTGGCACATTTCCAGGGCTCAGGCTCTCTTTCACAGAAATGGGACCAGACAGCCCATCAGCCCTCATCCCTAGGAACGGTGCTGACCCCCCCAGACTCCCCAGTAGCTTAGAAACCCTTTCCCAGACTGCCAAACTTGTGAACACTCTGGGTTTACAGTTCATCTATTCAGGGGGTGGTGATAGTGAAGCAAAGAGACAGATGGGCTTTACAAAAGGGTTTCAATCAAACCAATCACTCTTTACTGTAGCTAGTGCAAGAAATATACATATCTATACAAAGCAATAAGAAATCGTCCTCACTTTCCTCACCATACTGATGTATGCTTTGGGTGAAGGTCAGAGTCCCTCACGTGGTCCCCGGTCCCCAATCCTGGACATGGCGTCTCTTCTGAACCAGGCAAAATCTCTCTCTCTCTCTCTCTCTCTTCTGCAGTCAGTGCCCTCATCTCTCTATCTCTAAAATGGCCACTGACAAACCCTCTCTTTTTCAACCTCTCATCCCCTTTGACAGGTGAAACCCTGGCAACCTCATCAGGTGCTCAGAGTCCCTCACCAGGTGATCTATTGCTTAGTGACGTCCTCACAGAAGTCACACTTGAATCATGGGTGTGCCCTGGGCAGCAGCCATCTCTGGGTCCAGGGGGATTCCATTTGAATGGACGACCATCAAAGCTAGACAATCTCAGGTAGTATCCCTGGGCCACCAACTCTATGACTTTAGTCCAAAATGGAGGTACAGAGGCAGCAGGAAGGCAATAAAACAGCTGTAGAATCAAAATGATGTTTGCAGCCAGATACCGATACATGCAGAGAGTTCATCTCACAGCAAATTCATAACCTGGAAATCGATTCCCCAGATTGTCACACATTCCCCAAATTGTCAAGGCCGGGGTGAGTACCGAGGAAGAGGAGTTAGAGACAAAACCTGGCAGTTAGCCTGGTCATTTTGGAGCACAGATGCCTGGCAATATTAGTGGAGGAGTTTGAATTTGGTTAGTCGATAGTTAATTTGTCTTATTTCCATTGGAATAAAGGTGAATGATTTAAATATCAGCTGGGATCAGTGGGAGTCCAGAGCTGCATGGAACAATTCCCTGTCTTCCATGGGAGTGTCTCTGCACAGGGAACTGGCTGGGGACTGAGTTACACAGGGATAGTCCTACATTCGTGCTACTATTATTTCCCCCCCACCCCCGCACCATTTCTCCAGGCCATTGAATTTTTACTCAGCATATATACAGGGGAAGTGGGAGCAGTGCAGCGTGTAAAGTGCCTCCTTATCCCCTATGAACTCTGGGGCTGCACTGGCCAAGGACAGCAACTGTGAGTGAGGTACAGAAAAGGAATGGGCAAGTCAAAGGGACTTCTGGGTTGCTGGACTTAAGACCCTGAGGTGAAAAGGACGCTGATCAGCTTACTTGGGGGTGGGTCTTTTCTCATGGTTTGTGAGGTAGGGTTTTGTAGGGTTTTATGAACCCTAGTTGCAGTGTTTTCCCAAATGAATGTTGGGTTATTTCCCTCCTTTTATTAAAGGTCTTTGCTACACTCAGACTCTGTGCTTGCAAGAGGGGAAGTATTGCCTCTTAGAGACACCCCAGAGATGTCGTGTTCTTGTCCCAGGTCACTGGGTGGGGCTCGAGCTGCTTTTGTGTTGTATTGTTGAAAAAGAACCTCTAGATACTTAACTCGACCCTTGTTGTTGCCCACTCCAACTAGCAGAAGGGTTACACTAGTTTGGATCGTACCCAAAATACCATGCTGCCAGCCAATCCTTTCGTATCTAAAACCAAAGGAAAGAATGAGAAGAGAGTTGTTAAATGGTCAAAGCAATCAGATACAGACATATGACTTCAGAGTCCATATATCAGGTTTTTAGCAGCATTGGTGAGTTTGCTGGCTTGTGAAGTCCCTCTGGAACACATCCAAAGCTTGGATGGGTCTATCAGTCCTTTGTCCAAAACTTCAGTTTGTAGAGAAGTTGCTCCAGAGGTGAGACGCAGGATTGAAGACAAAATGGATGTGATGCAGCTACCTTTTTATTTCCTTTGTCATGTGGCTTGTGCGTGCTTTGTCCCAAACACAAGCTCACAGCATATGGGCATGGAAAAGTGTTGGCAGTGCCCTGTCCACAGACATGTCCCTACATGTCCTGCTGACTCATAGGCTTGATAGGCCATCAAGCGGGCTGGATAGTGCTGATGCTAATGTGTCTGGGAGTGTCACCCAGATACACAGCACAAGTTTGAGATATCACATATTTGCACTCACGATACAGAGATGATACCTACATATAAACAAGTTTATCATATTTTACAAATTGTATCTTTTCCACTGATCACTTACATTGCCTATCTGGTATAAGATTCATTGCAATTTTGTGATATTGGTATCGATAATATTATAAATGGTCACCCATATTCCATACAGTGTCACACAGACATTTCACAATTATATTAACCAGGGCGTCCCCGGCTTCCCTAAAAGACCTTACTCACTACACTTTTATAAGTACAGTGATATTGTAGACAACCAGTTGAATCAATTGTTTATTCTTTGGGGTTTAGATCCCCGCTGGGGTGCCTCGCCCCGATTGCCACTTAGCCTTTTATGTTGTGATAGCTGGAGACAAGAGAAGCCAACACCCAGTTAAACTATGTGGTTGGAAGGGTTTCCCTTGCTGGGATTGACAACAAATGCAGGGGCTAGGGGATTGCTTGGCAAATTGTGTGAGGCAGGAAGGCATCAGACAGCAAGGGCAGGAGTTGTGAGCATGGATGTGAGGAGCTGAGCTCCTTGGGGCACAGGACTGGCTGGAGATGCAGGTTTCGGGATTTCTGAGCAAGGAAACAGACAGCTGCTGATTGTTCCTGTTGGTGCAGGGGCACAGGACTGTGTGGAAGAATTCAGTAAATAAACAGGACTGCACCAGGGAAATACAGTTGGAAATAACCCGGCAAGGCCCCAAATACTGGGAGGTGGAACAAACTCTGGAATAAACCTGGTCTCATTGCACTGCTGTCCCCCCACCTGCAGCCACAGTTTCTAACAGGCACTAATCAAGGATCCTGGGGGCCGAGCTTCCCTTTGATTGCTCAATTAACAAACCCACCTGCTCCCCCCGGGATCTGATTCTCAGAAATGGTCCTTCTTCCTTTAACCCAAACCCACATTTTCCTCCCCCAAATGATCCCATCTCGACCTGCCTCTCTCCATCACTGGTTGCTGAGCACAGGGCCGGTGAAAGGAAGTTTCCCGCCCTAGGCGAAACTTCCACCTTGAGCCCCCCCAGCCCTGCAGCAGCTCACCTCTGCCCTGAGGCACCTCCCCCGTGTCAGCTCCCCACCCCCCACGGCAGCTCCCCACCCGCAGGTCCGGGGAACTCTGAGGTACCTCCCCACCCTAGCTCACCTCTGCTCCGCATCCTCTCCGAACATGCTGTCCTGCTCTAATTCTCAAACAGCTGATTGGCACCGCAAGCCTGGGAGGCGGGAGAAGCGAAGCAGCGAATGCGTGGTGGAACCCCCGGGCTGCCAGCGGCGCACTGACCCAGGGGAACCCCTAGGCTGCCGGTTGCCGGCGGCGGCGCGCTGTCCCATGGAAACCCCTGGGCTGGCCGCTTGCTGACTCAGGGGAACCCCCTGGATGTCGGCAGCGGCACGCTGACCCAGGGGAATCTCTGGGCTGCCGGTGGCAGCTCAGACTCCCTCTCCCTCCCAGAGCAGCGGCCGCTCAAACACTTAAAAAAAATTGGAGGGCGCCACTTTTTGGTGCCCCCAAATCCTGGCGCCCTAGGCAACTGCCTAGTCCACCTAAATGGTAGCACCAGCCGCGGCCGAGCAACACATGTTTTTTCTCCTCCTTTTCTCCCTCTGCTCTCAGCCCGCAGCTCAGATCACTGTGCCCCCCCCCGGGTCAGGGACGGCTCCTTTGTTTAACCAGCACTGATCACCTGAAGCCAATCCCTGGCACCTGATCAAAACCTCCTGCCATTTCCCAGTCTCGCTGGTCAGCAGTTTTGTCTAACCACATGCCTGCTGCATGATACGGACAGAATCAGGTGGCAAATTTTAACTCACTTCTTCAGGACTCCCAAAGGAGAGGAGAGGAGCAGGCGGCAGACCAGCAGCACCTCCAGGACCCATCTGAGATCAGTCCCATCCCCCCTTCCCCCATGCTGGGTGCTGTACAACCATCCTGTGAGACAGCCACTGCCCCAAAGAGCTTACAGTCTAAACAGACCAGCCAGAAACAGGGTGGGAGAGGAAAATGAGGTGCAGGGCAGTCTTGTTCCTGGTTACTCAGTAGGCCATGGGCAGAGCAGGTCTCCTAGTTGCCAGTCCAGTGCTCTATCCACTAGGATACACTGCCTCTTAACTCATGTTATTCCCCAATTCTCCCACCCAAGGCACTTGGTCCCAACAGCCTGTCCCTGCAGACACGCACTCCTGTCCGTGTCCACAGGGGCCACTTAGACTCATAGACTTTAGGGTCAGAAGGGACCAATATGATCATCCAGTCTGACCTCCTGCACAAAGCAGGCCACAGAGTCCTACCCAGACAGAGTCTGCAGCCATGGGTGAAGCTAGCTGAACAGCTGAGCACAGGATCCCAGGCTGGATGTCAGCTCTTCCCAGCCTGAGTGGGCTCAAGGGGCCTGAGACTTGGGGGTGGGGCCTGGAGGTGGACTTGGGTAAGTGTTAGCTGGACTGCCCCTGGTTAAATGGTATCTGCCTCCCCGGGTCCCTGCCACACTGGCTCACACCATGTGCCTCCACCCCCCACCCCCTCCCCTGCTTCTTCCTCCCTTGCCACCGATATAAATCAGCGTCCTGCTCCTGCTGGCTTTCCTCCTTCTCCACAGACCGGGCAGCAATTGGACACCAGGTGGGGGCTCACTCCATCCTAACCCCTGCCTGACTCATGCTGCAGATACTTTATGTAGGTCCTACATTATCCCTCCTTCCCATTGGTGACCTCTCAGCCTTTGGTGGCAGGTTGCAGGGGGATTGAGACTAACACTTCATGAATGGCACTAACTAGCTTGCACCAGACCCTGCCTGGCTGGTTGTGCAGCCTGGTCCTGCGCTGATGGACTGGTCACGACCAGGGATCCTGTGACTGATGCCCAGGTGGCCTTGCCCATGGTCTCCATCTCAGGGCCAGACAGTGCATTTAGGCATTGGTGGGCACTTGGGCTTTGTGCCAATATGGGAGTGTGTGCGGAATATCTTCTCCTAGCCTTTTGGAGAGAGCCCTAACCCAGGAAACAAATTCTGCTGGGTCTCAGCCCATTGGTATCAGTCTGGGCAGAGGGGCACTGGGGGCAGAGTGCAAGCCCCAGTGCCATGAGCTGCATGTCATGGCAATGTCCAGGCCCACCAGGCTGTGGCTGTGTGCTGTGGTGGTCAGAGGGAGCCATCCCTTCCCTCCCTGGCTCTAGGCAAAATCACTCTCTCCCTGACACTCTTAACTCTGGGGCTACACTGGCCAAGGACAGCAACTGCAAGGGGAGGTACAGAGAAGGGACGGGCACGTTAAAAGGACTTTTGGGTTGCTGGACTGTCAATGAGCATGTCAGGCAAATCATAGCTTGCGCATCCAGTCCTATTATTTTTGCCCCGCAGTCCAGGCTGGGATCTGTTGGGTACATTGTGCTCAGTTCAGTTGTCAAGAAACCTCCATTATGGGATATTGGTCTCTCCCTGTCATCCTCTCTCACGCACACCTGTTAGCAGAGAGCAGGTGACTTGGACATCGCCAGTGCTGTGTTTTACAGATCACTCCAGCCTCTCCCCAGCCTCATGGAATCATAGAACCATAGAGGGAGAAGGGAACACGAGGGTCATCTAGTCTAACCCCCGCCAAGGAATTTGGCCTGGAACAGACAGATCCCAATGAGTGGGAGTGAAAAATATCCAGAGATAGTGCACATGAGAATTGCTAGAGACAGAGAGAGCCACAGAGAAAGGTTGATGGGTATGGACCAGCTTGGACAGAGAAAGAGAGAATTAAACACAAAGGGAAAGATGAATAGACAGAGAAGGAAGAAACAGAAATGGGAGGGGCTGTTGGCCATGTCTGGGCAGAGGATGGCAGGTGGGATAGATGTGGCAGGGGAAGTGGAGAGTGAGAACAGTTATGTTTGATTAATGAGGGCAAACAGCACAGAATCGATCCAGCAGTCTCTTACCATCCTTCCTCTAGCCCCCAGGGACTGAACCACATGTTTGTGGGAGCAGGACTGGAACAGATCCTCTTTAGAATCTCAGTGCCTCTCTATCAGTACCTTCTGCGGGATCTTTCTGGGAAAGTTTCAGACCATTTCCCTGACAGTCCCGGTACAGTAGCCAACACTCAGTTCCCACCAGGCCTTGCAGAGAAATGTCTGTCTCCCCTGCCCCCTCCCCCTGCGCTGGGGAGAGCTGGACACACAGTTCACAGCATCAGGAGGTCTAGTGATCACTGGGTGGTTGATAACATCAGGCAGTAACAGGGCTCTGCACATGGCTTCTGAGATTCTAAACATAAAGGAAATGGCTTGCCCAAGATTAGGCCTCCTGGGACAGATATCATAGAAAGCTACACTTATCATTTAAAGGTTCCTAATGTATTTAGGCTGTAACGTAGCAGTGTTAACTAGCCTGGAACTTAGCACCTTCATAATAACTCCATTTTCTTCTCATTTTCCAATTAATATATTTTTATGATGTTTCAATCATGTGACTCCTACATTGGTCATCAGCACAGCTGGAACCTTTAGTACCATCACTCCGACATCTGCCCCTTGAGCTAAAGCAATAACTGATAGCAGTAGTAGGTTGTTATACTCTATGTGGACCAATAGTAGAAGGGAACAAGACAAGCACTTTGCCAGGGGGCTTCACAGCTGTTTGCTGACAGCAGAAGAACAGCAAGACTCAGGAATGGTGGGTTCCATTCCAGGCTCTGTAGGGGAGTGTGCTCTAGTGGGAGCAGACTCTCCTGCCTCTGTCTCCTCCCTCAGCAAGTTGTCCCAAGTTCCTTGTCGCATCCTCCTTGCTCAGGGGCTAGAGCACCCCTGAAAGAAAAAATAGTGGGTGCTTAGCACCCACCAGCCACCTGTTGATCAGCTGTTCGGCCGGCCCTGCCAATCAGCTTCCCCCTCAGCATCTCCACAGTGGAAAGAAGTTAAATAGTGGGAAAAGTGTGTGTAAGACAGGCTGTTCTCCCTCACCCAATTTTTTTGGGGGGGGGAGGGATTAAAAATAGGAAAAAGCAGGATATTTCCTGCCAAAATGAAATGTGAGGCTGAAACTGCTGTGTTTCTAGGAAATTAATGGCTTCCCTGCCCAAAAAGTTGATGTCTTCTAATTCAGATTTCACTGTACATATTGTGTAGGACAGTGAATGCTGGCCTGGAAAACAGTAGCACACCAAGGAAGAGAAGGAGATTCCAGACTCAGGGCTTTTTCCTAAATTCACACTTCGATCCCACACAAACATCCTTCTTCTAGTGAACTGAGGTTTGCAGGTGTCTTACAGTTCAGCCTCTAGATTGGGGTGCCAAACATATGGCCCATAGGCCTGAACCACCCGTTCCCCCCACCATGGAACAGTTTCATCCATCTTACAGACTCCTGTGAATTGTCAGGCTTGTCTACATGACCCCGCACTCCATGCTATGGGGGTGTTATTTGCAGAGTGCACCAGTGGGTTGAACTCTAACACCCCTGTGTGTGTCCTGCTAGTGTGCATTGATGAAGTCCTATTTCAAATGCACACTAATAAACATTTAATGCACCTGAGCAGGGTCCCCCTGGGGGAGTTAGGGTGCAACACAAATCACTGCTGTAGTCCAAACTCCAGGGCCATGTACATACGCCATTCATTTCTTTATTAGTATGATGGTGGTCAGCTTATTGTTGGACCCTCATGTCTACCTGAGGGTGGGTTCAAATCCTGGGGAGTAGCATTAGTTTGTACTTTAAGATCAACCAGGATGGCTGCGCAACAATCCAGCAAAACCTCACAAACGGGTATGGAACCACACAGAATCATAGAATATCAGGATTGGAAGGGACTTCAGGAGGTCATCTAGTCCAACCCCCTGCTCAAAGCAGGACCAATTCCCAAATAAATCATCCTAGCCAGGACTTGTCAAGCCTGACCGTAAAAACCTTGAAGGAAGGAGATTCCACCACCTCCCTAGGTAACCCATTCCAATGCTTCACCACCCTCCTAATATCCAACCTAAACCTCCCCCACTGCAACCTGAGACCATTACTCCTTGTTCTGTCAACTGCTACCACTGAGAACAGTCTAGATGGAACCCCCTTTCAGTTAGTTGAAAGCAGCTATCAAATCCCCTATCATTCTTCTCTTCTGAAGACTAAACAATTCTAGTTTTCTCATCCTCTCCTCATAAGTCATGTGCTCCAGCTCCCTAATCACTTTTGCTGCCCTTCACTGGACTCTTTCCAATTTTTCCACATCCTTCTTGTAGTGTGGGGCCCAAAACTGGACACAGTACTCCAGATGAGGCCTCACCAATGTTGAATAGAGGGGAATGATTACGTCCCTCGATCTGATGGCAATGCCCCTACTTATACAGCCCAAAATGTCTTTAGCCTTCTTGGCAACAAGGGCACACTGTTGACTCATACCCAGCTTCTCGTCCACTGTAACCCCTAGGTCCTTTTCTGCAGAACTGCCGCCTAGCCATTCGGTCCCTAGTCTGTAGCAGTGCATGGGATTCTTCCATCCTAAGTGCAGGACTCTGCACTTGTCCTTGTGGAACATCATCAGATTTCTTTTGGCCAAATCCTCTAATTTGTCTAGGTCCCTCTGTATCCTATCCCTACCCTCCAATGTATCTACCACTCCTCCCAGTTTAGTGTCATCTGCAAACTTGCTTAGAGTGCAGTCCACGCCATCCTCCAGATCATTAATGAATGAATGATATTGAACAAAACCAGCCCCAGGACTGACCCTTAGGGCAATTCGCTTGATACCGGCTGCCAACTAGATATGGAGGTATTGATCGCTGCCCATTGAACCCGACTATCTAGGCAACTTTCTAACCACCTTATAGTCCACTCATCCAGCCCATACTTCCTTAACAAGAATACTGTGGGAGACCATATCAAAAGCTTTGCTGAAATCAAGGAATAACACATCCACTGCTTTCCCCTCATCCACAGAGCCAGTTCTCTCTTCATAGAAGATTGAAGAGTCATAAGTCTAGTGGAAGCTGGTATGTGTCCAGAAATGGCACTGAAAAGTGTTACCTGCTGGCTGGAGAGTAGATACCCCAGTGCCAAATCAAAGAAAAGAAAGCTTCAGCTAAGTCAAAGGGTGGATGCCTCTTGCCAGTGGTAAACTGGCACACTCCCAGTTTACACTTTTTAAATAAAAAGAAAAAATCTACCTTTACCTGTCCTCATTTCTTTATTTAGCCAAGAAGAGAAAGGTAGATCAAGAATGTTGCGCATTTCAAGAGAAATTGTATTTCTTTGTGGGCATGAATGGAAATGTGGGCTAAGGGAAATGAGGTGGTGAAGCAGTGGAATGGGTTACCTAGGGAGGTGGTGGAATCTTCTTCTTTTGAGGTTTTTAAGGTCAGGCTTGACAAAGCCTTGGCTGGGATGATTTAGTTGGGGATTGGTCCTGCTTTGAGCAGGGGGTTGGAGTAGATGACCTCCTGAGTTCCCATCCAACAAAAGAATACCACATTCGAAGACCCTGTGAAGCAAACCCTGGTGGAAAATGTAATAAGTCATGGTTCCTGAATCAGAGAATCATTCAGCAATTTTGCCCATGTACCTTTCTTTGGCCTCACCACACTGAGTCCCTACAGTGTCAGGTAGCGATTTCGAGGCAGGAATAAATGTTCCACATTATGATGCTGAAACTTAATTTCAAAGGCGTGAATGATAGTGTAGAATTCTGTCCTTACTTGGTTGCACCCCTGCATTTTTGTATTGAGTGAGTTCAGGTGCCGTGTAATATCTGACATGAAAACAACGTCTTGAAGCCTTTCATTGTCCTCTAATTCAGTGACACCTTTCACTTCCTGATCCATGAAAAATTGGATCTCACCATGCAGTTCAAAAAAATTACTTCAACGCAGTGTACCGGCTTAGCCAATGATTTCAGTGAGATACAGGAGTCCATGATGAATGTCCCGTTCTTCCAAAAGCTGGTGGCTGAGACCTGAAGCTTGAATAAATGTTCAGTTCTAACAATCACATCTATCACATGATTCTATTTCAGTATTTTACTACAGAAAGCTTGTTGATGTGAAATGCAGTGAAAAACTGTTGGTTATGGTTGATTTGCAATTTGGCCTTCAATTTTCTCACAACTCCAGCTTTCCTGTCCACCACTGAGGGTGCTGTCTGTGTCCGGACTCACAGCTCTTGTCCAGTCCTCATGCAGTTTGTTCAGACTTCCACCAAGTTGCTGAAAAGGTAATTTGTTGTTACTGGGTCTCTCATCGGAATCAATTTTGAGATACAATAGAATCCCACAGTAAAGCTGTTAAAGAAGAAAGATTTTTTTCCCTGGATGATTGGACAAATAAATTTTTTTTCTGAATACATTTTTCCATTGAAAGATTCAAGTTTTGAGTGAAAAATTAAAAACCAAAATATTTCAGTTCTGAAATGTCACCATTGCTGCTCATGGGAGATATAGTTCAAGTGCAACTAATTCCCATTTTCCTCTATAGATTGTGCTCCCGGGTTGGACTGTATCTCTCATGATGCATCACAATCTTCCCTCTTGGTAAGAGGAGGCTGTTCATTATGGTAGTCATATGGACGCAGTACGTAGTGGGAGATTTCGTTCAGCAGGATAGCCTGGGCCATAGAGAATGGGAGCATGAGGTAACTCAAACTATAGCTCCTATGAGGCACCACAGAGGATAAAAATATTGTTGTTTTGTCTAAAATATTTCCATCTGTGGTGTTTAGTTTTCTAACAAACAATAAAAAATGCAAGGAAATTGGACATTTTTTGCAAAAATATTGATTGATACAAAAACCTAATTTCTCCACAACAAAGAATATAGATTGGAAATTTTTGACCCTTTCCCCATCCCATATTTCTCTTCACCATAAACGCAGCTTTCTACCAGATCTAACTCATGCAATTTAATCTTAAGCAAGTCATTTCCTTTACATTTAGAAGAGCAAGAGCAATATGCAGAGCCCTTTCGCTACTTGATGTTATCAAACCACCCAGTGCTCACGAGACCTCCAGATGTTGTGATCTCTGTGTCCCACCACACAGCATGGGCAAGATATTTCTCTTTCTACACCTTGGGAGGTGCTGGGTGTCAGATACTCTGCAGGGACTGGCAGGGACATTCTCCACATCTCGATAACAGATTATTACTTGGAAAAGTTTCCCAAGAAGATCCAATATGAAGAATTGCAGTTAGTGACTGGGAGATACCGAGATTCTGAAGTGGATCCAGCCAAGCCCAGCTCCTGTAACTAGTCGGTTCAGACCCCAGGAAGGAAAGAAGGTAGGGAACTGCTGGATGGATTCAAAGCTCTTTGCTACCATTAATTAGACATGGTTGTTCTCTCTCTCTCACACTATCCACTTCCCCAGCCCCACCCCATTCCCAGTGCTGTTCCTTGTCCCTACATGGGCAACATCCTGTCCAATTTCTGTTTCTCTGTCTTTGTCTGTCTGCCCAGCTCAGCCCTTATGTTTAATTCAGTCTCTGTCACTTGCTGTCAGTCCAGGATGCTCACCACTCATCAATCTTTCTCCAGGTCTGTCCCTGTCCCTAGCATCCCCCATGGCCATTATCTCTCTGGATATTTCTCACTCCCACTCATTGGGATCTGGTTCTACCTGGCTAGGGGGCTGAGGAGGGACTGGAACAATCGGTGAAACCCAGCGCTGGGGATGTCCAAGTCACTGATTCCCCTCTGTCTGCTCTCTGCTAACAGGTGTATGTGAGAGAGGGGGAGAGGGAGAGACCGGCATCCGGCAGCAGAGGTTTCATGATGGCCGAGCTGAGCACAGTGTCTCTTCCCCCAACACCATTTGGCCTAGATCTTGGAGAAGAAATCAAGACTGGATGCGTAATGTTTTATGCACCACCAGTGACCATCTACGGCATCACTTGGCTCATCTGTCTGTTCGGGCTGGTGGGGAACGGGATTGTGCTCTGGTTCCTCAGCTTCCACGTTAAGAGGAACCCCTTCACTGTCTACATTCTCAACCTGGCCGTCTCTGACACTTTCTTCCTCCTCTACTCAACTGCTTATCTCATAATTTGTGTGGTGGAACATCCATTTTGTGTGAATATTGTTTTTATTTACATATTCATGCTTTTTGACGTGCTGTCTCTGTTGACGTACAACACCAGCCTGTACCTCCTGACAGCCATCAGCACTGAGAGGTGTCTCTCCATTCTCTACCCCTTCTGGTACCGATGCCACCGGCCAGAACACTTGTCTGCCATTGTCTGTGCCCTGCTCTGGGCTCTCTCCATACTACTTTGCTGTCCAGTGTGTGTTTTTTGTCTTGTTCTTCAAAGTGACCACTGTGTCATATCCTTCCTACCCACCTGTTTTCTGAATGTTCTGATATTCGCTCCAATCATGATTCTGTCCAGTCTGACCCTGTTCATCAAGGTCCGACATAGCTCACAGCAACATCAGCCAGGAAAGTTATATGCTGTTATCCTTCTCACCGTCCTCTTCTTCCTCCTCTTCACGGTCCCTCAGAGTGTCGAGATCTTTCTCTTTTATGGTGACATATTACATTCCCGTGAGATATTTCACATGCTGGCTTCTGCAAGCAGCGGCATCAACCCATTTATTTACTTTCTAGTTGGGAGCTATGGGAAGCGGCAATTCTGTGGCTCCATCAAGGTCGCACTCCAGAGGGTTTTTGAAGAGAAGACAGATTCCAGAGAAGATGGAGAGACAACCAGTGCAGAGCCAATGAACACTGTCATTTAAATCCCTACATCACCCAGACTTGGAGACCTTGTTCTTAGGATGGAGATTTACCTAGATCCCAGAATCAAAGAACTTAGAATGGGAAAGGACCTGGTAGGACACTTGCTAATTCTTCCCCACCCCCACGCAGAGCAGAGTCCTTCCCTAGAGTGGATCCCCAGGGTTATGTGCAGTTGTAAAGAACAACAATGAGTTACATGGGGCCCAACCTGCTCCCAGTGGAATCTGTTTGGAAAGCCTTGTTGACTTAAATGGGATCAGGAACAGGTTCATTATGGTCTGATATGCTTTGTTCTAAAAATGCCTCTGACAGGGAATTTCAGTTTTGGTGGCAAGATTCCTGGGGTGTTACCTGTGAGTGTTATTTTCTCTTCTGTAAAGAATTAATGTTGGGGATGCCGTTCGGCCTCCCCACTTTCCCTGTAAATATGCTGAGTAAAAATTCAATGGCCTGGAGAAATAATAGTAGCACGAATATAGGACTATCCCTGTGTAACTCAGTCCCCAGCCAGTTCCCTGTGCAGAGACACTCCCATAGAAGACAGGGAATTGTTCCATGCAGCTCTGGACTCCCACTGATCCCAGCTGATATTTAAATCATTCACCTTTATTCCAATGGAAATAAGACTAATTAACTATCAACTAACCAAATTCAAACTCCTCCACTAATATTGCCATGCATCTGTGCTCCAAAATGACCAGGCTAACTGCCAGGTTTTGCTCTCTAACTCCTCTTCCTCAGTACTCACCCCGGCCTTGACAATTTGGGGAATGTGTGACAATCTGGGGAATCGATTTCCAGGTTATGAATTTGCTGTGAGATGAACTCTCTGCATGTATCGGTATCTGGCTGCAAACATCATTTTGATTCTACAGCTGTTTCATTGCCTTCCTGCTGCCTCTGTACCTCCATCTTGGACTAAAGTCCAAGGGTTGGTGGCCCAGGGATACTCCTTGAGGTTGTCTAATTTGATGGTCGTCCATTCAAATGGAATCCCCCTGGACACAGAGATGCCAGGGCACACCCATGATTCAAGTGTGACTTCTGTGGGGACGTCACTAAGCAATAGATCACCTGGTGAGGGACTCTGAGCACCTGATGAGGCTGCCAGGGTTTCACCTGTCAAAGGGGATGGGAGGTTGGAAAAGAGAGGGTTTGTCAGTGGCCATTTTAGAGACCAAGAGATGAGGACACTGACTGCAGAAGAGAGAGAGAGAGATTGCCTGGTTCAGAAGAGAAGCCATGTGCAGGATTGGGCACTAGGGACCCCTTGAGGGATTCTGACCTTCACCCAAAGCATACATCAGTATGGTGAGGAGAGTGAAGTAGGGAAATGTGCCTAGATTTCTTACTGCTTTGTCCAGATATGTGTATTTCTTGCACTAGCTAGAGTAAAGAGTGATTGGTTTTAAACCCTTTTGCAAAGCCTGTGTGTCTGTTTGCTTCACTATCAGCACCCCCTGAATAGGTGAACTGTAAACCCAGAGCGCTCACAAGTTTGGCAGTCTGGGAAAGGGTGTGTCTAAGCTACTTAGGAGTCGGGGAGGGGGGTCAGCACTGGTCCTGGGGGTGAGGAGTGCTGCGCAGTCTGGTCCCATTTCTGTGAAGGGCTAACAGAAAAAGAGCCTGGGCCCAGGGAAGGGAATGCTACAGCCTACTCAGATCGAGGGACGCTTGAGAGCACAAGGGGCCCGTGGGGTGGGAACTGAACCCAGCAGCCTGATGAGTGTCCAGCCGGTGGAGCTTTGCCAGGGCTTGGTGGAACAACACGAATAAACACTGTGTCACAGTCACTTTGCTCTGCCTGTGATTGCTCCTTGTCTCTTGCCCTGAACAGGAGCTGCTCATGAAGGTCCTGAGCTCCAGAAGCATCAGCCCAAAGTGTGTTTCATTCCTTTGGGCACTCATGGCATTTCCAGAGAGGTTCTTCTGGTGGAGCCAATGGATCCTGATTGCTGGGGGGCGTGGACAGGATAAAGGGATAGACTATGGGCATGGCTGAGAGGCTGGGTGTCCAGCCCCTCTCCCAGGTGTCCAGCCAGGTTCTGCTTCTCTATAGGGTTCAAGGCACAGCTCACTCAGCAGGTGCAAGCTAAGTCCCTCACCCACCAGGAACTCATTGGCTGATCCAAACACAGCGATGGCTGCCCCAGGTGTGGCTCCGCACACTGATTAGAAAGGTCCCAGGCTCACACGGGGATCCATCCCAGGCTCAGAGAGAGAGGGATGAAGGGATGGACATGTTCACTGAGGACCTGATCCAAAGCCCATTCAAGTCAATGAGAGCCTTTCCACTGAGTATCACTAGATTTGAATCAGACCCTTAGACAAAGGGCAAGGATGAGTCTGGCAGCAGCAGCAGCCCAGGTATGGGACCCTGTTCTGCAATAGCCAACAGGGGAGAGGAAGTGCTGTGGGGACTGCACAGGTGGGTAGGATGGGAGTGTTTAACCTGCTACTTTATCAAATGCCAGGATGTTAACATTGCTGGGATCAGGGTTCTGTGGCCAGAGACTCTGCTTTGTTCGTTGGGCGTCAGCAGACAAGCCAGTTCTTTTCACACCGAGAAGCGCCACGCCCGCTAGGGGTGTTTGTTTGGCAGGGTGGACAGTGAGAATGTTAACGAACCCTTTATTTACCCATTCCCCTGAGGAGTGACCTTGGGCTGCCAGCCCATGCCTTTGGGATAGTTGGACATGGCCTCTCCCCCCGTAGGATTGTCTCAGGACTGAGGGGAGGTTGATCATTCAGCTCAACTTCTGCATCCCCTGATGTGTGGGTGCCTCCCCCGTGGATGCCCCATTGCCTGAACATGGGACTCTGTGGCATATGGAAGAGGTTCAGCTCACGGGGTAAACTGGAACACAGGATCTCTGCCAGAGCGGAGTCTGAGGGCAAACGTCCACCAACCCTTGTGCTATAGGGTGAGGAGGATGGACAGAATAAGAGGGCCCCTCTCTAAGCCTTTGATGACCCAGGTGTCTCTGAACGGGGTGCTGGAAATATTTGAGCTACCAGCAGAGATGGGAGAAGGCCCCAGGCCTTCATCATGGTAGGCACCCAAAATGCCTTGGGATGCACTAAAGGAGCATATCCTGGTGCGGGGGGTGGGGTCAGCTCCTACACTGCACTGCCTCTGGAGCATGTTTTGGCATGGCAGATAACCCAATGTGGGTGGGGGTGGTCGGACACTGACTTAAGGATGAGAGTCTGGCTTTAACCTTTGCATTCCCTGATGGCTCTGCCCACCGCCATGCAGATTCCCATTGCACTGAGGGATGTGTGTTAATGAATATGGGATGCTCTGCAATCTGGGAGTTCCTGGACAAGGGGCATCTGCCAAACCAGAACATCTCGCTGACTCCTGAGGGGCTCTAAGGGCATGGTTCAAGATGCAAGTGTCTATCTGCCCCCGTGCACGTTAGGGAAATGACTCACGGCTCATAACGGTTGCCAGTCTCCCCTCATCTGGGGTCAAAAATGTTTAGCTTCTAGTGTAGATGGGACAGACCCAGCATCAATCCTCAGACAGAAAACACAATAGACCTCCATGACAAAGTGGGAATTTTCTTAATGTTTTGTATGAACAAGGTGGGTGTCTGTTTCCCCTGTGTATTGAACAAGTATCTAGGTGATGGGATAAGGGTGTGTGATCTTCGCAGATACCCCTAGCGGGGAGGTGTGACTGCAGTCTAGCTGCTGGGCCCAGACAACAGCCAGACACTCTGTATCCTGGCAACTGATGACTAGGGCCCATCGTCTGCAAGAGCTAGCTGGAGGAGTTGGAGAACTAAGCCAGAGGTGGCAGCTAGGTGACCGGTTTGCCTGGAAAGAGATAAAGGATGGAGGAGGGGCAACTGGGCATGACTGAGGGTCGGCCACTGGAAGCGAGTCAGTCTCCTGGTGTGGGACTCAGGGGGACAGCCCAGGGCTCAGGGCCTCCCCAAGATGGACTTGGCCTTTCTACCTTTCTGTGCTAACAAGCACTGTTCTACACTGTATTTCTGAGGTCTAATAAACCTTCTGTTTTGCACGCTGGCTGCGAGTCACTGCTGACTGCGGAGTGGGGGTGCACGGTCCCTTTGCGGGCATGTAGGACTTCCCCAGGTGTCCCATCCAGGTGGACTCATTGCAGGGAGCTTGTGACATGGAGCAGGGGAGCTGAATGCTCCAAGGTCAGACCCAGGAGGTGCTGAAGTGGAGGAGACTTGCCCTGGTGAGAGCTGTGCCCTCAGGGATGCCACACTACAAGAGGGGCCTGTCTCTACTCCTTTCCGAGCCGTTCCAGAGTGCACAGTGACAGCCTCACGTTCCCCCAGGAGCTCCTCATGCCATGCACTGGGCTCTGATCCCGACTCATTGCACAACAAGGGGTTCAAGTTCTGGTCTTCATTCTCTGGGTTTATCTGTGGCCATGTTAACGCCTGGTGATGTCACAGAAGAATCTTTTTTCACGGGTGTTCCAGAATTGTGATTGCCTCAATGTGGGCAGAAATTGGTTTATTAGCAGCTGCAGTGACATAAGCATGTAACCTGCAGCCAAGAGCTTTGGCAATAGGGGCCGGGTCCTTCTATCTAAGGGATTCTCTACCACTTGCTTAATTTTGGTTCTAGCCTCCACTCAGTAATCTAGGAACCCAGATCCACTCTGGACACCTTTGATAGGCAAATCTGTGCCCGCTTGCAAGCACGTACAACAGAGGTTTAAACAGAAGAGCTTTACTGGAGGAAGGAAAAGGACAGGACAGGGTGAATTTGGACAAACTTTGCAATTTAACACTTTCTACCACCTGCTACCTCGGGAAGCGTGAACCACAGTCTCCGAATGGTTGATGCAGTTTTTCCAGCTTCGTGCCCTCACTCCAGTTCATGGGTCCCCAAATTCCCCACTCACAGTCTGCGGCTCCAGGAGTGCCAGGAAAAATCACAGTCCCCATTCCTTAGGCAGCTCTAGGGCACTCCCACCTGTCCTTCCATAATGATTGCAACAACTAGGGCAGGAAGGCCTTGCTAGAGTCTTCAGGCTGGCACAGACAGCTGCCATAAACTCTTCTGCCCTACCATAGTCCATACAACTGCTCTCAGTCTGCTACTGTACTGCATGAGGGTCAACTATCGCTTTTCTCTGGCCGCTGCTGACCAGGTAACCAGAACTGCTGCTGGACTCTGTCTGCCCTTTGCCCCCCACACTGCCCACAAAAGGCCCCTATGGTTGTCACCTCTACCCTTTTAGATACAAGAGAATCAGTGGCTTAAAGAACCCACCACACTCCCTACTGCATAGGCAGATTTTCACAACAGCTAACCAAGCACACACAATCATTCTCATCACTGGATTTGTGTTTTTCCTAGGTCTCTTACCCAACCTCAACGAACTTGAGTCTCCATTAGGGTCACCCTGAACCTAGTCACTGTTCAATCATGCCCAGGTGGTTCCTGATAAGGTAGTCTATAAAGTATTGGCCCCCAATACAAAATAGAGCCAGATTACACCCCAATGTCTCCAAACTATCCACAACTGACATGCAAATGAGGTGCTGGATCACTTAGTCAGTTCCCTTCACTGTCAGCAGAGACCAGCAAACAGCTCCTCTGTCACCAGCTTCTGCTTATTGACTTCAGACCACAGGGCCTGCCAGCATAAAACACAAGGACATTCCTTAAAACCTTTTAACAAACAGACTCATTTATCATTTGGATCATGCGCTCCCATTTGGCTCATGACCACATCCAAAATAGCTGCTTTCTGAGCTGCTGCTTGGTACAAGAAACAAGGAGAGAGTGAACTGGAAGTGGAATTTACAAGGATCAGTACCTATCTGTCTAATTCTATGTAGACTCACGAATTAAGGTTGCTGGGGAATGTAGCCTTAAGAGCAGTGGTGCAGCCATTCCTTTCTCATGGGCTGCAAACATCTGTCAGGGATGGTCTAGATTTACTTGGTCCTGCCTCAGTACAGGGGGCTAGACTTGATAATTTCTCAAGGTCTCTTCCAGCCTTGTGTTTCTATGAGAGGTGTGATAAGTCCAAGGACCTTGGGAATAGGAGATATTGGTAGACAGAAAGTGGTCTTTAGAATCTTTATATCCTCTTTAGAATCTTTAGTGTCTCTTGGTCACTAACTCCTGTGGGATCTTTCTGGGAAAGTTTTCTGACCATTTCCCTGCCAGTCCCTGTGCAGCAACCAACGCTCAGTCCCTGCCAGGTTTTGCAGAGAAACGTCTTCCCCCTGCTGGGGAGACCGGGACACACAGTTCACAGTATTAGGAGGTCTCGTGATCACTGAGTTGTTGATAACATCAGGCAGTAACAGGGCTCTGCACATTGCTTCTGAGATTCTAAATGTAAAGGAAATGGTTTGCCCAAGATTAGGCCTCCTGGGGCAGATATCATAGAGAGCCACATGTATCATTTAAAGATTCCTAACGCATTGAGAATCATAGATCATAGAATATCCGAGTTGGAAGGGACCTCAGGAGGTCATCTAGTCCAACCCCCTGCTCAAAGTAGGACCATTTCCCAACTAAATCATCTCAGCCAGGGCTTTGGCAAGCCTAACCTTAAAAATCTCAAAAGAAGGAGATTCCACCACCTCCCCAGGTAACCCATTCCAGTGCTTCACCACCCTCCTAGTGAAAAAGTTTTTCCTAATATCAAACCTAAACCTCCCCCACTGCAACTTGAGACCATTGCTCCTTGTTCTGTCATTAGGTGTCACTGAGAACAGACTAGATCCAACTTCTTTGGAACAACCTTTCACGTAGTTGAAAGCAGCTATCAAATCCCCTCTCATTCTTCTCTTCTGCAGACTAAACAATCCCAGTTCCCTCAGCCTCTCCTCATAAGTCATGTGCTCCAGACCCCTACTCATTTTTATTTAAAAAGTGTACACCAGGATTGTGCTGGTTTACCATTGGCAAGAGGCATTCATCCTTTGACTTGTCTGAAGCTTTCTTTTTTTTGATTTGTCACTTGGATTATCTTCACCATAAACGCAGCTTTATACCAGATCTAACTCATAGACTCATAGACTCATAGACTCATAGACTCTAGGACTGGAAGGGACCTCGAGAGGTCATCGAGTCCAGTCCCCTGCCCTCATGGCAGGACCAAATACTGTCTAGACCATCCCTGATAGACATTTATCTAACCTACTCTTAAATATCTCCAGAGATGGAGATTCCACAACTTCCCTAGGCAATCTATTCCAGTGTTTAACTACCCTGACAGTTAGGAACTTTTTCCTAATGTCCAACCTAAATCTCCCTTGCTGCAGTTTAAGCCCATTGCTTCTTGTTCTATCATTGGAGGCTAAGGTGAACAAGTTTTCTCCCTCCTCCTGATGACACCCTTTTAGATACCTGAAAACTGCTATCATGTCCCCTCTCAGTCTTCTCTTTTCCAAACTAAACAAACCCAATTCCTTCAGCCTTCCTTCATAGGTCATGTTCTCAAGACCTTTAATCATTCTTGTTGCTCTTCTCTGGACCCTCTCCAATTTCTCCACATCTTTCTTGAAATGCGGTGCCCAGAACTGGACACAATACTCCAGTTGGGGCCTAACCAGCGCAGAGTAAAGCGGAAGAATGACTTCTCGTGTCTTGTTTACAACACACCTGTTAATGCATCCCAGAATCACGTTTGCTTTTTTTGCAACAGTATCACACTGTTGACTCATATTAAGCTTGTGGTCCACTATGACCCCTAGATCTCTTTCTGCCATACTCCTTCCTAGACAGTCTCCTCCCATTCTGTATGTGTGAAACTGATTGTTCCTTCCTAAGTGGAGCACTTTGCATTTATCTTTATTGAACTTCATCCTGTTTACCTCAGACCATTTCTCCAACTTGTCCAGATCATGCAATTTAATCTTAGGCAAGTCATTTCCTTTACATTTAGGAGAGCAGGAGCAATGTGCAGAGCCCTTTCGCTACCTGATGTTATCAAACCACCCAGTGCTCACAAGACCCCCAGACGCTGTGATCTCTGTGTCCCACCATGCAGCTTGGGCAAGATATTTCTCTGCCTACACTTGGGAGGTGCTGGGTGTCAGATACTTCACGGGGACTGGCAGGGACATTCTCCACTACTTTATAGCAGATTATTACTTGGAAAAGTTTCCCAAGAAGATCCAATATGAAGAATTGCAGTTAGTGACTGCGAGATACCGAGATTCTGAAGTGGATCCAGCCAAGCCCGGCTCTTGTGACTAGTCTGTTCAGACCCCAGGAAGGAAAGAAGGTAGGGAACTGCTGGATGGATTCAAAGCTCTTTGCCACTATTAATTAGACATGGTTGTTCTCTCTTTCACACTATCCACTTCCCCAGCCCCACCCCATTCCCAGTGCTGTTCCTTGTCCCTACATGGGCAACATCTTGTCCAATTTCTTTTTCTTTGTCCTTGTCTGTCTGCCCAGCTCAGCCCCTATGTTTAATTCAGTCTCTGTCACTTGCTGTCGGTCCAGGATGCTCCCCACTCATCAGTCTTTCTCCAGCTCTCTCTCTTTCCTTAGCGTCCCCCATGGCCATTATCTCTCTGGATATTTCTCACTCCCCAGGGGGCTGAGGAGGGACTGGAACAATCAGTGAAACCCAGCGCTGGGGATGTCCGAGTCACTGATTACCCTCTGTCTGCTCTCTGCTAACAGGTGTGTGTGAGAGAGGGGGAGAGGGAGAAACTGGCATCCTGCAGCAGAGGTTTCATGATGGCCGAGCTGAGCACAGTGTCTCTTCCTCCAATACCATTTGGCCTAGATCTTGGAGCAGAAATCAAGATTGGATGAGTACTGTTTGATGCACCATCCGCGACCATCTATGGCATCACTTGGCTCATCTGTCTGTTCGGGCTGGTGGGGAACAGGATCGTGCTCTGGTTCCTCGGTTTCCACATTAAGAGGAACCCCTTCGCTGTCTACATTCTCAACCTGGCCGTCTCCGACACTTTCTTCCTCCTCTACTCAACTGTCAGGGGAGACTCCATGCCGCAGCATGCCAAGCGCGTGCTTGGGGCGCCATGCTGCAGGGGGTGCTCTGCCAGTTGCCAGGTGGGCGGCAGGCAGGGTGCCTTCAGTGGCATGCCTGCGGAGGGTCCGCTGGTCCCGCGGTTCCAGCGAAGCCGCAGGACCAGTGGACCTTCCGCAGGCATGCCTGGGGGAGGTCCACCGGAGACGCGAGACCAGCGAGCGGCAGAGTGCCCCCTGCGGCATGACATCATGCTTGGGGTGGCAAAATGTGTAAAGCCGCCCCTGTCGACTGCTTATCTCATAGTTTGTGTGGTGGAAAATGCACCAATACGTCTGTTAGTCTATAAGGTGCCACAGGACTTTTTGCTTCTTTTATAGATCCAGACTAACACGGCTACCTCTCTGATACCATTCAAATGGAATTGCCCTGGTCACGAAAATGGCTGCTGCCCAGAGCACACCCATGTTTCAAGTGTGACTTCTGTGGGGAGGTCACTAAGCAATAGATCACCTGGTGAGGGACTCTAAGCACCTGATGAGGCTGCCAGGGTTTCACCTGGCAAAGGAGATGGGAGGTTGTAAAAGAGAGGGTTTGTTGGTGGCCATTTTAGAGACAGAGAACGAGGGCACTAACTGCAGAAGAAAGAAAGGGAGAGAGATTGCCTGGTTCAGAAGAGGAGCCATGTGCGGGATTGGGAACCTGGGACCCCTGAGGGACTTTGACCTTCACCCAAAGCATACATCTGTATGGTGAGGAAAGTGAGGCAGATTTCTTATTGCTTTGTATAGATAAGTATATTTCTTGCACTAGCTACAGTAATGAGTAATTGGTTTTAAACCCTTTTGCAAAGCCCATGTGTCTATTTGCTTCACTATCACGACCCCCTGAAGAGCTGAACTGTAAACCCAGAGTGCTGACAAGTTTGGTAGTCTTGGGGGGTCAGCACTGTTCCTGGGGGCGAGGGCTGCTGGGCTCTCTGGTCCCATTTCTGTGAAGGGCAAACAGAAAAAGAGCCTGGGCCCAGGAAATGTGCCAGACAGGCCAAGGGGAGGAAAATGCTGCAGCCTACTCAGACTGAGGGACGCTTGAGAGCACAAAGGGCCAGTGGGGTGGGACCCAAACCCAGCCTCCTGGTGAGTGTCCAGCTGGGGGAGCTTTGCCAGGGCTGGGTGGGACAACATGAATAAACATCGTGCTTTTTGTCTCTTGTCTGAATGGGAGCCTTTTGCAAAGGCCCCAATGTCCAGAAGGATCAGACCAAACAGGTTTTTATTCCTGGGGGTGCTCGTGGCATTTCCAGAAAGATTCTTCTCTTCTTCCCAAAAGAACTGAAAACCATAATTTCAGCAACGTCAAAACATTTGGACATTTTCTAATGAAAGCGTTTTGACATTTCATTTTGATGCACCATTTTCTAAGCAAAACATTGACTGGAATCGAAAGGCCATTTCAAAAGGACATGCGAAAACCTGCCTTTGATCTGACTGAATTGTCTTTTTGATGCATCGTTTCAGCAAGAAATACAAAAAAATCTTCTGTTTTGGTTAGAAACAAACCAATTTTCTTTTCCTTGGTTTCTCGGTTTGACCACATAGAGTGGCTACATGGATGCTCTTACATCAGCGCAGCTGCATCGGCACAGCTGTGCCGCTGTAAGCTCTCCACTCTAGCTATGGCCTAAAGATGTAGAGAAATTGTATGAGGTTCAACCATACTGTCTGAGGAACAGCAGGCACTTCTGCTATTACAGGCTGGGTCATAATGCAGACTCTTTGGGGACCAGGTGACATTCAGCTGCTATGGGACACATCTGGAGCCAGTTCGACACAGAGAGTGACAGCCTCACACTAATACCGTCCCCTGCTGCAAAACAAAATCAGCCCCTGAAAACTGCAGCACAAGGTTTGCCGGATTTTGTAAACATTGTTACTCACACAAGGAGCTGCTAGGGTGCTAATGGGGCTCAAACTCAGGACCGTCCCTCTGTAAAGCAGATGTGATAACCACTGCATTGCATATTCATTTCAGCAAAAATGGGTTAGCCATTTTTGAACATGAGATCAGGGGGAAATACACTCATTTTCTCATGTTAAAAAAATTCCCAACCCCATTTTGCCACAAGCCTCTAGCGCCCTCATGCTTGGGAGCAGAGACTTGAAATTTTGCTGGAGGATAGGAGGGGGATTGATCTGGTGTCAGGGATGTGCCTTTTAGTGTTTCCATGAAAAATCACCCACATTTAGCCAGGCTATGAACATTTTAAAAATCTCAATTTGCAAATGCTCCATTCCCTCCCAGCGCCTACATGTGACCAGACAGCACGTGCACTCACTCTACAAAGTGACTGAGCATGCTCCAACCTGGCAGTGGCAGAAACCAAGCAGGATTTTCACATGCATCCGACGAAGTGGGTCTTCACCAACGAAAGCTCATGCTCCAAAACTTCTGTTAGTCTATAAGGTGCCACAGGACTCTTTGCTTCTTTTACAGATCCAGACTAACACGGCTACCTCTCGGATACTTTCTCTGCAATTGTTCCCAGCTGCTGTATTGCTGGGCACCAGAAATGAGAGCAGGGAGACTGTCTCACGTGCATTCTCAGTGCTCCCGCCAGCACATAGGCAGCATGGAGAAGGGTGACGGAGCCAAACTCAAACATTGGGGAAACAGGAGCTAGACCTAGGCGATGTAGGGGAGGGGAGTACATTCAGGGAGCCTGGAGGCAGGGAGACTGGGACTGAGTGGGCAAAGAGAACAAGACAGGATGCTGGGGGGAAATCATGAGGACTAGGAGGCAGGTGAGGACAGAAGAATAAGACTAGATGAGGAACTCACGTTGGGGGAGACTGGGATTGGCGGGAAAAGGACAATGGTACAAAGAGCCTGAGAGAGTGAGAAGTGGTAGGGAGACCAGGACATGAGCAAGGCAGAGAGGATAGAGACAGTAGAGTCTATGCCCACTGAAGCATACTTCCTCCCAAGCCTGGAATGGAATTCCACCATTCCTGAGTCTCTCCATTCCTCTCTGCTGGCCAATATCACTGAAACACACTGGGCCACAGAGACGATGATAGCCTACTACTGCTAGCAGTTACTCCATTAACTGCAGTGGCAGAGGATGGTATGGTGGGTCTAAAGGGTCCAGACCTGCTGATGACCCATGTGAAAATCAATATGGTGCCACATGAAGGAATTGTCACAGAAATGAGTTAATTAGAAAAATTAAACATTAAGAAGGATCTTGATTCCATGCTAATTAACAGTCAGATTATAGCCTATGTACACTGTCCATGGCCCTTTAAACAATAAGTGTGGCTTTCTATCATTTCTGTCCCATGAGACTTAATCTCTAGAAGCCATCTCCTTTATGTTTAGAAGATCAGAAGCACTTAGCAGATCCCTGTTGTAGCTTGATATTATCAAACAGTCCAGTGCTCATGAGACCTCCTGATACTGCAATCACTTTGTCCTACCTTGCCCAGCGGGGGGAAGACATTTCTCTGGCAGGTACTAGGTGTCATACATTGCACAGGGACTGGCAGGGGAATTTTCCACGTCTGGATAACAGATCATTACTTGGAAAACTTTCCCATGTGATTGTATGGGGAGAATCTTAGTTAGTGACAGTGTAAAACTGAGATTCTGAAGCAGATCTTTTTCAGTCCAGCTCCCATAAACATTTGGATAAGGCCCCAGGGTGTTCAAAGAAGGATGGTAAGGGACTGCTGGATGGATTCTAAGCTCTTTACCCCCCTTTACCAGACATGATTGTTCCCTCTCTTGTTCTCCACAATTTCAGTTCTTAGTAGGAGATCCTCAGGGCAGATGTACTCAGAACCACTAGCCTAGAGTAGGTCTAAGACTTAGATTTAGATATCAATGATTTCAGTTCTGCATTATACAACAAGACTTCTAATAGAAACAAAATTTGCTCTATTATCCAGTGTCACGGAGTGTGGGGGAGTCCGGTCCTGCACCCCTCTTCCTGGGACCCACAGTGACTTTTAGTCAGCCAGTAAAACAGAAGGTTTATTGGACAATAGGAACACAGGTTACAGCAGAGCTTGCAGGCACAGTCAGGACCCCTCCACTGAGTTCTTCTGGGCTTTCAGGGTGCTTGGATCCTAGCTAGGATACCCTGAATTCCACCCACACAGGTCCAAATCCAAACTCAAAACTGCTTCCCTCCTGCCACTCCCTTCCTTTGTCCTCCAGCCCCTACTCCATCACATCCAGTAGCAACACTCCTCAAATACCTATTTCCAATCTCTGTTAGTTTACTAAGAGTTGGAACCCATCTCCCTTGCCTAGCGAGTACTACTTACTTGAGGGTGAATCCCTCAGTCAAAAAATGACAAGTACAGTTCTACTGTCCTTGATTCACATAACCAGGAAAACAACACTTCATTACTCCTGCCCCAATAACAAAGAGACTGGAGATCCCAAAGCACCCAAAGTGACCATTTGGGCAAGCAGTCCCATCATGCTAGGGAGGGTGGATGAGCCCATGCAAACAAGATTAGCCTCTGAAATCTTTTTCTAAAGCTCACCACCAGATGTCAGGGTAGAGCTCATTCTGACGCTGCTTACATAGAAATGTCCCTGACAAGCAATTTCAGTTTTGGTGGCAAGTTTCTCCTTGTGTCACCTGGTGGATGTTGTCTCTTCAGCAAAGAACTATTGTCAGGGACTCCTAGCAGCTTTGTGATTATCCCTGTAAATATGCTGAGTAAAATGCATTGGTCAGGAGAAATGGTGGTGGTGGAAATAACAAAACAACAGTGTTACAGGATTATCTCTCTGTAACTCATTCCCCAGTCAGCTCCCCTGCGCAGAGACACTCCCATGGAATGCTGTTGATCATTCTATGCAGCTCTGGACGCTCGCTAATCAGCTGATATTTGAACCTTTCACCTCCACGCTGAGGGAAACAATCCAAAATTGCTAGAAAGTAATTAGTAAGTTAAAATTCATCTACTAAAAATGCCTGGTACCTGTGCCCCCAAATCACTGTGGTAAGTGCCTGGTGTGAGTCTGTCTTTAATCCTTTTTCATCTCTATTCATCCTTTTGTTACTCTGTGTGACTATTTAGGGATCAGTTTACAGCTTATGAATTTTGTGTGTGGTGATGAACTTTCTGTATGTCTGTTTATCAAGCTATGAACTCCATTTTGACTGTAAGGCTGGTCTTTGCTTCCCTGTTGTCTTCTCCATCTTGGACTAAAATTCCAAGGGCTGGTGGCCCTAGGCTACCAATGGAAGGTTGTTTAATTTTGATGATTGTCCATTCAAACACAGAATCCTTGGACACAGAGATGGTTGCTGCCTGGGGTACATCATTTTTCAATTCTAAACTCCACAGTGGGAGGTAACTAGCCAACAGATCTCCCCATGAGGGACTTTGATCACCTGATGAGGCTGATAAGGGGGTTACCTGACAAAGGGGTCAGAAGGTTATAAAAGAGAGGGTCTCTCAATGGCCCTTTTTGGGGGGAGGGGATAGAATGGAAGGAACTGATTGCAGAGGAGAAAGAGAGACTTCCTGATTTGGAGAAGCCATTTACACAAGGGGGACCTGGGACACCCCCGAGGACTCTGAATGGAGCCCAAAGCATACTCCCAAGTGGCAAGGTGTGATGCTCTGTATCTCAGGGCAATGCCCTACACCGCCATGTTCATCTTTATAAAATGATTATGTGCTATCCAATGCAAAGTTTGTTGTGTTGGGTGTCTTCGGAAGGCTCATGATGAACATGGTTGTTATAGTGTTGTTATAGTAATGTTACAGTAATTGTTACAGTAAGGTTATAGGTTATAATTTCATGTATACAGTTATGAGGATGGAAAAGGTATCCTTATGGCTTAAAGCAAAGCCCAGGCAAAAACTCTCCAAGAATAGAGAGGCTGTTCATACCTCATCAGGGCATGTATGGGACAAACCCAGTCCAGCCTCACAGGAACAAAGGATGCTGGCCTAGGCAGCAACAAAAGGATCTGTTGGACTCTCAAGTGAGTCACCCTTCCTCCTTTGGTCAGTTTGGGACTGCGATGAGGTAATGCTCACCCGAATCAAGGGGGACAAAGCCAAGAGAGAAGAAAGGACATGATAAATGGGAGAGACACTTGCCATGATCGCTCGCTCTCTTCCACCTACATCTTCAGACACCACCACCACCAAGCAACTGAAGCACTGATCAAAGGGGAAAGCCTAACTGAAAGGCAACCAGCCAGCATGTGGTGAGAAGCATCTAAGTTTGTAAGGACATTGAAAGGGTTAAGATCAGCTTAGAATGCATTTTGCTTTTATTTCATTTGACCAAATCTGACTTGCTATGCTTTGACTTATAATTACTTAAAATCTATCTTTATAGTAAACAAATCTGTTTGTTTATTCTACCTGAAGCAGTGCGTTTGGTTTGAAGCATGTCAGAGGTTCCCTTGGGATAACAAGCCTGGGACATATCAATTTCTTTGTTAAATTGACAAACTCATATAAGCTTGCAACATCCAGTGGGCATAATTGGACACTGCAAGACGGAGGTTCCTAGGATTGTGTCTGGGACTGGAGATATTGGCTAGTGTCATTCGCTTGCACAATCCAAGGAGCAGCTTACATGCTGGAGGCTGTGTGTGAACAGCCCAGGAGTGGGGGTTCTCGCAGCAGAGCAGGGTAAGGCTGGCTCCCAGAGTCAAAGAATTGGAGAGGCCTAGCAGATCACTGGTCTGGATAATACCAGAGGGGAATGTCACACAAGGAAATGCGCATAGGTGTGTTGTTGTTTTGTCTAAATCTGTATATTTCTTGTGATAGTTAAAGAAAGGAGTGATTGGTTTTGGGAATCCTTTGCAAAACTCATGTGTCTGGTTTCTTCTTCCACTATCACTTGTCCCTGAAGAGGTGAACTGTAACTCCAGAGTGCTCATAAGATTGGAGGTCTGAGAAAGGATGATGTTAGCACCTAGGCCTAAAAGCTCTAAGCATTCTTCCCAGTTATACTAAGGGACTGTTAGTATATTGGCTGGAGTCCCATGAAGCTTTGCAAAAAGTAAAGCTACAAGAGAGAATTTACACTTACTAGTGGACAGAAGTTAAACGCCTTGTAGAATGGAAATATGTTTAAAAGCATGCATAACTTATATTTACAGCTGCTTAAGGTTGTTTCTGTGCTTTATGATTGGCTATGCTTTGTGAATAACAAGTTATGAAGTTCTAATCGAAACAGCAAGCCAGGGCATATTGGATGGAAATAGTTAAGCGGAACACTATTCACCTTGCAGATGCATGACCGCAGTTGACATTAACATAAGATTGGACAATGTATTAAATGTTCCAAACCATAAAGGACAAAATGAAATGATGGGTTACAGATTTGTTTATTGTTAAGCAAGTTAAAGTTGTTATGATGGAAGTATAGGCCCGATGGAACATGATATTTGATAATGATTGGATGATATACAGCTAAGCACAAAGTATTGAATGAGCTAAACAAGGGGTCTATAAAGACCTAGAGATTGCAAACCAACTCAAGCCAGGGTGAGCTGGTGGGCGCCTGATTGCCTTTCTGTTTGTGCTGACTATTTTTAGATGTCTAATCTTTGATTAAACCAGTTGAACTTGCCTATTTGATGTCTCATCGATCAATCAATCAAAACAAACCCATATATTGTACTGTCTTATCTACTAGGCAGGCTGGGGGTCAACCTGGTCCTGGGGCAGCTGTGCTGTGGGGTCTCATTTCTGTGAAGGGATAACAGACAGACAGGCTGGACCCAGGAATGTGTCAGAAAGACCAAGGGGCAGGACAAGTGTTGCAGTCTATTCAGACCAAAGGACACTTGAGATTTCAACAGTCCAGTGAGGTGGGACCCAAATCCAGCAGGCTGGTGAGTGTCCAGCTGGGGGAGCTTTTCCAGGGCTGGGTGGGACAACATAAATAAATACCATGTCACAGTCCCTCTCCTACACCTGTGGCTGCTCCTGGTCTCTTGCCCCAAACGGGAACCACACACAGGTTCCAGAAGGATCAGACCAAATGGGTTTGTCATTCTTTTGAGGGCTTGCAACATTTTCAGAAAGGTTTTTCTCATCTGGCCAATGGAATCTGAGTGCTGGGGGTGTCCACAGAAAGGGGCAGAATGGCGGCGGGTGGGGGATGGCGGCTAAGGTTCTGGCTACCAGCTGGGATTTTCAAATACCTGTACAGCACCCCTGCCCACATAGTCAATTCAGCTGGGATCCAGTCAGGTCAGGGCGCAGCTAACTCACCAGGCGTCAAGTAAGCCCTTCACCTAAGACGAACTCACTGACTGATTCAGAGACAACAACAGCTGCCCCAGACTCTGCACTGCATGCTGATTAGAAAGGGCCCGGAGGTATGATTGTGGTATGAAGTTATCTGGATCTGAGCCACACCTACCCCAAGTGTGTGACCAAAGCTAAGAGACGCATGGGCACCTTTAGGGATCCAACATGTGTCACTTCAGTGCTGAGTTGTGTAGGTTGTGGGGCACAGGGATCTTCTTGCCATGGAGGTCGTCAACAATGAGGTGAGAGGTGAGAATAGTCTTGTTTTTAAAGATGAGTGAGTCAGAGTATAGTGTTAGATGGAAACCTATGAGTAGGAATGAGAGGGGTTATAAAAGGATGTGAAGGGGTTTTAAAATGTAACAAACATTGAGCGGAGCAGGCTCAGTGTTTGAGCATGAAATCGGTGAGGGTAGCTCCTGTGCAGTACAGCTCACCTAAACACAAGGTCTGTCCTAGCAAAGAGACGGCCTTAGATGCTGTCCTACAATTGTCATGTGCCCCATTCCCTAAGTGATGTGCACTATCTGCAAGGCAGAGTGCAAGAACGGGTGTTCTAGGCATATTAGGTCATCAGTCAGAGAGGGCAGAGTTCAAATTGCTTTGACATGTACCTGACCTCTGAATTTTCTGGGTTGTCAAAGTTGAAGTTTGAAATACCTTAACACTGTGTTTCCTGGTTTTCAGAAGTTTAAGTTTTGTGGAACTCAATATTCTTCTAGGGCACAAGATACCTCTGGGCAACCTTTACTCAGCATTAATGAAGTTTTTTGTCAGTGAATTTCCTAGTTCTTTTAACAGGAAGAAAAATGTTTGGTGTAGGAGTTAATAGTAATTTAGGTGGTTGTGGTTCTTACCTGAGTTTGCAGCTGATACGCTGCTTTGACTAGGTAGTAACAACAAAAAGACTTAGCTCTGGTAAAGTACTTTTCACTAATAGATCTCAAAGAACTTCATTTCATCCCCTTTATACAGTTGGGAAACTGAGGCCCAGAAAGAGGAAATGATTTACATAAGGGCACTAAGTAGGGCAGTGGCAAAGTCAGGATTACTCCCAGTCCAACCACAGTTGCTGTGTGATGCCTCAGTGCTCCTTCCCGCTCCTGTACGTTTTGCTATAGTGGAATGATGCTAATGGTCATGCTTTGAAATGTTTGCAATGTGTAGCTGCTGA
Source organism: Gopherus flavomarginatus (assembly GCF_025201925.1). Classification (NCBI taxonomy): domain Eukaryota; kingdom Metazoa; phylum Chordata; order Testudines; family Testudinidae; genus Gopherus; species Gopherus flavomarginatus. Next base: position 36,208,476 of record NC_066621.1, on the reverse strand, counting down.
GAGGGCCTGAGAGAGCAATCTCAGGCATTGTCTACATCCCAAAATCTTGACAGTTCTATTACATGTTACAGTAACTTGAAGCACATACAAGAAAACCGGGGTGTCTCTCTCCTTCTCCACACCCCTCCTCATCATTCCCCACAAAGTGTCCCAACACGCACCCCAAGATTTCCAGCTCTCCCCCCCGCCTTCCATACTATTAAGGCATTAGTTGGAACTGTAGAAGCCACTAGAGAGAAGTTGCTTCTTTCTGCATTATGCTGGTGCATACACAGGCAGCAGTTTGGCCGCACACTACCTCAGATTACATAACCCGGGCTGCACTCTGAGCGTGGCCCCTCACCCCCACTACTCACCCCCAGCTGAGTCCCCCACCCCTACTTCAGCCTGCCTTTCCCAGCCATGCTCCAGGCCTTCCTAGTCTACCCCCACTTCAAACCAGCCCATCCACCCCACAGAGAGGTGAGGTGCACTTTAATTAATCATTTCCTGGTTTTCAGGTGTTTAAATGTGTATTACCTTCATCCTGCCCCCTCTAATCCTGGCTCACATTCGGGGGTGAAGAGAGAGGCAGGAGAAGAAGGGGATCAAAGTACAAAAGAATAGCACAAGTACATAGGGACAAAATCAGAAAGGTTAAAGCACAAAATGAGTTATTCCTAGCAAGGGACGTAAAAGACAGTAGAGTGAGTTTTTATAAATATATTAGGAGCAAGAGAAAGATAAAGGAGAGCTAAAAACACAGGAAGGCTAAGATATTTTGCTTTGGTCTTCACTAAAATGGTTCACGGTGACCAGATACTTAACATAGTTAACATTAATGACAAGGGAGAAGGAACACAAACCAGTATAGGGAAAGAACAGGTTAAAGGATATTTAGATAAGTTAGATTTATTCAGACAGAAGGAGCTAATTAAATTCATCCTAGGGTACTTAAGGAACTAGCTGAAGCAACTGCTAGCAATTATCTTCAAGAACTCATGGAGCATGGAGGAGGTCCCAGAGGACTGGAGAAGGGCAAACACAGAACCTATCTTTAAAAAAAGGAACAAAAAGGACCCAGGAAATTACAGACTAGTCAGCCGAACTTCAATGCCTGGAAAAATACTGGAACAATCAATTTTCAGCACTTGGAGGACAGTAGGGTCATAAGGAATAGGCAACATGGATTTGTCAAGAACAAATCATGCTAAACCAACCTAATTTCCTTCTTTGTTGGGATTACTGGCCTAGTGGATAGGGGTGAGCTATAGATGTGATAGATCTTGTTTTTAGTAAGGTTTTCAACAGTCCTGCACAATATTCTCATAAGCAAACTGGGGAAATGTGGTCTAGACAAAATTGCTAAAAAGTGGGTGCACAACTGGTTGAAAGATGGTACTCAAAGACTAGTTATCGATGGTTCGCTATCAGATTGGGAAGACATAGTGGGGGTCCCATATCTAGTGTTCTGGGTCCAATACTATTCAATATTTTCATTAATGACTTGGGTAACTGAGTGGAGGGTATGCTTGTAATATTTGCAAAGGATACCAAGGTGGGCAGGGTTAGAAGCACGTTGGAGAACAGGTTTAGAATTCAAAATGACCTTGACAAATTGGAGAATTGGTCTTAAATTAGCAAGATGAAATTCAGTAAAGACAAGTGTAAAGCAGGGCCAAGTTAACTCTCCTGTGGGCCATAGGCTATTAGATTTTGTGGGGCCCCTGTATACAAGCCTTTTTCCTAGGAGGGAGTTTGATGCAGGAGGAGGCTCCCGTTGGTTCCTGGCAAATGGGAGCTGCGGGGAAAGTGCGGGGGGTAGAGGCAGTGCACGAAGCTGCCTCTCCCCACCTCCGACAGGAGCCGCAGAGACATACTAGCAGCCAGCACTTCCGGGAGCAGTGTGGGGCCACAGCATGAAGGGAGCCTGCCTGAGCAGCCTGGAATTGGAGATCACTGCCTGTGATTTATTTTTGCGGAACCCCCCTTGAGCTGGGGACCTAGGCTGCAGTCCCTTAAGCCCTGGCCTTAATCCGGCCCAGGTGTAAAGTACTGCACTTAGAAGGAAAAATCAAATGCACTACTACAAAATGAGGAGTAACTGACTAGGTGGTAGTGCTGCTGAAAAGGACCTGGGGTTATAGTGGATTGAAAGTGAGCTAATCATGTGATGCAGTTTCAAAAAGGGCTAATATCATTCTGGGGTGTATTAGCGGAAGTATTGTACATAAGGAATGGGAGGTAATTGTCCTACTTGGTACTGTTGAGATCTCAGCTAGAGTATTGTGTCCAGTTTTGGGGCCAGACTTTAGGAAGGATATGGACAAATTGAAGAGAACCCAGAGGAGAGCAACAAAAATGATAGAAGGATTAGAAAACCTGACCTAGAGGAAAGGATACAAAAAATGGGCAAGTTTAGTTATAAGAAAAGAAGACTGAAGGGGATACTGATAAATCTTCAAATACATTGAGGGCTGTTCTGAAGAGGATGGTGTCAATTCTTCTCCATGTTCACTGAAGGTAGAACAAGTAATAAATTTAATCTGCTGCCCAGAACCTAGCACATACATAGAGGGGAGAAATACTGGGCTGATAGCCCACCCCTTCCTCTATCCCCACCCCATGTCACCCCTCATATTGTCGAATCACTCCTGTCTTCTACTCACTCAATCCCCCCAGTCATCTCTTTTCCCCTGTACCTGAGCCCCCAAACTCCTTTTCCCACCCCTACCACCCATTCCCATTTATCTCCCCATAACCCCCCATCTCTCACTCCAGACCCAAACCCCTCACCCCTATTCCAGCCTCCTCTGCCACTCCTAATCACCCCTCCCTTCCCAGCAAGCATTCACATGTGTAATTTATTTTCTTTTCAAAAACCACTTGAGTGCCTTCTGAATCATTTCCTTTCCTCAGATTACATTTCTCCAAAATAATAATAAAAAAAAGCCTTGACAGAGACAGATTTTAGCCAAATGTTTACAGTCCATTCACAGATTCCTGCCCTGGGTGGGTTTCAGATGCCAAAGTTGCTAGAATCTGTGAACTTTAAGAATTGCTATTTTAATGTTTTTCAGAGGGGGCAGGGAATCGTATTTCAGGAACCCTCTACTCAAATTACCCCAAATTTGGATCACTGAACCTACTCCACACCCCTATGAGGCACAGCAAATTTCAAGACAACCCATGTAATTACGGGGATTTTCGAACCCTTAGGAGAATCATCCGTTAAACAGGAAAAACTTCCCAATCTTAACCATAGCAGACTGGCACTCCACTGTAATATTGCATGAAATAGATCATCATCAGTTGCTTTGCTGTCCCCAAATCCGCAGCAGGGGGAAACGCTGAAAGGAGGAGTTTTAGGAAGGAGAGAGGAAAGGGTCCCTGCACATCCATCTGCAGTATAGACAGCTCCAAAAGATGTGAGGGGGCCCATTTATCTCAGTGTGAAGGACAGTGCCTATGGAGATGATACACCCTGAGACAATAGCTCCAGTCATCTCAGTGGGTGTTCTCAGTACCCCGTGCTCCCCCGGGTCAGTGTTTGGGAGCCTGTGCTAGGCACCAAGCCTGCCCATTCTCATCTCCTCATCCCAGTCTCAGCACTGTGCACTTGGTGCATGCTCCTAGCATGCCTGGACTCAGCTCTCCCCGCAAGAGGGGAGGGCTTCCTCAGCTGCTGGCTTGCATGGGGGGCTAGGGAGAAGGGGCTCAGACCCCTTCGGAGTAATAGGGGCCCCAAGATCTTGGCTCCACATGGAGGGCAGAGCAGGAGACAAGGCAGAGACACCCTCAGAGGGGCAGCCCTCCCAGATCCCAGCTCAGAAGCACTCAGTCCAGGGGATTAAAAGAGAACTTTATCGGGGGTTGGCAGAGAAGAAGCAGAGAAACTAGAATAAACTTGGGAAAGCAAGCAATTAATTACCAAAACCTATTAGATAAGGCTTCCTCCCCACCCCTTTGGTGTCTTACTCATCCACATCTCAGTCCTCCTCTGGCAGATGTCAGTGGCTTCCCTCCCCAGCAATCTCTGTCGCAGTTTGTTGTCCAGAGATGGAGGAATCTGACATTTCTGGCAGGTCAGTGTTTCCCGTGGTGCTACTGGGAGCTGATGAGATTTGTGTAAGAATTTTGGGTTTTATGATAAAAGCATGAAACTTGACAGTCTTAGGGCTTGATCTAATGAGGATTCTCAGATATGGGGGCATCACCAGCTCATGCCAGGTTGGCTCTGACAGCCATATGAAATTCTAAGATGTATTTTTTCTACTGATGTTTTTTCTGATACTGATTGTTTATGGTATTAAACCACCCAGTGGGTTTTCATTTTTGTATATTTATATTCCTATTGTCTTAGGTGTCCTAAAAATTAAAGCAATGAATTATTATGGATTGAGATGGGGGAGTCAATAAGCGGACCGCAGGCCAAATCTAGACCTCCAGATGCTTTTAAACAGATCCCAAATCTTTTTGTTTTTTATTATTATTATTATTATTATTATTATTATTATGTCTGATGTCTGGACCTTGACTATACATTGAACAAGAAATTTGGACCTTGACAAAAAGTAATTGACTTCCCCTGACTTGACATCATACAAGTATATTAAGAATTAACATGCTCGGTAGCATGCCACTAGGGAGTATTCATTAAAAAGTTAATGCTATAGAAAAATAACACAATCAGTTGAAAAGTTTATGTCCATGACCAGAAAGTTACATTTCTCTTTGCTAAGAATGATATTTCAGATTGATCTAGACGTAAAAGATGTTGCTGAGTGTCAAAAAGTTTGAATTAAAAAACAAGAAAGTTGTTCACAGGCCTCCATGTATTGAAACGTCGCATTCCCTGCCATTTTTCCAGGAGGAGAGCTGTAACTGGGTCTTGGAGATTTCCCTTGCAGGAGGTCTGTGGAACAAGGAGATTGTTTTGCTTGGTGGGCTCCATTAATGGCTTGGTTTTGTCTTGGTTTGTCTGTTACAAACATCGTTTGCTGCTGCCGCCCAATCTTCTCAGCTTCCCTAACAGAGACAATCACAGAAGGATTGGCAATGTTTTTGGTGTCCAGTTTAACTAAGTCTACACTCTCTTCTGACAGGGGCAGCAAGCTGCGGGGGACGGCCTGCTGGTCGCTGCGAGGGCAGCAGGCAGAAGGCTTTCGGAGGCATGCCTATGGGAGGTCCGCCGGTCCTGCAGCTTCGGTGGCAATTTGGCAGTGGACACGTCAATGGCGTGGCACCGGTGGACCTCCCGCAGTCATGCCACCAAAAGCCTCCTGCCTGCCGTGTTTGGGGTGGCAAAAAGCATAGAGCCGCCCCTGTCTCCTGAGAAGGGGTTGCCCCTGTGTCAAGGTTCCCTCCCCACTCTGAACTTTAGGGTACAGATGTGGGGACCTCATGAAAGACCCCCTAAGCTTATTTTTACCAGCTTAGGTTAAAAATATGCTGCCACTACCAAGCGTTTCAACCAAATATTTATGGAGAACCACTTGGACCTCTGCCTTTTCCCAAATATCTCCCAAGTCCCTAACCCCCTTTTCCTGGGTAGGCTTGAGAATATCCCCTCACCAATTAGTCCTGGTGAACACAGATCCAAACCCTTGGATCTTAAAACAATGAAAAATCAATTAGGTTCTTAAAAGAAGAATTTTCTTAAAAGAAAAGGTAAAAATTATCTCTGTAAAATCAGGATGGAAAATAACTTTACAGAGTAATCAGATTCAAAGAGCCCAGAGGAAACCCCTCTAGCCTTAGGTTCAAAGTTACAGCAAACAGAGGTAAACCCTCTAGCAAAAGGAACATTTACAAGTTGAGAAAACAAAGATAAAACTAATATGCCTTGCCTTGCTGTTACTTACAAGTTTGAAATATGAGAGACTTGTGCAGAAAGATTTGGAGAACATGGATTCATGTCCGGTCCCTATTAGTCCTAAGAGTGAACACCCCCCAAAACAAAGAGCACAGAAACAGAAGCTTTTCCTCCCGCCCAAGATTTGAAAGTATCTTGTTCCCTTATTGGTCCGTTGAGTCAGGTGACAGCCAGGTTACCTGAGCTTCTTAACCCTTTATAGGTAAAAGGATTTTGATGCCTCTGGCCAGGAGGGATTTTATAGTATTGTAAACAGGAGGATTGTTACCCTTCCCTTTCTAGTTATGACCCTGTCTTCTATGATGTCAACAAGTGCCTTGACATGTCATGCCAAAGAAACCTGAACACGTTTCACCTGCTCACAGTGCTTTGTGTTAGACCCTTTTTGGTTGGTTCATCTCTCTAGTGAAGTTTCAAATTCTCCTATCAGCCTGGCCACCCCTTGGCCCACTGTCATTGAGGAAAAAGGGCCTCTAGACATTGTGCTGACCAAGAGCTCCACCATCCCCTTTGATTATGGCATTATTTTGCTCATGAGCTTGGCCGAGTGCTATTGCAGAGCAAACGTTGTGGCTTGCAAATTGTGAAGATCACCTTTAGGAATGCTCTAGCTGTGTCTGAGTGCACTGTATGAAGGGTAACCATATCTCAGAGGTGAACAGTCACCCAATGAGTATAATTACTGTGATCTAATGCAAAGAACCAGGGTTGTAGCTTTCCAAGATGTTCAATGTATGGAGCAAAGTTTGCCAGGCAGATTGACAGCACATAGGTCAATACAAGACGCTCCCGATGAAGTCTGGCATGCCAGAAGTGGAACATAGGGTTTTCTAGTTTTTGCTTCATTTATCCTACCCCATGGTGGCCTCATCTTCCTTGAGACATTGGGTAGACTGCATGTGTGCATTCTTCAGCAAGATGTACAGACCGCTGGCAGTTGCTTCATGGGCATGCCTAGTACGTGTGACATGAGATACTTTCAAGAAGTCAGCTGTTCCTGGGGAGTCCACTTTGGCTTCCATCTCTCTAGTATCTTCTAGCCAATTGCCAGTCTCCAATGAGCTTTAGACTTGTCATTTCTAGTTCCAGCTTAATGACAAATTTGTCCTCTCCATCCCCAGCAGACCAGAACCACTGTATCTGTTTGGTTAACAGTGAAAAGGGGCTGCTCCACAGCAAGTGTATTTTCTCTGTAGTTCTTCTTTCTCAGTTCTTTTTTGTTAGTGTGTTTGTTTCTCAGCCCTTTTATATGTGGTGCTGTTAAACTTGATGTAGCAGGCCTTATGCCAACATCCAGTGTTCTTGTTTAAAGTCTTTGCAATTCCATCACCATCATCTAATCTGTACATGTCTGTGGCTAAGGGAGTCAGAAGGGACAAAGGGTGATGGGAAATGAGTGGGTGATATTGGGAACCAGAAGGGGCCAGAGATGATGCAGAGGTGGGGGGAGCCTGGAGAGGCAGTGGGGGCCAAGGGACATGGGGGGATGGATGGAGAAGCAGAGGCAGTCAGGGGGGCTGGGTGTGGGGGCTGGGGAAGGCAGCAGGGGCCAGTGGTGATGAAGAGATGGGGAGGATCCTGGAGAGGCAGTGGGGGACAAGGGGAATGGGGAAGCAGCAGGGGTCAGAGGAATGAGTGAGGAACAGGAAAGCAGTGGGGACCAGGGGCAATAAGGGTGTGTGTGGAGAGCCCAGGAAGGCAGCGGAGCCAGGGATGCCAAAATACAAATTCACACAGGGCACCGTTTGCCATAAGACTGGTCCTGATCTAGCTACTGCCTCTCACAGAGGTGGATTTACTACAGCGATAGGGGAACCCCTCCTGAGGCCATAGTAAGCGTCTGCATTGGAGTGCAGCAGTGTTTAAGGGTTGATGTAGCCAGAAAGGTCTGGTGGTTCCACTGTAGCACAAACCCGGGGCCTTCTTCAGGTAAAGCAGCTGTGATAAACATTACATCGGGGTAGGCAACCTATGGCACGTGCGCTGAAGGTGGCACGCTAGCTGATTTTCAATGGCACTCACACTGCCCAGGTCCTGGCCACTGGTCCAGGGGGCTCTGCATTTTAATTTAATTTTAAATGAAGCTTCTTAAATATTTTTAAAACTTTATTTACTTTACATACAACATTAGTTTAGTTATATATTATAGACTTATAGAAAGAGACCTTCTAGAAATATTAACATGTATTACTAGCACGTGAAACCCTAAATTAGAGTGAATAAATGAAGACTTGGCACACCACTTCTGAAAGGTTGCTGACACCTGCATTACATTGTGGCATCTCACAAGAAGACTCCAAGCATCTGGCTCAATGGTAAAGAAGAGAGGAGTTCCTCTCCCCCACTAGGAGAAGTGACACATGAGAAATGGTCTCCCAAAAAATCTAGCAAAACCCCTCCACATTAAAATTGACAGAGACACATCTACAGACTCCAACCTTCCTCTAGGAAGACCAACTTTTCTCCGCAGCCCAGAGAGGTAACTAGGTAACTAGAGCTAGAGGCACTCAATAATCCCTCTTTTCATCAATGGTCTTAATTAGAGCCAAGCAAATGATTGATGTTTTCATTCAGGGCCCAAACCAAAAAATCAAGAGCAAAAATGTGGGTTGATTTGAACCGAAACTGATTTTTTTTCATTTCGTTTCGGATGGTTTGGGGTGTTTTTCCATGTCTTTTTGAGGTATTTTTAATTAGCTAAATTTCTAAACAAACTACCCTTCAGAAATGAAAAGTTGTAAGGTTTTATTTTGAGATGATCAGAATGGGCCATTTAACTTTAAAAAATCCGCCCCCCTTTGTTTTTGGCCAAAACTATTCACTGAATTCAACCCAAATTTACAAGTAGTTTCAATGACCTGTACAATGTATTTTTTGGTGAATTTATTCTTGAGCAATTTTTTTGAAAAAAACCACCCAGCTCCAGTCTTAATTTCAAAATTCTGGATCATTCTCTGATTGTTTTCTTTGCTTTCCCTGCCCTCCGTTTTGTCATGATGACTCAGGGACCTTCAAATCTTCTGTCTGATGCCATATCTAGCCAGAACAGGTAGGGAAGTTAAGGAGAGCCAACTAAAGGTATGATGTCAGTGCACATAGGTTATAGTATGTTCTGGAGTAAAGTAGCCTTTGTTCTGTGTAACTTAATCCTCTGTTTGCCAGAAGCTGGGAAAGGGCAACAGGGGATGGATCACTTGATGATTACCTGTTCTGTTCATTCCCTCTGAAGCACCTGGCATTTGCCACTGTCAGCAGACAGGCTACTGGGCTGACTGGACCATTGGTCTGGCTCAGATTGGCCATTCTTATATTCTTTTTGCCTCCACACTCTATGATGTGCAACCCATCATTTCTTCCATTCTTTGTTTGTGTTGATAGACAAGCTGGGGCTTGAGTCCCTCAAGCTTCAAAAGCCTGGTAATTATGCAGTTAATTCCTGGGGCTGCTGGTGGTGTGGAGTCAGCCTCTGGTAGGTGTCTCTGTACTAGCAAGGAGCATTTCTGCACCACCTAGAATGGCTGAGTCATTAAGGTGTGGGCCTTAAATTCCTGTGGATGTGTGCCCCATGTGGGTTTGAGTCCCACTGTTAGTACAGCTGTTCTTTTATCCCTCTCAAAAGCAAGGTCTTCTCTATTTAACAACAAGGATATAGGTTTCAGAGATGGCGGGTCATTTCTCAGGACTTTCTCTACCTAGAAACCATCTGGGCAGATCTTTGGAACGATTGATTAGAACCATTTTCCTATTCCTCAGTTCTTAAGGTAATGGCTAAGCAATGAATTAATTGCAGTCCTCCTTTGAACAACAGTTTATGTTAAAATTCCATAGTAAGGCAGTTGAAGGTGGTTGGGGTGGGGCTAATGTGCTGTACTGTCTGCTCCATGGACTTAGCAGTTATTTCAGTCTGACAGTTCAGACTAGCCAATGGTGCTTCCAGGCTGAGGTCTGGGTATGTGACTATTTCAGTTTGTGTGTGTGATTTCTTGCCTGAAATAATTACACCAATACAATCGCTGGGAGTAAACTATGCTGGTACAAGCAGCACTTAATTTGTGCCAGGGTTGAGCGCAGCGCCTCTGCTCTTGGCATTTCATAGCCCCAGCACCTCTGACCTTGCTGTTTCAGTTATGAATGTAAAAAAAAAAACTGCTTGAGCCCCAGCACCCATTTCATTACAAATTAAGTACTGCATACAAGGCAACTTTATACTGATATAATTACATCTGTACCTCTATAGCTATCCTGGGATAGTATCCTTTTCTTCCAGACAAGCCCTTAAGGAGCTTCAGTTAGCTCAGGAATGTGACTTTAGGGCTGAGAGATTGTAATGCGAGCTGGAATTCAAAGTTCATCTCCGATTCATGGGGGATTTTGCAAAGGGGCATTTCTCATGAAGCTGTTGTTAGAACATGAGTGACTGAAATTCTCTTAATTCCAAAGAGATATAAATGAAAAAATCATGGATCTCACTCTGATTGTTTTGTGCTGTTTATTTCTTCTTTGCCCTGGTCTACATTTAAAATTTAGATCGATCTAACTACGTTGTTCAGAGGTGTGAAAAATTCACACTCCTGTGTGCCACAGTTAAGCCGAACTAACCCCTAGTGTAGATACAGCCACGTTGATGGAAGAATTCTTCCAGCAACCTAGCTACCACTGCTCAGGGAGGTGGGTTACCTACATCACTGGAAAAGTCCCCTCTGTTGATATTGTCATAAACAGATAGCTAAGGGTTAATGTCTCTTTCACCTGAAGCACCTGACCAGAGGACCAATCAGGAAACCAGATTTTTTCAACTTTGGGTGGAGGGAATTGAGTGTCTGAGTCTTTTGTCTTTGTTTTCTGTCTGCCTGCTTTCTCTGAGCTTTGGAGAAGTAGTTCTACTTTCTAGTCTTCTGTTTCTAAGTGTAAGGACAAAGAGATCAGCTAGTAAGTTATATGGTTTCTTTTCTTTGGTATTTGCATGAATATAAGTGCTGGAGTGCTTTGATTTGTATTCTTTTTGAATAAGGCTGTTTATTCAATATTCTTTTAAGCAATTGACCCTGTGTTGTATCATCTTAATACAGAGAGAACATTTGTACTTATTTTTCTTTCTTTTTATATAAAGCTTTCTTTTAAGACCTGTTGGAGTTTTCTTTACTTCAGGGAAATTGAGTCTGTACTCACCAGGGAATTGGTGGGAGGAAGGAATCGGGGAGATCTGTGTGTTGGATTGCTAGCCTGATTTTTGCATTCCCTCTGGGGGAATAGGAAAGTACTTTTTGTTTCCAGGATTGGGAACAGAGAGGGAGATTCACTCTGTTTGGATTCACAGAGCTTGTGTCTGTGTATCTCTCCAGGAGCACCTGGAGGGGGGAAGGGAAAAAGGATTATTTCCCTTTGTTGTAAGACTCAAGGGATTTGGGTCTTGGGGTCCCCAGGGAAGGTTTTTCAGGGGGACCAGAGTGCCCCAAAACACTCTAATTTTTTGGGTGGTGGCAGCAGGTACCAGGTCCAAGCTGGTAACTAAGCTTGGAGGTTTTCATGCTAACCCCCATATCTTGGACGCTAAGGTCCAAATCTGGGACTAAGGTTATTACATGAGTGGCAGCTGGTGGGAGATAGACAGAATCCAGAAGCCAGTAGAAATATTATATTTTTCTTTTCTCTGCTAAGGGCTTTTTAGCAGAGAGAAACAGTTGGTTTTAAAAGGGAACCAGAGAGAATTTTTTTTTCTGCTCTCTCTGGCAGTTTGTGGCTTGCATGTTAAGGGTCTTTTGTCATGCAATAGCCCTCCCATTAGGAGGCAAGTACCAGCACTTATAGGCATGCAAATAAAGTGGTTTTTCTGGTTTCCTTTCATTGAACATTAGCTAGAGAGAGAAAAGGAAAATTAGCTAAAGGCACTGTTGCTAGGCAGACTTCAGGAGGCAACAGAGAACCTGCAGTTCAGAAGATAAACACCGGAGGGCACCCCAACACAAGAAAACAGGAATCATGACTTCTAAGGCAAAAATTGAGGCCGAAGAACAAATCAAAGAAGCTGAACACAGGCGACAACTGGAAATAAAACAAAAAGAGATGGAGATGAAAGAAAGAGAAGAACAGATCAAAGAGGCAGCCTACCAAAGAGAACAGGCAGCCAAAGAGGCAGCCAAAGAGGCAGCACACAAAAGAAAACTAGAAGAAGAAGAGGTGGCCTACCGAAGGAAACAAGCAGAAGATGAGTTGGCCCACAGAAGGAAGCAAGAAGAAGAGGAGGCGGCCCACCGCCGAGACATGGAAAAACACCAAAAAGAAATGGAAAAACAACAAAAAGAAATGGAAAAAACAACAAAAAGAGAATGAAGAGAAGGAAAAACAGAGAAAACATGAACTGGAGATGGCAAAAGCTGGGCTGCCTGTGCCAGCCAACCCTAACAACCCGGCGCCAAATATTGCTCCACAGCACAGGAAATTTCCCACCTACAAGGCAGGTGATGACACCAAGGCCTTCTTGGAAAACTTTGAAAGAGCCTGTCTTGGGTACAGCTTCCCCGAAGACCAGTACATGGTAGAATTAAGGCCACACCTCAGTGGACCTTTAGCAGAGGTGGCAGCTGAAATGCCTAAGCAGCAAATGAATGACTATAAACTTTTTCAAACCAAGGCCAGATACAGGATGGGGATAACCCCAGATCATGCCCGTCGGCGCTTCAGAACCCAAAAGTGGAAACCAGAGGTGTCATTTCCCAAACACACCTACTACATTGCAAAAAACTATGAGGCCTGGATAACAGGAAACAACATTCAAACCTTGGAAGAACTGAACCTCCTCATACAAATGGAGCAGTTCTTGGATGGTGTTCCTGAAGACATCACACGGTACATACAAGATGGAAACCCCAAGAATATCGCTGAGGCGGGGGAGATTGGAGCCAAATGGATGGAACTGGCAGAAAGCAAGAAAGCTACTGTCAAGGGGAACGATTACCCCAGGGGGCACACAGACCATAAACCCTACAACCGAGGACAGCCAAAGACCCCACATACCACCCAAGTAAAGCCACAGATACCCTACCCTTCAACCTCACCAGTCTCCAGTAACTCACCTCGGCCCAGTGACCCATCAGATGGAAGATGCTTTAAGTGTAATGAACTGGGACATATCAAGGCCAAGTGTCCCAAGAACACCATGCGAGTGCAATTCATTACACCACCATCACACCAAAGATCCCCAGGCCCGGATGCCTCTCAAATACCCTTGGAGCGAAGGGAAAATTTGAGAGTGGGCGGAAAGAAGGTTACTGCGTGGAGAGACACGGGGGCACAAGTGTCAGCTATCCACCAATCCTTCGTTGACCCCAAATTCATCAACCCAAAGGCCAAAGTTACAATTTACCCCTTCATGTCACAAGCTGTAGACTTGCCTACAGCTCAACTGCCTGTCCAGTACAAAGGCTGGTCAGGAATGTGGACTTTTGCAGTCTATGACAATTATCCTATCCCCATGCTACTGGGGGAAGACTTGGCCAACCAGGTGAGGCGGGCCAAGAGAGTGGGAATGGTTACACGTAGCCAAACCAGGCAAGCTTCCAGACCCATTCCTGTTCCTGAGCCGTCCACAGAGGCCCCGTCTGTGTTACCAGAGACCCAGACAGAGGTAGTGGACCCGGATTCCATGCCAACCACTGAAACAGCCACAGCACCTCCAGTCCCAGGCCCGGAACTGGAACAGCAACCAGCACCAGCAAGTGCAACCACATCTTCAAACTCAACGCCAGAGGGCGCCAGCGAGCCACAACTGGCAGAAGCAACAGACAGCCATACCCAAAAGGCTCAGCCAGAGCCTGAAATACCCTCAGGTGCACCAGCGGAGAGCGGTTCACCAGCAACGGAAACAACCCCATCACCTACATCGCTTCCAGAGGGACCAAGCCCAAGTCCACAGTCTGAGGAAGAACTGGTGACCCCAGCCTCAAGGGAACAGTTCCAGACTGAGCAGGAAGCGGATGACAGCCTTCAGAAAGCTTGGGCGGCGGCACGGAGCACCCCACCGCCTCTCAGCTCTTCTAATCGATCCCGGTTTGTTATAGACCAAGGACTTTTATACAAGGAAATTCTTTCTGGTGGACACCGGGAAGAATGGCAGCCGCAAAAACAGTTGGTGGTTCCAACTAAGTACCGGGGGAAGCTCTTAAGCTTAGCCCATGATCATCCCAGTGGCCATGCTGGGGTGAACAGAACCAAGGACCGGTTGGGGAAGTCCTTCCACTGGGAGGGGATGGGCAAGGACGTTGCCAAGTATGTCCGGTCTTGTGAGGTATGCCAAAGAGTGGGAAAGCCTCAAGACCAGGTCAAGGCCCCTCTCCAGCCACTCCCCATAATTGAGGTCCCATTTCAGCAAGTAGCTGTGGATATTCTGGGCCCTTTCCCAAAAAAGACGCCCAGAGGAAAGCAGTACGTACTGACTTTAGTGGACTTTGCTACCCGATGGCCGGAAGCAGTAGCTCTAGGCAACACCCGGGCTAACACTGTGTGCCTGGCCCTAACAGACATCTTTGCCAGGGTAGGTTGGCCCTCTGACATCCTTACAGATTCAGGGTCTAATTTCCTGGCAGGGACCATGGAAAAACTGTGGGAAACTCATGTGGTGAATCACTTGGTTGCCACCCCGTACCACCATCAAACCAATGGCCTGGTGGAAAGGTTCAATGGAACTTTGGGGGCCATGATACGAAAATTCATCAACGAATTCTCCAATAATTGGGACCTAGTGTTGCAGCAGTTGCTGTTTGCCTACAGGGCTGTACCACATCCCAGTTTAGGGTTTTCACCATTTGAACTTGTGTATGGTCACGAGGTTAAGGGGCCATTACAGTTGGTGAAGCAGCAATGGGAGGGGTTTACGCCTTCTCCAGGAACTAACATTCTGGACTTTGTAAGCAACCTACAAAGCACCCTCCGACACTCTTTAGCCCTTGCTAAAGAGAACCTAAAGGATGCTCAAGAAGAGCAAAAGGCCTGGTATGACAGACATGCCAGAGATCGGTCCTTCAAGGTAGGAGACCAGGTTATGGTCTTGAAGGCGCAACAGGCCCATAAGATGGAAGCATCATGGGAAGGGCCATTCACCGTCCAAGAGCGCCTGGGAGCTGTAAACTACCTCATAGCATTTCCCAATTCCTCACTAAAGCCTAAAGTGTACCATGTTAATTCTCTCAAGCCTTTCTATTCCAGAGACTTACAGGTTTGTCAGTTTACAGTCCAGGGAGATGATGCTGAGTGGCCTGACGGTGTCTACTACGACGGGAAAAAAGACGGTGGCGTGGAAGAGGTGAACCTCTCAACCACCCTGGAACGTCTGCAGCGGCAACAAATCAAGGAGCTGTGCACTAGCTTCGCCCCATTGTTCTCAGCCACCCCAGGACGGACTGAACGGGCATACCACTCCATTGATACAGGTAATGCTCACCCAATCAGAACCCCACCCTACCGAGTGTCTCCTCATGCCCAAGCTGCTATAGAACGGGAAATCCAGAACATGCTACAGATGGGTATAATCCGCTCATCTACCAGTGCATGGGCATCTCCAGTGGTTCTGGTACCCAAACCAGATGGGGAAATACGCTTTTGCGTGGACTACCGTAAGCTAAATGCTGTAACTCGTCCGGACAACTATCCAATGCCACGTACCGATGAGCTATTGGAAAAGTTGGGATGTGCCCAGTTCATCTCTACAATAGACTTAACCAAGGGGTACTGGCAAGTACCGCTAAATGAACCTGCCAAGGAGAGGTCAGCATTCGTCACCCATGCGGGGGTGTATGAATTCAATGTCCTTCCTTTCGGCCTTCGAAATGCACCCGCCACCTTCCAGAGGCTGGTAGATGGTCTACTAGCTGGACTGGGAGAATTTGCAGTTGCCTACCTCGATGATGTGGCCATTTTTTCAGACTCCTGGCCCGAACACCTACTACACCTGGAAAAGGTCTTTGAGCGCATCAGGCAGGCAGGACTAACTGTTAAGGCCAAAAAGTGTCAAATAGGCCAAAACAGAGTGACTTACCTGGGGCACCAGGTGGGTCGAGGAACCATAAACCCCCTACAGGCCAAGGTAGATGCTATCCAAAAGTGGCCTGTCCCACGGTCCAAGAAGCAGGTCCAATCCTTCTTAGGCTTGGCCGGATACTACAGGCGATTTGTACCACACTGCAGCCAAATCGCTGCCCCACTGACCGACCTGACCAAAAAGACCCAGCCAAATGCAGTTAAGTGGACTGATGAGTGTCAAAAGGCCTTTACCCAACTTAAGGCAACGCTCATGTCGGACCCTGTGCTCAGGGCCCCGGATTTTAACAAGCCATTCCTAGTAACCACAGATGCATCTGAGCGTGGTATAGGAGCAGTGCTCATGCAGGAAGCAACAGATCACAACTTCCATCCTGTCGTGTTTCTCAGCAAGAAACTGTCTGAGAGGGAAAGTCACTGGTCAGTCAGTGAAAAGGAATGCTATGCCATTGTGTACGCCCTGGAAAAGCTACGCCCATATGTTTGGGGACGGCGGTTCCAACTACAAACTGACCATGCTGCACTAAAGTGGCTTCATACTGCCAAGGGGAACAACAAGAAACTTCTTCGTTGGAGTTTAGCTCTCCAAGATTTTGATTTTGAAATTCAACACATCACAGGAGCTTCTAACAAAGTAGCTGATGCACTCTCCCGTGAGAGTTTCCCAGAATTCAGTAGTTAAAAAGTGTTCTTAAAATGTAGAAGTCTGTTAGTTATATACTTAGGAGTATATGTAAAGGTCTATGTGTTGTATTAATCTGTTTATTTTCAAGTTCTAGAAGGAAATCGCCGCCAGTGAGCTTCCCCACTGTCTGCAATTTGGGGGGCGTGTCATAAACAGATAGCTAAGGGTTAATGTCTCTTTTACCTGAAGCACCTGACCAGAGGACCAATCAGGAAACCAGATTTTTTCAACTTTGGGTGGAGGGAATTGAGTGTCTGAGTCTTTTGTCTTTGTTTTCCGTCTGCCTGCTTTCTCTGAGCTTTGGAGAAGTAGTTCTACTTTCTAGTCTTCTGTTTCTAAGTGTAAGGACAAAGAGATCAGCTAGTAAGTTATATGGTTTCTTTTCTTTGGTATTTGCATGAATATAAGTGCTGGAGTGCTTTGATTTGTATTCTTTTTGAATAAGGCTGTTTATTCAATATTCTTTTAAGCAATTGACCCTGTGTTGTATCATCTTAATACAGAGAGAACATTTGTACTTATTTTTCTTTCTTTTTATATAAAGCTTTCTTTTAAGACCTGTTGGAGTTTTCTTTACTTCAGGGAAATTGAGTCTGTACTCACCAGGGAATTGGTGGGAGGAAGGAATCGGGGAGATCTGTGTGTTGGATTGCTAGCCTGATTTTTGCATTCCCTCTGGGGGAATAGGAAAGTACTTTTTGTTTCCAGGATTGGGAACAGAGAGGGAGATTCACTCTGTTTGGATTCACAGAGCTTGTGTCTGTGTATCTCTCCAGGAGCACCTGGAGGGGGGAAGGGAAAAAGGATTATTTCCCTTTGTTGTAAGACTCAAGGGATTTGGGTCTTGGGGTCCCCAGGGAAGGTTTTTCAGGGGGACCAGAGTGCCCCAAAACACTCTAATTTTTTGGGTGGTGGCAGCAGGTACCAGGTCCAAGCTGGTAACTAAGCTTGGAGGTTTTCATGCTAACCCCCATATCTTGGACGCTAAGGTCCAAATCTGGGACTAAGGTTATTACAGATATAGGAAGTGTCTATACTACATTGGCAGAGCTACAGCTGTAACGCCCATCGTGTAGATATGGTCTTGGTCTTGCTGGGTTGCTGAGGCAGCATCTGCAGCTGATGAGTATGGTGTGACAGTGATCAAGGAGAAATATAAAGGTAGCAGTCAGATGTTCCTCTGAAGCATTTTTTCAGTTGATTGAAATAGGTGAGTTAGCCCTGGTCTACACTACGAGTTTAGGTCTAATTTAGAAGCATTGTATTGATTTAACCCTGCACCCGTCCATATGATGAAGCTGTTTTTTTTTTACTTAAAGGGCTCTTAAAATCAATTTCTGTACTCCTCCCCCAACGAGCAGGTTAGCACTGAAATTGACCTTGCCGGGTCAAATTTGGGGTAGTGTCGTCGCAATTCGATCATATTGGCCTCTGGGAACTATCCCAGATTGCTCCATTGTGAGCACTCTGGACAGCCAGAGTGCTCCATTGTGAGCGCTCTGGACAGCGCTCTCAACTCAAAGCACTGGCCAGGTAGACAGGAAAAGGCCCGTGAACTTCTGAATCTCATTTCCTGTTTGGCCAGCATGGCGATCTACGGGTGAGTGCAGATGTCATCAGAAAAGGTGGCCATAATGGAGTCCCAGAATCGCAAAAGAGCTCCAGTATGGACCGAACAGGAGGTACGAGATCTGACCGCTGTATGAGGAGATGAATCTATGCTATCAGAACTCCGTTCCAAAAGACAAAATGCCCAAACATTTGAAAAAATCTCCAAGGGCATGAAGAACAGAGGCTATAACAGGGACCCACAGCAGTGTCTGCCACATGAAACTTAAAGAGCCGAGGCAAGCCTACCAGAAAAACCAGAGAGGCAAACGACCGCTCCGGGTCAGAGCCACAGACATGCCACTTCTATGATGAGCTGCATGCCATTGTAGGAGGTGCAGCCACCACTACCCCAACTCTGTGCTTTGACTCTGTCAATGGAGTAGCATGCAACAGGGATATGGGTTTTGGGGACATGGATGATGAGGAGGAGGAGGTTGAAGATAGCTCACAGCAAGCAAGCAGAGAAACTGTTTTCCCTGACAGCCAGGAACCTGGATCTGGAGTCAGTACCCTCCAAACCCACCCAAGGCTGCCTTGCGGACCCACCAGGTGAGTGTACCTTTGTAAATATTGGACATGGTTTAAAAGCAAGCGTGTTTAATTATTAATTTGTCCTGGCATTCGCAGCCAGTACAGCTGCTGGAAAAGTCTGTTAACATGTCTGGTGATGGAGCGGAAATCCTCCAGGGACATCTCCATAATGCTCTCCTGGAGGTACTCCCAAAACCTTTGCAAAAGATTTCTGGGGAGGGCAGCCTTATTCCGTCCTCCATGGTAGGACACTTTACCATGCCAGGCCAGCAGCATGTAGTCGGGAATCATTGCAGAACAAAGCATGGCAGCGTATGGTCCCGGTGTTTGCTGGCATTCAAATAACATCCGTTCTTTATCTCTCTGTGTTATCCTCAGGAGAGTGATGTCATTCATGGTCACCTGGTTGAAATAGGGTGACTTTATTAAGGGGACATTCAGAGGTGCCCGTTTCTGCTGGGCTAGTTGCCTGTGGCTGAACAGAAATGTTCTCTGCTGTTAGCTACACGATGGGGGGAGGAGTGACATGATCATCCCAAAGAATTGGATGTGTGTGTGGAGAGGGGTTATGCACGTTAACCCCAAAACCGCAGCCCCTCCTTTTAAATTGCCAACTCATTTTAAATGGCCAACCCAACAGCTGCTTGGTATGGGAAATGAGGGCGCTGCTGTTTGAAACCATTCCCACATGTTATGAAGTTTAAAGCAGCCAAAAGACTGTATTTTACTATGGCTGCCTGCAAGCCGAATTCTGTTGCCCAGCCCTGTGTGAGTGATCTCTCACACCAAACTGGCATATCCTCAATAAGAGGCAAAATGTGACCTTGTACTGAAAGCACATGTGCTATGTAACGTTAACAGCAAGGTTTACCATGAAAGAGTCTACCTATTGTTCTCTAAAATGTGTCTTTTAAACTACCACTGTCCCTTTTTTTCCTCTACCAGCTGCAAACGTTTCAACACTCACACTATCTTCTCCTTCCTACAGGCTAGCGAAGATTAGAAGGCGAAAAAAAACGCACTCCCAATGAAATGTTCCCTGAGCTCATGCAGTCCTCCCACTTTGAAAGAGCCCAGCAGAATGTCTGGAGGCAGACTCCGTCAGAGTGCAGGAAAGCACAATATGAACACGAGGACAGGATGGAGGGCTGAAGATGTTAGGTGGTATCGGCTTGGTGACAAAAGGAAAGAGGCAATGCTGAGGCTACTGGAGGAAAATAATGGTATGCACCGGTGTATGGTTGAGCTGCAGGAAAGGCAGCATGAGCACAGACTGCCGCTGCAGCCCCTGTGTAACCAACCACCCTCCTCCCCAAGTTCCATAGTCTCCTCACCCAGATGCCCAAGAACACAGTGGGGGGGCCTCCGGGCACCCAACGACTCCACCCCAGAGAACTGCTCAAGCAACAGAAAGCCGGCATTCAATAAGTTTTAAAGTGCAAAGTGGCCTTGTCCTTCCCTCCTCCCCCACCCCATCCAGTGCTTCCATCCTCCCTCACCCCTCCTAGCCTACCTTGACAGTTATTCCGCTATTTGTGTAATGAATTAATAAAGAATGCATGAATGTGACGCAACAGTGACTTTATTGGCTCTGCAAGTGGTGATCGAAGGGAGGATGGGAGGGTGGCTAGTCTACAGGGAAGTAGAGTGGGGTGGGGGGTTTCATCCAGGACAAACAAACAGAACTTTCACACCGTAGCCTGGCCAGTCATGAAACTGGTTTTCAAAGCTCCTCTGATGCGCACCGCACCCTCCTGTACTCTGCTAACCACCCTGGTGTCTGGCTGCACATAATCAGTGACCAGGCGATTTGCCTCAACCTTCCACCCCACCATAAATGTCTCCCTCTTACTCTCACAAATATTGTGGAGTGCACAGCAAGCAATAATAACAATGGGAATATTGGTTTCGCTGAGGTCTCTCTGAGTCAGTAAACTGCACCAGCATGCTTTTAAACATCCAAATGCACATTCAACCACCATTCTGCACTTGCTCAGCCTGTAGTTGAATAGCTCCTGACTACTGTCCAGGCTGCCTGTGTACAGCTTTATGAGCCATGACATTAAGGGGTAGGCTGGGTCCCCAAGGATAACTCGAGGCATTTCAACATCCTCAATAGTTATTTTCTGATCTGGGAAGAAAGTCCCTTGCTGCAGCTTTTGAAACAGACCAGAGTTCCTGAAGATGCGAGTGTCATGTACCTTTCCCAGTCATCCCACGTTGATGTTGGTGAAATGTCTCTTGTGATCCACCAGTGCTTGCAGCGCCAAGGAAAAGTACCCTTCAGGTTTATGTACTCACTGACTTGGTGCTTGTGCCAAAATAGGGATATGGGTTCTGTCTATCGCCCCACCACAGTTAGGGAATCCCATTGCAGCAAAGCCATCCACTATGGCCTGCACATTTCCCAGAGACACTACCCTTGACATCAGCAGCATTTTGATTGCATTGACTACTTGGATCACAGCAGCCCCCACAGTAGATTTTCCCACTCCAAATTGATGCCCGGTTGACCGGTAGCTGTCTGGCATTGCAAGCTTCCACAGGGCTATCGCCACTCACTTGTGAACTGCGAGGGCTGCTCTCATTTTGGTATTCTTGCGCTTCAGGAGAGGGGAAAGCAAGTCACAAAGTTCCATGAAAGTACCCTTATGCATGCAAAAGTTTTGCAGCCACTGGGAATCATCCCAGACATAAAACACTATGTAGTCCCACCAGTCTGTGCTTGTTTCCCGGGCCCAGAACTGGTGTTCCACGGCATCAGTCTGCCCTATTAACACCATGATGTCCACATTGCTGGGGCCCGTACTTTGAGAGAATTCTGTGTCCATGTCCTCATCACTCTCATCACCACGCCGCCGTCACCTCCTCACCTGATTTTGCTTTGGCAGGTTCTGGTTCTGCATATATTGCAGGATAATACATGTGGTGTTTACAGTGCTCATAATTGCCGCGGTGAGCTGAGCAGGCTCCATGCTTGCCATGGTATGGTGTCTGTGCTTAAAAAAGGTGTGAAATGATTGTCTGCTGTTGCTCTGACAGAGGGAGGGGCGACTGATGACATGGCTTACAGGGAATTAAAATCAACAAAGGGGGTAGCTTTGCATCAAGGAGAAACACACACAACTGTTACACAAAATGGCCCCCTCAAGGATTGAACTCAGAACCCTGGGTTCAGCAGGCCGTTGATTTCATGGAGAGAGGGGGGAGCAAATTAACACAAAACAAAAATGGTTTCTTTCTTATTTTGGTCCACTCCATTTCTCTAATACATCTTAGGCTGGCAGTAGACCATGCAGTACAACTGCAAGCTGTTGTCGTCTCCTGGCTGCTCACTGATTACTCTCTGGGGACGATTTTCCAACCAGTTATGCACCCACCTTGGGTGCTCCATCTAGGTTGTATTTGCCTAGCTTGTTTATGCTAAAGTCATGCAATACAGTATCAAAAGCCTTACTAAAGCCAAGATAGACCATGTCTACCACTTCCCCCCATTCACAAGGCTTATTGCCCTGTCAAACTTCAAGGGGAAGTGTTGCCCATTGGGTGTTCCCAGGGTGGTATATATAGTTTCCTAGATTTCTAGGTGGGGAGGTGGAGACAATGTTGCTGGAGTTTTTGGCAGGAACCCCTATAAAATTGAGCCTGTACCTTTTTCCTGCTGCCAACATCTGCTAGAAGGATTATATGTTACGAGTGCTATTGAAAAAGCTGAGTCAGATTAAATGAGTTAGGAAGGGGCTAAATTGGGAATTTACTTTTGTGTTGGTTGATTGATGATTGAAAATCAAGAGGATTCATCTTTATCCACTAAATGAAAAACTGTGGGAAGGAAAATGGTTTTATTTATGGTGTTAAATGGTGGAGATTTTGGGTGCTTGAGAAACAAAAAAAACTTTTCTACCAGAAGTGGGGTTTGAACCCACGCAGACAGATGTCCATTGGATCTTAAGTCCAACGCCTTAACCACTCGGCCATTCTGGTAGTCACTGCAGTATGCCTCTTGTTATAATGAGCTTTGATCCCCAGAGCATCACTTTACCCACTACTGGTTTCCATGGATTTTTAACAGCTCTGGAGCAGGGAGTGAAACTGTAAGGTTGAGGATTCCCTCATCTCTCCCTTTTATTTCCTAAGAGTGGTTGCTTCATACAGTTTCTCTCGTGGCTCGCTAGTGAAACTCTGCTTAACAGTTGCCTTCGGGCTTCCAGCTTGCTACAAAAGAAGCTTCTTCTCGCAACGCCTGCCTTGGAACCTAGTATAAAGTGAATCTTGGCCACAGCTGGCACTTGTCCCAGCATCTTCAAATTTTTCTTGATGCTTGATGTACTTCCTCTCCAACCTTGCCAAATTCAGTTTATGGGTGCACCTCTTCCAGCATGGTAGGTGCCATCAAGCATTGTGTTTGACTAGGTCCTCCATGGTGGTAGTCCCCAAAGATTCACCTACTAGGTGATACACTTTGTCTCCCCACTGATGCCTAAAAATCATCAAGACCACAGTAAAATCAAGGATTTATGCAATAAATTACTTTGGGATTGTAATTAATTATGTTATGCAACTCTGCGTACTGCTTGCTGATGGACTCTCGTAATTTCTGGCTGGAAGCTGACGTCACAACCCTTTTGACATAATAAACAAAGCGCATAATCAATACCACTGAACCACTTCTTTTTAGCCAATGACAGCAATCAACTTGAAGCCTTCCTTCTATTTATAGTCATCTGTAACATAAAAAAAATTAATTAGGTGTCAGCATTAACTGATAATACAGTAGTGTCAGTCAAGGGTTATCCTTTAATTTAGTGAGGGCTGCATGGTTGACATGCCTGTGTTAACGTATAATTTAAAAAAAATATTTTTAACCATTTTCTCAAATATATATCTGCATAACGAAGGAGACAAATTGGAGAAAATCCAGAGAGAAGCAACAAAAATGATTAAAGGTCAAGAAAACATGATCTATGAGGGAAGATTGAAAAAATTGGGTTTGTTTAGTCTGGAGAAGAGAAGACTGAGAGAGGATATGATAACAGTTTTCAAGTACATGAAAGGGTGTTACAAGGAGGAGGGAGAAAAATTGTTCTTCTTAACCTCTGAGAATAGGACAAGAAGCAATGGGCTTAAAAAACAGCAAGGGTTGGACATTAGGAAAAACTTCCTAACTCTCAGAGTGGTTAAGCACTGGAATAAATTGCCTAGGGAGGTTGTAGAATCTCCATCATTGCGAATTTTTAAGAGCAGGTTGGACAAACACCTGTCAGGGATGGCCTAGATCAAGGGTGGGCAAACTTTTTGGCCTGAGGGCCACATCTGGGTGGGGAAATTGCATGCAGGGCCATGAATGTAGAGCTGGGGCACGGGGTTGGAGTGCAGGAGGGACTGTGGGGTGTGGGAGGGGGTGTGGAGTGTACAAAGGGGATCAGGGCAGGGGGTTGAGGTACATGGTGTTGGGGTGCCCAGAGGGGTGCAGAGTTTGAGAGGGGGCTCAGGGCAGGGAGTTGGAGTGCAGGGGGTTGAGGTGCAGGGAGGGATGCAGAGTGCAGGAGGGGGCTCAGAGCAGGCCGTTGGGGTGCAGGGAGGGGTGCAGAGTGCGGGAGGGGGCTTAGGGGTGGCTATCCTGTGGGCCCGAACCAAAGCCCTGAGGGCTGGATCTGGCCCACGGGCCATAGTTTACTCACCCCTGGTCTAGATAATATTTAGTCCTGCCTGAGTGCAGGGGACTTGACTAGATGACTTCTCAAGGTTCCTTCCAGTTCTATGATTCTATAATTGTTCTGGGTTTGTCATCTTTGGTACCATTGTGTTTGAAGGAGAAAGGGCTTTCAAATTATATCCAACTCAATCCATTTCTGCCAACATTGTGTCATCAAAATTTTTCCTCTTCCTGTGAACTTTTAAAATGCGAATGTTTAACAAAAATGTTGGACACTTTTTGTTTGGAAATGGAGGGGAAACTCCCCTCTTTCTCCCTTTTAAAAAACCAACAACAACTTTTCACAAGAAAAATGTGAAAAAAGAGGGTGTGGATGAGAGGGTTTAACCCTCCATGACCCCTTTTTTTTGAGGGAGGGGAATGAAAAATAAGAAAAAGTGTCTGAGGGATCCCACTGACATGAAATTTTGAGTTGAAATATGAAAAATGTTCTGAAAAATATCAAGTGAAACAAAAAACTTTGACTTTTTTTAATCAAAGATATTTTTTTTCTTTTTGTGGGATTTATTTCCTAGGTTTCCTCCAGCTCTAGGCCAGGCTGGGCAGCCCCTCATCTCCATGCTTCCTCTGACCTATGGCAATTTCTATTTCCATGTGGTTCTTTCATCTCCTCCTGAGGAAAAGTTGGTGTGACTATTGGTCCAGAACAGAACTCTTCCCATCCCCTCATGCTGCTTTCACCTTCTCCCGATCCTGACCAGGGACCATCTGTAACTAGAGCAGAGACAATCTGCAAGGCACTGTCCCCTCAGGATCAGGAATAGGCCCACTGCAGAAGGGGTTGGTCGACTCAGAGGGAAATTTGATGAGCAGGAGAGCCAGTAGCATGAGCCTTGGTAGAGGGAGAGTTGCTGAGAGACCTGCAGGTCAGTACTTCCTATATTTCTTCCCATCCCGCCTGGATGCCCTTCTAAGATCAGCATTAGTCAAACACAAGTTATCGGCTTCAATACAGGGCTGAGTGAGTCAGTTTCTCTGCCCTGTGGATATCAAGATAGTAATGTTGATTTAATGGCCCTGTCCGGTCTTAATATTTGTGAATTTCACACCTGATTGAGACTAGCTTAGAGGGAATAGGGGTTGTCCTGGTGTAATTATTTCATGAAAGGAATCACACCCCTCATTGAAATAGTTATGCCAGTACAAAACCTGAACATAGTCCAGACTTTGGTCTGGAAGTACCATTGGCTAGGCTGAGCTAGCAGACTGGAATGACTGCTAGGTCCATAGAGCAGACTTTAAAAACATCAAAATGGCCATACCAGATCAGACCAATGGTCCGCCTAGCCCAGTAGCCTGTCTTCCAACAGTGGCTAATGCCAGGTGCTTCAAAGAGAATGAACAGAACAGGGAAATAATCAAGCAATCTGTCATCCAGTCCCAGCATTAGGCAGCCAGAGGCTTAGGGACATGCAGAGCATGAGGTCACATCCCTAAGCATCCTGGCTAATAGCTATTGACAGACCTATCCTCCATGAACTTATCTAATTCTTTTTTGAACCCAGTTATACTTTTGGCCATCACAACATCCCCTGGCAATGAGTTCCAAAGGCTGACTGTGTATTGCATGAAGTACTTCCCTTTGTTTGTTTTAAACCGGCTGCCTACTTTATAGCACATTAACCACACCCCCTATAGGCTCGGACCAATCAGCTCCCTCCACCTGTCTCACAGTGGCGTTTTAATGCAACTCTCCTTCAATGTAGCCCACTTTCAGACCAGCTCCTGGGTCTCCATGCTCTTTGTGAGGGACCCACTCCCTCACATCTTTCATGTCCTCTTTGTGCTGACAGAAAGCTAGGGCTTGTGTTCCTTGAACTTCAAAAGCCACGTAATTACCCAGTTAACCCCAAGGGCTGCTGGATAGTGGCAATGCCTGAAATGTGGTGTGGAGTCAGGTTCCAGTAAGAATCTCTATGGTGCAATGCAGACTTTAAATGCACTAACCAGAATAGCCATGTGGTTAAGGTGTTGGACTTAAGATTCAATAGACCTGTGTCTGTGTGGGTTCAAACACCACTTCTGGTAGCAATGTTCTTTTCTCCCTTTCAAAGCCCAGTGTAGCCTCTATTTGACCATACCCTGCAAACTCACAGGGGCTAAAGGGAAGGACTGTTTAATTGCAAGGTATAACCCTTGAGGCTTGAGCTATTGCCCAGGATCTAGGACCCAGCAAGGTGGGAGGGTCCCAGAGTTTGGGCTGCAGCCTGATCCAGAACATCTACAGGGCAAGTAAACAGCCCCTTAGGCCAGCTGTGAGTTTTTAACTGCAGCATAGATTTACCCATGGATGCAGGACTGTCTGTGCCTGCCAGTTCCCTGGGCGAATCTTTGGAATAATTCATTGAAACCATTTTCCTGTTCCCCAGTTCTTAATGTAATGGATTAGCCAATGATCATTTTCAGTCTTCATCTGAATAGCACAGAGGTAAGTGATTAACTTTGGCCCCTCATTGACTCACTGGGTCTGGCTTAGCTTTTCTCTATCTCTTCCCTCAAACTAGTTCCCGGCAGTGAATTCCAGGGGCTGTCTGAGAAAGCTGAGATTTGAGTTACTTGGATGAAAGATGAAACCAGCCACTGCAAATCCCACCTTGTCTCCTGTCAGCCCCTTCCACCTGCCCACCATGGACATTTAACACCACTAACCCCTGTAGTCCATTCACAGCCCAGCTCCTCAACTCCTATGCTCTCTGTGAGGGACCCATCCTATCCCATCTTCCGTCTCCTATTCATGCTGACAGACAAGCTACAGCTTGAGTCCCTCTAATGTCAAAGATGCCCTGGAATTACTCAGTTAACTCCCGGGTATGTGTATTTTCCTTAAGTGAAGGGTGAAAGCAGCATGTTCTAGGTGGCCCTGCAGCAGACTGGATAGCATGCCTTCTAGGGCAGCGCAACAGTTCAAATGTTGTAGGCTTGAGTTAAGTCTTGTTCTAAATTAATTGATTCCAGCAGCTATCGCTTAGAAAATACAATTCATCAGGGAGGTATAGTCCAATACTTTACTTCTCATCAGGGCTCCAGTTCATCTCTCCTGGTATTGCTGATGTCTAGTGAT
This sequence comes from Gopherus flavomarginatus, assembly GCF_025201925.1. NCBI lineage: Eukaryota > Metazoa > Chordata > Testudines > Testudinidae > Gopherus > Gopherus flavomarginatus. Next base: position 36,180,986 of record NC_066621.1, on the reverse strand, counting down.
GTGTTCTAGATAGATGTCCCTTGACCACCTGATGGCATCTGACACCATGAGTTGCTGCATCAGCCAAGCATAGCACTGATTGTACATTCTCACAACACTCACTTGTTACTGGGGTCTCATGCACCCCTACAATCAGCACATGAGTTTGAACCTCATAGCCCCTAGCTCTCAAGGTGTTGGTCAGAGGAGCATATTTCTCCCGCTTTCAAGATCGGGCATCACAGATCCTGTTTTCAAAGGGAACTGTGACATCCACTATGATGATCTCTTTCCAGTCCTCATTGGTGATGATGAGGTCCAGTCACAGTTGGTTGTTCATCCTAGGAATGGCAGAGTTCACAGCAACCTTTCCCAGCAGTGGCAGGATGGCTCTGACTAGGCAATTCTGGCAGTGCAGCTGTTAGGCTCAGGAACAGGGCTTGGTATTATACAGTGTCACTAAGACTGAACCATGAACCCAGGACCTTCGGGTTATAAAGCAGATGTGATAACCACTACACTACAGAACCTGCTGCTTAGAGGAACTGATGTCCTCTGTGCATTGGTCTATTGCTCCTAGCCAGGACTCTACAGGCCATTCCTGCCCCTTTTCCTAGCTCTTTAGCTCAAGCTGTAGGGACCCATCATTTTAGCTCAGGAAGCTTGCTGATCTTAAACACAAAAAAGAAGCTTACAAGAAGTGGAAGCTTGGACAAATGACCAGGGAGGAGTATAAAGATATTGCTCAGGCATGCAGGAGGGTTTCTACAGGTATGTTAGCAACAAGAAGAAAGTGAAGGAAAGTGTGGGCCCCTTACTGAAGTGGGAGGCAAGCTAGTGACAGAGGATGTGGAAAAAGCTAATGTACTCAATGCTTTTTTTTTGCCTCTGTTCACAGACAAGGTCAGCTCCCAGACTACTGCACTGGGCAGCACAGTATGGAGAGGAGGTGACCAGCCCTATGCGGAGAAAGAAGTGGTTCAGGACTACAGTATTTAGAGAAGCTGGACGAGCACAAGTCCATGGGGCCGGATGCGCTGCATCTGAGGGTGCTGAAGGAGTTGGCTGATGTGATTGCAGAGCCATTGGCCATTATCTTTGAAAACTCATGTTGATTGGAGGAGGTCCCGGATGACTGGAAAAAGGCTAGTGTAGTGCCCATCTTTAAAAAAGGGAAGAAGGAGGATCCAGGGAACTACAGGCCAGTTAGTCTCACCTCAGTCCATGGAAAAATCAAAGAGCAGGTCCTCAAGTAATCAATTTTGAAGCACTTTGAGGAGAGGAAAGTGATCAGGAACAGTCAGCATGGATTCACCAAGGGCAAGTCATGCCCGAATAACCTAATTGCCTTCTATGAGGAGATGACTGGGTGGATGAGAGGAAAGCAGTGGATGTGTTATTCCTTGACTTTAGCAAAGCTTTTGATACGGTCTCCCATAGTATTCTTTCCAGCAAGTTAAAGAAGCATGGGCTGGATGAATGGACTGTAAGGTGGATAGAAAGCTGGCTAGATCATTGGGCTCAAAGGGTAGTGATCAACGGCTCTAGTTGGCAGCCGGTATCAAGCAGAGTGCCCCAAGGGTTGGTCCTGGGGCCAGTTTTGTTCAGTATCTTCATTAATGAGCTGGAGGATGGCATGGATTGCATCCTCAGCAAGTTTCCAAATAACTCTGAACTGGGAGGAGTGGTAGATATGCTGGAGGGTAGTGATAGGCTACAGAGGGAGCAAGATAAATTGGAGGACTGGGCCAATAGAAATCTGATGAGGTTCAACAAGAACAAGTGCAGAGTCCTGCACTTAGCACTGAAGAATCCCATGCACAGCTACAGACTAGGGACCAAGTGGCTAGGCAGCAGTTCTGCAGAAAAGGACCTAGGGATTACAGTGGAGGAGAAGCTGAATATGAGTCGACAGTGTGCCCTTGTTGCCAAGAAGGCTAAAGGCATTTTGGGCTGCATAAGTAGGGGCATTGCCAGCAGATCGAGGGATGTGATCATTCCCTTCTATTCTGAATTGGTGAGGCCTCATCTGGAGTACTGTGTCCGGTTTGGGCCTTACACTACAAGAAGGATGCGGAAAAACTGGAAAGAGTCCAGCGGAGGGCAACAAAAATGATTAGGGGGCTGGACTTCCGAGGAGAGGCTGCGGGAACTGGGATTATTTAGTCTGCAAAAGAAAAGAATGATGGGGGATTTGATAGCTGCTTTCAACTACCTGAAAGGAGGTTCCAAAGAGGATGGATCTAGACTGTTCTCAGAGGTAGCAGTTGACAGAACAAGGAATAATGGTCTCAAGTTGCAGTTGGGAAGGTTTAGGCTGGCTCTTAGGAAACAAATTTTCATTAGGAGGGTGGTGAGGCACTGGAATGGGTTACCTAGAGAGGTGGTGGAATCTCCTTCCTTCGAGGTTTTTAAGGTCAGGATTGACAAAGCCCTGGCTGGGATGATTTAGTTGGGGTTGGTCCTGCTTTGAGCAGGGGGTTGGACTAGATGACCTCCTGAGGTCTCTTCCAATTCTGATATTCTATGATATTATAAGCTGCGAGTTGAGTCCCTCATGGACATCAAACTAGTAGCAATTACTGGGCAGCCTGCACCCCCACAGATGGGTAGACATCACTTTTTTTTCCTAAGGAGAGCACTCCTTTAGCCCATGTGCTACATCTGCTCCCTCCATTCTGAGCAGGCACAAACTGCATCTTGAACCCAGAACCTTTGCACATCCCTTCTAGCTCTAGAAGTCCAATGCACAACAGGACTGCAAGAAGTATCTCTCCACTGCAGTGAAAGCCAAGGCTTAGCAGGAACTAAGGGTTGGTCTACACTATGAAATTAAGTCTAATTTATAGAAGTCTTTTTTAAGAAATCGTTTTTACAGTCGATTGTGCGTGTCCCCACACAAAATGCTCTAAGTGCATTAAGTTGGCAGACTGCGTCCACAATACTGAGGCTAGCATCAACTTCCAGAGTGTTGAACTGTGGGTAGCTGTGGGTAGCTATCCCACAATTCTCACAGTCTCCACCGCTCATTGAAATTCTGCATTGAGATCCCAACGCCTGATGGGGCAAAAAGAGTGTCATGGGTGCTTCTGGGTACATGTCGTCAGGCCCTCCCTCCCTCTGGCACACAATGCAGACAATCATTTTGCGCCTTTTTTCCTGGGTTACCTGTGCAGACGCCATACCACAGCAAGCATGGAGACCGCTCAACTCACCATCACCATACATGTCCTGGGTGCTGGCAGACATGGGACTGCATTGCTATACAACACCAGCTCATTGTCTTTTGGCAGCAGACAGTGTATTACAATTGGTATCTATTGTTGTAGTACTCCTGGGTGCTCTTTTAGCCAATCTCAGTGAGGTTGGTCAGGGGGACCTGGGCAGACATGGGAGTGACACAGCCAGGTTATTCCCATCTTCTGCTGAGCACTCAGGAGATGACGATGGCTAGCAATTGTAATGCAGCATCTTTTACCAAGCACCCAGGAGATGATGTGACTTGCAGTCGTACTACACGGTCTGCTGCCATCCTAAGATGTAAAAGATAGATGGAGTGGATCAAAACAAGAAATAGACCCGATTCGTTTTGTATTCATTTGCTCCCCCCTCCCTCCCTCTGTGAAATCAACAGCCTGCTAAACTCAGGGTTTTGAGTTCAATCCTTGAGGGGGCCATTCTGTGTGACAGTTGTTTGTGTTTCTCCTTGATGCAAAGCCACCCCTTTTGTTGATTTTAATTCCCTGTAAGCCATGTTGTCAGTCGCACCTCCCTCTGTCAGAACAATGGCAGACAATTATCTCGTGCCTTTTTTTAGCACAGATGCCATAGCACTGGAAACATGAAGCCCGCTCAGATCACCACGGCAACTATGAGCACTGTAAACGCCACGCGCAGTATCCTGGATTTTTGCAAAACCAGAACCTGCCAAAGCAAAACCAAGTGAGGCGGCGATGGCAGCGCGGTGATGAGCGTGATGAGGAAATAGACGTGGACATAGACTTCTCACAAAGTATGGGCCCTGGTAATGTGCACATCATGGTGTTAATGGGGCAGGTTCATGCTGTGGAATGCCAATTCTGGGCCTGGGAAACAAGCACAGACTGGTGGGACCGCATAGTGTTGCAGGTCTGGGACAATTCCCAGTGGCTGCAAAACTTTCGCATGTGTAAGAGCACTTCCATGGAACTTTGTGACTTGCTTTCCCCTCTCCTGAAGCGCAAGAACACCAAAATGAGAGCAGCCCTCATAGTTCATAAGTGAGTGGTGATAGCCCTGGGGAAGCTTGCAACGCCAGACAGCTACCAGTCAATCGGGTTTCAATTTGGAGTGGGCAAATCTACTATGGGGGCTGCTGTGATCCAAGTAGCCAACACAATCAAAGTGCTGCTGATATCAAGGGTAGTGACTCTGGGAAATGTGCAAGTCATAGTGGATGGCTTTGCTGCAATGGGATTCCCTAACTGTGGTGGGGTGATAGACGGAACCAATATCCCTATCTTGGCACCAGAGCACCAAGCCAGTGAGTACATAAACCGCAAGGGGTACTTTTCAACGGTGCTGCAAGCACTGGTGGCTCACAAAAGACGTTTCATCAACATCAACATGGGATGGCCGGGAAAGGCACATGACACTCGCATCTTCAGGAACTCTGGTCTGTTTCAAAAGCTGCAGCAAGGGACTTTCTTCCCACACCAGAAAACAACTGTTGGAGATGTTGAAATGCCTCGAGTTATCCTTGGGGACCCAGCCTACCCCTTAATGCCATGGCTCATGAACCCGTACACATGGAGCCTGGACAGTAGTCAGGAGCTATTCAACTATAGGTTGAGCAAGTGCAGAATGGTGGTCGAATGTGCATTTGGATGTTTAAAAGCATGCTGGTGCAGTTTACTGACTCAGAGAGACCTCAGCAAAACCAATATTCCCATTGTTATTACTGCTTGCTGAGCGCTCCACAATATCTGTGAGAGTAAGGGGGAGATGTTTATGGCAGGGTGGGAGGTTGAGGCAAATAGCCTGGCCGCTGATTACGCGCAGCCAGACACCAGGGCAGTTAGAAGAGTACAGGAGGGCATGGTGCGCATCAGAGAAGCTTTGAAAACCAGTTTCATGACTGGCCAGGCTACAGTGTGAAAGTTCTGTTTGTTTCTCCTTGATGAAACTCCCCACCCCCCAGTTCACTCTACTTCCCTGTAAGGTAACCACCCTCTCCTCCCCTCTTCAATCACCACTTGCAGATGCAATAAAGTCATTGTTGCTTCACATTCATGCATTCTTTATTAATTCATCACACAAAGAGAGGGATAACTGCCAAGGTAGCGAGGAGGATGAAAGCACCGGGTGGGGTGAGAAAGGAGGGAAGGACAAGGCCACCCTGCACTTTAATCCTTAAAATCTTTAAAACTTATTGAACACCAACCTTCTGTTGCTTGGACAATCCTCTGGGGTGGAGTGGCTGGGGGCCCCCCCCACTGTGTTCTTGGGCATCTGGGTGAGGAGGCAATGGAACTAGGGGAGGAGGGCAGTTGGTTACACCGGGCTGTAGAGGCAGTCTGTTCTCCTGCTGCCTTTCCTGCAGCTCACCCATATGCTGGAGAATATGAGTGTGATGCTCCAGCAGCCTGAGCATTGACTCCTGCCTTCTGTCAGCAAGCTGATGCCACCTATCAGCCTGCCACCTCTCCTTGCATTCACATTGTGCTTTCCTGCAGTCTGATATTGTCTGCTTCCACACATTCTACTGTGCTCTGTCAGTGTGGGAGGACAGCATGAGCTCAGAGAACATTTCATCCCAAGTGCATTTTTTTTGCATTCTAATCTTTGCTAGCCTCTGGGAAGGAGAAATATATGCAGCTGGTGGAGGGAAAAAAAGGGAGAGTGGTAGTTAAAAAGACACATTTTATAGAGTAACGGGTACATTCTTTCATGGTAAACCTTGCTGTTAACATTGCATAGCACATGTGCTTTCGTTACAAGGTCTCATTTTGATGGCTTCACCCCCTCCCCCCACCGTCTAGCTAACAGCGGGGATGATTTCTGTTCAGCCACAGGCAAACAGCCCAGCAGGAACAGTCACCTCTGAATGTTCCCTTAATAAATTTCCCCTATTTCAACCAGGTGACCATGAATGATATCACTCTCCTGAGGATAACACAGAGAAATAAAGAATGGATGTTGTCTGAACGCCAGCAAACATCTGGACTATATGCTGCAATGCTTTGTTCTGCAATAATTCCCGACTACATGCTGCTGGCCTGGCATAGTAAAGTGTCCTACCATGGAGGATGGAATAAGGCTGCCCTCCCCAGAAACCTTTTGCAAAGGCTTTGGGAGTACATCCAGGAGAGCTTTATGGAGATGTCCCTGGAGGATTTCCGCTCCATCCCCAGACACGTTAACAGACTTTTACAGTAGCTGTACTGGCTGCGAATGCCAGGGCAAATTAATCATGCTTGCTTTTAAACCATGTCTAATTTACAAAGGTACACTCACCAGAGGTCCCTTCTCTACCTGATTGGTCTGGGAGGCAGCCTTGGGTTGGTTCGGGGGTTACTGGCTCCAGGTCCAGGGTGAGAAACGGATCCTGGCTGTTGAGGAAACTGGTTTCTCTGCTTCTTTGCTGTGAGCTATCTTCAACCTCCTCATCATCATCTTCTTCGTCCCCAAAACCCGCTTCCATGTTGCATCCTACTCCATTGACGGACTCAAAGCACAGGGTTGGGGTACTGGTGGCTGCACCTCCTAGAATGCCATGCAGCTCATTATAGAAGTGGAATGTTTGGGGCTGTGACCTGGAGCGGCCATTTGCCTCTCTGTTTTTTGGTAGGCTTGCCTGAGCTCCTTAATATTCATGCGGCACTGCCACAATTCCCAGTTATAGCCTCTGTCCTTCATGCCCTTGGAGACTTTTTCAAATGTTTTGGCATTTCGTTTACTGGAACGGAGTTCAGCTAGCACAGATTCGTCTCCCCATATAGCAATCAGATCCCGTACCTCCCATTCAGTCCATGCTGGAGCTCTTTTGCGATTCTGGGACTCCATGGTCACCTGTGCTGATCAGCTCGCCATGCTGACCAAACAGGAAATGAAATTCAAAAGTTTGCGGGCCTTTTTCTGTCTACCTGGCCAGTGCATCTGAGTTGAGAGCGCTGTCCAGAGCAGTCACAATGGAGCACTCTGGGATAACTCCTGGAGGCCAATACCATTGAATTTCGTCCACACTACACCAAATTCGACCTGGCAAGGTCAATTTCAGCACTAATCCCCTTGTCGGAGATGGAGTAAAGAAATCGATTTAAAGAGCCCTTTAAGTCAAAAAAAAGGGCTTCATCGTGTGGACGGGTCCAGGGTTAGATGGAGGTAATGCTGCTAAATTCAACCTAAAATCGTAGTGTAGACCAGGCCTGAGTCAGCAGACCCTGGCTTCGGGACCCAGGCCTTGAGCATCTACCCTGGTTGTCAGCATTCAGTTAAGGATTTTCTAACCTGGGTTTGCCCCTGGGGCTCTGGTGTGCATGCTGCAACATGAAAACCTGAGTCTAACCAACCATACCCCAGATTCACTAGAATCTTCCCCAAACATGGCTGCTCTGGCCCTTTGACCATGGTGAGATGTGGGAAAACTTGACTGTCCTCTCTGCGCGTTGCAGGAAGTTCAAACTGCCTGCTGACATGTCCTGATGAACTGTCCCTTTGGACTGTGCGGTCCCAGCAACGCAAGCCAGCAACAGGAAGAAGCCACCCATTGAAGAATTTCTCTTGCACTGTCATTCCTGTCAGGAGATGGACAGAGCTTCCTTGAGATGCTGGTGGACATTTTGGCAGCTTTTTCTGACCCACCAAAGGCACATGACAGAGCTTATGATGGAGCAGGAGGACATAGAAATGGCAAATTGAGATTGGCTGATGCTGCTTGTGACAGCTGCTGATGTGCCCTCTGTAGACCTGGAGCAGGGCCACAAGCCCAAACGGGTAGGATTACATCATCACGCAGACCTGGGGTGACCAGCAGTGGGGCCAGAACTTTGGCATGAAGAAAGCTATGTTGTTGGAGCTTTGTGAGCAGCTTGCCCCAACCCTCCAGTATAAGGACACTTCCCCATGCTGATTGAGGAACAGGTTCCTGGAATGGGTTGCTATAACTGTCTGGAACAGGGGCCGGCAACCTTTCAGAAGTGGTGTGCCGAGTCTTCATTTAATCACTCTAATTTAAGGTTTCATGTGCCAGTAATACACTTCAATGTTTTTAGATGGTCTCTTTCTCTAAGTCTATAATATATAATGAAACTATTGTTGTATGTAAAGTAAATAAGATTTTTAAAATGTTTAAGAAGCTTCATTTAAAATTAAATTAAAATGCAGAGACCCCACCCCACCCCCCACCCCCCGGCCACATCAGGAGTATTGTAGGCCCCCCACTACAGAAGGGATGTGGACAAATTGGAAAGAATCCAGCGGAGGGCAAGGAAAATGAGCAGGGGGCTGGGGCATATGCCTTACGAGAAGAGGCTGAGGGAACTGGGCTTGTTTAGTCTGAAGAAGCGAAGAGTGAGGGGGAATTTGATAGCCTTCAACTATCTCAAGGGGCTAGGTTGTTCTTAGTGGTACCAGATGACAGAACAAGGAGCAATGGTCTCAAGTTGCAGTGTGGGATGTCTAGGTTGGATCTAGGTTGGAACTATTTCACTAGGAGGGTGGTGAGGCACTGAAATAGATTACCTCAGGAGGTGGTGGAATCTCCATCCTTAGAGGTTTCTAAGGTCCAGCTTGACAAAGCCCTGGCTGAGATGATTTAGTTGGGGTTGGTCCTGCTTTGAGCAGGTGGTTGGGCTAAATGACCTTGTGAGGTCTCTTCCAACCCTAATCTTCTATGATTCTATGCCAGCCTTCATGGACTACAGAGGGAATTAATGAATGTTAGCATGGGTTGCACTGGAAAAGTTCATGATGCCAGGATTTTTCGCTGAGCGGTAATTTATATTCAGAGACAGGCTGGGCTTTGTCATAACTGGACTTACTGGCCCCACAGTTATTCTGGGGGGCCCAGTGTACCCTGTTTTGCCTTATGAACAGAGCCGGCTCCAAGCACCAGCACAGCAAGCTGGTGCTTCGGGTGGCCCATGGAAGGGGGCGATACGTCCATGTCTTCGGCAGCAATTCAGTGGTGGGTCTCTCAGTCCCTCTCGGAGGGAAGGACTGGCCGCCGAATTGCCACCGAAGAATGAAGCGGCGTGGGAGAGCAGCCATTGAAGTGTCACCAGTCACAGCTTTTTTTTTCTCTCTTCGCCGCTTGGGGAGGCAAAAAAGCTGGAGCCGGCCCTGCTTATGAACCCTGATATCAGAGGCCCTGGCAGATTACACTCTCAGCTGGTGCAGAATGATTGTTGAATGTGCTTTTGGCGGTGTGAAATCCCTTTGGAGATGTCTACAAACCCCTTGCCAGGTAGGCCCACTGCCATTACCACACCAAGCCACCAGTAAGAACACAACATTACCGAAAGAAAAGGTGCATGAACAAGTGCAAACAGTGAAACCATGCACAAGATAGACACTGTCTACCATTGCCTGGCACCTGTCTCCCCCTTTTCCTTCCCCTTCCCCTTCCTTCCCCATTTGCCATGACCCTGGGTCAGCCTTTCATATGGCTGGCTTTCTTCCCTGGGTTCTCCAGCTGATGACCTAATTACCTCCTTAGCTCATCAGGCTCCCTACAGTTCTAAGTGATTTTCTACCCTGCCATAACCAATCAAGCCACCCAACTCCCTCCTACTCTAACCACACCTGGTGTCCTGGGTGATTAAGTGACCAGCCACTGGCCTCCAGGCAGCTCCATTTGTAGCTGCTCACAGCCCCCTGTCCCTGTTGCAGGGCTGACCCTGCAAAACACACTACAGGGTGCAAGCATAGAAGCATTGGGGATTGGCCCTGCTTTGAGCAGGGGGTGGGACTAGATGACCTCCTGAGGTCCCTTCCAACCCTGATATTCTATGATTCTATAATTCTAAGCAGATACAACATACACAAATGGAGCCAAACTCTATTAGCTGAACCTCTGCATTATCTGAAGCCCTTTCTAGCCCCCTGGCATGAGATAGCTCCCTCTGCTGCATGTAGCTCCTGCTAGGGGACAAGGAGAGGACTTGAATAATGGAGCAGAGACCAGCCAGGATTGCAAGGAGGAGGAGCCCTGGGCCATGGAGGAGGACCCCCTGCTGCTGAATGACTCCTGCCACCTTGATTATCCAAACTCCCAATTATCTGAATAAAATCTGTGTCCGCCCTGCTATTCGGAGAATCAGCAGTGTACTGGAGACAGTACCATGGCACTCACCCTGTGCTTTTCACCGGTTCCTATAGTCCCAGGCCAGAAGAGACCATTGTGATCATAGAACTTCCCCCAAATCATTGCTAGAGCAGAGCCATTAGTCCAACATCCCATCTCGAGTTAAACATTGCCAGTGATGGAAAATCCACCATGCCCTGGGTAAATCATTCCAGTGGTTAACTGCTGTCACCCATAAAAATATACACCCTCTGGATTTGTCTAGCTTCAAAGTCCACCAATTGAGTGGTGTTAGACCTTTGTCTGCTAGACTGAAGAGCCCATTGTTAAACATTTGTTCTCCATGTAGGTACTTACAGACTGTGATCAAGTCACTCTTAGCCTTCCCTTAGTTCAGCTAAATAGATTGAGATCCTGGAATCTAGCACTATAGTGTTTTCCTCGCTGTCCCACCACGGGATACCAGGGATCCAATTCTGATAGGAAGGCTGATGGATAGGGCCTCATGGTGGGGAACTCAGGAGACCAGAGTTTCATTCCTTGCTCTACCCAGACTTCCTGTATAAAGTTGGGTAAGTCACTTTGCTGCCTCGTGCCCAGGGATGAAAGTAACTTAAAGGACTTACCAGTACTCCAGAGTCCTGTGGAGGGGGAGGGGCCTCAACTGGAAGAGGCGTGGCCTCTTTTGGAAGAGGTGGGGCCTTTAAATCCTGGGGCATTTAATCAGGATTTAAAGGGCTCAAGGATTCGGTTGAAGCTAGGAGCCAGGCCCTTTAAATTAACCCCAGAGCTACCAGCTGCAGAGGCGGCTGGGAGCCCTGGGGTTTGGGCAGGGGTGAGAGTAATTTACATTTCTTACTCATATGGTCCAATCGCAAGCAACACACCCACCTCACCTATGTACTTCATGGATCCCTCCCATTGCATGACAGAGATAGAGAAAATAAAGCTACTATTACTACTACCAGTACTGTCTGTAATAAAACTTTACTATTGGAATAAGCCTGAAAAAGTGAAAACTCACTGTCACATTTTTCTCTGTGTCTTCCCTCCTCCTCCTCCAGCCAGGCTGCTGATTCAAGGCTCTGTGCTTTCTCCCTGTCTGGCACTCAGCAGCTGCTGCTGCAGAGGCTTTCCTCTAGCTTGCAGCAGGGAGACTGCCTCCTGCATAAGAACAGTTTAAACTCAGTTGTTCCCTGATGCTTCAGCCCCCAGGGTTAAGAGAGGTTTCTGGCATCCTTGTTAATTTCACTCCCAGTTGTTGGGGGGCGGGGGGAAGCTGTGTGTGACCTTGGCAAGGGCAGTTCTTTTCTGCCCCCTGGATTAAAATACAATAGTAGGAGCCGGTTGCTGGGATCGGGCAGTTGGTGGCAGGCTGCAGCTGCATTGTTTGTGACACACACATTCATACATACACATACATACTGTATGTATGTGTATGTGTATGAATGTGTCATAAACAATGTAGCTGCAGCCTGCCACCGACCAGCAGCTAACCCAGCAACTGGCCCCTGTGGACTGCTGCCTGCAGAGAGCCAGCAGGTGCCGCTGGGCAGGGTCTGTCAAGGAGTAAGTAACCAAGGCAAAAACCACAGCCAGCCAGCCAGGGAGGGAGCCAAGGGTGGAGGAGGAGAGGAAGGGAAAGTCAGGGGTGAAAGAAGGACAACTGGAATAGCCTTCATGAAATCTACAAGATATTTAGAAAGTTTTATCAATTTAAGCCTCTGCACTCTGCAGGCAGGACAAAACAAAAAGAGATCTGAGATTGCACCTGATGTCCTAAGGACATTTCAGGTGTTTAAATCAATATAGAAAGAGGGTGAATTGGAATAAAAACTACTATTTCTTTCAAAGGAGGCACAATAATTTAGCTGAATATTAAGTTTTCCCCTCCAATCCCTTTGTGGTTTTGTCTATGGGGGCTATTTGCTTTCCCTGTAAATCTTTAGTTGCTTTAGCAAAATTGGTTTGCCCAAAATAAATCCTAATCATCACAACACATCTTTCCACCATGTTCTCCATGTTTTTTGTGTTGTTTTTTTTAAACAGTAACATTTCAAAGAGGATCTGCAAGCAGTTTGGACATCACAACCATGATCCTCTGCTGGGAAGGAAATGGAATATATTTGAACTTGGAAGTGGTTCCTGATTTTGATCGTGTTTAGGAGATCCCCTCATCCCGGGGGCAGAAAAGAACTGCCCCTGCCATGGGCACACACACCCAACAACAACTGGGAATGAAATTAACAAGGATGCCAGAAACAGCTCCTAACTCTGGGCACTGAACTGCACAGGGAACAGCTGAGTTTAAACTGTTCTTTTGCAGGCAGCAATAGCAGGCATCTCAGCCAGTGTCCCTACTGCAAGCTAGAGACTAGAGGAAAATCCCTGCTGGGGGGAATGGGGAGGAATTCAGAGCCTTGTCTGCTGCCTGGCTGGAGGAGCGGGAGGGAGGAGGCAAGAAACCAATGTGACAGTGAGTTTTCCCCTTTCACTTGCTTTTATTAGCTCAGGATTTAAGCTGTGCAGCCAAATGCTTGTATTTGTTGTGTATATTAGTAGGAGAGTTCCCCTCATCCCCGGGGGCAGACAGGGACTGCCCTTGCCATGGTCAAACACACTCTCCCCTCGACCCCCTCCCCCCAGCTACTGTGAGTGAAATTAACAAGGAGGCCAGAAACCTAGCCCTGGGGACTGAACCATCAGGGAACAGCTGCGTTTAAACTATTCTTATGCAGGGAGCAGGCTTCTCTTTCCCTCCCTCAGTCAGTCTCCTTTTCTTACTGGTCCTCCCGTACCAGCGCATACCAGCTTACTTTCACCTCTGACCGTGCCTCAGTTTCCCCTGCTGTGAAAAGGGGACATTGCTGCCCTAAATAAATAAATAAAAATAATATTAATTGGAGATATACCTATCTCCTAGAGTTGGAAGGGACCTTGAAAGGTCATCGAGTCCAGCCCCCTGCCTTCACTAGCAGGACCAAGTACTGATTTTTGCCCCAGATCCCTAAGTGGCCCTCTCAAGGATTGAACTCACAACCCTGGGTTACAACCCTGCCCTACCTCACTTTGTGTGGGGAGGCAATTGTGATGACAAAGTCTATGACTGATTTGTAGATTTTAAGGCCAGAAGGGATCATTGAAATGTCTGGCCTCTCCCCCTGGATAACTCAGGCTGTAGGACTGCGCTGATTAGTGCCTGGCTGTGATGTGCCATGGGGTGAGGGACATACATGCACCTAAACAGCCCCATGTCAGTGCAGAGTGGCTCCCCTGATGAGAAAGGAGGCTGAGCAGTGCTTGACTCATGGCCTTGCTGCCTCTCTAGAGCACTGCTCTCTCCTTTACATGCCAGCCAAGACTGAGCACCTAAGGCTGGACTAAGTGGACCCCCACGGGGTATGGGGCAGCCAGGCCTGAGGCCTTCTGTGCTAATAATACTCATCCCTAGTACTTCTTTGCCATAAATCTTAGAGTGCTTTTCAAAGGAGGGCAGTATTATTATCCCCCTTTTCCAATGTGAAAACTGAGGCACAGAGCAGTGCAGTGACTTACCCAGGTCACCCAGCAGCCGAATCAGGAATAGAACCCAGGTCTCCATCCACTAGGCCATGCTGCCTCCAGATCAGGTGCATAGGCAGAGGAGACTGGGTGAAGGAGCTATTTGGGGTGAGTGCCCTGAATTCTAGGTCCCACCTCCCAGGTGGCAACTGAGGGAATGCTCAGGGGATCCTGGCCTTGGGCAGGCCTTGCGCTCAGACACCCACCTTGACCTTGATGGGTGTTTCCCACCCACACAGCAGCGAGGTGGCGTGGTCCACTGGTTAAGGCTGGGACTCGGGAGATGTTGGTTTGACTCCCAGCTCTGCCACAAACTCCCTGTGTGATGTGTGCCCATGCCTCTGTTTCCCCTCTGTACAATGGGATAATGGCACTGCCTTATCTCCCAGGGGTGTGGTGGGGATAAATACATTAACAGTTGTGAGGCCTCAGGCCTACAGGAGCCAGTTAATTGTGTGTGGAGCGGGTACGAATGTATGTCACTGCATCGTCCCCCCAGAATGCCCCAGTTTACAGCTGTATGAGCTGAGTCTGCAGCTGGAGAGTGACAGCCCCAGAGCACACTCAAAGCAAGGACTCCTCCCAGCTTGGACTGAGGCCCTGGGGGGTGGGGGAGCATGGCACAGGCTGGCATCAGCCTGACTCCCAAGCTCAGCACTTTCACTTCCACACTGCAGTTTCCTAACTTCCATCCACTAAGACAATAAATGGGGAACTGAGAAATCTATACTGCTGGGAAAGGATGGGGGGAAGATGCAGGTAGGGAATACTGCTGCCTTCACAAAACTAAATCTACCGACTTTAAAAAATAGCCTGTCTCGTGCTTTGAGCTTGTCACGCAGCTTGCTATAGAGCCAGCAAGCTGAGGGTCATCAGACCATCCACTGTGACCTCCTGCATAGCACAGGCCAGAGACTGTGGCCCATTTACCCCTGCACTGAGCCTCATCACTTGTGTTTGGCTAAAGCATCTTCCGGGAAGGCCTCCAGGCTGGTTTTGAAGCCACCAAGAGAAAGAGAATCCACTAGCAGTCTGTTCCGATGACTAACCACCCTCGCTGTTAAAGCCGTGCCTTGTTTCTAGTCAGAACGTGTCTGCCATCAGCGCCAAGCCTTTGGTTCCTGTCATGCCTGTTCTCTGCTCAAAGAGCAGCTGGTATTTTCTCACAGGCAGGTACTGATACGCTGTCACCAAGACCCCACTCTGCTTGATCTTCTACTCCATAAGCTAAACCCATGGAGCTCTGTCAGTCTCTCAGTCTCAGGCATTTTCTCCCACCCTTGAAGCCTTTCTGTGGCTCTTCCCAGCACCCTCTCCAATTTTTCTGTATCCTGAGTGCTCTCATTATGGGGCCAGAGAGACTGAGATGAGAATGAGGAAGCCCAGGTGGCAAGGAAAGGCAGGCCCTGCAGTAGCCCTCAGCAGCAATGGGGTCTGGGTTGACAGGGTCAGGAAGCTGGAAGAGAATGGAAGAGGTTCCCCGTAGTACATTTGGCACAGGGTGCTGGGGTATGGGAGGTGCAGGGTGGGAAGGTGACTGGCTCAGGGGTGTGCATGGCAGGAACTGAGCAATAGCCCCAGTGAAAGAGCCCAAAAGGGAAGGTGACACTGATTCACTGGCCCAGAAGATCCCCACAGCCCCAGGGACTAGCAGAAAGGGCAAGCTCAGCAGCAATCCCGCTATCTTTGTGAGGGAAGCTCCAATGAGGAGGCTGCATGGAGATTCCTGGGGACTGACAGCCCCTTTATGATGAGATAACTGGCTCCGTGGATGAGGGAAAAGCAGTGAACATGTTATTCCTTAACTTTAGCAAAGCTTTTGATATGGTCTCCCACAGTATTCCTGTCAGCAAGTTAAAGAAGTATGGGCTGGATGAATGGACTATAAGGTGGATAGAAAGCTGGCTAGGTCAGCAGGCTCAACAGGTAGTGATCAACGGCTCCAAGTCTAGTTGGCAGCCGGTTTCAAGTGGAGTGTCCCAAGGGCCAGTCCTGGGGCCGGTTTGGTTCAATATCTTCATTAATGATCTGGACGATGGCATGGACTGCACTCTCAGCAAGTTTGCAGATGACACTAAACTGGGAGGAATGGTAGATACACTGGATGGTAGGGATAGGATACAAAGGGACCTAGATAAATTAGAGGATTGGACCAAAAGAAAACTGATGAGGTTCAACAAGAACAAGTGCAGGCCTCATCTGGAGTACTGTGTCCAGTTTTGAGTCCCACACTACAAGAAAGATATGGAAAAATTGGAAAGAGTCCAGCAGAGGGCAACAAAAATGATTAGGGGGCTGGAGCGCATGATTTATGAGGAGAGGCTGAGGGAACTGGGATAGTTTAGTCTGCAGAAGAGAAGAATGATGGGGGATTTGATAGCTGCTTTCAACTACCTGAAAGAAGGTTCCAAAGAGAATGGATCTAGACTGTTCTCAGTGGTACCACATGACAGGACAAGGAGTAACGGTCTCAAGTTGCCATGGAGGAGGTTTAGGTTGGATATTAGGAAAAACTTTTTCACTAGGACGGTGGTGAAGCACTGGAATGGGTTACCTAGGGAGGTGGTGGAATCTCCTTCCTTAGAGGTTTTTATGGTCAGGCTTGACAAAGCCCTGGCTGGGATGATTTAGTTGGGGACTGGTCCTGCTTTGAGCAGGGGGTTGGACTAGATGATCTCCTGATGTTCCTTCCAACCCTGATATTCTATGATTCTGTGTAGCTGCTGACTGGCTATCCGGGCCACCAGTGTGCCCCCACCCCCGCACACACTGCCTCACCCCTTCCCTCTGCTCCCCTACCTCCTAGACAAAATATCTCACCCCTGCCATGGAGAAACGCCCCCTACAGGCATGTGAAGGAAATACAGTCTCTATCCCACCCGTAAGGCCAGATCCCTCGCTGGAGTCAGTTGGCCGTAGCTCCATTGGAGCCAATTGGCTGGATATCCAGTTGGGGTAAATCAGCGGTCGCTCTGTGGGAATCAATGAAGCAATGTCAATTTCCACCAGCCGAGGATCTGACCCTTTAAATGTCTCTGTCGCCTTAGCGCCAAGGATAGTGGCTGTTTTGTGGCACTGCAGCCTGGGTGAGCTCACTCCCTGTGTGGAAGGAAGACAGTCACAGCGCAGTCGCCAAAGTGGATGACTGTGCCTCATCTTCCAGGGAGCATGGGCACCATCAGTGGGAGGGGGAAAAGGAACTGTAGGCGCTGACTGCTGGGTCCCTCTCAACCGGATCCCTTTGGTGTTCCTGTCTATGTGTTAACTACATATCTCACACAGATGGGCATTAAGTTACTAGCAGTGACTTACTGTTCAGAATCGTGGATTACTCTTGAATATAAACAACACAACTCCAGGGGCTGGAATAGAGTGTGGGGGCTGCTCAAAGAAGAGATGGACACCACCGGGTCTTAGTACAAGGGAGCAATTCCTTTAAGGGAGAAGGGGCCCAGTCTAGCCAAGGCTGGCTTCATTAGAGAGAACAATCCCAACTCAGCCCACCTGTAGTGATTAACCATCGAGGTGGCTGGTTGGCAGCTCATTGAGTAAGGAGCACCTGGGCCTGCAAAGCTACCAGAGTGCAGTTTAAAGAGAGTGGGCACAATGAGAGGGATTCCCCGGGCACCCAGCCTGGCCCCAATCCTATCCCATGAGAGGAACCTGCCTGGTTTGTACCAACCCAGCTCCAGGGGCTGGGCTTGTGATTCCTGGAAGAGAGAGATGTGGCCTAACTGAGCCTTTATAGGGACACTAAGGAAGAGAGGTTTAGACTCACTCCAACAGCTAATACATCAGACTTCCCTCTGCTTGAGGTACTCTGCTGTGAGTAACTGATTGGTAGAATGGAGGGAGCTGAAGGCAATGCACCCTCAGGGCCACCAGGGGGCAGGTTGGAGGCCAGCACCACAACAAGCACTTGCTTGGGGAGCCGAGGCCATAGCAGTGAATCTGGCTTAGACACCCACTGGCTCCCATTAAGCTCCTGGGTGGAGTTTCCCTCTGGCCTTCTCCTGTTTTCCCTCCCCCGTTATAGCTGTGCAGCAGCCCTTAAGGTCAGTGCCATAACAAGGACGAGGTGAGTGAGGCACTTGCCCAGGGCGCACAAAGCCAAGGGGCGCAGAAAGCGGTGGAGAAAAAAAAAAGCCGCTGACACGGAGATATTTATAACCCAGGTCATCTCCCCCCGGCCCCATCTGCCGCCCCCCCCCCCCGAGTGTCCCCCGGCCCCGACTTGCTCCTCCCCGCCTTCCCGGCCCTGGAGCAGAGCCTCCCTGTCTCTCTCCTGCAGCTCCATGCTGCCTCCCTGCAGCAACTGCTGCCGCAGGGTCCTAGTGCCCGCTGTCCACATCAACTGCCAGGGCAAACTGACTCTGAGCCTGCCCTTCCACCTAAGACCCTTCCCTTTTCCGGCGTGACCCTCCACCAGCGTAGGGGGGCCCCCTGCCTGCAGTCACCGTTCCTGCCCCATGCTGGGCAAGGAGGCAGCCCCATCCCTCACCCCCAGTGAGGCTACAGTCAGGGGCAACAGCAGGGGAGGAGGTGCATGCAGAACCCCCCAGCAAGGGGGGCTCCTCCCCCAAGAGCTTGTTGCTGCCAGCAGGGATAGGGCTGGGGGAAGTCCTGCTCTCTGGCCCCTGTTGCAGAGAAGCAGCAGAGAATCCTGTGGCACCTCATAGACTAACAGACCTTTTGGAGCATGAGCTTTCGTGGGTGAATACCCACTTCTTCAGGTGCATCTGACAAAGTGGGTATTCACCCACGAAAGCTCATGCTCCAAAATGTCTGTTAGTCTATAAGGTGCCACAGGATTCTTTGCTGCTTTTACAGATCCAGACAAACATGGTTATCCCTCTGATACTTGTCCCAGAGAAGTCTGCCTGCACCCCAAACTCATCCCCAGCCCTGCCCCACCTCAGAGCCCACACCCCCAGTCAGAGCTTTCACCTCCCCACCACACCCTCAACCCTCTGCCCAACCCCTGAGCCCCTCCAGCACCCCAAACACCTTATCCCCAGTCCCAGTCAGAGCCCTCACCCCCCACACTCTTGCTCTTGCCCTGAGCCCCTCCCACACCCCAAACCTCCCAGGCCCAGAGAAAGCCCTCCCTCCTACTCTCACCCTGAGCCCCCCCCACTCCAAACCCCTCATCTTCAGCCACAACCCACAGCCCTCACCCCTGCACCCCATCCCTCTGCACCCCTCCCATCCCCAAACTCCCTCCCAGAACCTGCACCCCAATCCCCTTCCCCAGCCTAGGGCCTACACCCCAGACCTCCTTTCTCACCCAAACTCCCTCCCAGAGCCTTGGACGGGTGGGGGGGAGTGGAGTTTGGGAGGGCGGAGTTTGGGCAGGGGTGGGTTCTGGGCACCACCAAAATTTCTACAAACCTGCCACCCCTGATCCTGCCCTGCAGACCTGAACTACCAGCATTGTCAGGACACGTGCTGATCCCTAGTGGCCACTGCTGATATCCAGCCCCTCCCTCCTCTCTTAACCTATGAGTCCCTCTCTGGATTGGAACTGAACTGAAACCAAAGACCATCTTGGAAGCAACATTACCAGCCCAAGCAGTCAAAAATCATGAGTTAGACCCCCAAAATCACAGGATCTACCGCTGCCTCTTCATTCATTCTTCGGCAGCAATTCGGCAGCAGGCCCTTCCCTCCGAGAGGGACTGAGGGACCCGCTGCCGAATTGCTGCGGAAGAGCTGGCCCTGTGGGAGGGCACAATTTTATATTCTTACTTCGGGCATAAAAATACTAGATACGGCTCTGCTTAAGGTCTTCCATGCCCTCGGGGCCAGAGGCGGCCTTGTGGCCCTTAGACCTGCTGCGTCATGCTTTCTCTGGGCAGCTGCAGCCCAGTTCCCGGCTGGCTTGTCCCTGCCATCACAACCAGCTTAGTGCCACTCCCACTTTGGAAAGAAATCAGGGGGTCAGGATGGTGGGCCTTCAGCAGAGCAGGAGGAGCCCAAGACAGCAGGGGGGCTGTGAGCCAGGATTGAGGGGCATTGGCACAGCTGCAAGGGGCAGGGCTTGGATAGCTGGGGCGGGGTGGCTGCGGGTCAGGCCTAAGCTGCATTAGAAGAGTTGTTGTGGTGCTCCACCTGGAGTAGTGAGGGACAAGAGCGGATCAGCAAGGGGGCCAGTGGACAGTGGAGGGGCGGGGCAGGAGGCACTAGGGCAGGAACACTAGGGGGCTGAAATCAAGCTTGCAGGGATTTCCTTTCTATTCTACCAGCTCCCACCACCACCAGCAGATAATTCCACACACACACACACCGATCTCCCTGTGTGGGGCAGGCTGGGAGAGAATGCAGGACGCAGGAGAGGCACTGAGAGATCTGGGCAGGCTTTAGAAAAGCATGTGGGGCCTGATCCTCAGTGGGTGTAAATGAGCACTGACTCCAGTGGAGCGATACGGATGTATACCCGCTGGGGCCCTGTCCCTTGGACCCTGGGATATGGAGCCAGAGGAGTCCAGACAGTGCTCCCCAAACCCCTCAAGGTTCCCCTCACCCTTCCCAAGGCCTGGGGTTTGCCTTCATTTCCTGGGGACTGTACATCCAGCATCTGGGCCCCTGAGATGCCTGTGATCTGGGGATGGACTGCCCCCACCAACAGCGGAGGTGCAGCAGGTCTCCGGGCTGGAGGCCATGAGGGAGGCCTCAGTGCAGAGATCACTGCAAGCTTTAGGGAATAATTCATCCAAGTCCCAACAGCGGGAGGTAAATATTAAACACTGAGAGGCTCCATGGCTTGCACCTTGAGCAGATTCTCATATCTGGGAGCCCTGAGGAGGAATTGTTATGGATGGCCCTCGACCGGCAGTGAACAGGATAGGAGCTGAGGGGTCTTTCTTAACATACACTCCCAGCCAGCAGGTGGGCTGGGACCTTTATCGGCTGCCCGAGAGGTGAGTGTTCAGCACTTCCAGGATATGCCTTTGGCTGGACCATTTCTAGCCTGTTTCACTCACTGTCACCTTGCCCCCACATGGCAAAAAGAAGGGGCTGCGCCGTGGAATGGAGCCAACTGATCAGAGGAAATGCCTTTGTGCCCCACGCCCAATCAGCCTGCACAACTCATTGCCACAAGGTATTGCTGGTGCTTAGCAGGATTTCCAATAAAGACAGTCTTTTTGGAGGAAAACAAGACCATGCAGAGTTAGGTTACATGTTCAAGGAATAAGCTAAGGTTATGTAAGGACTTTAAACCCTCATGCTTCAAGGCACAACCTGCAGCCTCTAATGACTAGGGGCTAAAGTGACCTTTCTCTGGGGGGCTGGTGATCCCGCAACTGCAGCATTTCTTGCATGTGAAACAGCTGGGGCTGGCTATTGTGCGAATCAAGATGCTGGGCTAGATGAGGCATGGGTTGGAGCCAGTCTTGCTGTTCCTCAGCCCTGTGCCCCCAGGGGAAGGAGGCACAGGAGGGAATGGTGGAGGGCCAATCTCTGCCCTCAGTGCCTGGAAACTCCTCCCCATCCTTGTGGGCTTTTCTTTTTGGTGACCTTGGCAGATTTGGCTTCCTGCCAGTGGCATGTGTTCCTCTTATAACCCATTGGCTCCAGCATCCTGCTGAGGATTCTGTCCACATCTGGATCGTCCTGAGGTTCTTCCACACCTGCCTGAGAGTAAGTGCGACTGCCTGGGTATCACAGGGTGACTGGCCCTTTAAGAGGAGCAGGGATCCCCCTTGGCAGCAGGGAAGCCATCACAAGTGCTCCAAAACCCCACTCCCTCTTAAAGGGCCAATTGCCCTGTGTCATAGGTTCCAGCCTTTGGAGAGCCTGCTGTGGCAAGTGCACCTGCTGAAAGCCAGGAAGGCCAGCCCCAATGCCCCTGCCATGCGCTGTGAAGCCTGGCACGGGCACTGCCCCAGCAGATTCCCAAGAAGAGCAGGGCACCGTCCGTTGTCTGAGCGAGGGGAAGCCCAAGTAATGCCTACCCCGCTGAAAGGAAACCGTTCATAGAGGCGTGGAGACAGGAGTGGGTTCCGCACTCCTCTGGCTGAGGAAGCCCCACTAGATACTGATGGGGGAAGATTCCAGTAGTGCCTCCAGCTAGAGAGTGACTGTAGCAGAGAGCATCCCAGCTGGCTTCTGGGCATCAGTCCCCTACAGTTGCCCGGGTGGTGGCGGGTGGAGGGGGCCACAACCCCACCACCAAAGGCGAGGCCAGTGGAGATGACATCAGAAGAGCCACTGGATGGGGAAGATCCCATGTGGGCTCAGACCTGGGCAGCATTCTCTGTTCTTCCCCCTCCAACAGAAGCAGAGCAGCCGCAGAAATGGCAGCCTCTTGTCGTCTCAAGCCCTTGAGCTGTGTGGCGGTGTGTGGGGGCACCCACGGTAATGAGATGTCAGGCATCTACCTGGCCAAGCACTGGCTGCGGGATCCCATGGAGCTGCAGCGTGGCAGCTTTTCCGTCACGCCCTTCCTGGGCAACCCACGTGCCATTGAGAAGTGTGTGCGTTACGTGGGACAGGACCTGAACCGCACCTTCACCACCGAGTTTCTCAGGTGAGCTGCCCCAGCATGCACCGCTCTGCACTGATCCCCAGGGTGGTGGGAAGAGCTGTCCCAGCATGCACCGCTCTGCACTGATCCCTAGGGTGGTGGGAAGAGCTGTCCCAGCATGCACCGCTCTGCACTGATCCCCAGGGCGGTAAGAAGAGCTGTCCCAGCATGCAGCACTCTGCACTGGTCCCCAGGGGAGAGCTGTTCCAGGATGCAATGCTCTGCACTGGTCCCCAGAGTGGTGGTGAGAGCTGTCCCAGCATGCAGTGGTCTGCACTGGTCCCTAGGGTGGGGGAGTTGTCCCAGCATGATGCATTGTTTTGCACTGGTTCTCAGAGAGTGGGTGGGAAACTTATCCCGTGATGCATCACTGTGGAGAGGCTTCCAGTGATGAGTAAGGTTTCCCATGATGCATTCTTCTGCATGAGTTCCCAGGGTTGGGATGAGTTATCCCAGCATTCAACACTCTGCACTGCTATCCCAGGGGGTGGTGGGAAGCCGAGGGATCTTCCGTGAGCTAGGGCTTCGTAGTCCATGAGAAAGCATGGTGTGGGTGACGGATCACATGCCCCTCATCAGTGGATAGGCTTCCCCTCACACTGCAGCCCCTATGGAACCCCTCTTCACTCACACTACTCCCCCCCCCGCCCGGGATCCTGCCCCAGAGGGATCCTCCACCCCTCACACTGACCCCCTGGAACCTTTCCCACATCATGATTGGGGCCAGAGCAGTACTAGGTATTTTTGCACCCAAGGCAAGAATATAAAATTGCGCCCTCCCCCAGGGCCGGCTCTTCGGCAGCAATTCGGCAGCGGGTCCCTCAGTCCCTCTCGGAGGGAAGGACCTGCCACTGGATTGCCGCCGAAGAATGAATGAAGCAGCGGCGGTAGAGCCTGTGATTTTGGGGGGTCTAACTCATGACTTTTAACTGCTTGGGCTGGTAATGTTGCTTCCAAGATGGTCTTTGGTTCCAGTTCAGTTCCAATCCAGAGAGGGACTCACAGGTTAAGAGAGGAGGGAGATGCTGGATATCAGCAGTGGCCACTAGGGATCAGCACGTGTCCTGACAATGCTGGTAGTTCAGGTCTGCAGGGCAGGATCAGGGGTGGCAGGTTTGTAGAAATTTTGGTGGTGCCCAGAACTCGCCCCTGCCCAAACTCTGCCCCCCCCCAACTACACCCCCCCCCACCCGTCCAAGGCTCTGGGAGGGAGTTTGGGTGAGAAAGGAGGTCTGGGGTGCAGGTCCTAGGCTGGCGAAAGGGGATTGAGGTTCAGGCTCTGGAAGGGAGTTTGGGGATGGGAGGGAGTGCAGGTTCTGGGAGGGAGTTTGGGGATGGGAGGGGTGCAGAGGGATGGGGTGCAGGGGTGAGGGCTGTGGGTTGTAGCTGCAGATGAGGGGTTTGGAGTGTGGGAGGGGCTCAGGGCGAGTAGGAGTGGGGAGGGGTGAGAGCTCTGTCTGGGACTGGGGATGAGGTGTTTGGGGTGCTGGAGGGGCTCAGGAGAGGTTCAGAGTGTGGGAGATGGGGGCTTTTGCTGGGACTGAGGATAAGGTGTTTGGGGTGCTGGAGAGGCTCAGAGCTCAGGCAGAGGGTTGAGGGCGTGGTGGGGGAGTGAAAGCTCTGACTGGGGGTGTGGGCTCTGGGGTGAAGCAGGGCTGGGGAGGAGTTTGGGGTGCAAGCAGGCTTTTCTGGAACAAGGGCCAGAGAGGAGGACTCCCCCTAGCCCTTTCCCTGCTGGCAGCAGCAAGTTCTGGGGGAGGATCCCCCCTTTTCTGCCCCCCAGCAGCACACTCACTCCCACCACTGTCACTGCATGTGCTCCTATGACCCCTCTCAGGTCCAGAAATCTCCCTCACCTCCCCCGTGGTGGGTGCCAGGGAGTGCTCTGTGCACTTCCTCTCCGACTGTTGCCCCTGACTGTAGCCTCACTGGGGATGAAAGATGGGGCTGCCTCCTTGCCCAGCATGGGGCAGGAGCGGTGACTTCAGGCAGGGGGCCCCCCTACGCTGGTGGAGGGTCCCGCCGGAAAAGGGAAGGGTCTTAGGTGGAAGGGCAGGCTCAGAGTCAGTTTGCCCTGGCAGTTGATGTGGACAGGGGACACTAGGACCCTGCAGCAGCAGTTGCTGCAGGGAGGCAGCATGGAGCTGCAGGGGAGAGACAGGGATGCCCTGCTCCAGGGCCAGGAAGGCGGGAAGGAGCAAGTCGGGGCCGGGGGATACTCGGGGGGGGGGTGGCATGTGGGGCCAGGGGGGAGATGGCTTGGGTTATAAATATCTCTGTTCTGCACCCCTCTGCTTTGTGCGCCCAAGGCAAGTGCCTCACTCACCTTGCCCTCATTACGGCACTGATTGGAGCCGCCAATGTGAGCTGGAGGGGAGCAGGCTCCCAGTGGCATTGGGGGAGGGTAAGCCCTACTTGGAGCCGTTCCCTGGTTCCAGGGGCCCTGGTGGCTCCATATTACTTGTCTCTCCCTGTCCCAGCTCCACAGAGGCAGAGGACGAGCCCTATGAGGTGGTCCTGGCTCGCGAGATCAACCAGACCTACGGCCCCAAGGGCTCAGCCCAGGCCTTTGACTTCATGTTCGACCTGCACAACACCACGGCCAGCATGGGCACCTGCCTCGTCGTGGACTCAGAGGAGAGCCTGCTGCCCATGCACATGTGCCACTACATCCAGGTGGAGCCAGCCCCCGATTTCTCCACTCGCCCTGCATTTGGCCAGGGTCCCCCATCCTAACCCCTCTCCTCTCTCTCTCCCCCAGATGAACTACACACGGAGCCCCTGTCCCATCTACCTGTACAAGTTGCCAGGCGAGGAGACTTACTCCATCAACTCGGTGGCCAAAGCCGGGCTAGGTAGGGAGCAGGCACTGCCAGGGGTCAGGGAGAGCCCTGTGGAGTGAGCGAGTCTGTCCCAGGGCAGGGAATGGCATTGCTCGGCTACCTCCCAGAGCCCACCTTCCCATGCCCCTCTGGCACCAAGCACTGCTGCCCCCCACCGCGTCCTTGATCATGTCACCTCCTTACCACCCCATCACCATTCCATGAGCTTCACGCCCCTTCCCTCTGTGCCCCATGTCCAGCACCCACTGCACCCTCAAGCCCACCTCCCCATCCCCAAGTCCATCACTCTACTCCCAAGTTCTGCCCCCACTACTAACCCCTGCCCTTTTCTCCCCAGCCCTCAAGCCCTGCCCCTTAGTCACTTACCCCCAAGCCTTCGCTCCCTCCATTCCCAGTGCCCTCTCTTCCCCTCATTTCCATGGCTCCCCATCTCCTTGTCCTGGGAGACATACTCCCTCCCACTGCTGCTCCCAGCTAAGCCCCACCCTGATCTCCTCCCTCATAGGGCACTGCCTGCCCCAGCTCTGAGACTGGCTCCTTCGGGGCTCCCATGGCAAATGGGGTGAATTGGGGGTGGCTCGACAGAGTGCGGTAATGCTGTGTGGGGCTCTATCACCCTCTAGCGTCCATAATACAAATACAGGTTTCTGAGGCTGCTGCCTCCTGTAGCTCACACTGTAGTGGCTGTGATGGGCTGGATCACAGAAACCGCCCTGGGAGCTGCCACCCGATGTGCAAAGACTACCCCTGCTCTTATTTTCCCTGCCAGCTCAGGACTCCAGCACCCTGTCCTGCTGAGCCAAACACTGCCGTCTGCTCCAACACAGACCCAGGGTCTCAATTACTTGTCCAAAAGCTGCAGGTTTACCTGAAAACAGCTAACAGAAGTGTGCTTGTCTTTAGCACTCAGATGGCCAACTTCCAGTGGGGTCTAAACCCAAATAAATCCGTTTTACCCTGTAGAAAGCTTATGCAGGGTAAACTCATCAATTGTTTGCCCTCTATAACACTGATAGAGAGATATGCATAGTTGTATGCTTCCCCAGGTATGACATACTCTGAGTTAGTTAATAAGTAAAGAGTGATTTTATTATATACAGAAAGTAGGATTTAAGTGGTTCCAAGTAATAACAGACAGAACAAAGTAAGTCACTAAGCAAAATAAAATAAAATGTTCAAATCTATGTCTAATCAAACTGAATACAGATAATCTCACCCTCAGAGATGTTTCAGTAATTTTTTTCTCAGATTAGACACTGAGGCCTGGGCACAATTCTTTCCCCTGGTACAGATCTTATCCCAGCTTAGGTGGTAGCTAGAGGATTCTTCATAATAGTGCCTCCTTTTGTTCTGTTCCACCCCCTTATATATCTTTTGCATAAGGCAGGAATCCTTTGTCTCTCTCTGGGTTTCCACCCGCCCTCACTGGAAAAGCACCAAGTTAAAGATGGATTCCAGTTCATGTGACATGATCACATGTCACTCTAAGACCCCAAGCCTTCATTCCTCCCAGCCTGACTCTCAGGAAGTCTTGCTTGCAAAGAGAACCCCAGTTAATTGTCCTGGCTGATGGGAACCATTAAGATTCCAAGCCACCATTAATGGCCCACACTTTGCATAATTAGAATAGGCCCTCAGAGTTATATTTTATATTTCTAGTCCCAGATACAAGAGTGGTAAATTTATACAAATAGGATGATCACACTCAGTACATTATAAGCTTGGTAATGATACCTTACAAGAGAACTTTTGCATGAAGCATATTCCAGTTACATTATATTCACTTATATTTTTATAAAACCATATAAACTGCACAACGTCACACCCTCCTCCTGAACTTACTGCCAGAGACTTGGTCACTGGCCATGGTGGAGGCAGTATACCTAAAATTTGTTTCTGGGCTCCCCTTTGGGGCAGACTCTCCTGTGTCCCCCAAAAGGGAAAGAGACCCTGATCCAGCTGTAGGCTCACAGCTACCCACTATGAGAGACCTTTCGCTGGCCAGCAAAATCCCTCCCACTTTCACTCAGGTTGGGTTTGCTTCCATCTAGAGTCCTTGGGGTTTGTTCCCACCGCCGCAGTCACCAGGACCCCAACTTCCAGCTCCAGGTACATGTCTCTGTGCCCCTCTTTCACTCTATTAGAGCCAGTTCATGCTTCTGGGTCTTAACGGCTTTGTCTCTTAAGTCCAGGCTGGTGAGCAGCCTTTTCTTTTTCCAGGGAGGCCTTTTCACAGGCAAACTGTACATCAATTTTTATTTGTCTTCCCTTAAGACCATCACTAGATCACGCGATGAGCTGGGATACCACAGAGAACCCCCTCCTGCCAGAACAGGCACCCCTCCACTACTGTCTTGCTAAATTAGACACTCCAGTCGGCTTCAGCACAGACACAGAGGTTGTGCAACACCTGTCTGCAGTTCATTGAAACTGAGATGGACTTAGCTCAGGGGATTCTTAGGCCTTGGCTACACTGGCACTTTACAGCGCTGCAACTTTCGCGCTCAGGGATGTGAAAAAACAGCCCCCTGATCGCTGCAAGATACAGCACTGTAAGGCCTCAGTGTAATCAGTGCCGCAGAACTGGAAGCGCGGCTCCCAGTGCTGCAAGCTACACCCGTAAGGGATGTGGTTTACGTGCAGCGCTGGGAGAGCTCTCTCCCAGCGCTGGCGCTCTGACCACACTCACACTTCAAAGCGCTGCCGCGGCAGCACTTTGAAATTTCAAGTGTAGCCATACCCTCAGTTAACAGAGACTTTCACAGTGCCCAGTGTTCAGCCTTTCTGGCAATTTGCAACTTGTGTAGTTATAGCTTCTTCTGATCTTCCTTCTTACTTATTTTGCTTTCTTTTCTGTTCCTACTTCCCTTACCCGAAATAAGCAAACAGAAAATAACAAACCAGTAACCACTTTGTCTGTTCTCCAGCCACCACACTTAAAACTCACTTAAAATCACAACCAGTACCTCAAAGCAATCAGCTGTGCACAGACCTGCTCAACTACGCCACTGTGACGGGTTGGATCATAGAACCCCCCTTGGGAGCTGCCACCCGATGCTCAAGACTACTTCTATTCCTGTTTTCCCTGCCAGCTCAGGACTCCAGCACCCTGTTTTGCTGAGCCAGACACTCCCGTCTGCTCCAACACAGACCCAGGGTCTCAATTACCTGCCCCAAAGCTGCAGGTTTACCTGAAAGCAGCCAACAGAAGTGTGCTTGTCTTTAGCACTCAGATGCCCAACTCCCTATGGGGTCTAAACCCAAATAAATCCGTTTTACCCTGTAGAAAGCTTATGCAGGGTAAACTCATCTATTGTTTGCGCTCTATAACACTGATAGAGAGATATGCTCGGCTGTTTGCTCCCCCAGCTATTAATACATACTCTGAGTTAATTAATAAGTAAAAAGTGATTTTATTAAACACAGAAAATAGGATTTAAGTGGTTCCAAGTAGTAACAGAGAGAACAAAGTAAGTTATCAAGCAAAATAAAATAAAATGTGCAAATCTATGTCTAATCAAACTAAATACAGATAAGATCCTCACCAGTTCCAGAATGCTGCCTTTTACAGGCTAATCTCCTTTTAGCCTGGGTCCAGCAATCACTCATACCCCTTGAAGTCGCTGTCTTTTGTTCTAGTTTCCTTCCAGTATTCTGGGGGATGGAGATGCTCCTTCTTTAGCCAGCTGAAGACAAAATGGAGGGGTCTCCCAAGGGTTTAAATAGACTTTCTCATGTGGGTGGAGACCCCCTCCTCACCCTGTGTAGAATCCAGTCACAAAATGGAGATTTGGAATCACACAGGCAAGTCACATGCCCATGCATGACTCAGAACTTGCAAGTAGCGGCCTTTACCCACATGCTACCTTGAATGTCCTCAGGTAGACTTCTTATGAGGACTGGAGTCTTCCAAGCTCTTTTGTCTGTTAAGTGCTCCCTGATTGAGCACCTAATTTGCACATTCCTTTCCCAAGAAGTGACCAAATGTTCTAACTAAGACTACTGATAAATCAAGCAATTATACAGCCAATGTTCATAACTTTGAACACACAAATGGTACCTGCATACAACTAGGATGAACATAACCAGTAGATCATAACCTTTACATAGATATGTTACATGGCATATGTAGCAAAACCCTATCTCAGTTATATCATACATACATTTATGAGCACCTCCCCATAAAGCCTTATGGGGTACACTGTCATAGTGGCTTCTAGCTGTGACTATAGAGGCCAAGGGTTCAATCCCCATACTGAGGATCATTGCATAGGTGCTCTGTCTGAAGATAGTAGCCATCCTTTCTCCAGTCCTGCCTGGTTCATTGAATCCACATTCCTGCTGACACACATACCAGCTCACAGACTTACCATGCTCCATCTTAACCTTAATTAGTCATCACACTGCTTTTCTAAGCAAGAACATTTATTCCTAAGGTGAAAGCAGAACAGAGAAAACCTAAACCAAAAGAATCTAAACCACTGCTAATAAACTTCTCAGCAATCACCCTGACTCCTGCCATGGTTCTGCTCGGTAATCAGTCCTTCAGACTCCATCCATGGGTGTTTTTGTTCTCACCAGTTAATAATAGTGGGGGGGGGCTCAGAACAAGCATGAATGAATTCATGTGTCCCTCCTTCCTTCAGCTTGGCTCTCTGCTCTTGTCCTTATATAACCAGTGATCAGCAGACAAAGTTTCCATCATCAGGGCAAAGCTCCTGGCATAGCCCAGAGAAGTTACGTGTGCATCCTCCTCCCCCTTGAGATTTCCTGGGGAATCACTTCACTTGAAAAGCCCAGTCTTGCCTGGCCCATTGCTCCAAGTAGTCCTTTGAAGCGCCTAATGTGTACCAGGGTTTACATTAGTCCCGCCCCACCAAGAGACATTCCGTGCCATCCCCCAATAAAACACAGACATCTGTATTTTCAATACAAGCAACACCTAAGGTGCTTAAACATATCAGATTAAGTCAAACTTCCTTGAATGAAGTTTTGTCCAGGATATTGCGGGGAATTGCCCTACACAGACCCTCAACCCACTGGGAGGCTCATCTGGACACTCATTGCTCTGATGGATAGAACCCACCTTTCATTTCCAGCCTGTGTTTATTCATGGCTGGGTGATCCCCTTTCATTCTTGTGCTGACACTGCCCCTTTAGGTTCTTTAGCTCAGCCCCCGCCGTGGTGTTTGACCGCTGAGGTGGTTAAAGTTTTCCCAACCCCTGGGATTGAGCCAGGCTTAGCACGTCGGGCTGACGCTCTCCTGTTCAGGTGCCTTCAGAGAGGGATGAGTTCAAGGTCACTCCTGAGGTTGATAGCAGAGGCAGGGATGGACCCCATGGCTTCTGCATCCCTATCCAGAGCCTTTTCCACTGTCCCATGCATGGGAGTGTCTTGAGAGCAGTGAGGGCCGGGTGTGTGAGGTAGGTGTTGGGGGTGGGTGGGATGAAAGGACAGAGGTGGTATTTCAGCAGGCACCTGGAATGTAGCAGTGACTGAGGGAGGTGGTGGGTGCTGGGCAGGGCCCCAGGGGTAGCAATGGGCATTGGGGCATGTTCGGGGGACTCCTTGCAGCGTGCTCTTGGGAGGAGCGCTGGAGAGGGCACAGTAGCTGAGCCGTAACCGAGTCCTTGTGGTCTCCCTGCAGCGCTGGAGCTGGGGCCACAGCCCCAGCAGGTGGTGAGAGCTGACCTGTTCAGTCAGATGAGAGACCTCATAGCTTGCGCATTGGACTTCATTGAACTCTTTAACAAGGGTGAGTTACCCCAGAGGGGGCATGAGCTATCCCATCAGGCATCACCCTGGTGATGAATTGAGCTATCCCAACATTCATTGCTCTGCAGTGGCCCCAAGGATAGGTGAGGCTAGGGTGACCAGACAGCAAGTGTGAAAAATCAGGACGGGGGTGGGGGTAATAGGCTTCTATATAAGAAAAAGCCTCATATATCAGGACTGTCCCTATAAAATCAGGACATCTGGTTACCCTAGATGAGGCTCTCCTCCCATATCAGTACTTTGAGGGGGTCACCTTCCTCTCTAGCCACAGTGGTGGGAGCCTGTTATTAACTGGGGTGGGGTGGGAAGGACAGGGCAGCTTTCCTATGCAGTATCCCCCCCCACATTCTGAGCCCCCTTTGCCCCATAGGCACAGTGTTCCCTGCCTTTGAGATCGAAGCGTACAAGATCACTGGGCGCATGGACTATCCCTGCTACCCCGATGGAGAGATCTCAGCCATGGTGCATCCCAAGCTGCAGGTGGGTGTGGGCTGGGAATAGAGTGGTCCCAGCCCCTGCATTGTTGTTCTCTTTGGGAGGCAGAAATCACAGCTGTAGCTCCAGAATGCCCGCAAAGCCAACCTGGCAATGACAAGGACTGACTCACCAGCCTGGATTCTCCCCCAGCCCTTCTTTGAGCTCAGGGCAGAGTAGGGGGGAGTGGCTTTAAACCACCTCTGTGCCCTGCATTGTGGGCTGTGCGCCTGGCCCTTGGTGTGGGTTAAAGCAGCCCAAGGGCTGTTGTGAGCTATCCTTTGCTCTCCATGGTCCCAGGGAGCACAGAATAGCCAGAGCATAATGCACCCCTCCCCCCCATCCCAGTCTATCCCATAGTGGGGGCTGGGAGCTGGGCTCTTACACCAGCTCTAGAGCAGCCGGGATACCTCTGCTCCTGTTTCTTCTACTAAGTGGCACAAAGGGGCCTTAGCACAACTGAGGCTTGGACACCAAAGGCTCCACCATGGCAAGGCAGTGCCAGGGTTAGCCCCCGAGCTCAGCAGGGTGAAGCTGGGTTTACTCTGGGGCATCGGGTGAGTGGAGTTGATTTCATGATCTTGGAAGGGAGCTGTAGACTGTAGCTATACAGCATCAGGCTGGGTGACACTGGACAGCCAGGATATGAGTTGAGGTGGGCTTAGATCACAAGGCACTGTGACCTGCATGGGGTCTTGCCACATGTCTAATAAAATGTTTGGTTACCAGAAGGTAATTCCAGGACAGTGAGGATCTTGGCCTCAACCAGCAGGGGGTGCTGTAGGGAGCAGGGCAAGAGCGCTGGCTGTCAGGGGAGCTCCCGGCTACTCCAGTCCCAGCCTATCACCAAGCTGTTCCACCCTTAGGATAAGGATTTCCTCCCCTTGAACCCCAGGGACCCAATCTTCCAGACCTTCAGCGGGGAGGAGATCCTTTACGAGGGCAACACCACCATCTACCCAGCCTTCATCAACGAGGCTGCCTACTATGAGAAGAAGGTGGCCTTTGTCAAGACGGAGAAGAACACGTTCTCCATCCCCGGCCTGCAGAGAGATTGAGCCTGGGGCCAGGTGGGCCATGGGCTAAGAAGGAATAAACAGACTGAATGGATATGATGGTGTGTGCCATGAGGGATGGGATGGGGGTTACCAGGCGGACATCACCCTTGTGTTGTGATGGAGGGGCTGGGCTGGTTGTGGACTGCATCATCTGGTAGCACCACCTATTGTCCAGGTTCCGCGACACTTTCCAGTGCAAAACTCTTTGTTTTTTCTTTCTTATAACTTTGAAAAACTTTAACTCTTCAGGCTGAAACTTTCCAGGCAGGTCTGGCGTCTGCCTCAGGCAGACATTTTTGAGGAATGTTTCAGCCATTTGGCCTTTTCCCAAGAACGAGGCTAGGGCAAAAGCCATTGTTTTGCCAGGTTATTTTATACAACAGTTTCTTTGCAATGCTCCAGCGCTCTCAAGCAGCAGGGTGGCTTAGAGGAGGGGATGTGCCTTTTGCTGTCCCCATCAAAATCCACCCACATTTGGCCAAGTTATAAGTCTTTGGAGAATCTGAGTTTGCACATGCTCAGTAGAGTCTTTTTAATTCCCTGAAGATTCTGCTTCACCCCGTCCCAGCTCCTAGAATGGATTAGACTGCCCATGGGCCCGCCCTGCCGGGTGACTGAGCATGCTCCAGCCTGGGCCTGCAGGAGCTGAGCCTGATTTTCACTGCAATTGTTGTTGTTCCTGTCTGCTGTGGTGCCAGGCACCAGCACACAGAGCAGGGCACCTGTATCTCCTGTGTACTCAGTGACCCCCCTCAGGTGGTGTGGGGGAGGTGCGACCTGAGTTGACTGCAGTCTCAGGAGCAATGCAGGAGTGAGAACAGGAGCAGGGTGGGAGAGTGAAGAGGCAGGACCTGTCCTGGGGAAGGCTGTGGGGGAGGAAGGTGGGCAGGAACCAATGAAGCGGGATGGGGGCTGGAGCCAGGGAAGTGATGGGGTGGGGAAACAGGGCTAAAGGTGGGGGTGGGAGGTGTGGTGAGTCCCATCAGGCATGCCATGGCCCGGCTCAGAACTGAGCGATCATGGAGGCCGGTTCCAACCTGCTGAGGGGAAGCAGAAGAGGCTCAGGATAGCATGGGATGGGTCTGTCACAAGCAGGACTTACCCACCCCCACATACACACACACACAGGGGATCCAGTCCATTGTTTTCTTCTTCTTATGAGGGGCCAGGTCATAACCAGGATCGTCAACACTTCTCCAAAAAATCATGGCCTTGATCCAAGTGCCCCTTCCTGCCACCAGTGGGCCAGCTCCAGCGGCTGCCCCGACTTCACAGGGGATTGATTACTCAGCATGGCTCTGACACCCGGGGCATAGCCTGGCTTCCTGCACAGTACTGAGCCTGAGTGGTGGAGCCCTCTTTGGACACAGGATTTTGCCCCCTGCCAGGAGCAGATGCAGCTGGGGCCAAGAGCAGGGAATGGGCCCCACTTTGGGCTCAGCTGTTCCACACCCAGCCCTGGGGTTTAGCTTTAACCAGCCCCGTGGGAGGCAGAGAAGCTGCAGGTGGCTTCAGCCAAAGGCCAAAGTTAAAGATTAGCCCTGCAGACTGCTCCGGCCTGGGGCTGCCCTGTCTGCCTGCTGGCTCCCTTGGGGAGCACAGGACAAATGACACTTGCTCAGTGCTTCAGGGGCCAGGGGCGGCGCCAGCCTCTTCCTGGTGTGGGGCTGAGGTGGGCTAGACAAAAAAGCCGGGGCTCTGCCCCGCTCACCATGAGGCCTCACTCCTCTCTGTGGCCCCACCCCCTGCTACTTCACAAAAGGTTTCACCTCCTCCTTCCCCGTCCCAGGTCCCACTCTCTGGCCAGGTTAGAGGCTGGAAGCCGGAGTCAGGCAATTTGGGGCACTGGCTACTCGCAGCCAGTAGGAGATGCCTGGGCAGGGGGACTCAGCTCTAGGGCCAGCAGAGCCCTCAGGGGGCAGTGACCACGAGGGGTGGGGCCTAGGAGCCCCAGCCAGAATGGGTTAGGCCAGGCTGCTGTGGGGATCCCCAGACACTCCACTTGCCCTGCGCAGTGTACCTCAGCACGCAGGGCCAGGGGCTGCTCTCAGGCACGCCGGCTCCCCTGCACAGTCTTACTCCTGCGCTGCTGCTGGAGCTAGGTGCCCAGCCAGTAGCCACTGCTCTCTCTGCTCTGCCTTCAGAGCTGGGCGGCCGGAGAGCAGCAGCTGCTACAGGGGGCTATAGTGGTGGTGTGCTGGGGGGCAGGAATGCAAATTTTGCAGTGACTATAGCTCCAGCAAGTCCCCTCCCCTGCTGGAGACACTGTTGGACACATAAACCTCATTGTGGAGCAGCCACTGGAGGGAGACAGAGACCAGCACAGCGGTAACCTGGAGGATGGTAAACTCATCCCCATCATTGCTTTATCTTCCTAGGGCTGGACGGGAGCTGGGGACCTGGAGGAGAAAGGCCCTGGGTCCCATTCCCTGCTCCCCTGAGCCAGACAGTTCCACCCCCTGGGAGCACATTGGATCCAGCACCCCCAAAAGAAGAAAGACCCCGTAATCCCACTTCCCACCCCCTAGCCAGCCAGCCCCCTACCCTCTGGGGCTGGGTCAGAACACAGGAATGGCTAGACTGGATCAGAGCTGGTGCAGCGAGCCCAGTGTCCTGTTTTGGACAGTGGCTAACACCAGATGCATGAGTTTAGTAGTCACAGTACTTGCCACGATCAATGGCTCTGCATTGCTAGACACATTCACCTCTCCCTCCCACCTCTCCTAGCTCCTTTATTCATAGGAACGAGATGTCTCCTTCTACTAAACCTCAAAGAAGGGGAGCCATGTAGACTCCTCCCCCCAGCCAGAAGGGGGTGCTGCAGGGTTACAGGGATATAGCAAATTGTGACAGAAAAACATTCCATCCCCCTATGAAAAAAATCCCATCTCTGCCTTCCCAGGAATCTGGCCTTGCTTCCTAGAAGCAAGAAACAAATGACAAGCATGTGGGAATACCTCCATCCTAGAACCACCGCAGTATGTGGAGAATCTGGTGGGAAACAGGTTTGTTTCTATTTATTCTATTGTGCTGAAGTTTGGATGCAAACTGGCAGCAAATATTTCACCACCGTGAGAAAGAGCTCGTCTTCACAAGCTTGAGCCTAATTTATCCATAGCTGCTGTCAAGCCCCATGACTGAGCTGTCCCCCAGTATCTCTGGCCACCCTCTGAATAGGGACCTCTATCATAGGCAGCGGGCTCCTGTCTACTGCACACATAACAGGGGCTTTTTCCAGTCTTGCACAGTGTCACAGAGTGTGGGGGAGTCAGGGCCCTGCACCCCCCCACTTCCTGCGATTCACCAGGACTCTCAGCCAGCCAGTAAAACAGAAGGTTTATTAGATGACAGGAACAGTCCCAAGCAGGGCTTGTAGGTACAGCCAGGACCCCTCAGCCAGGTCCCTCTTGGCGGCAAGGATCTTAGACCCCAGACTTGGAGTTCCCTGCCTCTTCCCAGCCAGCCCAAAACTGAAAACAAAAAACCCTCCAGCAGGCTCTCTCCCCCTCCTTCTCTCCCCCTCTCCCACTGTCCAGTTTCCAGGGCAAAAGTGTTGACTCTCCCCACCCCCCTTCCTGGCTCAGGTTACAGGCTCAGGTACTGTCCCTCATCTAAAGTCATCCCCTGCTCTCCCATCCCCCATGCAGACAGTCCCAGTAAAACTAAACGACATTCCCAGGTCAATCTGCCCCGCTCCATATTGCATCACACATAGGAATCACATATTGTGCAGTATTCCTCAACGTTTGCCCTGTTCAGTGGGGAGAAGCCCCAGGGAAGGGTAAAGCAGCTGGACGGCAGCTACTGGACATGGCCACAACTTGTCAGGGCATGGCCATGGAACTGATGGGTTCTTCTACCCAAGAGAGCCTGAATCACAGCCCATCGGGGCAGGGGGCCCTAAGACAGGCCTCTGTCCTGAGGGTGAGGGCAATAGGATGATCCCACCAGCAGAAATGCATTCCCAACATATGCATAGCCCTGGCCTTGAGACACAGCTCCAGAGGGGGCCTGCCAGTATGGGGCATCCCCTGGAATCCATACCTAAGCGCCCCGGGACACCAGTGCCCCAGAGATATGGCTGGGTTAAGACCACCCTTGCAGGGGAACAAACCTACACTGATACCCCACCAAATGCTCATGGGGTCACTTCCTAGCCAACCTAGGGCTCAGGACACCCCAGGCTGCAGCCAGGAGGGCTGACCCATGGAGGAATGTGGGTTCCCTCCCCTCATCTTTCCCTGGAAGAAGACAGGGAGGAGGTAGCATCTGGACCCAGTTTCAAACCCAAAGGTTCTGGAGTGGCCAAAGGGCTGGGGGCCGCATGAAAACTTCCCATGTGCACCCTGCTCAGGTCATCAAACAGACCAGCCTGAATGAAGGACGTGAAACTGCTCTACCCTGTACTGTGAAAACTGTACACTTGATTAGAAACTGTGCTGTACGCATCTCACAAGTGGCAGGTAGAACTGCTGCCATGGAAATGGGCACTATGCTGGGGTGTCTTTGAATAACCATGGTGGACTCAAACCTCCCAGGTCAGAGGATAAAGCAGCCCTGCTCAGTTCAGCCCCCGAGGGAGAAGAGCTGTGATGAAGTGGGAATCTTCTGTAATATTTTTATGAATCTTGTGCGCCTTGGTTTCCCTCTGTACTCTGTGTTGCTAGCCAGTTTGGGAGTGGAGAGTTAAATCTGCTCTTGCGGGGCAGTGCAGGGCAGGAGAGGGAGTGTATGTGAGAGACCTTTCTGACTGGGCCCCAATGAATAGGGTCATCAGGGAACTAGTTGAAACTGACCCAGTTCAAGAGAGGGTCCTGAGGGACAATGGGAAGCCCTAAGGACTGGACACTGGACAGCAGGCAGGACTGTGAATTCTGCATGGCTTTGTCTGAAGCCAAAGAATTGGGAGGTGACCAGTGGAGGACCAAGAGTAGGCTTCTGGAAGAATTGGCCTGACTAAGGATGCCGGAGAGAGAGAGTGCCTGAGATGGAATCCACTACAGTGAGGCAGGTGGGTTGCTTGGGCTTGGCCAGAGGGATTGTGCTTTAACCTTCCTTTCTCTGGGCTACCCTCAGGACTTGGAAAACTGTGTGTCAGGGGACTAACCAACCCTGCTCTGGCTGGAAAAGCTGCCCTGTGTCACTGCAGACACCGGCTGGGGTGCATCAGAGTTACACATCCCTAAGAGGACATCTGGCTCAGTTGGCCTCACTGGCCAGAGCTCACCACATGAGGCAGGAAGACTGGAGCCCAGAGGCAAGTGAGGTTTTGTGGCTGGCCCTGGAGGAAGAGTGGGACCCCCTTGGGGGCCTGGTCCACTGAGCCGAGTCCCCCAAAGCAGTTGTTCCCAACATTTTTCTCTGCCATGGCACACCTTGATACTATCATGTGACTCCCATAACGTCAAGTTCATATGACCGTGGTGTAACATTGCATCTATCATAGGCCACTCTTAATTTGGACTCTTGAATATTCAGGAACCAATCCAGAACGAGGCTAGTAGGGTTAAAATCAAAACAAACATGGCAGCTAGTGTTAGATCGCGATCTGTTGTTTGTGCCAGAATTAACATTTTCAGACAGTGGAAACTAACATTAAAGCTAAATATAAGAACTCTGGACATAAGCATGCCCAGTGGAGACAGCGACATGCCCTTGAGAATAATGTTTGGAGATGAGAAGCAATTAATAGTTAAGCATTTCTGCTCATTCCCAAAATAGTGTTCCCACATGCGTGTCACTTTCTCCACTGTTTTTAAATGTGATATAATTACTTACAATTATATCACAATTACTTACTTCCAGGTCTGGCTGGTTCCAGCTATTACCCTAAGTCAAATGTAAATTTAAAACTTAGGCTTGAAATCTATGTCTTTTTTTACGTGCATCATCATCAAAGGCTCATTGCAGCACATTGCATTCATCAGGGCACATCCGTCTGTGTTTACGTTTTCTCCCTTAGCCTCACTGTGGGGAATGGAATGTGAGCTGTGCATAGTATTTGAAAGGGGCCTCGTACAGACTGCCATCCAGCTCTAACGCTCATTAGAATACAAGGGAAGGTTTTTTGTTCTCACATGTAGTTTTTCAAAAAATTCCACAGCCCACCTGCCAGCACAGCAGTGTGCCATGGCACACCGGTCGGGAAACTCTGCTCCAAGGAACTGTGGAAAAGCCAGGGTGTAACGCCGACCCTGTGGATCCATGACAGAGGACAAATGGAAACAGCACCACTGTTAATGCTCTGTCACCGCCAACCATTTTAGCAGAGCCATTCAGTGAACAAAGGGATGGGGTGGAGCTGGAGCAGTGAAGGGTTGGGTGGTCTCCTCCACTCCAGTC
This sequence comes from Gopherus flavomarginatus, assembly GCF_025201925.1. Lineage (NCBI taxonomy): Eukaryota > Metazoa > Chordata > Testudines > Testudinidae > Gopherus > Gopherus flavomarginatus. The sequence continues at coordinate 36,142,141 of NC_066621.1, read as the reverse complement.
TAGCCACTGGTGGGGAGGGGGGATTTCCCTGACTTGGGGCAGGAGCAGGAAGGTGGGTACCTAGGGCAGCTCATGGGCTGGGCTGGAGGCGGAGACCAGCACAGGACAGAAGCAAAGGCGAGCTGCAGGGACAGTCTGATTGGGAGTGAGGGGAGATTATCTGGAATCCCAGATAAGGAGCAGGGCCTGGCCTAGTCAGAGCCTTAGCAGCCCCCAAAGGAGTTGCCAACTGGGCATTCAGGCCCCGCCCCCTGGCAACACACTGTGAGGGAGAGCGGCCAGCAGAGGGGCAGGCAGACCCAGAGGGAGGGTTCTTCTTAGAAAGGCCCATAAGGGAGTTGCAAGGGAACTTCCTGCTGGTGAAGAAGGGGGGTCACCAGCTGTCAAGAAGCGGGGATCCACTTGGAGCTGCTCTGTCCCCCTAGAGGCTGGAACGGCGACAGCAATGGGGGGTGAGGGATCCCCTCCCCCAGGCCTTGTTAGCGGTTTGACAACATCATCACAAACTCTGAGAGAGACACAACTGGGATCTGGAGTGAGTGTCTCCCTCTGCACATCCGGCACAACACAGCCTGACTGCACTGTCCTGTGCTGCCCCCCACTGCATCCCACTCCTCCACCCCTGGACTGTGCCCCCAGCCACAGCTCCCTCTACCAGGCTTCAGGATGCTGCAGCCCACCCCAAGCAAGTAGAGCTTCCACAGCAGAGGGCACGGGGCTTCAGGGGGGATGTGGAGAGCAGGGCGAGGGCTTGGAGCAGCCAAAGGGCAGGAATCATGCCCCTGGGAGGCAGGATGCTGGGGGAAGATTGTCCCCTCCACCTCCCAGCCATCACTGCCCCTCCTCTTATCTGCCCCTCCTCAGTCCTAGCTGTGGCTCCCTCCTCTGCTCCAGCCAATCCCACAGCAGGCAGCTCTGCCCCAGGCACCACCCACCCCAACTCTGTGAAAAAACAGCCCTCCTGGGGCTGCAGAAAGTGGGGCTGAGCCTCACCCTGTTCTGGAGAGGGTTGGGCATGGCTCTTTAGCCCAGGGCCCTAGACCCTATAGCTCTGGGTTGAGGGCCCAGCACACAACTAAACACAAGGGGAAGAGCACAGACAGGACTGATTGGTGGGTGTGTCACAGGAAGACACTGGCCGGCTCTACCACTTTTGCCACCCCCAGCAAAAAATAGCCGCTCGGACTGCCGAAGCAAAAACAAAACAAAACAAAACAAAAAAAAAACGCTGCTCAGACTGTGCCGCCCCAAGAATGGACAGAATGCTGCCCCTTAGCATGTGCCGCCCCAGGCATGTGCTTCCTCCGCTGGTGTCTTGAGCCGGCCCTGGCAGGGAGAGAAGGGGGAGGTCTCTGCAGGGATGAGTCTTTGCTGCGGGAGCAGAGAAGGTATCCCCAGGGCTCAATGTGGAGGGAGGTGGGGGGTCTCTGGCATCAGTGGGTGGGAGGCAGGTTCCCAAAGGCCAGTGCAGTCAGTGGGGAGAGTGGAGTCCCTGGAGTCAATGGGTGGGGGCTGCAGAGCATCTCTCACCGTCAAAATCCACATGGCCGTCCCCATTGAGGTCAACATCACGCAGGATCTCCTCCACCTCCAGCAGTGGGACCTGCTCCCCCAGCAGGGCCAGGAGGGCGTCCTTCAGCTCTGTGCTGCTGATCTCCCTGACCCCATTCCTGTCCAACTTGGCAAGGGGGCGGGGAGGAAGAGAACAGGGAGAGTGTGCAATGGCCTGGCTGGATGGGTGCCTGCCACATCCCCACCCTGCTCCCCCACCCCCGAGCCCATGTTCCCCCTTCTTCCTACACCCCCATACCTCATGGAAGGCAATCTTGAGCTCATGCACCCCCACCATGTGGGATGTCTCCCCATGCAGCTTCGGCCCCATCATCTCCACAAAGTCCTCAAAGTCCACGCGCCCACCCACTGCAGGAGAGACATGGAGATCAGTGCCCAGCCCCCGCAATGGAAGTTGAGTGAGGGGAGGAGGGGTCTCTCTGGTGCTGAAGCAGGTCCTACAAGGGTAACAGTGTGAGGGGAGGGGGCTGCCCAAGGTGAGTGCCTGGGCTCCCAACCATGCTTCTTTTTCCCAGAGATAAACCAGGCTCCCCACTTTACACTGGGCTTCAGCCCCACCCTTTGCCAGATGCTCTAGCTTGCACATAATCATCAGTGAGATCGGCTGCTTTTTGGACAGAATCCAGAGGCTTGTCCCAAATGGCTTGCCTGATCTCTTCAGAACAACATGCTCAGGAACTGTTCCTGAGTGAAGAGATCAAACAACTGGTCCTAATTCTCTGCCTGTCTCCTTGGCCCATTTTCTCATCAAATCACACTATTTATACACACATTCCCTATAACTCGTCTTGTCATTTGTTCTGAGGCCTCACCACTTCATCTAAATGCTTCAGGAGTAATTCACATCCTTTGCAATGCACCCTTTTAAAATTCATCATATTTCAAAGCTTGGTCAATTGGCATCTCATTAAATACATCCAATGCTTTACCCGAGAGCTTAGTAGTCAACATTGCATTGTTCTTCTGCTCTGGACCTTTATGGACTTCACAGAGCCTTTCAAAAGTGGTAAGGAATTCGTTAATACGGTCTACTCCTCTGTATGCAGGGCACAGCTTATCCCAGCTGGGTGTCCCTTGGGGAGAGAGAGCTCCTGTGGGTTGGGGGAATCTGTCCACGCCTTTCCTGCTCTTTCAGCTCCATCGCTCATTGGTGGGCAGCCACTTCCAGTTCCAGGGCCCAGCGATGTGCTTCTTTGGCTCTTCGCGCCACTTCCCATTTTGGGTATTCACACTTGCTCTCTCGTTGTTCAGCTTCCCACTCTGGTGTCCTCGTGCTGCTTGCTCAGCATCTCTTGTCAGAGCTTCTTCCTCCTTTTCCAGGCTAGCCAGCTCTTCTTTGCCGTTGCTTCACTGTCACTCATTTGAAACTTCCTTTGTTCTATTTCCACACCTGAAATAAACAGAAAATAATCAAACTGTAACCATTCTTCGATTTGTACGTGGGCATCACTTACAACTATTTTACAAAAAAATGACCCAACAGACCAAGGGTCTATCTAGCCCAGTATCGTGTCTGCCAACAGTGGCCAATGCCAGCTGCCCTGGAGGGAACGAACAGAACAGGGCAATTATCCAGTGAGCCGTCCCCCATCATCCAGTCCCAGTTTTTGGCAGTCAGAGGCTAGGGACACCCAGCACATTGGGTTGCACCTTTGCCCATCCTGGCTAATAGCCATTGATGGACCTATCCTCCATGAACTTATCTAGTTCTTTTTTGAACCCTATTATAGTTTGGCCTTCACAACATCTTCTGGCAAAGAGTTCCACAGGTTGATTGTGCATTGTGTTAAGAAATACTTTCTTTTGTTTGTTTTAAATCTGCTGCCTTGTTTTTGGGGTGGAATGACCAGAACTGCACACAGCAGTCAAGATGTGGGCACACCATGGATTCTACTAGTGCTTGAAGTGCAAACCCCAGTCAGATAGCAAGCTGTGTGTGTAAATCTTGTTTGACTACACCAGTGTGATGCTTGGGGATTCAACCCAGATCAGTAAGGGCTTTTGTCACCGCCTGCCCTATAACCCTGTTGTGCAGCTTTGAATAAGTGTCCTGACACCAGCAATGGGTATAACCAGGGCCTCCAGCACATCATCTCCCAGGGCCTCCTTCTGCACAGCCCCACAGCATTCTCCCTTATGGAGTTCAGGAGGTGGGGCCCTGAAACAAGGAGGAGGCAGGATTTCTCTCAGGACCTACATCTCCAGACTGTGGTTAATGAGCTGCAGGAGCAGAGTTACCATGAAACAACCCATGTGGTGGCATGAGGCCACCAATGACAAGGGGGCCCCCAAAATGCAGGACAAGTCTCATCTGACAACTTGTCCCCAAGTCCCAGCCAGCAGCGCAGCAAGGTTCAGGCAGGCAGGCTGCCTGCGTGCCGTGGTCGGTGGCCTTACTCCTGGAAGTGGCCAGTTGCTGGCATGTCTCTGCACGCCTCTGGTGTGGGGAGGTGGCTCTGTGCGCTGCTCCTGCCCCAGGCAGCACATGGAGACCCACTGCCCCCCTCTTCCCAAGGGACACGCAGAGATGTGCCAGCAGCAGGGCTAAGGCGGTTTGCTGCCCACTCTGCCTTCCTCCCTCCCTCCATGCTGCGCTACTCCCGGAAACGGCCAGCATGTCCCTGCAACTCCTGGGGGTGTGTGTCTTCACACGCTGCCCCCGCCTTAAGTACCAACTCCGCAGCTCCCATTGGCCTTACTATCTCGTGTGGCAGCTACCCTCTCTCCTGAGCTTAGCATATTCCCCTCTGAGCTACAGTGATAAGGGGAAACCACTAACAGACAGAGCCAGGGTGTTGTGGGGCTGCTTCCTCTTGCACATCTGATAAACCCCACTGACACTTGTTCTACGTGGTTGATAAGCTGTTCACTGCCCCGGTGATCTGGCCTTAACAGATCTTGGCTTTTTCTGTTGAGTTGAATTTTTGACTGGGATAGGAAATGCCAGATAGGCAGGCTAGGGAGGGGGCCCAGGGGAGCCAACTCAGGTCACTCACTTAGGGTGAACTGCAAAGAATGGGGCAGAAAATCCCCAAAGCTGGTGGATATTCCAATACTTAAATTTACCAAACTAGCCCAAAACAGCTTCTATAATATCTCACTGGTTACCCGGAAGCCAACAACATAGTTCCCTTAAATTAACCCAGCCTCAGGCTTCAACCTAGATACCCAAGTCAGATATGATGAGGATTTCTGAAAAACTTATACATCATATAAAAAAGCTCTACCAATCCCAAAGGATCGGACACATTACCTTCCAGGTTAATGAATATTCCAGATCTTACCCAAATACACACTTACAGCCAATTCTAATTAACTAAATTAAAATTTATTAAAAAAAGAAAAGAGAATGGTTAAAAGATCAGTATACATACAGACATGAGTACAGTTCTTGAGCTTCTGATTCATAGCAGAGATGATGAGCTTTGTAGCTGCAAAGAGTTTTTTCAGAATTAGTCTGTAGGTTATAGTCCAGTGTTTATATTCAGGATGGTCCAGTCAGGACTGGGATCTCAGTCCTTGGGACTGGTAGAACTCTTTTACCTGATGAATAGGATTTTCAGTAATCATCATCATATTTGACTTAGTTCTGTCTCATTATCTATTCCTTTGTCAATGGTTCCTAACATTCTGTTAGCTTTTTTTGATTACTGCTGAATGGCTTGACGGCAGGAGTATTTAAATATAGCCAGAACTGTGAGTTATTGTGTTATCCCTTGTGATAAATGAAAGGGGTGGGGGGTAGTTCTCTTTTATGGACACCCAGCCAGTGCTATAAAATCTCTCTTAGTAGTTGTTCTCTACTTGCTTTACTTGTAAAGGATTAAAAAGTCTCCCTGCATAAGTAAAAGGGAGTGAGTTGGCACCTGGCCAAAATGAGAAGGCTAGAACTCTTTAGAATTGAGGAAAAAACTTCCCCTTTGTCTGTCTGTGTTGTTCTTGGGGAGAAGCAGAGACAGGGCTGCAGCTATGTTGTAAGAGCTTGGACCAGGTAGGAAAAACCATCAGATCATACCTCATTCAAAACCCCAGATATGTAAGTAGATCAGGAAATGTCCAGGAAGACATGATTAGGTTTATTTCTTTATGGCTTGTGGATTCCTCTGTGCTAAACCCAAATGCATTTGTTTTGCTTGTAACCTATAAGCTGGACCTCAAGAAATCTATTCTTGATTCTTAATTTTTGTATTTTTTTTAAATCTAGCAATAGCCTGAGTTTTCAATGTATTTTCTTTTTTTTTGTTTTTAAATAAAATTTACCTTTTTTAAGAACAAGATTGGATTTTGTGCCCTAAGAGTCTTGTGCATGTTGTTTAATTAACTGGTGGCAACAGCTGATTTCCTTTGTTTTCTTTCTCAGCTCTTCCCTGGGAGGGGGGGTTGAAAGGGCTTGAGAGTACCCCACAAGAAGGCATTTCAAAGCATCTTCCTGGGTTCTCAAAGGGGTTTTCGCACTTGGGTGGTGGCAGCATCTACCTAGCCAAGGTCAGAGAAAAGCAGTAACCATGGGAGTTTAATACAAGCCTGGAGTGGTCAGTGTTAATTTTTTGAATCCTTGCAGGACCCCACCTTCTGCACTCAGAATGCCAGAGTGGGGAATCAGCCTTGACACCCCTGTTCCTCAGCAGCAGTGAGCTTTTCTGGCAATGAGACCGTGTGTCAGCTCCCAGCCTGTCTGCTCTCCCAGCAAACTCCTCAAGAGGCTGCCAGTCCAAACCTTGCCTTGCTGGTAACAATCAGTCCACTCCAGCTCCTGTGTTCCCCAGGGATGTCTCCCTGCAGCGTCCAGTCCCTCTCCCGGGACACTCACTGAAACCGCTATGTTTGCTTCCTGTAGAGAGACAGAGCACACACCAGCCTCATAGGTTAACTGGGGACTCACACCTACATTGGTACAACAGCCCTGAGATGGTTTATGGGAAAATGAAGATTAAGTTAAAGAACAGAGGGTTAAGTCAGGGGTTCCCACTCTGTGGGATGTGACACAGTCCTGGGAGGTCTGCCGGCAAGGGTGGAGATCGGGGATGGGGCAAGTAGGGGCATTGCCCCCCCTCCAAACTACCCTGGCCCTTCAGCACAGCTCCATGGCACACAGCCCTCTCCACCTGCCCTGCATAACAGAGCCTGCCTGGAGACCATGTGTGGGGGGAGTTTGAGGGGAATGGCCTGGAAGAAAGGGATTTTACAAGGTGGGAAGCTGGGGTCGGGGGAGCAGCAGAGGTGCAGCTGGAAAGTTTCCTCCTCCCTTCCTCAGCATCTGGTTTGCAGGAAGAAGTACCAGTAAGTGAGCCGCAGGGAGAGGGGGCCCATAACTGCCAATAGTGGAGGGGGGGCAGCATGAGGGCAGCCAGCTTCAGCAGTGTCACTGAGCATGCTCAGTATAAGCCAAGCAGCAAATTGGAGTGGGGAGGAATGTGACCCCACATGCATCACCGCGCCTATTGCAGTTGTACGAGTGAGTGTCAGGGAAAAAATTTGGGGAGCCCTGCTTTTAGTGATACTATGCTAGAGGAAAAGACAGGGCATGGGTACAAAACAAAAAACAAACAAAGAAAACAAAACAAACTTGCTTCCTAGGGTCCAAACCTTTCTTTTGGCCAGTCAATCTTTGTCTAAGCAGTTTTCTTACTCAGACCAGATGGTCAGCATCTCTAGCCCCACAAGCTAATGGCTCCAACTTTCACAGGCTCTGAAGGTGCTTTACCCTACGCCCCTGCAGTGATGGATAACTAGGGGGTCTCTCCCCTTCTTTTTCTAGTCCAGTAAACATTTTACAAGTATTCTTTGGGGGGTTTTCTCCCCTGTGTGTGTGTGTGTGTGTGTGTCTTCCTATGGATTTCCCATCCCCCTGCTGACTCATATGTAATTGGGGCTTCCATTGTTTAGGGTCCACAATGTTCCACATCCATTAGAGACAGGGAGACAGCTGCCCTCCCTGCCCATCTGCAGGAAAATCTGTTTCTCCCTTTGTTTGGTCACAGACTTTAAAGCTCAATGTCCATGAGTATCCATGATTCCACATGCAGTGATATTACAGACTGTGACCCAAGGTGCCTAGAGTAGCCCACACTGAAAATGCCAGGGTCAGGGCAGGCAGCCAAAACTGGTGGTTCACAGTGACATTAGATTCACCAATCTGTCACAAACTGCTCCTGATCCCCCATGCTAGTTATCAAGAAGCTGCAAAAAAGAAATCACACAGCTCCCTTTATTGCATTCCAGTTCTCTGGCTCCCAACTGGCTCATAGATCTGGTAAAGCGAGAAGTTACTTAAAACTCTATTCATTATACAAAATGTTAGTCTGATTCCGAAAGGGCAAGCTGCATTACCAGATCAAACTGAGAAGATATTAAACTGATAAGGATTACCCAAAATACCACTGCCAGCCAATCCTTTAGTACCTAAAACCAAAGGTTTTATTATAAAAGGAAAAAACAAGAAGAGAATTGTTAAATGGTCAAAGCAATCAGATACAGACATGTGACTTCAGAGTCCCTATATCAGGTTTTTAGCAGCATTGGTGAGTTTGCTGGTTTGTAAAGTCTCTCTGGAACACATCCAAAGCTTGGATGGGTCTATCAGTCCTTTGTCCAAAACTTCAGTTTGTAGAGAAGTTGCTCCAGAGGTAAGGCACAGGATTGAAGACAAAATGGATGTGATGAAGCTGCCTTCTTATATCCTTTGTCATGTGGCTTCTGCATCCTTTGTCCCAGACACAAGCTCATAGCATATGGGCATGGAAAAGTGTTTGCAGTTCCCTGTCGATAGGCATGTCCCTACATGTCCTGCTGACTCATAGGCTTGATAGGCCATCAAGCGGGCTGGATAGTGCTGATGCTAATCTGTCTGGGAGTGTCACCCAGATACACAGCACAAGTTTGAGATATCACATATTTGTACTCATGATACAAAGATGATACATACCTATTGTGACAAAGTTCCTCCTCTACCTTGGTGGATCCTGCGCTTATTGGCAGATTTGCTCGCCTCAGTGATTTACCCTGTGGATCAGGCAACAGCCTAGAGACCTTCCCCTCCGGTAGAATCCACAGTCCAGGTCAATTCCTGCTGTGTTTGAGGTTGGGAGGAACCTGTGCCCACCCTCTACTCCAGGTTCCAGCCCAGGACCCTGTGGACTGCAGCTGTCTAGAGAGCCTCCTGGTACAGTTGTACAACAGCTACAACTCCCTAGGCTACTTCCCTATGGCCTCCTCCCAACACCTTCTTTGTCCTTACCACTGGATCTTGCTCCTGATGTCAGATAATGCTTATACTTCTCAGTCCTCCAGCACTATGCCTACTCACTCTCAGCTTCTCACACCTCTTACTCCCAGCTCCTCTCACACACTCTTCCTCTTCCCTGGCTCTCTTTGGCCTGACTGGAGTGAGCCCTTTTATAGCATCAGAGGGGACTCAATTAGAGTCAGGTGCTTACCAGCCTCACCTGACTCTTAGAGGGTTAATTGGAGTCAGGTGTTCTCATTAGCCTGGAGTAGCCTCTGCTCTGGTCACTCAGGGAACAGACACCTGCTTTTCCAGTGGCCAGTATCTCTCCCATCTACTCCTCTGCTGTAGAGGGAAGGAGGGAGAGGGCTGCTGCTGCTGTTCCTGTTCCTGCTGGGCACTGGGCCCTTGCTACTGTTGCTGCCCCAGCTGCTCCCCTGGCTGGGTTAGAAGCCACAACCCACCCCCTTTCTCTGCTATCTGCTTGCTAGCTGGCTGACCCTCGATTGCTGCTGTTACTCCAACTGCAGACCCTTTGTGGGGGGGGTGCTGCTGGCCCGCTCCCCAGAGGAGGGGAGTGCAAGACCCCAGCTCCAGCCCTTGTTGTAGAGGATACCACCACTACCACCACCACCATCTGAGCAAGGTCCCTTCTGCCTGGCCACCAAACTGCCACCTGGAGCTGCTGTGTTTGCTGCTGGGGAGCTGCTGGAGCCCTGAGGATGAGAAGAGGAGGATGGCCTGCTGCTGGAGGAACGCACAGAGGCTCTGAAGACCACCATGGAGGGGACTCTTAAGGACTGAGTATTTTTTTGAACTGTGCTCTTGTGGTGGGGGTTTGGACTGTGTTTGTGAGGACACTGGAGGTGTGGTGTGGAGCCTGCCCCCGGTCCATCTGTGTCTCCCTTTGCCCCCACCACCACTGTTGCCCCCTCCACCACCCCCGCTGGCTGTTCTCCATCTGCCTCGACCTCCTGCCTCTGGGACTGAGCTGCTCGCCAGCTTGCTGCACCCACTTCCACCATTTGGGCCTGCAGCAGCAGCCGGCCTAACATTGACTTTTTGCACAAGTGCTCGTGGGTGCGCCCCCCGACCCCCTAAACTGACCCCCTCTCCTTTGCGACAGGCCCCCCAACTTTATCCCTTGCTACCTCTCCCGTTTGCCCCTGCAGCCTTTGTCCCTCCCCAACCTCAGCTCTGGGTTGTTTGTCTGCCCTGCCCGTTTCCCTCTGCAGCCCTGACTGTCCTGCCCCAGCCCTGAAGCCAGCCCTTGGTCCCTCCGCCCCGTTCCCAGTTTGATTCTTTTTCCCCTACCCCGTGGTTCCCCCAGCCCTGATTAGCCCCTCCCCTTGTGTGCCCATGCCCCCTCTCACGTGCTTGTGCCCCTCCCCTGTTTAAGCTTACCGTTGTTCACTGCACTCCCTTATGCCGTTATTGCCCCCAATCCCCTAGTGCAGCTAGAGGAGCTGGAATTCCCCTCTGAGTTGGTGACTGACACCCTCCCCCCACCCCCAAGTCCTTGATAGCTCCCCAAGCCCATTTAGCCTCCCTTTCTGGTGCCCTCCTCCCCTGCCTGCACCTAGCTGGGAGGGGTGGTTGCCTCCTCTCCCTCCCCTCCCCTCCCCTCATTGTTTGTCCCCCTTCCTGCTCTCATTATGGCGGAGGACATGGCGAGGGAGACTTCTCGCAATGCTCCCACCGCCCTTCCTCCACGTGCCCCCATGTCCATTTCCCAAGCCTCTATGTCAACCGCCGCTGCCGGTCCACCTGCCACAGTCCCCGCTGGGGCGCCGACAACGGTGAGTACCGGGGAGACCTCCACTGCTGCCACGTCCCTCTCCCCTTCCGATTCGGGGGGAGCCCCCCCAGACGTTGGGAAAGGTCAGGGAAGAAAAAAGGGTAAAGGCCCCGCTAAAAAATCCAGGCCCTCCATAGCAGGGGCTACCTCCGCTGCCGCAGTCCCGTTGCTCCTTACACTAGCTTTACGGGTGCCCCTCCCCCGGCCCCCAGAGTATATGCCCGGGTGGCGGCAGCCCCCCCGCCTGCCGCTGCTCCTCCGACCACCATTTCTATTATTATCTATAGCTGCCGGGGCCCCTTCCCCACCTTGACCAGGAAGCATGGCGTCCGTTGCCTCCTGGTGCCCACCTCGCCCCATGTGGAGACCTACGTGCTGGCACTGGCGAGGGTGGTGAGGCCCACGGCCATCATGGCAGCCTCCAAAATGTACGAAAGAGTGGTCTTCTTCCTAGCATTGGAGGCCGCCGCCCAGGAGGTGGTGGAGTCGGGCCTGGCGGTGGGGGGCATGTTCATCCCCCTGGAGCGGTTGGAAGACCTGGGGGTCCACTTAATCTTGACCTCTGTCCCTCCCTTCCTGCCCAATGCTGCCCTGCTGCCTGCCCTTTCTGCCCTGGGGCCATCAGACCTCTTCCATTGGGCTGCAAAGATCCCACCCTCCATCACTTCCTCTCGTTCCGCTGGCAAGTGCAGCTTCAACTGCTGCCAGAAGTGCGTGACGGAGAGGCGCTTGAGGGATCCTTTCTGGTCCCCTACCAGGGAGCTTGCTACCGGATGCAGTATTGTACGGGGGAAGCCCGATGCTACCTCTGCCGGACAATGTGGCACTTCTGGAGGGACTGCCCTTTGGCCTGGCACGGAGGAGCGTCTGGGACCCCTGAGCCCCGGCAAGGTGCTGGCCCTGTCATCGCCAATGCCCCTGGCTGCCCGGCACCCGAAGCTGCCCCTCCTCCTTCTCGGTCCATCGCTACTCCTGCTCGGGCCTAAGGGGTACTCCCCCTAGCGCGCCCAGATGAGCGGGAGAACCCTGCCTCCACTGTCTGCGATCTGGTAGGGCCTGTGGAGGAGGGTGTGGCGGAGATACCGCCGGGTGTGGGAGAGGGCCCACCCCAGGGAGAATCCTCCCTCCTTCATGCTGCCCTACTGTTGCCTCCCCGAGTCCCTGAGCCATCACCCTTGCCCCCCGACCCAAGCCCTGTTAGCCAGCCCCCGAATGATGCCATGCAGGGCTGGTCCGTAGTACAGGGGAAGCGGGGCAAACGGAAGGTTCGAGCCCCGTTCCATCCTTCAGATTCGGAGACCCCTGGAAGAGCAGGAAGGGGGGCACCGATACCGTGCCTTCCGCTTTTCCTCCTTGACAATGCCCATTCGTTGGTGCCAGCTGGGGACAATGTGGCAGCACCAGAAGGTAACATCACCCCTCCTCCGGAGTCCCTTCCTATGGAAGCCCCCAATGGAGCCTCTCTCGCCCCCCTACCATCCAAAGCCCTTCCAAGCACTGAGGCGAGCGTCACTTCGGGTGCTGGAGGGGAGAATCCTAGGGTGGTGGAACAGGATCTCCCCTCCACCTATGAGGAGATTGAGGCCCTGGGTCTGACCCCGGTCACCCAGGGGGAGGACGACCCTCTGCCAGCGGGCCTCGATCTGAGTGACTTCACCCCAGTTCCCCATTCCCCGTGTTCCCTTCCCCTAACTGCTGCTTCTGCTCCTGCTTCTGAGGATCCTCTGGAGTCTTCCATCTGCCTGGCTGCAGATGGAACCCCACTGACGGTCACTGAGCCTATTGAGGCGACGGGCGGTGCCATGCTGCTGGGATACGAGTCCCATGGGGTGTCCCTCTTAGGTTTGGGGCAATCGACCTCCTTCTCGGGCGGGGACCCCACTGACGACCATCCAACTCCAGATGCTATGGCTGCCACACCAGCCATAGTGGCTGAGTCTGGCACCATTAAGGATCCTCTTCCCATTCTCCAGATTCCTGAGCCAGACCGAGATGGGCCGCCTTCCAGCAGCCAACCTACTGGAGCTTGGGATCCTGCCTTTGCCCCCATCCCCAATTCTGTTCCTGTCCCTGCGCTGACCCTACTCCTGAACCCTGCCCTGTCTCTGATGCCAGCCCTATTCTTATCCCCCCCACCTCCCATGATGCCATTGCCGCCCCTGGGTCTGATTTCTTCCCAAACGATACCCCCCTGGGAGCGGCCTTTGTATTTCCCTGTTCCAACCCACCAGGGGCTGCTATTTTCCCTCCGCTACCCCCTGTTGAACCAGGGAGCGGGGCAGGCTGCGTGGCGTCAGCCCATCGGATGCCATGTCGGGGGTCTGCCCTCTGCCTGCCCACCTCGGTGAGCCACAGAGCTGTGATGGGGGCCCTGCTGGGGGAAAGTCATAGATCGGTAACCCCCCCCCCCCCATATGCTGAGAAAGGAGCTGAGGGAGTTCCTTGAGGACGTCCGTGGCTCCCATAACAAGGTCTAGCTTCCTCTCCAGCGGTGGGGGGATTTCCATCAGATCCTCCGGGCCACGAGGGCCCTCATCGGGGAGGGTAAGAGGACCGGGAAGCAAGCCGCCACGGCCTACCAGTGGGTCCGCCTCTTCCGTGATTCTTTACTCATCTACGGGGTAGGTCACGGATTGCTACGCTGCCCGACGGAGGCCGTGGGCATGTCTGCCGGTGAGGATCCCCCCCAACCCTCCTCATGGCACCAATCATCTTTGCAACATTAAACACCTGGGGCTGTAGGATGGGTCTCCGCAGAAACAGATGCTCTCCTTCCTTCGGGAGGGCGGGTACTCTGTGGTCTTCCTGCAGGAAACCCATACAGATCCGGCCGCTGAAGCTAGCTGGTGGCTGGAGTGGGGGAACAGGGTCTACTTTAGTCACCTCTCAGTTCACTTGGCTGGAGTGGCAACCCTGTTCTCCCTCGACTATGGCCCGAGGTGCTGGAGGTCACCAAGGCTGAGCTGGGCCTCCTGCTGCGCCTCCAGGTCCACATGGAGGGGCTTGCGGTCTATCTCGTTAACGTTTACTCCCCAACATCGGACTGAGAGAGGTTGCTTTTTTATCAGCAGGTGTCCGCCTTCCTCAGCTCTTTGGATCCTCGCTAGTGCCTGGTCCTGGGCGGGGACTTTCACACCACCCTCGAGGAACAGGACCACTCGGGGATCGAGCAGTGCCCGGCCGCCGCTGACGTCCTCCGGGAGATTGTCGAACGACACTCCCTGGTGGACGTCTGGCACGACCACTACCCAGACAATGTTTCGACATTCACCTTTGTCCAGGTGGAAGCCCATCGGTCGTGCCACTCCCGGCTGGACCACATTTACCTGTCACGTCTCCACCTTTCAGGGGCCCAGTCCTCTGGCATTCGGCTGGCCCCTTTTTCAGATCACCACCTTGCCACCGTGATGGCCTCTCTCTGCGCGGAGAGGCCGGGGCCGGCCTATTGGCATTTTAATAATAGTTTGCTGGAGGATGTGGGCTTCGTGGCATCCTTCCGGGAGTTCTGGCTGGCCTGGCGAGGGCAGAGGCGCGCCTTTCCCTCACCGCAGCGGTGATTGGACCTGGGGAAGGTGCGCACCTGGCTCTTCTGCCAGAACTACACCCGGGGTGCCAGCTGACCGAGGGATGCGACTACAGAGCAGTTGGAACAGGAGGTCTTAAAGCTGGAGAGGCATCTGGCCGCCATCCTCGAGGATCCATCCCTCTGTGAAGTGTGCTTTGAGAAGCGGGAGGAGCTCTGGGCCCTTGAGGACCATCGAGCCCAGGGCGCCTTTGTTCGATCCCGCATCCACCTCCTTTAGGAGATGGATCACGGCTTCCGCTTCTTCTATGCCCTGGAGACAAAGAGGGGGGCCAAGAAACACATCACCTGCCTCCTGGCGGAGGATGGCACCCCCCTCATGGATCTGGCGTAGATGTGCGGGAGGGACAGGACCTTCTACGCAACTCTTTTCTCCCTGGATCTGACAGATCCTAACGCTTGCAGAGTGCTCTGGGATGGACTTCTGATGGCTAGAGAGAGGCTAGAGCTGCCTCTCACTCTGGCCAAGTTCTCGGAAGTCCTCCGTCGCATGCCCATCAATAAATCTCCGGGCATGGATGGGCTGACCGTGGAGTTCAACTGCGTGTTCTGGGACATCCTCAGCCCAGACCTAGTCACCGTCTGGGCTGAGTCTTTGCAGGGTGGGGTCCTCCCTATTTCATGCAGGCAAGCTGTGCTCACCTTATTGCCGGAGAAGGTGGACCTCCGCAACTTACGGAATTGGCTTCCTGTCTCCCTCCTCAGCATGGAGTACAAAGTCATAGCAAAGGCCATCGCGCTGCAGCTACGGTCCATGCTGGCGGATGTGGTCCACCCAGACCAGACCTAAACCGTCCTGGGCCGCACAATATTTGATAACCTGTATCTGCTCTGGGACCTCCTGGAACTAAGGTAGAGATGGTCTGTTGTTCGCCCTCTTGTTCCTGGATCAGGAGAAGGCGTTCAACAGGGTGGACCATGGGTATTCTATCTCCTGAGCACTCTGTGAGAATTTGGCTTCGGACCCCAGTTTGTGGGTTTTCTCCAGGTGCTGTACGCTTCCGCAGTGTCTGGTCAGGTTCAACTGGACCCTGACTGAACCGGTCAGCTTTGGGCGAGAAGTGCGGAAGAAGTGTCCCCTCTCGGGCCAGCTGTACGCTCTGGTGATTGAGCCCTTCCTCTGCCTCCTCCGCCGGAAGCTGACGGGGTTGGTGCTCTGAGAGCCGGAGCTGTGGCTGGTTCTGTTGGTGTACACTGACGATGTGCTCCTTGTGGTCCAGGACCCAGGCGACTTGGTGCGGGTGGAGGCTTGCCAGGCCATTTACTTGGCAGCCTCCTCCACTCGAGTCAACTGGGTCAAGAGCTCTGGCCTGGTGGTCGGGGACAAGTGGCAGGCGAGCTCCCTCCCACCTGCACTTCAGGTCATCCAGTGGAATGCAGATCCGCTGCTCTATCTCCACATTTGCCTTTCTGCCACATGTCCGTCTCCACCAGAGAAGTGGCATGGCTTAGAGCGCAGGGTGATAGAGCGGCTCCAGAAATGGACAGGACTACTCCGGTGCCTCTCCCTCCGAGGGAGGGCACTGGTGCTCAGTCAACTAGTCCTGTCCATGCTCTGGTACTGGGTCAACACCCTGGTCCCGGTCCTGGATTTCCTGGCCAACTTCCGGAAGTCAGTTCTGGAGTTCTTTTGGCCAGGAGTGCCCTGGCTCTCTGCAGGCTTCCTCCACCTGCCCCTGGAGGAAGGAGGGCAAGGCCTGAAGTGCTTACACACCCAGGTCCATGTCTTCTGCCTCCAGGCCCTGCAGAGGCTCCTGTATGGTGCAGGTAGTCCGGCGTGGAGAGTACTGGCGCACGCCTTCCTCTGCCACTTCCGAGGGCTCCGATACGACCGGCAGCTCCTTCATCTCCATCCGAGAGGTGTTTCGCGAAACCTCTCCAGGCTGCCAGTCTTCTACCAGACCTCCTCCAGACCTGGAAGCTGTTTTCAACAACCAGGTCCATGGCAGCAGCTGTGGGGGCTGATCTCCTTGCGAAACTCCTGCTACACAACCCCCAACTCAGTGTGTAGGTGGCGGAGTCCCCCACAGTGCACTAGAGGTTGGTCCTGGCAGAAGTCACCAGGGTTGGAGACCTCCTGGACTATGACCGGGGAGACTGGCTGGATCCCCTGACACTCATTCAGTGCATGGGGGCTCTCCAGACCTCGTACTTCCCAGCGCATACTTCAGGAAGTGAAGGCCGCTTTGTCACCTGCTTGTCGGGCCTATCTCGACCAGGTCCTGCAAGAGATCACGCCCCGCCCACCCTCCACTCAAGGCCCTGTGGACCTTTTCATCGGGCCCCTGCCCTGTGGACCCAACCGGCCCCCCCACCGTTTCACTATGAGCCCGCTGCACGATTTGCAACCGGTTCTGTTCCAAGGAAACATTTGTACATGCTCGTGCTCCACACTCTTCACTTCCTCACACAAAGTGGTGGGACCTCCTGCCACCTCTTGGTGGGGAGGAGCCCCGGTGGGCCAGCCTATACTCCACCTTGGTTTCAAGGCCAGCCAGGGATATCAGTTGGTGGCTCCTTCATGGGACCGTGAGCACAGGTGTGTACTTGGTGTGGTTTACCCCCGTCTCAGCCCCTTCTGCAGCATGAGGGAGACCATGGCACAAGTTTACCTAGAGTGTGCCAGGTTACAGCCCCTATTCCGGTTCCTCTTAGATATATTATTATATTTTTGGTTGCACTTTTCCCCTCACTTGTTCATCTATGCACTCCCCATCCGTGGCCCTACAAAGTCACGGGACCTCCTTGTCAACCTCCTCCTAGCTCTGGCCAAAATGGCCATCTTCAAAACCAGGGAGAGGAGGTTGGCCCATGGGATTTCCTGTGACTATGGGGCCTATTTCCACTTCTCCATCCGTTCACATATCTGGGCAGAGTTCCTCTGGGCAGCGTCCGCTGGATCCCTTGACACCTTCGAGGAGAAGTGGGCGCTGTCTGGGGTTCTCTGCTCGGTGTCCCCATCAGGATCCCTTTGTTTAACGCTGTGACCTCACTCCCATTCCTGTTTTTTTCATTAGTTTTCCCCTGGAATTATTTGGTATCATGGACCTGTGGATCCTCCCCTTAGGCTGGGGGGAGGTCCTTTAGCAGTGGGTGGGCTTTGCCCGCCCACTCCCTGGATACCAACAGGTATACTCTGCTGTTCCCAACTGGCCTGGGTCTGTCACAATATAAACAAGCGTATCATATTTAACAAATTCTACCTTTTCCACTGATCACTTACATTGCCTATCCAGTATAAGATTCATTGCAATTTTGTGATATTGGTATCGATAATATTATAAATGGTCACCCATATTCCATACAGTGTCACACAGACATCTCACAATTATATTAATCACCAGAGTGTCCCTGGCTTCCCTAAAAGACCTTACTCACTACACTTTTATAAGTACAATGATATTGTAGACAACCAGTTGATTCAATTGCTTATTCTTTGAGGTTTAGATCCCCGTTGGGGTGTCTTGACCCTGATTGTCACTTATCCTTTTATGTCGTGATAGCTGGGGACAACAGAAGCCACCTCCCAAGGCAATCAACCACCAGGCAAAGCCTGAACTGAATTAAGATGTGTGGTTGGAAGGGTTTCCCTGTCTTGATTGACGGCAAATGCAGGGGCTAAGAGATTGCTTGGCAAATTCTGTGAGAGGCTGTTGCCTGATTTAGGAAGTTAATAATATTAATTTGGCTAGTATGCGTTTTCGGCTTGCCAATCTGTTTGATCAGAAGATAATAAGGTTCCTGTCCTCGGGGGTATAACAGGAAGGTCACATTGAGACAGATATAGCCTTAAAGACTTTTTATTAAGATAAATGACATAGTAATTAAATGGCAAAATAATCAAAGTTACAAAGTTACAATTGTATTACTGCTATTTAAAAGATACGTTGTATTATATGTTACAAAACTTTGATTAATATACTCGCACTCTTTCCTGATAACCTGGTGGTGAGAGACACAGGACCAGCCTTGCCTCTGGATGTTCAGGTTCCTTAATTCTTTGGTGAGAGGTGCAAAGCTTAGAAGAAGCTAGAGCTAAGAACTATCGAAGCTAACTTACAGTTTATTTAACTAACTTAAACTAACTAACTTAAAATTAAAACCCAATAAACGAAACTAAGAACAAAATCTTAGGGAAACTAAGCTTTTCCTAGTCCCCTTGGAACTTAGAAAGCTCTAAGGAAAACAAGCAAAGCCTCTCTAGCAAGGCCGTCTTTTATAGGGCACAGGTGTTTGAACCCTCCTTTTATGCCCAAACTTCATTGCTTACCCGCAAAAATGTTAGGGTACACTAATTCCATATACTAGTATGTTTGTACGTATTGATGACATGTACACACATATTAATGACATTAGAATAAACATACTTTTTTTTTTGTTTCCCAGTTCTTTCCTTGTGGTGTGCATGTTAAGTTTGAGGGTACAGACTTACAACCCCTCTATGCCAGTCTACCATTACCTATTTATCTAGGTGAAAGGTCCCAGACGTGTGTGTGTTGACTTTGCTATCTGGGTGAAAGGTCCCAGACATAGATATGCTAACTGTGCCTTAGCTCAACATACAAGATGTGGTCTGTAGGTGCCTTGCATTATAGCTGAACTTACTTTAATATAAATCTATAAACCTATTACAATATACCAAATACTTTAATTATAAGAAAAGATATAGATATAGATATATGCAAGCAAGCGGGTTAATCCTATAGGCTACATGCCTCCCTTTGACAGGGTGGCTTGCAACAATGAACCCCATCACATAGTTGCGGATGTAGATGGTGAAGTATCTGTGGGGACAGTTTTAACACCATTTTTCCTCGGTTGGGGTGGATGAAGGGTATTATAAAGATGGTATTCTGGACCCTGGCACATTTCTGGTGTGGGCACCATGTATACATATTTATTTTTCTCAATATTTGGTGCCCATCTAGGTCTCAGCTTGGGCCTTTTGGATTTATACTGCAGGCATCCTAAAGCAAAGAAATTAATTATTTGCAATTCCTTGGATAAAGACCCATTCTTTTAATCCAAAATTCTCCCCAGGAGTTGTTGCAGGCTCATTACCCTCATTTATTAACTGGGTAATAGCTTGTTTGGCTTTGTCCATATCTTTAGTAATTTGTATGAGGTGGATCTTCTTATGAGCCAATAATGACTTTAACTGTAACATAGTCGGGGAACGTAGATGAGAAAGGTGGGTGTACTTTGGATAGTTAAATCCTGATCGGCTGGGTCAGACTGGATAATGGTGATGTTTTCAAAAGTGGTATAGGGGAAATAGCTTGATTCCCTACCAAAGTAGGTTGCTTTGGAGTAAAACAAAAATTTGGTTCTGTCACAGGACACTCCAAGGGACATACTGGTACCTTTTTTGATTGCTAACCATGCAAAATTGGCTATTTCCAGCATAGGTCACCCTTTCCATCGGAGTCTTCCACTTGGTCAGCCTCATCAGGCATGACGATGATGAATTCTATCATTTTTTTCCCTGAATTTCACACAGAACAGTATCTGTCTCAAACATGTTACACCTACAGATACACTGAGGCCCTTTTTCAGAGCAACAGGCCATTTGTGGTACTTTTCACATCTGAGTTGGAGTGTGATAGACCACCAAGGGAGGTGCATTAATATGTTTCCTATAGATGTTGCCTTTGAGGTGACCTATAGAATGGACAACTACAATTGTCTGTACACACATTTTTGTCTGGGTCAAATACTGGTAACAAGACTGTGAATGAGACATAGAAGGATAGTGCCATCCTACGATCTTTAGAAAGAGAACAACCGTCTCGGCTGGGGTGAGGTGTCACAGATACCATCTCTCTCATAGCATCCACTGATAAATGCTGGCATGAATCCAAACATGTGAATTGTTTCTTTTCCAGCCTTTGAAAACATTTAGGACAGTACCAACCAACTTAATAGTTGCTCATCTTTAATTAAGTTAGGAACCTTTCCCAATCTTCAGGATCGTAATGTATCCGTGATTGCATTTACAATATATTCCCCATATCCCTGCATATCATCTTTTTTCCTAAATGTTGATCCCTGTGCTGATTTTTGTTTAAAGCAATTAGCTGATTAATTTTACGATGGGTCTCATTAAATACTTGGGTTATGTTATGCATATTATAAACAGTAAATTGCTCTTCCAGTGACAATCCCTTTATTTCCTGTAACATTGGATTGACCACTCGGTTGGCTTCCTCTTGTAACACATAATTTATGTTTGCGAATTTTCCAAATATCTGCACGGTTCCAAATTGACACTCCTGAACCAAATAGTCTTGTTAGGGATCCTAAACTTCCAAGAAGATTCAAGCTACGCTTTCTCCTAGAGGTATGTGGTTTATGGATTTCATTATCCATTCCCAACAGAACAACATTTTGCAGTTGTTGTTGATAGGCTGCAATTCTATCCACAAGTTGTACTGAGGAAAAAAAGAAGCCACTTTGGTATGCTGACAATAGCTAAATTTTTCTAGATACCAATGAGACAACTTTAACACTACAGGAATAAGCATAAACCAAACTTGAATAATCACTTCCCCTATTATGGGCGTTGTTGTCAGACCACTAGCAGGTTCTGGGTTTATCCTTGGACAAGTTACATCATTTGGTATTGGATTGCCATAATTGTATCAATAATTGGATTCTGAACCTTAAGTTTAAACGTTACATTTAGTACATATATTTTGCTTCTTGATTTGGTTTGAAAAGCAGCTATAATGAGCACTTTATATTGTCCTTTATACTTTATATATGGTTAACCTCCCCTCCGTTATTAGATTATTACAAATGGCTTTGTTTCTCCAAGTTCCATAAAGTATTTCGTGTCTTAGGGAAGCTGAATTTGTTGGTGACGAGGTATAGGTTTTACCAGTGGTGCAGCCAGGTTCTAACATCAGAGGGAGCAAACATATAAAAAAAGGCGCCACTCAACATATCAAACTACTAATTACATCCACTCCCTCCCACTTCCTGCCCCCCCTCAGAGCCCCCAACATCCCCCGCTGCTTGTCCCCTGACTGCCTCCTCCTGGGACCTCTGCCCTTAACTGCCCCCCAGGACCCCACCCCCTGCCTAAGCCTACCTGCCCTTTGTCCCCTGGCTGCCCCCTCTTGAGAACCCCTCCACCCTAACTTCCCCCCTAGGACTCTACCTCCTACCTGTCCCTGACTGCCCTGACCCTTATCCACACCCCTGCCCCCAGACAGACTGCCAGGACTCGCACACGTATCCAACCACTCCCCACCCTCTGACAGGACCCCCCAATATACACCAAGACACATCCCATAAACCAAAGTGTGTGGGGGGGGGCAAGGGACCACGCACAGATCCTGCCATTGAGGGTACATGGTAGCTGCTTCTGCCCTAGCACCTGGCTTTAGTGTTAAGCCAGAAGCCTTTGCGAGCAGGCTGAGGGATACTGCTATCAAAGAGAGCACTTGATTTTAGAGTCTGATCCAAACAGACCTAACAGAGAACATAATAATAGCGCTGCCTCTGCCATCCCAGCACAGAGCCCATAAACAAGAGAGGCAGAGATGTGCTTAATACAGTGCATGGGGTGGGGAGGTGTCATAACATTTTTTCCCAGATCTGGCCCTTAGCGTCCAAAATATGGGTGTTAGCATGAAAACCTCCAAGCTTAGTTACCAGCTTGGACCTGGTAAAGCTGCCACCAGCCAGGAAATTTACAGTGCCTAGCTCACTGTGGTCTCCCCAAAACCTTCCCTGCGGGACCCCAGACTCAGATTTCTTGAGTCTCACAACAAAGGGAAATAACCTCCTCCCCTTGTTTCCTGGTTACTTCCTCCCAGGCTCCCCTCCCTGGATGACCCTAGGAGATTCCCTGCTTCCAGTCCTGGAAACACAAGTACCAAGAGAGCTAATCTCTCTCCCCCTCACCCAGAGGGTATGCAAAGTCAGGCTTAGTAAATCTAACACAAAGAGATTTTCCCCCGACTTCTTCTTCCCACCAATTCCCTGGTGAGCTGCAGACTCAATTCCCTGGAGTCCCCACTAAAGAAAAACTCCAACAAGTCTTAAAAAGAAAGCTTTATAAAAAGAAAGACAAGTACATTAAAAATAGTCTCTGTATAAGGTGACAATCTACAGGGTCAATTGCTTAAAGGAAAAAAATGAATAAACAGCCTTATCCAAAAAGAATACAATTCAAAACACTCCAGCAACTACACACATGTAAATATAAAAAAAAACAATATAAACCTATTGTCTTACTATCTTTGTACTTGCAACTTGGAAACAGAAGATTAGAAAGGCAGGAGATAGAAAAATCACTCTCAGAGCCGAGAGGGCACAGACACAAAACAAAGAACAAAGAACTCACACCCCAAAACTTCCCTCCACCCAGATTTGAAAAAGTCTTGTTTCCTGATTGGTCCTCTGGTCAGGTGTTTCAGGTTACTGTTGTTACCCCTTTACAGGTAAAAGAACATTAACCCTTAGCTATCTGTTTATGACACGCCCCCCCAAATTGCAGGCAGTGGGGAACCTCACTAGCGGCGACTTCTTCCTAGAACTTTAAAATAAACAGATTAATACAACACATGCACCTTTACATGTACCACTAAGTATATAACCAACAGACTTTTACATTTTAAGAACATTTTTTAACTACTGGATTTTGGGAAACTCTCATGGGAGAGAGCATCAGCTACTTTGTTAGAAGCTCCTGAAATGTGCTGAATTTCAAAATCAAAATTTTGGAAAGCTAAACTTTAACAAAGAAGTTTTTTGTTTTTCCCCTTGGCAGTATGAAGCCACTTGAGAGCAGCATGGTCAGTTTGTAGCTGGAACCGCCGTCTCCAAACATATGGGCGTAGCTTTTCCAGGGCGTACACAATGGCATAGCATTCCTTTTCACTGACTGACCAGTGACTTTCCCTCTCAGACAGTTTCTTGCTGAGAAACACGACAGGATGGAAGTTGTGATCCGTTGCTTACTGCATGAGAACTGCTCCTATACCACGCTCAGATGCATCCGTGGTTACTAGGAATGGCTTGTCAAAGTCCGGGGCCCTGAGCACAGGGTCAGACATGAGCGTCGCCTTAAGTTGGGTAAAGGCCTTTTGACACTCATCAGTCCACTTAACTGCATTTGGCTGGGTCTTTTTTGTTAGGTCGGTCAGTGGGGCAGCGATTTGGCTGTAGTGTGGTACAAATCGCCTGTAGTACCCGGCCAAGCCTAAGAAGAATTGAACCTGTTTCTTTGACTTTGGGACAGGCCACTTTTGCACACCATCTCATAACATTTTTTCCCAGATCTGGACCTTAGCGTCCAAAATATGGGTGTTAGCATGAAAACCTCCAAGCTTAGTTACCAGCTTGGACCTGGTAAAGCTGCCACCAGCCAGGAAATTTACAGTGCCTAGCTCACTGTGGTCTCCCCAAAACTTTCCCTGGGAGACCCCAGACTCAGATTTCTTGAGTCTCACAACAAAGGGAAATAACCCCCTCCCCTTGTTTCCTGGTTACTTCCTCCCAGGCTCCCCTCCCTGGACGACCCTAGGAGATTCCCTGCTTCCAGTCCTGGAAACACAAGTACCAAGAGAGCTAATCTCTCTCCCCCTCACCCTGAGGGTATGCAAAGTCAGGCTTAGTAAACCTAACACAAAGAGAATTTCCTCCGACTTCTTCCTCCCACCAATTCCCTGGTGAGCTGCAGACTCAATTCCCTGGAGTCCCCACTAAAGAAAAACTCCAACAGGTCTTAAAAAGAAAGCTTTATAAAAAAAAAGCCAAGTACATTAAAAATAGTCTCTGTATAAGGTGACAATCTACAGGGTCAATTGCTTAAAGGAAAAAAATGAATAAACAGCCTTATCCAAAAAGAATACAATTCAAAACACTCCAGCAACTACACACATGTAAATACAAAAAATATATATAAACCTATTGTCTTACTATCTTTGTACTTGCAACTTGGAAACAGAAGATTAGAAAGGCAGGAGATAGAAAAATCACTCTCAGAGCCGAGAGGGCACAGATACAAAACAAAAAACAAAGAACTCACGCCCCAAAACTTCCCTCCACCCAGATTTGAAAAAGTCTTGTTTCCTGATTGGTCCTCTGTTCAGGTGTTTCAGGTTACTACTGTTACCCCTTTACAGGTAAAAGAACATTAACCCTTAGCTATCTGTTTATAACAGGAGGGAGTACAGACAAAGGGATGGGGCATGGAGAAAAATGGAGAGAAGGAGAAAGTGAGAAAGAAGGAGAAGCCAGGAGGCTGTGTCTCTGGAGGGAAGGCCTGAAGGATGGTCATTCGGATGCAGCATGTTAATGAGACCCTTACAAACACAAGGGAAAGAAGCAGGGAAGGGATTGCAGAGGACAAGTGGGGCTACTCACCCTGTCTCCCCTGTGGGGCCTTGTGGCATTGGGTAGCAGGGCCCAAGAAATGAAAATCTCTTAACCACACAGAATTGTTAACTGCTCTCAAATCCTTTTGTGCCATGGCTGCAAGCTTAGAAGAGCTTAACCTGTGAGATGCATAAACTGCCCCAATAAATATCTCTTGTGCAGTGCCTCAAGCAAGTTTGCAGTGTATTACCCAGATGAAGAGCCCAGCAGAGAAAGCTTGCAACTTTCCCAACTCTTTCAGTAGTGTTTTGGGCCTTTACATCACTCAGGCTGCATCTTCCAAATAAAATGCATTAATAATACAGCTCAGGCAAGCAGGCTGGGTGCCGTGCAGGCTGCCCGGGGCCAGCTGATAGTATTTCACAGTGAAGGCTGCTTTTATATGCTTGTGTTTTGCTGTTGGAAAGAGGCCCAGACTGCTTCCCATCTAACCTTCCTTGCTTCTTGACTGCCCCAGCCCCTCTCCACACCCCCAGAAAGTCCCCCCTGAACCATCCAACCCTTCTCCTGCTCCCTGACTGGCCCCCAGGGCTTCCCTTACTACTATGCAGCTCCAGCCCCTGGCTGCCTCTGGAGCCAAAGTTGAACACACTTCCAGCACACAGCCCCTCCTTCACAGCGTGCTGAGGCAGCCGGGGGGTGGTGGTGTCTGGCTGCTGGAGGCCCAATGGGAGCGGCTCAGTCAGGCCCAGGTGGCCAATCAGCAGTGCCACACTCTGCAGGGGGGGGAAGGGGAGGGGGGGAAATCCGGGACCTTTCTACCTTATTACAAATTCCTACTAAGGTGCCACTTTGGGGGAATGTGCTCAGTGGGGGAACTACGCCCCCCCTCTGCTCCCTCTCAGCTACGCTCCTGGGTTTTATATCCTCCCCTCTTTGAGTGATCATCCGAGCACCAAATCTTTTTCCAGCCACTGGATGGCAAAGAGATTACTCCAACCAATTGATATTCAAAGGTGACATCTTCCCCTCTAATTTCCTTAAACTGGTGGATAGGACTGTGGATGTTTTGGGTTGAGTATAATAGTCCATCCCTTTTGTGTCAGTATGTTCTGTTTCACATGCTCAGCCAACTGAGCACAACTGTGTCATCTGGTTTCATGGGGTTGTAACAGTTTTGTCCCAGATTTGTGATTTGGCTCAGTCTTACCCTTAGAGCAATGATGGGGGGGTAGTAAATCAGAAATTTCAATGTTCATTTTATGGTTGCAATTTGCTGGACTCCAGCTGTTGCAATTCTGTTGGATGCTGTTCACTGAAGTCCTGAGGAGGAAGTTGCTTCTGCGACCTAAATGATCTATACAGCTTTAACCGATTACTCTTGTCTCTATTACTCTTGCCTCCTGTTATTCTAATCTTATACACTGCTGAATTGAGTTTATCAATGACCCAGAAGGGTCCAGCCCATCGGTTACACAGTTCATGGTCTGGTGCTTTACATGGTAACAGCATTACCTGGTCTTTAACCTCCCAAGTATTCTCTCTCTGATTTTTTTCAAAGTAAACCTTTGCCTTTCATATGGATTTCCCCAATTTAGCTGCTACCCACAAGTGGACCTGATTTAAATGTTCTTGCAGATTCTTCAGGTAGGTATCCATTTTTATTTCCTCTAATTGAGTGCCACTGGTGTGCCAAATTAAGTGTTTCAGTAATCGCATTGTTTGGCCTGTTATTACTTTAAAGTGTGTTTTATTAGTAGATGCAGTCAGAGTCGCTCTCAATGCCATTAAAATTAGAGACATGAGAGTGTCCCAGTTATGCCCATTGGTATCAACCAGTTTCCTCAACATTACTTTTATAGTCCAATTGGTTTGTTCCACCATCCCAGATGACTGTGGTCTGTATGGAATGTGTAGTCTCTGCAGGACTCCCATTAATTTAAGGCGGTCCCTAAAGAACTGTCCAGTGAAATGTGATTCCTGGTCGAATTTTAACTTTGCAGGGATCCCCCATTGAGAGAAGACTTACTCTGCTAGGACCTTGGTGGTGGCTTTTGCAATATTGGCCTTAAGAGGAAATGCCTCTACCCACTTTGAAAAAGGATCGACAGCCACTAACTGGTATTGGTTACCTCTCTCAGTCCTTGGCAAAGGACCTACAAAATCAATTGCAAAGCCATCCAAGGACCTTCATGCACCTGAGATTTTAATGATGCAGTTCTTTTCAATGGAGTTGGATTGGCCTGAGCACATACCAGACAGTTATCACAATATTGTTGCACATTCATCCTAAGAAGTGGCCACCATTCCACAGATGCAAGATGCTGGACAGTTTTGTCCACTCCCTGGTGTCCTCCTGTAGGAGTGTCATGAACCATGTACATCATTTCCCTCTGTAAGTGAGCTGGAACTACCCACACAGGGAAAGGACCTCCTGTATACATGAGAACTCCATCCGCTACCTGCAAATGCTGCTCATATCTTCTGTACAAAGGATCCACTGTTAGCGACCCTTCTTGTGCCTTGGAAAGCTTTTGGATTACTTTTACTATGTCTTTATTTGATTTTTGCATTTCTTTTAAATGTGGTATGTCAGCCTGTACAACTTTAGTTGTGGCAATAGGGCATTTGGGTAGTAATAGAATATTTCTGATTTTTTTTTCCAGAATCCCCTAATTGGGCTCCTTTTGGGGCTAATTTATCAACCTTCCCATTTTTTGTAGCAAAGGGTTCTAATTTCCAGTGAGCTTTTATTTTTTTAACTTTAATTGGCCACCCTGGGACAGTGATTGTTACTGCTAACCAGTGGATATATTTCACCAGCGATGCATACCTAATAGGTGAGCCATTAGAAGATGTGAACCTATTTGTCTCCCAGCATGGTAGAAACTCTGTAAGAGAATTGCATACCCATGCAGAGTCTGAAAACGGACAGATACTTTGGTATGTGGTAATGATGAAGAACTGCAGACAGTACTCCAATTCACAAGCCACCGCTGCTAAATCAGCATATTGAGCTGAATGTGAAATGCATGAATATCCCTTTTCCCAAGGCTCTCCTTTTTCCTCAGGAGGAACTGCATAGACTCCAAACGCGATATAAGGTTTGCCTTGATGGTAATAACTAGAACAGTCAGCAAACCTCTAAACAAAATCTATCTCCTGGATCAATGGTCGGAGAAGCTTTTGTTTTTCCTCCTCCCTTAGATCCAATTGATCAAGATTGGGACACACATGTGGCTCCCTTGGTACAGTAGGGCAGTTGGTAACAAAGATAGTGTCCTAAAAGGTTTTACTGCAATATCTTTTCCTTGCCTCAGCAATGCCCTGTTGGCTAGGTGAGCATTTGAGACTTGCCCATCTTTTACCCTGTTGGACAGTAAGAACTGAAGGGGAGTGTGCGATGAGTGTAACATGATCGGGCTGAGGCCAATTAGAAAAGTGTTGTGTGGCCTAACTGGTTGCCAATAGGTGCTTTTCATAATTGTCATACTTAAGTTCAATTGATAACATTAAACATGAGGCATAGGCCACAGGTCTGATTTTCCCATGTCTGTCTTGTGAAGCCACAGCCGCTAATGCATTAACACTCACCACTACCTCCAGGTGATAGGGTGTCTCAGGATTTGGAGTGATCAACACTGGAGCCTTGACAATGGCCTGTTTCAGTTGGGATACTGCTTCTGTGTGTTGCTCATTCCATTTCCACTGGACACTCTTCTTTAACAGTTGGTACAAGGGACCTGCAATGGAAGCAATATTGGGAATGAAATCCCTATGGTACCCAGTTAAACCCAAAAAGGATTTTAAAGCCGTTGGGTCCCGTGGCAAAGGCAATGTTTGGATTTCATCCACTTTCTGTTGCGCCGGGGTTCTGCCCCATTTTGTCAGGGTGAGGCCCAAGAAAGAAACACTGTTGGCCATTAGCTGTGCCTTGGCTGGATTGCATTTTAGCCGTGCTTCCTTAGGATCTGCAAGAGCTCCTTAAGCCTTCCCAGATGCTCCTTCTTGGTCCGTGTTGCCAAACAAATGTCAGAAACAGAACAGTTGGTTTAGAAAATTGCGACAGTACCCACCTCATTTGCGCATGGAATAAAACTGGAGAATTTTTAAACTGGGGGTAAACTTGTCCAGGAATATTGGCCCCCTGGAAACTAAATGCAAAACGGTACTGTGAAATGTGGGCCAATGGTAATGTCCAAAAGCTGTTACTGATGTCAAGGACAGTAAACCATGTGGCCTCTGGATCAAAGGACTTGATTACATCTGGCATCTTGGCCACTGTAGGGGCACAAGTGGGAGTGACTTGATTCAGGAATCTGTAATTAATCGTGAGATGCCAAGAACCATTTGGTTTCTTCACAGGCCAAATATGGGAATTAGAAGTGGAAGTGCATCTAGTAGTACTCCCTATGTTAATAAAGACTTGATAGTCTTTCCTATGTATGAGTTTGCATGGTCTGGGTAAGGATATTGTTTTTGGGCTGATATATTTCCTCCTTCCACTACAATTGTGACTGCTATACATTCACAATCATGTTTGTGTTTAGCAAAGGCATCTGCATGCTTGTGAAGTACAGCCAGTAAGTCAGGTTGGGCTGTATGATTAGCCACTATTTTGTTCAAATCATACCTCTCAGGGTCAGGGTCCTCCACTGGAGACACCATGCCACACTCAGGTATGATTACTTGTGAGTCATCCTTTGCCTGTTCTACAGTCAGACACAACAATTGGTTAACCAAATCAAGAACACATTCCTGTTTGTATAATAAATCAGTTTCCAATAAGCAATTACTTGGGTCTGCTAATTTCATTAATGCAAAGGTATGAACTTTTCTTAGGTGACCTATCTGTACTTCAGTCAGTTTAGAACGTATGGTAACAACCTGATTGCTTGCAAAAGTTGAAAGTGTTTTTGTACGCCCTGATGACACAGAAGAGGATCTAGGAACCTTGACAGGGATAATGCTAATCACTGCCTCAGATTTTATAATAAAATTCCTGTGGCTGCCTCCTACCGCTGAAGATTCTGGGGGTCTCCCACTTGCATCCCTGCCTAAAGGGGCTATGACTACAGTTGGGGTCGGTTGGCGTCTTGCTGAGTAATTTGTAGAGTATGCAGACAAATAATCTACAGGTTCTCATTCTATCTCTTTGGAGCCAGCCAACTCTGGAGGAGGAGAGTCTGTCCATAGAAAAGTAGGAAATGGGTCTACGGAGACCACCGGACGGTTTGAGGGTGCTGGGCCTTGGTCCTCCATCATTAGCTCATTCACGCGTGCTTAGAGTTTCCGGATATTCTGTTGTTGAGCTTTAAGCATCTGCTGCACTATCTTAAACATTATTACAACTGAGTCCTCATCTCTGTGGGGAGGTGCTGACTTGGATCTCTGCAGGTGTGAACTGTTCTGGGCAGCATCTGAAAAGAAAGGAACACAGGCCCGGGCCCCTACATGGGGTCCAAATGCATGACCCTGTCGGAGGCACGCCCACTCGAAGGTCCAGTCTCATTTGTAGGTTGACCTGGGTCTGGGGCTTGATTCTTTGGGATTGAGAGAACCCTTTTTTTTCTTTATTGGGGTATTGGTTTTCATAACCATTTGTCCCCATAACAAGTGGCACTGGGGCTGATACTGGGAAACTGCAGTGTCTAAGGAGATTGCTTGTGTTACTTGTGGTTAGCCAGTGGGGTCTTCTTTGTCTGGGTGGTTTGGTTTGCCTTAGAGGTGGAAAAACCCCAGACTTGGGCTGTAACTGCCCTGTTTTAAGCAATTTGTCCTGAATTGGCACTCTCAGTTGGGTCCTGCCAGAACTCAGAGCTGGTGCAATGATTTAGGTGACCTAGGCAGTCGCCTAGGGCACTAGGCTTTGGGGGGGGTGCCATTTTCTTTGGCAGCAACTGCGGCAGCTGGATCTTTGGCTGCCTTGGTCGCTGCCAGCATTTAGGCAGAGGGAGCTGGGGCAGGGGAGCGCGGGGAGGACCATCTGCAGCAAGTAAGGGGGGGAACTCCCCACCCCAGCTCACCCCTGCCCCGCCTTCTCCCTGAGCACGCCGTGGTTGCTTCACTTCTCCTGCCTCCCAGGCTTGCAGATCCTTAGATGATTGGCTCTGCAAGCCTGGGAGGTGGGACAAGTGAAGCAGCGATGGCATGCTCGGGGAGGAGGTGAGGCAGGGGTGAGCTGCGTCATTTCTCCTGCCTCCCAGGCTTGTGGCACCAATCAGCTTAGGCACCGCAAGCCTGGGAGGCGGGAGAAGTGAAGCAGTGATGGCATGCTCAGGGTGGAGGTAGAGCAGAGGTGAGCTGGGGCAAGGGGGTCCTCAGGGCGGAGGGTGGGGAGCTGCCACTGGAGGCCACCTCAGGGCAGAGTGGGGGAGCTGCTGCGGCGGGGGCACCTCAGGGTGGGGGCTCAGGGATGGGGGAGGGCGCAAGGTGGAAGTTTTGCCTAGGGTGTGAAACATCCTTGCACCGGCCCTGCCAGAACTGCATTGTTACAGTGGCGTAGTTGGAAATCAGATCTTACCCACCAATCACTCTGTTGCCAATCCTTTAGAATCTAAAATCTAAAGTTTTATTCATAAAAGGAAAAGATATCTATGAGAGCTAGAATTGGTTAAATGGAATCAATTACATACAGTAATGCCAAAGTTCTTGGTTCATGCTTGTAGCAGTGATAGAATAAACTGCAGGTTCAAAATAAGTCTCTGGAGTACATCCCCAGGTGGGATCAGTCATTCAGTCCTTTGTGTAGAGCTTCCATTTGTAGCAAAGTCCCTCCAGAGGTAAGAAGCAGGATTGAAGACAAGATGGAGATGAGGCATCAGCCTTTTATAGTCTTTTCCAGGTGTAAGAACACCTCTTTGTTCTTACTGTGGAAAATTACAGCAAAATGGAGTCTAGAGTCACATGGGGAAGTTCCTGCATACTTTGCGGAGTTATAAGGCATATCTGCCTTCTCTCAATGGGTCATTTGTATAGCTGATGGTTCTTAATGGGCCATCAAGCAGGCTAGGCAAAGCTAACACCAACTTGTCTTGGATGTTATCCAGAAGCATAGCATAAGTTTGAAATACAGACAGGATATAGCCAACATTTATAACTTCAACTACAAAAATGACACATGCATACAGACAGCATAATTATAACCAGCAACCTATAACTTGGTCTTAGACACCTCATTTGACCCCCTTTATACAAGATTTGGTGCCACTACAGAACTTTGGTTGCAACCGTGTTCTATATGGTCCCAGATTATGTCAATAATGTCACATATGCATGTTAACCTTTTCCTGTAAGTGGGGAAGAGTTATTGACCACCAAACTAATGTGTGGTGGCTCATATGTTTCCTCTTTCATGTGACTATGCCATGCTGCACTTAACTGCAGGTGAAACTGATGTGGGGACTCATTAGGTCTCTGCTTTAAGTTAGACAGGATGGCCACTCCAGCTTGCTGATTATGTTTCAATAGGGCTACTGTGTCTTTAAAAGATCTCTTTCCTACTCTAAACTCAGGTGGCAAAGTACTCCATAATGCTTGATTTACTGTGAGTTGTAAGATTTTAATCCAGTCTTCCCTTGGTAAACCACTTTTGCTGTTTTTTGTACACGTTGTGCATGCATTGCAACCAAAGAATTCTCCATTATTCCTACTTGCTTAGCTACCAGATCTAGGGTCTTAATATCTGTAACAACTGCTACAGGGCAATCAGAATTAGAATTTGAGGATCTTCTCTTCAGATCGGGATTTGAGCTTCTATCTGAGTTTGAATCTATAATTCTTATGTTTTGATATTTTCTACCCAAATCCACATTTTCCTCATCAGAGCTATCAGAACTTTCCTCTGGAAATAATCCTGGATGAGCAGGGTAACTTTCCATAAAACCTCTACATCCTGCACTCAAAGCATTTCCACACTGATGCAGGATATCTCTCAGTCCATTAAGATCTGGTGTAGTAGGGTGTTCTACCCGTACATCAGGTGATACCGGCATATGCCAAGGGGATGTAGAGGGTCCATGAAATTCTAGGGACCTAGGCAATGCTGATGATAGCTCAAATGCCAATACATGTCTACTCAAAGGGACTGGGACTCTTGATCTATATGGTGCCAATGTAACATTGGGTGGAGGAGCAGGAATTGCATCCCTTGGTTGTTGTATCTCTCTCTGTTGTAATCTAGAGATTACTACATCACAGGCACCAGCAACTTGTGTCACTTGTGACATAGCATCTTCTAGTCCCTGAACAATCACTAAAGGCACTCCCTCTTTACTATCAGAGACGGACACTAACAGAGGAGAGGATATTTCCTCCCCCTTTGCTCTGCTCATCTCATTCTTTACATCATTAGTCTCCGCCTCTAGGATGACACTCAACTCCATCTTTTGTGATGCTGCCCTGGGACTTCCTTTTTCTATCTGCAGACTGCTAGTAGCTTCCACACTGCTAGCTTCCTCTTTTAACTCTCTCACAGAATTTACAAAGGATCCTCGGGGGCATGACAGGAAGCTCACACTTAATCTCCAACTCCGCTCCTAAAGATACTGTATTAGCTCTGGTCTACACTACAAGTTTAGGTCAAATTTAGCAGTGCTAGATCGATTTAACCCTGCACTTGTCCACATGATGAAGCCATTTTTTGTCAACTTAAAGGCTCTTAAAATTGATTTCTGTACTCTTCCCCGATGAGGGGATTAGCCTGAAATCAACCCTGCTGGGTTGAATTTGGGGTAGTGTGGACGCAATTCGATGGTATTGGCCTTTGGGAGCTATCCCAGAGTGCTGGATTGTGACCACTTTGGACAGCACTCTCAACTCAGATACACTGGCCAGGTAGACAGGAAAAGCCCTGCAAACTTCTGAATTTCATTTCCTGTTTGGCGAGCGTCGCAAGCTGATCAGCACAGGTGACCATGAAGTCCCAGAATTGTAAAAGAGCTCCAACATGGACCAAACGGGAGGTACTGCATCTGATCGCTATATAGGGAGAAGAATCTGTGCTATCCAAACTCCGTTCCAAAAGACGAAATGCCGGAATATTTGAAAAAATCTCCAAGGGCATGAAGGACAGAGGTTATAACAGTGACCTGCAGCAGAGCCCCAGACATGCTGCTTCTATGAGGAGCTGCATGCCATTCTAGGGGGTGCCTCTACAACGACCCCACTCCTGTGCTTCCCTCCTTCCCCACCCCTCCTGGGTTACCTTGACAGTTATCCCCCCCATTTATGTGACAAATTAATAAAGAATGTAACAGGGAAAAGTCAACCCTCCCCTTGTTGTAGGCCTGAAGCCTTTTCCCTGTAGGCCTTAAGCCTTTAGCTAAAAGCAAAATGTAGAGCTTCTGCTTAGCTTGTTTGTCTGTATAAGGGGCATACAGGGATAGAAAGGGGGTCAGGGCCCCAAAAAGAGGAACTGGAATTGGATAAAGGGGAACCAGGAGATCTGTTAAGTTACAACAGCTGAGCTTGCTGTCAGGACTACAGAAAAGGTATTAGAACAGTCAAACCGCAGACTTGACTGGCAAAGACAATAACAGGAAAAGCCATAGATGGAAAATTGGGGCTCTGCCATAGATGGAAAATTAATTGGTCAATTTGCTTGTTATCAACATTATATTCCAAATAAGGCAAATAACGTGTAACCAGCATGTTACATTTTGCGGTTTTAACCTTTATAAGCATGGTAAAATTTGTAGAAAACAGAGCAGCCTGCCTCTTGTGTGGGGCTATGCTGTCTCTCCCGGCATATATGCTTGTATAAAATAAAGGAGCCTCAGGCTGTCTGATCTAAAATCAACCGTGTGGTCAATTTTCCACAACAAATGCATGAATTTGAAACAAGAATGACTTTATTGCCTCTGCAAGTGGAGATCGAAGGGGGGAAG
The DNA here is from genome assembly GCF_025201925.1 of Gopherus flavomarginatus. Classification (NCBI taxonomy): domain Eukaryota; kingdom Metazoa; phylum Chordata; order Testudines; family Testudinidae; genus Gopherus; species Gopherus flavomarginatus. Next base: position 36,107,747 of record NC_066621.1, on the reverse strand, counting down.
AGAGGGCAGTTGGCTTACAGGAAAGTAGAGTGAACCAAGGGGGAGGGGTTTTCATCAAGGAGATGAATTTTCACACCGTAGCCTGGCCAGTCATGAAACTGGTTTTCATAGAATCATAGAATATCAGAGTTGGAAGGGACCTCAGGAGATCATCTAGTTCAACCCCCCTGCTCAAAACTTCTCTGATGCACAGTGCGCCCTGCTGTGCTCTTTTAACCACCCTGGTGTCTGGCTGTGCATAATCAGTGGCCAGGTGATTTGCCTCAACCTCTCACCCCACCATAAATGTCTCCCCCTTACTCTCATAGTTTTATTGTGGAGCACACAGGAAGTAGTAATAACTGTGGGAATTTTGGTTTCACTGAGGTCTAATTGAGTCAATAAACTGCACCTGCGAGCTTTTAAATGTCCAAAGGCACATTCTATCACCATTATGCACTTGCTCAGCCTATAGTTGAACTGTTCCTTACTACTGTCCAGGCTTCAAGAGCCATGAGAGCAAGGGGTAGGCTGGGGTAGGCATGACCGCATGGTGCTGCCAACTGGGAGAGCAGCCTGAGGCAGAAGCCTCCAGCTGGCATGATATTCCAAGCAGGACTGAATCTCCATTAGACGAAACTTAAAGAAGAGAATGATCAGGAGTCATTTCCATTTTTGTCCAGGCGTTCCCAACTGACCTCACCGAGGCCGGCCAGGAGCACCCACATCTGCCCAGATGCCCCCAACCAACCTAAATGAGGTTGGCCAGGAGCACCCACGGGATGACAACAACAGCTAGCAGTTGTATTGCACTGTCTGCTGTCTGCAAGGCAAGGCAAGGGGATGCTGCTGTGTAGCACTGCAGTACCACGTCTGCCAGCAGCACCTAGGAGACATATGGTGACAGTGAGCTGAGCGGGCTCCATGCTTGCTGTGATATGTCATCTGCACCAGTAACCCAGGAAAAAATGTGAGAAACAATTTTTTGCCATTGCTTTCACGGAGGGAGGGAAGGAGAGGGCCTGACGACATGTACACAGAACCACCTGTAATAACGTTTTTGCCCCATCAGGCATTGGGAGGTCAACCCAGAATTCCAATGGGCACCGGAGACTCCGAGAACTGTGAGACAGCTGCCACAGTGCAACACTCCAAAAGTCAACACTAGCCTCAGTACTGTGGGTGCACACCACTGACTTAATGCGCTTCATGGGGACACACACAATCGACTTTATCAAATAGATTTCTAAAAAAATTGACTTCTGTTAAATCAACCTAATTTCATAGTGTAGACATAACCTTAGTCTGAACTAACTTTTTTGCCCTACTTCTAGTAATTGGCCCTGCAGGTTTCAATATTTCCATTGGTTCCACCATGCCAATAGGGATGGGAACCGATTCTTTGTCTTTCTCTAACAAATCTTCTACCTTTTCCAACTTTTTTATTCTTTCCAACAGCCGACCATGGTCTGATTTATAGCCATCCAGCAATTTTAAGCTGACATCCACTCACTTCTGCCAGCAACATGCTTCCTCTCCTGCTTCCTGTATCTGGAGGCTAAAGTAGGACCTACCTGAAATGTCTGCAGCAAGAGCCAGGCAGGGGTTAGGATGGAGTGAGCTGATCGAGAGGTCTCTTTCCTCTGTTAGGATCTGCCAAACAGCTGGGTGAAACTGAGGCAGGTGGATCAGAGGTGCAGCCTGGGAGAGTTATGGGGACTGAAATAAGGTAGCTCAAACCATACAACTGAGTTATTGCACCCTCTTGGTGGCAATTAATACATAGATCTATCAAGTTTCCTGCCAGCACAAGCGTGGGTCATTGGACCCGATGCTACTGCTAATATCTCATTGGTACCATTCGTTATAACTTCAACCTTTAACAAAGTCCCCTAAACCCACGTATCACTTTAAATAATAACACTATTAATCTTTATCTTATAAGATTAAATTTAAAACCTCTAAGCTAAAACTCTAAGTCAAACCACAGTACATAACAGGAAATACTGGGAACACTACCAAGAAGAAGTCAAAAGAAATCAGATTCCTTAAGAGTGAGTAAGACATACAATCTTGCTCTCTAACTCTAACTCTTTACTAATGCCTCAGATGAGATTCTCAGGGATCTAAAGATGCCTGGAATCCCTGAAAATCCCTGTCACACACTCCCCGAGTCTCCTGGCCACCTCACCAGTCTCTTGCCTGATTAGGAGGTTAATAATATTAATTTGGATAGTATGGGTTTTAGGCTCTCCAATCTGTTTGATCAGAAGATAATAAGGTTCTTGTCCCGAATCAGGCTTCACAGACTTTACAAAGGACCCTCAGAGGCATGACAGGAAGCTCACGCTGAGACAGATATAGCCTTAAAGACATTTTATTAAGATAAATGACATAGTAATTAAATAGTAAAATAATCAGAGTTACAAAGTTACAATTGTATTACTGCTATTTAAAAGATACATGTGGTATTATATGCCACAAAGCTTTGATTAATATACTCAGACCCTTTCTTGATAACCTGGTGGTGAGAGACACAGGAGCAGCCTCACCTCTGGACATTCAGGTTTCTTAATTCTTGAGTGAGAGGTGCAAATCTTAGAAGAAACTAGAGCTAAGAACTATCAAAGCTAACATACAGTTTACTTAACTAACTTAAACTAACTAATGTAAAATTAAAACCTAATAAACCAAACTAAGAACAAAATCTTAGGGAAACTAAGCTTTTCCTAGTTCCCTTGGAACGTAGAAAGCTCTAAGGAAAACAAGCAAAGCCTCTCTAGCAAGGCCATCTTTTATAGGGCACAGGTGTTTGGACCCTCCTTTTATGCCCAAACTTCATTGCTTACCCACAAAAATGTTAGGGTACACTAACTCCATATACTAGTATGTTTGTACATATTGATGACATGTACATACATATTAATGATATTAGAATATACACACATATGTTATTTTTGTTTCCCTGTTCTTTCCTTGTGGTATACCTGTTAAGTTTGTGGGTACAGACTTGGAAACCCCCTATGCCATTCTACCATTATCTATTTATCTGGGTGAAAGGTCCCAGACATGTGTGTGTGTTGACTTTGCTATCTGGGTGAAAGGTCCCAGACATATGCTAACTTTACCTTAACTCAACCTACAGGATATGGCCTGTAGGTCCTTTGTATTACAGCAGAACCTACTTTAATATAAATCTATAAACCTATTACAATAAACCATATACTTCAACTATAAGAAAAGATATATATATATGCAAGCAAGCAGGTTAATCCTATAGGCTACAAGGCAGAAAGGCATCAGACAGCAAGGGCACAAGTTGTGAGCATGGATGTGAGGAGCTGAGCTCCTTGGGACACAGGACTGGCTGGAGATTCAGGGTTCGGGATTTCTGAGCAAGGAAATAGTCAGCTGCTGATTGTTCCCAGGACCGGCGCCAGGGTTTCTTGCGAGCTAGACGCACGGCCATTTCTCCGCCCCCCGCGCTGATCCCGCGGCTCCGGTGGAGCTGCCGCAGGCATTCCTGCGGAGGGTCCGTTGGTCCGTGGCTCCGGTGGAGCTGACGCAGGCATGCCTGCGGAGGGTCCGTTGGTCCGTGGCTCCGGTGGAGCTGCTGCAGGCATGCCTGCTGGAGGTCCACCAGAGCCATGGGAGCAGCCGACCCTCCGCAGGCATGCCTGCGGCAGCTCCACCGGAGCTGTGGACCAACAGACCCTCCGCAGGCATGCCTGCGGCAAGTCAACCGGAGCCGTCTGCCACTTCTTCAATAATCCTGGCACCCTAGGCGATTGCTTAGACTGCCTAAATGGTAGCGCCGGCCCTGATTGTTCCTGCTGGTGCAGGAGCACAGGACTGTGAGAGAATTCAGTAAATAAACAGGACTGCACCAGGGAAATGCAGCTGGAAATAACCCGGCAAGGCCCCAAATACTGGGGGGTGGAGCAAACTCTGAGAGAAACCTGGTCTCATTGCACTGCTGTCCCCCCACCTGCAGCCGCGGTTTCTAACAGGCACTAAGCGAGGATCCTGCGGGCTGAGCTTCCCTTTGACTGCTCAGTTACCAAACCCATCTGCTCCCCCTCACCCACCCACACACCCACACACCAGGATCTGATTCTCAGAAATGCTCTCTCTTCCTTTAACCCAAACCCACATTTTCTCCCCAAAATAACCCTATCTCAGCATGCCTCTCTCTATCACTGGTTGCTGAGCAACACATGTTTTTTCTCTTCCTTTTCTCCCTCTGCTCTCAGCCCGCAACTCAGATCAGCGTGCTCCCCGGGCCAGGGCCAACTCCCTTGTTTAACCCCACACTTATCACCTGGAGCCAATCCCTGACAGTGATCAAAACCTCCTGCCCCAATTTTGCCCTAGGCTTTGTAGCCAGGCAGCGTTTGCAGCTGCGGTTTCCCAGTCTTGCTGGTCGGCAGTTTTCTTTAACCACATACCTGCTAGGGTGGCAAATCTTAACTCACCGCCCTCAGGACCCCCAAAGGAGAGGAGAGGAGCAGGCGGCAGACCGGCAGCACCTCCAGGACCCATCTGAGATCAGTCCCATCCCATCCCTCCCTTCCCCCATGCTGGGTGCTGTACAATCATCCTGTGAGACAGCCACTGCCCCAAAGAGCTTACAGTCTTAACAGACCACCCAGAAACAGGGTGGGAGAGGAAAATGAGGTGCAGGGCTGAGAAGTGACTTGATCCTAGTTACCCAGTAGGTCAAGGACAGAGCAGGTCTTCTGGCTCCCAGTCCAGTGCTCTATCCACTAGGAGACACTGCCTCTTAACTCATGTTATTCCCCAACTCTCCCAGACAAGACACTTGGTCACAACAGACTGTCCCTGCAGACATGCACTCCTAACCCTGTGAATTCCCCACCCCGAGATGGCAGGTGCCCTGTCCCTGTCCTTAGGGGCCATCCTTGGGCTTTCACTTGACAGAGTCTGCAGCCATGGGTGAAGCTAGCTGGACAGGTGAGGGCAGGATCCCAGGCTGGACGTCAGCTCTTCCCGACCCGACTGGGCCCAAAGGGCCTGAGACTTGGGGGTGGGGCCTGGAGGTGGGCTGTGGCAAGCGCTAGTTGGACTGCCACAGGGTTAGATGGTATCTGCCTCCCCTCCCCACTGGCTCACTCCATGTGCTTCCACCTCCCACCCCTCCCCTGCTTCTTCCTCCTTTGCCATCGAGATAAATCAGCGTCCTGCTCCTGTTGGCTTTCCTCCTTCTCCACAGACCGGGCAGCAATTGGACACCAGGCGGGGGCTCACTCCATCCTAACCCCTGCCTGACTCTCGCTGCAGACACTTCGGGTAGGTCCTACTTTATCCCCCCTTCCCATGGGTGACCTCCCAGCCTTTGGTGGCAGGTTGCAGGGGGGACTGAGACTCACACTTCATTAATGGCACTAATTAGCTGGCACCGGACCCTGCCTGGCTGGTCCTGCAGCCTTGTCTTGCTCTGAGGGGCTGGATATGACCCGGGAGCGTGTGACTGATGCCCAGGTGGCCCTGCCCATGGTCTCCATCTCAGGGACAGATGGTACAATTTGGTACTGGTGGGCACTGTGCCAACATGAGAGAGGGAATATCTTCTCCCAGCCTCAGAGTCAGGTCTTGGGGAGATCCCTGACCAAGGAGACAAGTTCTGCTGGGTCTCAGCCTGTTGGTACCAGTCTGAGCAGAGGGGCACTGGGGGCAGAGCCCAAGCCCCAGTGCCATGAGCTGCATGTCATGGCAATGTCCAGGCCCATCAGGCTGCAGCTGTGTGCTGTGGCAGTCAGAGGGAGCCGTCCCTTCCCTCCCTCCACTCTAGGCAAAGTCTCTCTCTCCCTGACACTCCATCCCTACCCCCTCCAGTCCTGTCCGTTTCCCCCAGGGGCAGATCACCTCTCCCTGGGGGCAGTTATGGGGCCTGATTCCCAATGGGGTAACCTTGGAACAGGGCAGGCAAGCAGCACAGGGGAACAATGACTAGCGTGGGTGCAGGGATGGATAGCAGCCACCCTCCTGGACAGACCCTCTGCTGAGCTGGCCCCCTTTCCCAGAGGAGGGGAGCAGTAGTGCCTGGATTTCTGATTGCCCCCCTGCAGGGTTATCAGGGAGGTGCTGGGGGTCATTAACCCTACTAGCTTCCATGGGGAGGCTCTGATGGGGCATAGGGTGAGGCCTCTGGGTCATGTTCTTTGAGCCAGGGATGGTGAGCAGATGACAAAAATCAGTCCCTGTGCCTTGCACAGATGGACCCTGCACCCAGATGGAATGAGCGGGCACTGGGTAGCCGAACAGGGCTGGTGCAAGGATATTTTGCACCCTAGGCGAAACATCCACCTTGTGCCCCCCCCTTCCCCTCTCCCTCCCCTCTCCCTGGATCTTCGCTTATTATAAACTTTAAAAAATGAATGGAGTGGAGTCACATCTTATGTCGCTGCCAGCCTGGGGTTCCGTTCACTCGGCTGGCAGCAGGCTGAGTGGGCCGGCAGCCGGGACCCCGATTGGCAGGAGCTGGTGGATGGAACCCCAGACCGGAATCCCAGGCCGGCTGCCAGGAACTGGTGGACGGAATCCCAGACCGGCAGCGGGCTGAGCAACTAAGCAATTGGTACCACTTCCAGTCTGGGGTCCCGGCGGCCAGCCCCGCTCAGCCTGCTGATGGTCTGGGGTTCCATTCACCCTGGCTGGCAGGAAGCTGAGCAGGGCCAGCAGCTGAGACCCTGGCTAGCAGTGGTCTGAGTGGGCTGAGTGGGGTCAGCGGCTGGGACCCCAGCTGGCAGCAGGCTGAGTGGTCTGAGTGGGGTCAGCAGCTGGAATCTCAACTGGTAACAGGCTGTGTGGGGTCAGCAGCTGGGACCCCGGCTGGCAGTGGGCTGAGCTGGCTGAATGAGGTCAGCAGCTGGGACCCCGGCTGGCAGGAGCTGGCGGATGGAACCCCAGACCTGTAGTGGGTTCAGCGATGGCTGGGACCCATAGCCCATTAAAAAAAAATTGGCTCACATCCCACCTCTAGTGTATACAGTGTATACGGTATATACTGTGTGTACTGTACTTTATGGTAATTTTCACTATATGCGATTTTCCTCTTACACACTGACCTTAAAACCTAACCCCTGTGTAAGATGTGACTCCACTGTAGTGTAAAAAAAATTGGGGCACTGCTTTTTGGTGCCCCTAAAACTTTGCACCCTAGGCGGCCGCCTAGTTCTCCTAGTGGTTACACCGGTCCTGTAGCCAGGGCTGGCGCCCTCAGCAGCAGCTGTCATGCCAATCAGAACTGCCTCACCCTCTCTCTGGAAGAAGCAGGATGGGCTGAGAGCAGGTGCGGGAAGAGCGGACCTAGATGCAGACCAAGGGAAAGGGATAGTGGCTGGATGGAGAGAGGGTGAAATGTGGGAGGGAAGGAGGGGAAGCCCCATACCAACCCCTCCTGCTCTGGCTCAGGAAGGCGGCCCCTGCCCCAAGATGGGGAACCCCTGCAAGCCGTCCTTGGGCACCTCTCCATCCAGGACCTTGTGCCTCCTGCTGCTGCAGTCCTCCCACCCACAGGAGACCTCACTTAGCACGGTGGCAGGGCAGCCCCTGCTCTCCAGAGGGGGAAATTGATTCACAGTGTTCATCTGGCCCATCAGCAGCAGACCTGGGGATAGGACCCAGGAGTCCTGACCACACCCTCCCCTCAATCCTATCACCACTGCTCGCTTACTGTTAGTGGCTAGGTTTCTCTGTTCTCCATACCTTGGGCACCCCCTCACTGGGCCAACGGTCCCTGACTGGCAGATCTATGCTGCCCCACAATGGGAGGGAGGGAGTGGGTCAGAGCTACTCTGTGCTATCCAGCTGGGAGCTAGTTAGAGCAGCCCTGAGGCTGCACAGCCTAGCACACACAGAGCCAGTCTCAGATCAGGGCCCCGCTGTGCCAAGGGCTGCACAGGGTAAGAGACAGTCCCTGCCACAAAGAGCTCATGGTTTAACTGGACAAAGGACGGCCCATCATTCCCTATGGTTGCCTGTGGGAGAGGCAGATATTGAAGCCAGATCTCCTGGGTCCCATCCCAGTGCATCAGCCGCAAGCCCAGCTGCCCCCGTCACGCTGTCTGGAATGGCTCATGAGTGCCAACCTCAGGGCAGGCTGTCAAACACAGGGCAGACACCTCAAACTGGTGGAGTATCTATCATTAGATTTCACCAAGTTCCAAATGTAATCTCCTGGATCACTATACCAGTGTTCCCTCAGAGTCACAGAAAGTCCTCAGACGCTCCACTCTATCTTGTCACCCAGACAAACTGGACTTAGTGATAAATGGTCACTTACACCAAAAATCACAGGTTGCTCCCAGTCCCAAGAGACCAGTCACTTACTCCAGATCAATTGGTACCCTAGATCTTACACCAAAGACAATGCCCTGCAATAAACTATCTAAAGGTTTATCAACTAGAAAAGAGAAATAAGGGAGTTATATACAGGTTCAAGTAAAGCAGATGTAAGCAGTCTGAATGAGCTCTCCCCTGACATCTAGTGGTGAGCTGTGGAAAAAGACTTCACAATCAGCTCTCGTTTGCATGGACACACACACCCTGCCTAGGCGCTCAGCATGATGGGATTGCTTCGCCAAATGATTACTTGATGGTGGTGTTGGATCCTCAGTCTCCTTGTTATTGGGGAAGGAGTAATAAAGCATTGTTAACCTTGTTGTGTGAACTGAGGGCAGCAGAACTGTACCTGACATACCCTGATGGAGGGACTCACCCTCAAGTGAAATACATTTGCTAGGCAAGGGACATCGATTCCAAACTCTAGGGAGTTGAAAGAGTAGGGATAAGAATGGGGGTGGTTTTTTGGGTTAATTAGTCTAATAGTCCTAGTTCTGTGATTTCAAGTTCTTATTTGAACCTAGATTTGTTGGGGGGGATTGTGTGATAGTATAAGAAAAATGAAGTGTTTTAGTTTTTAAGTGTTAGAGCTGTTTTGACACACTGTCTCTATTGCACAAGTTTCTCCAGTATCCACTAGTAGTGAGGCTCCCTCATTAACAGCTGAAATTACTGAGAGTTGTGTTGGTGGGGGGGGGGGTCAAGATATCTTGGCAAGCGGCCAGCAGGATGATGGGTGAATATTTGTATGTAAGGTGCCTTCTTCTGCTCCCCACACACACACACATATGGGGGGGGAGGAACTCTGTGATGAATCTCTGGACTCATGGGGCTCCACTGGCTAAGGACAGCAACTGTGAGTGGGGTACAAAGAAGGGATGGGCACGTTCAAAGCACTTTTGGGTTGTTGGACATAAGAACCTCAGGACACTGACCAACTTACTTGGGGGTGGGTTGTTTGTGTTTATGAACCCTAGTTGTGGTGTTTTCCCAAATTAATTCTTAGTTATTTCCTCCCTATTAAAAGTTTTTGCTACATTCCAGCTCTGTGCTTGTGAGAGGGGACGTATTGCCTCTTAGGCCTGGTCTACACTACGCGTTTATACCAAATTTAGCAGCGTTAAACCGATTTAACCCTGCACCCGTCCACACAACAAAGCCCTTTATATCAAAATAAAGGGCTCTTAAAACCGATTTCTGTACTCCTCCTCGACGAGGGGAGTAGCACTGAAATAGGTATTGCCATGTCGGATTAGGGTTAGTGTGGCCGCAATTTGACGGTATTGGCCTCTGGGCAGTATCTCACAGTGCACCATTGTGACCACTCTGGAAAGCCATCTGAACTTGGATGCACTGGCCAGGTAGACAGGAAAAGCCTCTCAAACTTTTGAATTTCATTTCCTGTTTGGCCAGTGTGGAGAGCTCACAAGCACAGGTGACCACGCAGAGCTCATCAGCACAGGTAACAATGCAGTCTCCTGAGAATCGAAAAAGAGCTCCAGCAGGGACTGCTCGGGAGGTACTGGATCTGATCGCTGTATGGAGAGAGGATTCCATGCTAACAGAACTCCATTCCAAAAGACAAAATGAAAAAACATTTGAAAAAATTTCCAAGGCCATGAGGCAGAGAGGCCACACCAGGGACTCAGTACAGTGCTGTGTGAAAGTTAAGGACCTCAGACAAGCCTACCAGAAAACCAAAGAAGCAAACAGAAGGTCCGGCGCAGGGCCAAAAACATGCTGCTTCTACGCTGAGCTGCATGCAATTCTAGGGGGGTTCACCACCACTACTCCACCCCTGTCCGTGGATTCCAAGGTAGGGGTAGAAATCTCAGCCATAGCTGAGGATTCTGCAGATGGGGAAGATGAGGAGGAGGAAGAGGAGGACGAGCTTGCAGAGAGCACATAGCACTCCATTCTCCCCAACAGCTAGGAGCTTTTTCTCACCCTGACGGAATTACCCTCCCAGCCCTCCCAAGCCACTGTCCCAGACAATGAAGCCATGGAAGGGACCTCTGGTGAGTGTACCTTTGTAAATATAAAATATGGTTTAAAAGCAAGCATTTTTTAATGATTAATTTGCCCTGTGGACTTGGGATGCATTCATGGCCAGTAAAGTTACTGGAAAAATCTGTTAACATGTCTGGGGATGGAGCGGAAATCCTCCAGGAACATCTCCATGAAGCTCTCCTGGAGGTACTCCAAAAGCCTTTGCAGAAGGTTTCTGGGCAGGGCAGCCTTATTCCGTCCTCCACGGTAGGACACTTGACCACGCCATGCATGTAGCAAGTAATCTGGTATCATTGCATGACAAAGCCTAGCTGCATTTGGTTTCAGTATTTGCTGGCATTCAACAACATCCATTCTTTATCTCGCTGTGTTAGCCTCAGGAGAGTGATATCGTTCATGGTAACCTGGTTGAAATAGGAGAATTTAATTAAGGGGACAGAGATGGCCATTCCTACTGGGCTGTTTGCCTGTGGCTTAAAAGAAATCCTTCCCTACAGCTAGCCAAGCGGGGGTAAGGGGGGAGGGGTGATTGGTGCTGAGCTTTTTCACGTTTGGCTAGCAGGGATCTTCCCTGCTACCAGCCACGCAGTGGGGAGGAGAGTGATTAGCAGCGATCTTCCATGATACCAGCCACAAGACTGGGGAGGGATAAAGCTATCATCCCAGAGAATTGGATGGGGGTAGTTCTGGTGCTGCACATGAACAGGAAAGAAGCAGCACTCAACGGGCTTTACTTGCTATTTGGGAAAGGAGGGCACTGCATATATGAAGGCTGCAGAAGCCGAAAAACAATGGCTTACCATGGCTGCATGCAAGCCGAATTCTGATGCCCGGACCTGCGTCTGTGATCTCTAACACCAAAGCCACAGGCACTCAATATTAAGATGCAAAATGCGACCTTGTAGTGAGATCATAAGTGCTATGTAAAGTGAATAGTGTTTTTCACCGTGAAAGAGTATAACCATTGTTCTGTAAAATGTATCTTTTTAAATATTTCTCTCTCTTTTTTCCCTCCCTCCTGCAGCTGCAAATTTTTCAAGTCTCCCTCCTCCATCCCGAAGGCTATCTCAGAGAAGGCGGCGGAAAAAAAAAGACACGAGACAAAATGTTCTTGGAAATCATGGAAGTGAGTCACAATGAAAAAGCTCATCTGAATGAGTGGAAGAACGTGGTATCAAAGGACAGGAAAGATGCCAGTGACCATGAGGACAGGAGGGACCAACGTGAGGATAGGAGGTACGAACGTGAGGAGAGGAGGGAAGCTCGAGATGAGAGGTGGTGGCAGGAAGATCTGAGGTGTCGAGATGCAACTCTGGGGCTGCTGCATGATCAAACGGAAATGCTTCAGTGTCTGGTGGAACTTCAGGAACGGCAGCAGGATCACAGAGTGCCGCTGCAGCCCCAGTATAACCTCCTTCCCCCCTCACCATGTTCCTTAGCCTCCTCACCCACCGGACGACTAAGAATGCATGGGGAGGGAGGCTCCGTGCACCCGCCCACTCCACCCCAGTGGACAGCCCAATCAAAATGCTGTCATTATTTTGAAATTTTTTTTAGTGACCTTCTCCTTCCCTCCTATCCTCCTCCCAAACCCCACCCGGGATACCTTGTCAGTTCTCGCCCTCTTTTTATAATTAATTAATAAAGAATAAATGATTTTTAAACGAGAGTGATTTTATTTCCTTAGGAAGCAAGCAGTAATCGAAGGGGGAGGGTGGGTGGCGTACAGGGAATGAGTCAATCAAGGGGGAGAGGGGTTTCATCAAGGAGAAACAAACACAACAGTCACTCCGTACCCTGGCCCGTGATGAAATTGGTTTTCAAAGCTTCTCTGATGTGTACCGCTTCCTGGTGTGCTCTTCTAATCGCCCTGGTGTCTTGCTGCACGTAATCAGCGGCCAGGTGATTTGCCTCAGCCTCCGACCCCACCATAAAGGTCTCCCCCTTATTCTCACTGAGACTGTGGAGCACACAGCAAGCAGCAATAACAATGGGAACATTGGTTTGGCTGAAGTCTGAGCGAGTCAGTAATGTGCGCCAGTGTGCCTTTAAACGGCCAAGTGCACATTCTACCACCATTCTGCACTTGCTCAGCCTATAGTTGAACAACTCCTGACTGCTGTCCAGGCTGCCTGTGTATGGCTTCATGAGCCATGGTATTAAGAGGTAGGCTGAGTCCCCCAGGATAACTACAGGCATTTCAACATCCCCAACTGTTAATTTCTGGTCTGGGAAGTAATTCCCTTGCTGGAGTCGTTTAAACAGAGTAGTGTTCCTGAAGACGTGAGCATCATGAACCCTTCCTGGCCATCCCACGTGGATGTTGGTGAAACATCCTTTGTGATCCACCAGTGCTTGCAGCACCATGGAAAAGTACCCCTTTCAGTTTATGTACTGGGTGCCCTGGTGCTCCGGTGCCAAGATAAGGATATGGGTTCCATCTATTGCCCCACCACAGTTAGGGAATCCCATTGCAGCAAAGCCATCCACTATGACCTGCACATTTCCCAGAGTCACAACCTTTCGTAGCAGCAGCTTAATGATTGCTTTGGCTACTTGCATCACAGCAGCCCCCACAGTAGATTTGCCCACTCCAAATTGATTCTCGACTGACCGGTAGCTGTCTGGCATTGCGAGCTTCCAGAGGGCTATCGCCATTCGCTTCTCAACTGTGAGGGCTGCTCTCATCTTGGTATTCTGGCGTTTCAGGGCAGGGGAAAGCAAGTCACAAAGTTCCATGAAAGTGCCCTTATGCATGCGAAAGTTTCGCAGCCACTGGGAATCGTCCCACACCTGCAACACTATGCGGTCTCACCAGTCTGTGCTTGTTTCCCGGGCCCAAAATTGGCGTTCAATGGCTAGAACCTGCCCCATTACCAGCAGGATCTCTAAAGCATAGGGGCCCACGGTTTGAGAGAATTCTGTGTCCATGTCCTCATCACTCTCATTGCCGTGCTGCTGTAGCCACCTCATCCTCGAACTGGTTTTGCAGATCCTGGTTCAGCATTGACTGCACGAGAATGCGCGAGGTGTTTACAACGTCCATGATTGCTGTCTTGAGCTGAGCAGGGTCCACGCTTGCCGTGCTGCACAGTTCACCCAGGGAAAAAGGCGCAAAATGGTTGTCTGCTACTTGCACGGAGGGAAGGGTGAGGCTGTACCCAGAACCACCCTTGACAATGTTTTTTGCCCCATCAGGCACTGGGATCTCAGCCCAGAATTCCAATGGGCAGGGGAGACTGCAGGAACTATGGGATAGCTATGGGATAGCTACCCACAGTGCAATGCTCTGGAAATTAACACTAGCCTCGGTACATGGATGCACACCGCCGAATTAATGTGCTTAGTATGGCCGCGTGCACTCGACTTTATACAATCTGTTTTAAAAAAGCAGTTTCTGTAAAATCGGAATAATCTCATAGTGTAGACATACCCTTAGAGGCACCCGGGAGGTGGTGTGTAATTGTCCCAGGTCACTGGGTGAGGGCTCGAGCCACTTTTGGTTGTATTGTTGAAAAGGAAGCCCTAGATACTGAACCCGGCCCTTGCTGCTGATGGCTCCACCTGGCAAAAGCACCAGCACAAACATGTACACACCAATGAGTTACCATCTAAATCCTAAGAGTGACAGAGTTGTCGAGAGCTGTCATTTCAAAGAGTCTTTCAGGGCAGATCCAGGAAGTAGCCCAGGGGTTCTCTGGCTTCAGAGTTAAAAAAACAAAAAAGAAGATGGAAAATTTTCCTTTGGCTTAAATTCATCCATTCAGCTTCCAAGCCCATATGACCAGCTTCCTGGCACCATAGCATTTCCCAGGTCTGACAGAGCCATTAATGAATCATTTGTATTGTGAGGTTCCATGATTCCCCATCTGGAGGGATAGAAGGGGTAGGGCATGAGAACGATTCCCAGGCCTGAGTGCACAAGCTCAGGCCAAACATTTTCAAAGTTATAAAGTAAAATGTACATATTTCTTCGTAGCATGGAGTGCCACCATGGCAAGTGAGATGAATGTAGGCAGCGACTCACAAGCATTTCACAGAGGCTAAACACTAAATATATTCTTGTAAAACTAATCCCTGTTTTGAGCAAAACTACTGTACAGGTGTGACCTGATCTGGGCTCCAGCTGCAAGAGTGTCAGTTCTTTGCTAACATCAGCAGCCTGGGCAAGAGCTGGCATCTGGCCTGCCAGGGTCACACCCGCTGGCATTTCTATGACATGACCGGTGTCTGCGGCAGTGGAGTGGAGGGGTTGTTCTCGGCGTGTGGTGAGGAGGGGACAGAAACCCTGTGAGGCTGCAGGCTCTGGGCCCCCATGGTCTCATGGATCCATAGATTGGAAAGGCAAAAGGGAGTGCTGTGATCATCCAGTCCAACACCCTCTTCCCACCCCTTGGTGACACAGCCTAGGAGCGTCCCACACATCAGACCCAGAACTCCATGGCAAATGCCCCAGCCTCTCCCCGGGCTCCGGGAGTTCTTCCCCTCCCCATTGTCCACAGCCTTGTTGCTTCCAGGCAGCTCATCAGGGGCAGCCTGCCAAGGCTCAGCTCATGAGGCACATTCTGATCCAACCAAGGGATGGGGAAATCTTAGCTGACAGCAGAAGCAGTGGCATGAGGCCACGACCAGCACAGATTAGCCTGCCTTGCCTCACCATAGCCTGGGAAAGGACACCTCCCCCCTCAATGGAGATGAGAGCTAGAGAGCTCCAGTGAGGTCTCCCCCGACTGTTGGGATACAAGGCCTCCCAGGGGCTCAGATTAGACAGCTCAGTCACTGCCTCGGGGAAAAATACCTTGATCTGCTGCCAGGGAGGCAGGCATAAGTCTGTCTAAGCGTAGAAGGAGGCACGAAAGAGAAACTGAGTCTGCAAACTAGGATTTGCACACGGTGAGACCCAGGGTTCCATATGTCCAGTGGCAGGGAGTTCCATAGGACTCATTCACAGTGCCGTCATCCTACAGGACCATGGTAGTATGTATGGGCATCTCTCCGGGATCCCTGGGAGTACATATCCTGCGAAGGTTGGGGTGGTGCATTTGCAGCAATCTGTATGGCTGTACAGTCAGGCAGCTGTGCTACAGCTGGAATCTTTTCACATCTGCTCCCAGTCAAAATAAGCCAGGCTGCAATGGCTGGATCCCTCTAGACAGGTCCATGTCCCTAGGACGGAGCGACCTCTGCTGGCCAGGGAGCATTTTGAGACAACATGGTTATTTGAGTACCATAACGAGTGGGGTGGTAATGCAGCCCAGTGGATCAGGATTCAGGGACCCATCTCTGCCCCCAAATCAGTGGGTGATCTCGAGTAACTCGTTTCCCACCTCTCTCTGCCTCAGTTTCCTCTCTCAAACTAACTCTCTGTGGGTTGTTGTTTAGATTGAGAGTTTTTAAGGGCAGGGACTGTCTCTCTGGAACATACCTGGTTCAGTCGGGTGCAGATCTCAGCTGAGGTATTAGCACAATGCCATTGACAAGGTAAATGTTCATTCCTAAATCTGACAGCTATCCTGTAGGGGCCCCAAAGGGGCTGGCAAACCAGTTAATCCCACAGGCATCAGAGCGAAAAGGGTGGTGCTGTTGAATTGAAACCCCTGAGGAACCAAAAGTATGCAGGATCCATGACCGGAGCAGCTGGCTGCATCAAAGCAGCTGGGAATAGAACTCAGGAGTACTGACTTTCCCCACCCCCAACACCTTCCTTCTCAAGTCATGTGCCAGCCTCTTCCTGACAGTGAGTTGGGGAAAAGTCCCCCTGGAGACAACGGTCTGATTACTATTCCTAGCACTTGGAGAGTGTGCGATAGACAGGCCCTCCTGCAAAGTGCTGTCAAGGTATATAGACTCAGAGTGAGGAAGGGAAACTGAGGCACCAGGGGGCCATTACTTGCTTAAGGTGGCCCAGGCCAGTGGCAGAACTAGGTCTCCATCTGCTGATCTAGCCACTGGACCACACTTCCCCTGCAGGAGATGAAGCTGGTAGTGCCCATGTCCTAGGGGCAGTGGTTGGGAGAGAAGCCCAGTGCCCACATCCTTTCCATTGGCAGGCTGGCTCGCCTGACGCTGCCCTCGCTGAGACTGCTGGGAGTGGTGGATGGAGCCATTTAACATCTCACAGTCCAACTGGACGCAACCCTTTATACCGGCATCATGGCGAGCAGCCTTCCTGATCACCACGCTGGCCATCGGGCTGCCAGCCAAAACATTCATCTTCTGGCTGACAGGGTGGCGGCTGCAGCGCCGGGGCCTGTCCATCTTCATCCTAAGCCTGGCCACCTCTGACTTCCTCTTCCTCTCCATCACGGTCATGCAGATCATGGAGACCTTGCTGGACGACAACTGGGTGCTGGGCACCCCCATGTGCCACCTGCGTACTTCCTCTACGACTTGAGCTACCACTGCAGCCTCTTCCTGCTGGCCGCCCTCAGCGTGGACCGCTGCCTGCTGGCGCTGCTGCCCCTCTGGTACCGCTGCCACTGCCCCCTGCGGCTCTCCTGCTACATCTGCTTGGGGGCCTGGCTGGTGGCCGCCCTGCTCACCATCAAGGGCTTCGTATTCACCGACGTCGTCCTGTATCCAGATGGGATGCTCGCCTGCTCCAGCAACTGGGGAAAATATGAGTGGCCCCTGCGCCTCCTGGAGGGGCTGCTAGAGGGACTCTTCCCCTTCGTCTTCATGGTGACCACCCATGTCGCCACCTTGTCCTGCACCTTCCGGCGCCACACCCGGCCCCCCAGCAAGTTCTACCACATGATGGCTGCCACCCTGTCAGCCTATGTGCTGCTCAACCTCCCCTTCCAGATCGTCCAGCTGCTCTTCCTGGTCTCCTGGGAGCACAAGGAGTTCAACAATCACGTGTCCTCCTTCATGGTCTACTTTGGCTACCTGATCAATCTCAACAGCAGCATCAACCCTCTCATCTACATCATCTTCGGCTCCAACATCTGCACGGCTGCAGCCGCCACACGACCTCCTCCCTTGCCATGGCCATCACTGAGGAGCAAGGGAAGAGCCCTCGGGACACGCCCAGCACGTCTTTCTCAGCTTAGCCTTGCCAGCAAGGCCCTGTTCTTCTCTCCCTCCATGGCCCAGACTCTGCTCTAGCAAAGTTTCAGTTACCAGTCGAGTGATCACTGGCTCCCCTCACAGGGCCTGGCCACAATGGGGGGGCAGGGTCTGTGCACAATTGTAGGTTCACTAGTGCAAAGACTTGTGTAAATTGGTGCAAGGTATGGGTTTGGTCAGGAGCAACCAGTTCCTGGAAGCTACCAGGAGAAGTCACACCAGTGCCAAGGCCCAATTTGCCCCATTTCCCCAGCCTAGACTAGCTCCCAAGAGGACAGATCCTCAGCAGATGCAAAGCAGGCCCAGCTCCACACGAGTCAATGGCCCAGGAACACCTGGCCCTAGGCAAGGCAATGTAAACACTGACGTGGCTGCAGCTGCCAACCCACAGATGCCAGGAGACACTGTGGTGAAGGGTTGCTTTGCAATCTTGCCTTTAGGTGTGGCTCCAAGGTCACTGTGTTCTAATACAGTGGCTGTTCTGTACATTACAGCCAGATACCCAGTGCTGAGGGTACAGTGCCCCCCTAACTCGGTCCCCCTGGGCACCTGCAGCCTGACTGTTCTGACGTGCTGAAAGCAGGCCCAGGCTCCTCTTAGCCCACATGACTATGACACAGAAGCTGCAGCCCAAGTGTATGTTGGGGGGGGGGGGGGGCTGCATCAGAACCACACACCCGAAGGGTCGGAATTAAGTCCACAGGGCTGTCCTGGGGATCCCATCTTCCCAAACCCATCAGGGGGCAGGTACTGCTCCCCCCTCCACTCCATGGGGGCAGGACACAACAAAGAGGGCCACACCCCATGGCTTTAATTCTGACCCCTTGGCCATGTGGTTCTTTAATTCTGACCTTCCCCCACACACAGACAGAGCTCCCCCCAGTTGCCCCAGCAGGGTGTCCAGTGTGTGGGCCTGGCCACCTGCCAGCACCTCCTGCTTAGGGACTCAGAGCCACCTTTGCCCCCACCAGGCAGGAGTGGGGTAAGAGAGGTGCCCTGGAGTTGCCCTGAGCTCATGTCAGCCCAGGGCTCCCAGGTGAGTGACCGCAGGTAGGGGCATGGGGGACCAAGAGGAGAAGGCTTCCCCCTGCTGAGCAATCTCAGCCACACTGACACTGGGCAAGGGGGCTGAGAGCAGCATCACAAGGTGTTGGAGGGGGAAGCGATTTTCTCCTACCCCCAGCTGGGGGCTTGCCCACATTTCCAGGGAGCTGCCCAATTGCATGGCAAAAGGGGAATCCATCGGGGGCCTTGGGATCCAGACCCCAATTAGTCTGGATCTGCCCCATGACCCCAGCAGGATGAGACAAGGGCTGCAAATTCATTCCTGGAGTGAAGAATGAGGAAGCAGGACAACAGCCCTGTCGTAAACAGATAGTAGGGTTTAATAGAACAGAAGTACTTCATATCTCTTTTGCCTGGAAAGGGTTAACAAGATCAGTGAGCCTGGCTGTCACCTGACCAGAGGACTAATCAGGGGACAAGATACTTTCAAATCTTGAGGGAGGCAAGTTTTTGTGTGTGCTGTTAGTGTTTGGTTGTTGTTTACTCTGGGGGCTCAGAGAAACCAGACGCGCAACCAGGTTTCTCTCCAATACAAGCTCTTATAAGTTCAGACTAGTGAGTACTAGGTAGATAAAGCGAGTTAGGCTTATGTTTGTTTTCTTTATTTGCAAATGTGTATTTGGCTGGAAAGAGTTCAAATTTGTATTTTGCTGAAAGGATTTTAATTTGTACTTGTATACTTAGGCTGGGAGGGTATTCCCAGTGTCTATAGCTGAAAGACCCTGTAACATATTCCATCTTAAATTTACAAAGATAATTTTTACTGTCTTTTCTTTCTTTAATTAAAAGTTTCTTGTTTAAGAACCTGATTGTTTTTTTTATTCTGGTGTGAGACCCCAGGGGACAGGGTCTGGATCCACCAGGGAATTGGTGGGGAGAAAGGTTAATTTCTTTCTGTGTTAGGATTACTGTCTCTCTCAGGGACAGTCTGGGAGGAGGAGAGAGAAGGAGGGGGAAAGGAGAATTTTCCTCTCTGTTTTAAAATTCAAGGAGTTTGAATCACAGTGATCTTCCAGGGTAACCCAGGGAGGGGAAGCCTGGGAGAGGCAACGGTGAGGGAAAGGGTTTACTTTCCTTGTGTTGAGATCCAGAGGGACTGGGTCTTGGGGGTCCCCGGGCAAGGTTTTGGGGGGGACCAGATTGTACCAGGCACTGGAATTCCTGGTTGGTGGCAGCACTACAGATTCTAAGCTGGTAATTGAGCTTAGAGGAATTCATGCTGGTACCCCATCTTTTGTACGCTAAGGTTCAGAGTGGGGAATTATACCATGACAAGCCCCTCTTTCCCACACAGGCCATTGGCAGGAGTGATTGAACCCGTGACCTTGGGAGCTAAAAGCATAAACCTCAACTGCTTGAGCTAACCTCCCCACTCTGGGAAGGGAGGGGTTGCTACTAAAAGTAATTTTCCCTCTGCTGATACTCACCCCTTCTTGTCAACTGTTTGAAATGGGCCACCTTGATTGCATTGGCCTCATTAGCACTACAAAAGTAATTCCCTTCTCCCCCTTGGGATTCACCCCTTCTTGTCAACTGTTGAGAATAGGCCACTTCCACCTTAATTGAATAGATTTGTTAGCACTGACTCTCCACCCACCCCCCTTGGTAAGGCAACTCCCATCTTTTCATGTGCTATAATATATATTCTGCTTACTGTGTTTTTCACTTCATGCATCTGATGAAGTGGTTTTTAGCCAACAAAAGCTTATACCCCAATAAATTTGTTAGTCTCTTAGGTGCCACAAGGACTCCTCGTTGTTTTTGCTGAGACAGACTAACACAGCTGCCCCTCTGAAATCTGCCCCCTGCTCTGTTAGCAGAGGTGGAGCAGGCCCAGCAAGCTGTAGCTAAGGCCCACGCACCCCAGCAAGAGCAGAGCACCATGGAGAACGGGCCTGAGTCACAACTGCTCCCCACAGTCCAATTCCACTCCCCTCCTTGGGGCCACATTCTGCCCCCTGCATCCCACAGGCCACCAGTCACCTCCTGCAGTCACAGTTGCTGCAACTTCACATCCCCATCTGAGGGCTCTTTTTACCCAGCGGTGCCAAGCTAGGGTGGGGACCCCATCTGTGTGTGTCCTGGACTGTAAGCAGGAGTGAAAGTAGAAATAGGAACTGTCATAAACAGATAGCTAAGGGTTAATGTCTCTTTCACCTGGAAAGGAGTAACCTGAAACACCTGACCAGAGGACCAATCAGGAAACAAGACTTTTTCAAATCTGGGTGGAGGGAAGTTTTGGGTGTGAGTTCTTTGTGTAATGTCTGACCCTCTCGGCTCTGAGAGTGATCTCTCTCTATCTCCAGCTTTCTAATCTTCTGTTTCCAAGCTGTAAGTACAAAAATAGTAAGACAATAGGTTTATATTGTTTTTTTTTTGTTTTGTTTTTACATGTGTGTAGTTGCTGGAATGTTTAAATTGTATTCTTTTTGGATAAGGCTGTTTATTCATTTTTTCCCTTTAAGCAATTGACCCTGTATATTGCCACCTTGATACAGAGACTATATATTATGTATTTTTTCTTTCTTTTTATAAAGCTTTCTTTTTAAGACCTGTTGAAGTTTTTCTTTAGTGGGGACTCCAGGGAATTAAGTCTGCAGCTCACCAGGGAATTGGTGGGAGGAAGAAGTCAGGGGGAAAATCTCTTTGTGTTAGATTTACTAAGCCTGACTTTGCATACCCTCTGGGTGAGGGGGGGAAGAGAGATTAGCTCTCTTGGTACTTGTGTTTCCAGGACTGGAAACAGGGAGGGTGGAGTCCCACTGTTTAGATTCACGGAGCTTGCTTCTGTATATCTCTCCAGGAATCCAGGGAGGGAACACCTGGAGGGGAGGAGGGGGAAGGGAAATGGTTTATTCCCCTTTGTTGTGAGACTCAAGGTATCTGAGTCTTTGGGTCCCCCAGGGAAGGTTTTGGGGAGACCACAGTGAGCTAGACACTGTATAAATCCCTGGCTGGTTGCAGCTTTACCAGGTCCAAGCTGGTAACTAAGCTTGGAGGTTTTCATGCTAACACCCATATTTTGGACGCTAAGGTCCAAATCTGGGAGAAAATGTTATGACAGGGACTTAGTGGCACAGGGCTGGACTGGGGCCAGTTCTGGCCCCTGGATGGGGCGGGGCCTCAGGCGGAAGGGGCAGGGATGGGGGGTCAGAGCCAGCCTCAACCCAGCCCCGTGCCAGTAAGTCCCTATTTCTAAGTGCCCTCCCCCTGGTAGCAGCAGCAGCAGCAGGGGACTCCAGTAGCAGTTTAAAGGGCCCAGGGCTCAGCCTTCACTACCGCCCCAGGCCCTCTGAACTGCTGCCGGAGCCCCCGGCTGCCGCTGCTACCTCAGGGCTCTGGCAGCAGGGCTCCAGTGGCTATTTAAAGGCCCAGGACTCCCCTGCTTCTGCTGCCCCGGCCCTTTAAATAGCCCCTGGAGCCCTGGGGTAGCAGCGGCGGGGCTCTGGCAGCTATTTAAAGGGCCCAGGGCAGTAGAGGCAGTGGGAGCCCCAGCCCTTTAAATAACCCCCAGAACTCCGCTGCTGCTACTCCAAGTTCCAGCAACAGGGTTCTGGTGGCAATTTAAAGAGTCTGGGCTCCAGCCGCTGCTGGGAGCCCCAGGCCCTTTAAATTGCTGCTTGGGGAAGCCAGGCCGCCCCAGTACGACGCACTGGCTCTTGTCGGTATGCCATTCTGGGGCGTAACGGCTTACTTTCAGCTCTGGCTTCAAGGAGACTGGGATCATCCATTGCATTTGCTATACTGCCATGTCCAGCACCAGTGGATTTGGTGGCTATGTGGCTCGGAGTGACTGGTACAGATGCTGCTTGGCCACCTGCTGCACCCCATATGCTAGTAAGCTTTTGCTCTGTTCTAAGGCCGCTGCACCAATCCAGCTAGGGAGGGGGTAGCATTAAAGCTGCTGTCACCCTCAGGGAGGAGGGATCATCTGTCAGTCGTGAGAGGGACATCCTGTGTTTGACGGCCCACAGCGAGTCTGTCCCCTGTTAGCCAGGCTCCGCGAGGAGTGCTGAGACCTGTGGATATGCCATAAGGCATCACCCTCGAGCTGAATTGAGCTGTCCCATCATACATTGCTCTGCATCATGGCCCTCCTCCCATATCAGTACTTTGAGGGGGTCACCTTCCTCTCCAGCTACAGTGGTGGGAGCCATCCTACACAGTGTCCTTTCCCCCCCAAATTCTAAGCCCCCTGCTGCCCCCTTTGCCCCATAGGCACGGTGTTCCCTGCCTTTGAGATTGAAGTGTACAAGATCACCGGGCGCATGGACTATCCCCGCTACCCCGAATGGGAGCTCTCAGCCATTGTGCATCCCAAGCTGCAGGTGGATATGGGCTGAGAATAGGGTGGTCCCAGCCCCTGCATTGTTGTTCTCTCTGGGAGGCAGAGCTCACAGCTGTAGCTCCAGAATGCCCACAAAGTCAGCCTGGCAACAACAAGGACTGACTCACCGGCCAAGATTCTCCCCCAGCCCTTCTCTGAGCTCAGGGCAGAGCGGGGGGGTGGCTTTAAACCACCTCTGTGCCCTGCATTGTGGGCTGTGTGCCTGGCCCCTGGTGTGGGTCAAAGCAGCCCAGGGGGCTGGGAGCAGGGCTCTTACACCCAGCTCTAGAGCAGCTGGGACATCTCCGCTCCTGTTTCTTCTACTGAGTGGCACAAAGGGGCCTTAGTGCTACTGGACTCCAAAGGCTCCGCCATGGCAAGGCAGTGCCAGAGTTAGCGCCCAAGCTCAGTGGGATGAAGCTGGGTTTACATTGGGGCATGGGGTGAGTGGAGTTGATTCCATGATCTTGGTTATGCAGCCCTCGGGCTCAAGGGAGCTGTAGACTGTAGCAATACAGCACCAGGCTGGGTGACACTGGACAGCCAGGAGATGAGTTGAAGTGGGCTTGGTTCACAAGGCACTGTGACCTGCATGGGGTTTTGCCACATGTCTAATAAAATGTTTGGTTACCAGAAGGTAATTCCAGGACAGCTGAGTGGTGAACAGCGGAGGCTAACAGAGGAAGTTTGCCGGGGATCTGTCCTAGAGGAGGTAAGCTAAATGCTGCATTAGGAGGGCTGTGTTGGTGAGTATCTGAGTGTCTGTTGCAGGGGACAGTTTGTCAGTTTGACCGTGTGCTTGATTGTTTGTTTGAAAAGTGTGTATTGGGAGTGCTTTGTTCCATGTGGGCCTTGAGTGGGCCTGACTGTTATAAAAGCAGCTAGCAGCGAACAAGCTGAGTGGTGAACAGCGGAGGCTAACAGAGGGAGTTCGCCTGGGAAGAGCCCACTGAGGCTTTCATCTCATGGGCTTCTGTGAGTTGCTGCAACAGCTGATGAAGCTCTTAGAAGGAAGAAATTATGGAAGGTGAGCATTCAGCTGTTGTAACCTGTACAGGTTGTGCCATGTTTGTCTTTCTTCCACAGTGTTGCCGGCAGATAACTGCCTGAGGCCAAGCAACAGCGGGGGGGTCCATTGCCTGGTGTGCCGCGCCAATAAACACACCAGGGTGGAGAAGCAAACCAAGTTTATCTGAGATCTCAAAGCGGTGCAGGGAGAATGACTCAAGTCAAGCACGTCTAAAACAAGCAGTCTGTTCCTTTATATCCATGAGAACTTTTCTTGCTGACTAGCAATCCCCCGTTTCCCCTCCCTCTTCTGTCCAGCTGCAGCATTCTCTTCTCACACATTTCTTTGTTTTTTCCCCTCCCTCTCCCCCTTTCTGCTGCAGAGACATGTATGCTGTATCTAAAAGTGGCCTTGAAACTTGCTTTAGCCTAGCTTCAATGTATTACAGCAGAGAACTGGCTGTTACAACCCAAAACTAACTGCTAACATTACATTTTTGCAACTATTAGTACACAAGGTTACACAAAGTGTTGAACATGGAGGAACAATGGTTCACTAAGGCCTACAACAGGAGGGCTTCATTGACACTTGTGATCTACCACTTTCCTGAGTTACCTAGATTTATACCTGGTGACACCAAGAACAGGACAGAAGCGACTTTGTCTGTATAAAGTGCAAGCTGGTCTCCATATTGGAAGAGAAGGTTCGCAGTCTGCAGCAACAAGTATCGACCCTGCATTGCATAAGAGAAAATGAAAATTTTCTGGACAGATGTCAGGATATGCTTCTACAGGCACAACGTCTTGAAGAATCGGAGCAGGCTGTGCAGAGGGGAGAGAGGGACAGTGAAGACATTTGGCAGCATGTGACCTCCAGAAGAAGAAAGAGGAGCGTCCATTTACCAGCAATGGAGATACAGATGAGCAACCGTTTTCATGTTCTTTCCACAGGTACTAATGCAGAGAGTGTACTAGATGATACACCTGAGGGAAGGGAGCAGAAGGAGACTCCACCGATTGGAAGGCATGAGATGCACTGTCCTAGGGATGAGGGTTCCACGACCACCCTTCCCAAGAGAAGGAGGAGGGTGGTGGTGGTTGGGGACTCTCTCCTCAGAGGGACTGAGTCATCTATCTGCCGCCCCGACCGAGTAAACCGAGAGGTCTGCTGCTTGCCAGGAGCTAGGATTCATGATGTGACGGAGAGACTGCCGAGACTCATCAGGCCCTGGGATCACTACCCTTTCCTGCTTCTCCATGTGGGCACCAATGATACTGCCAAGAATGACCTCGAGCGGATCACTGCAGACTACGTGGCTCTGGGAAGAAGGATAAAGGAGTTTGAGGCACAAGTAGTGTTCTCGTCCATTCTTCCTGTGCAGGGAAAAGACCTGGGCAGGGATCATCAAATTGTGGAAGTCAATGAATGGTTACGCAAGTGGTGTCGGAGAGAAGGCTTTGGATTCTTCGACCATGGGATAATGTTCCAAGAAGGAGGAGTGCTAGGCAGAGACGAGCTCCACCTAATGAAGAGAGAAAAGAACATCTTCGCAAGCAGGCTGGCTAACCTAGTGAGGAAGGCTTTAAATTAGGTTCACTGGGAGAAGGAGACCAATGCCCTGAGGTAAGTGGGGAAATAGGATACCAGGAGGAAGCACGAGCAGGAGAGTGCAAGAGGGGAGGACTCCTGTCTCAGACCGAGAAAGCGGGACAATCGGCGAGTTATCTTAAGTGTCTCTACACAAATGCAAGAAGCATGGGAAACAAGCAGGGAGAACTGGAAGTCCTGTCACAGCCAAGGAACTATGAAGTGATTGAAATAACAGAGACTTGGTGGGATAACTCACATGACTGGAGTACTGTCATGGATGGATATAAACTGTTCAGGAAGGACAGGCAGGGCAGAAAAGGTGGGAGAGTTGCATTATATGTAAGAGAGCAGTCTGACTGCTCAGAGCTCCGGTATGAAACTGCAGAAAAACCTGAGAGTCGTTGGATTAAGTTTAGAAGTGTAAGCAACAAGGGTGATGTCATGGTGGGAGTCTGCTATAGACCACCAGACTAGGGGGATGAGGTGGACGAGGCTTTCTTCCAGCAACTAGCAGAAGTTATTAGAGTGCAGGCCCTGGTTCTCATGGGAGACTTTAATCACCCTGACATCTGCTGGGAGAGAAATACAGCAGTGCACAGACAATCCGGGAAGTTTTTGGAAAGTGTTGGGGACAATTTCCTGGTGCAAGAGCTGGAGGAACCAACTAGGGGCAGAGCTCTTCTTGATCTGCTGCTCACAGAGAAGAGTTAGTAGGGGAAGCAAAAGTGGATGGGAACCTGGGAAGCAGTGACCATGAGAGGGTCGAGTTCAGGATCCTGACACAAGGAAGAAAGGAGAGCAGCAGAATATGGACCCTGGACTGCAGAAAAGCAGACTTTGACTCCCTCAGGGAACTGTGGAAGTAGGGAAAGAATTGACAAGGATTTGTAGGGGATCTTAATGCATATCAGTCTGTTAGCAAGAGTCAGGCTAGCAGTTAACAAGAGTTAGGCCAGCTGTAACCCTAATGACATGAGACTTGTAGAAGCGAGGATGGTGTGAGGCGAGTGGGAAAGAACTGTGTGAGATGTTGTCACGACCTTGCACTGATAACCAAATATGTAGACTGGCATCTTCTAGAAGTGAGAAAAATAAGACAGCAGGATGGCCTATGTATAAACAAAATGCAGCTGTTGCTTATTATTGTCTGGATTATTGCTTGTTATTGTCTGTAACAAAGGTATAAATGCTTGCTGTAATTGTTTACCTGTTGAGAGACCTGTCTGGGACTGGGGTGACCCTGTGTCCTAGGGCACTCCCTCCCTCTATTGCAATTGCTGGAGAAATAATAAAGTATTTGATTTTGCTGCACCCAAACAAAAAGCAAGAACTGAGTTTTTCTCCGACAATTTGGGGGCTCGTCCAGGATGGCAACGCCTACTGAGACAAAGGCAGCTGCTACGGATCGTTCCCCTTTGAACCCCATGGTGCCACAAGAGAGGTATGAGACCTTTTGAAATCTCTATTGGGGTGTCGTTGGAGGACTGTCCTTGGGGCCTTCTGTCTCTGTTGGGCTCACGCCATCTGAACTTATTGACTGTGCAGCAAGATCAGATGCAGAGTGGTTTTGGGGAAAGGCCCCAACAAGGTTAGTTTATAGCAGTACTGGGGAACTGCTTGGTTGACCAACAAGGTAATGCATAGGGAAACGCATTAGGTAATGCATAGGGAAATGCATTAGGTAATGCATCAGTGCTGAGGGGTTTTTACCGCCTCGAGAGGTTGTCATACCGCCTCATGGTATTGGGTCCGGACGTAAGGTACAGATGCATCGTGGTATTTGGAAATAAAGGCCTTGGTGTGTGTGTGTGTGTGTTTGTGTACACCAGTGTGAATGACTGTTACCAGAAGACACCCAGAGTACCCTGTGAAGCGAAAACTCGTGACCAAGACTACTCTAACGCAAGCCCGGTAACTGGAGGATCTTTAGAAGATCCGACCCACAGTGGGCTGACTCAGCCTGGCATCATCCGGCGAGGAAGCTACCTGGGTCTAGGAGCGTGTGAACCCATCTTCCCTTCCCCTTTCCTTCCCATGTGGGCTACTGACAGTCTGATCATCTCACTGGATGCAATCAGAGTAAGCGGCGCCATCTCCCAGAGACTAGCCGACGCTCTTTGCTGAAGGGAGATGTAGGAGGGTCGTGGCTATCCTCGTTAGCCTCTCCTGTGTGAGTACCCTATAGGGAGAGACCCTTAGTTTATGTGCCGCTAGCACGGACAGGGCATTCCCCCCGTGTGTGTGTGATTGGAAAATGGATAGGGGACAGTCTAAGCATTCCAGCTCACCTCCTAAGGGTACCCCATCTTATTTCATGTACATACATTATGGTCCAACAACCTGCAGGTATTTAGACAATTGGAATCTTTACACACGTGAAAATCCATCTAAACAATGCCCACTAGAAGGTACCTTCACTCTAGATAAGATCATACATCTAAGAGGACCTTTTAATCACCAAAAAGCCTCTGACAGTGTGAGCAATTTGTCTATTGAGAAAAGGAACGGGTTATTTTGAAATTCAGCTTGGCCCAGAGATAAAGAGAAAGTTGCTCTGCTTTCAAGATCAAGAATCAACGCAGACTATGCTAACTACAAAGAAAAACTGCTTTCGGCCCCAGCTGGCTGTGGAAAAAAAAATATAGACAGAGGCAAACCAAAGACAATACAAGTTACAGAACTGAGATTACATTTGCAAAGCTTAACTGTCCAGTGAGATCCAACAGAGTGCCTTTGTGACCCTGGAGACGGTGTGGCTTGGTGACACCAAAGAAGCCACAGGCAGCTGACCTGGACTGGAATCTCTGAAAGAGATGCCACAGGAGATTCCAGGGTGTAAAAGAACAGCCCTCCCAAGAGCGGAAGCATGTTGGAAATTCTGGACAAGCTGTATACAGGATAATCTCCTGTCCACCTCTCCCCCTATGTCTGTGTATAACAGACGTAGCCAGTCTGGACATGTGTGAGTATGAAAATGGCTTAGGGCCTGGGACATTAATGTTTTTCCTGAGTGATGTGGGTGTATTCCCAACACTCTCCATTGTTGTTTTATTATTTTATTAATGAAGCTTTAAAATTCAAGTCATGTGGTGTGTTTCCTTTATCTTCCCCCACCGTCCTGCAGTGTCAGCCTGATCACCTGACAGAAGGGATAGATTGGTAACAGACATTTGTCACAGTTTGGTGAGCAATTGAGACAGAAGGAGCCCTGCAGAATTTACACCATCTATTTGTTTTACCCTTGTTATTTTTATGTTTGCTTTGCTTGGTATTGTTGATGTTATATGTTGAGGATTGCATGATTAAAGGAGTGCCCACTCTCAGCTGCAGTAAGTTTGAGAACTGGAGAGGGGTTTAGCATTCCTCTCTCCACCCTGGTTGACCGGGAAGGGTGGCAGGTGGATCTACCCCAGTTGTAGCAGGACTGGGCAATAGAGAAGTTGGAGAAAAGGGAAGAGATGTGTACTTGATAACTAGAATTGAGCAATTAAGAGCATAGATCATGAACCAGGCAGCAACTCAAACCTATGCCTAGGGCAAGTTGCAGGCCTTGAGACAGGACTTCCAGGTAGAAAAGGAAGCCCTGGCTAAGCAAGTACCGGTCCTTCAGAGACTTGTCAAAATTTAACCGTTTGTGCTCAGCATATGCCATAATAGCAGTGTGTTTTGCTACAAGAGGAAATTTAATAGTTAAACGCCAATGGGCCATGCATTTCTGCCCAGGCGACAAGCCTCACGAGGGAGGACTTGGGTAGTCTTGTGAGTAAGAATGTTTAAGGGAAGAGACCAGAAAGGGTGGAGGCTAGTTGAGAAGCTCACCCTCCTAGCTAAACTGGTAGTGGAACAAGCTGGTGCCCATAGAAGGGACGGTTCAGCAAGAAAAGCAGGATCGGGCCCAAGCGGGCAGGAAACAGACAGACATTGGAAAACAGGTTGGAAAATGTTGAGGGCATAGTGGAAGGAAGGAGTAAGTAAGTGTAAGCATGGGGATTTCAAATACCCAGGACAATACTTGAAATGGTGATTTGAGTTGATAAAATTGGCTGTTGGGAGACAAGCAAGGGATTTGAGGAAGAGTGAGAAGTTAACTCTGTAGTTGCTGGAGGGAACAGCAGTTGAACTTTGTAAAAATGCTAAAGAGGAAAGTTCTTGGTGTCTTTAAAATGTTTGTAAATAAATCCAGGCAAAGAAATTATTTGATTGCAATTATTTGGCTATGAACAATTTAGTCGAATTAGCTAAAGAATGTATACAGTGCTATGTAACTGAAATCCTATTAGGCTCTAAGGGGCACTATAAGAAGTACTTTTCTTTCAGTGTTTGAAAGCAGGAGTTAGAATTAAAAAGGCATCACAATTCTGGTAAAGTTAATTATGTCCCTTTTAAGGTAAGAATCTTTAAGCTATGAATAGCTTTGGATCCAGAAGCAAACCAGAAAGCATCTGTATTAACGCAAATTATCTAACTGATAAGGTAGAAGCCACTGAAACCTGGGCTGGCAATTAAACAAATACAAGAAAATATGGGGTAATGCCTCTGTTCTGCCTGAAATCAACAAGGGTATTTGTATATTTTAAGTGATGATTGACTGCCCAGAAGGGGTAGATCTCTGTTTTTTGTCTTTCAGATAATCAGAGAAAACTGATGCCAGCTGAACAGCATTCAACGTATCATGCGTTTACTGGCACAATAGGAATTATGTTTTGTGTTCTATGTCCTGTCTTGTGGTAGTTGTCTCGTGGCCAGAATTGTTGTGTTTAATATTTTCAAAGGATAGTGTAGTTTAAAATCAAACAGAAGGGTTAAATTAAAATGCAGATACTTGTTTTATTCAACTTTGGAATACAAAGTGTCTGGATAAATCAGGAAAATGTGATATACTAAAGTCTAATACATTTACTTAAGTAAGAAAAAGAAACTTCATTGGCCAAATCATTTAATTGAAAATTGTTGTTTAAAATTTGCCTACAAACAGTCTTTGGAAGCAAGGACATGAAAAGTTAACCCACTCCCCATATTGTACATGGGATCCTTCTGGCTACCTCAGATTTCTAGCCAGAGGGCTGGAGATGGTGGGAAGCTATTGGACACCAGAGGTTATATTGAGTGAACTCCTCAAAGTGGGTGTGCTTGTCCTGGCTTGTTGCTCCAAAGCTCTGTAATAAAGCTATTTTAGTGGAAGGGTATATGTGGCATATATTAAATAATAAGACTAATATGCTGTATAATGGCAATGTTTTATGTGTTCATTGTTGGGAAAAGGTGTATGAGTGAAGAGTGAAAGTTTCCTTTGTAGGTTAAAAGAAAACAAGAAGGGAAGAAGGAAAATAGCATGCTTAGGCTAAAGATAAGATTGGCCCCATTCAGGGACACTCCTCACAGCTAAGACTTGGCTGACAGCCAAGAAATGGGGGGGCTTGAATGTGCCCAAACAGCTATGAGATCTGTAAAACAGTGCCAGGCACTAATGAAATGTGTTAGGTTTCCTTTCTCACAGGTGAAGAAGTGCTACCCAAAAACCCTAGCAGCCCTGCCACTCCTTGGAACCAGGAGACTGGATCTATGTAAAGGTCCACCAACGAAAGACTGCTTTGGCTCCATGCTGGAAAGGCCCTTATTAAGTCCTGCTGACTACCAACACCGCTGTGAAGTGCCAAAGACTGACTGCTTGGACCCATGATTCTCACTGCAAAAAGATCCCTCCACCTCGCGAGAATTCTCCTACTGATGATTAGCCTATTTCTCCTTCTGTGCCTTCTGGATAGCAGGAAAAAAGGACAAGGTGAAGTGCTGGTAACCTCTCCCTTGTCCACTGACAGACCTACTGTGCCTTTGGATTTTTCTAGAAGAAGCAAAACCATTACAGGGTGATGTGCTGGTAACCTCTCCCCTGTACGATGCTGAACCACGACTGTTTCGGGAAAGAAGAAGGAACACTCACTCCACCGAAATTGCCAAAGTCCAGGAATTCCTGACTAGAAAGGACATTAAGAACTGATCCTGGTGAAGAAACAAAGAATTATACACTGGGAGGAAGAAATTTGTGGGACCCTGCTTGGGAATGTAGTATTGATTGGATTTTCGGGTTTATTCTATAGGCTGCGCCCTGTGTTTTGGATAAATCCTTCAGCATATATTGCTCTCTCTAATTGGATTTTAAATGACAAGTACCAAAGGCACTTTGTTGCCACTGCCTCTGCCATCTCCTCCATTACCCCTGTAATACATCCAAATACAGACAATACCATATATTTGATAAAACCAATGGCCAAGGCCTTCACACTCGAGTGATTTATTTAAAGACTGTTTGGGAAAAAAAAGAAAAAAGTATTTTTAAAGTTCAGGATATCCCATATAAGTGAACAATTGAGTAGAGAATAAAAGGATCAGTGGAAATAGAAATCTATGATATCACTACAAATGAACCCCAAGAATCTGTAATTGAAATTGATGGGTTCCATAGTGAAGTAGATATGATGGCTATTCCTGGAATTTGTACTGTGTTACATGAAAGAAACCCTTATTGTTATTTGGTTACCCAATTAGTGAATAATCAAATGAATACCCAAAGAGTTTGTTCTGCCACTGGAAATTGTACTTGTATTGAAACCATTCCAGTGACTAATAATGTAACCTGTACCTTATTGCAATACACCCCCCCCCCATGCTATTAATGTCAATGCCTCTTGAAAGTACCTGAGATTAGTTAAAGGTATACAACCAACAGATGTGATATAGTACTGCACCAAAGAGATATGTATTAGGATATCAATGGACTGTGATTAATACAACACTAGGGACTGTCAAATTTACATTGCCCTCATCCAGTTTCCAGATCACCTCTACATACCCAAATTGCTCACAAGGGGCTGCCATTAGATTACGGTTTTGGGGTTCAGAACATGATGAGAAATTGGGACAACTAGAAAAGGCCACTAGCCTTATTTCTGGAGCTCAGGTAACCCAAGTACAGGCTAGAGTTGGTGAGTTACATGTTATTTCCACCCTTAGTTCTATGACCCAGAAGTTACTGACAGAGATGTTATTGAATATCACTGAGGCTGGGAAGGCATTGCAGTGGGATCTAGTGTGTTTAGAAATTCAGGATTTCCTGAATGACCAGCTGATGGCCATTTGGAGTGATCTTGAGCAGCAGACTTGACCCACTGCCCTTACAGACACATCAGGAGTACCATCTGATCAGAGGTCATGGAAACATACTTGGACACTTTCTGGGTGGAAGTGTGGACATTCACACTGCTCCTTCCAAGCATTTGGACTGGTTAGGGGGGTGTGGGCTCCCACATACCGAATCCTGATGGTCCATGGGGAGGATGCGTGTGGGATTGGATTATTCACCGAGATATCTGGGAAATTAGACCATCTAGTATGCCTAACTGATTTATAATCGGAGCCCCTAGAATAACACCTGATATTTTGGATAGAAATAGGGAGTCAATGGACATTTGGCGCAGCTTCAGTGTATCCATAAACTGAAGCCAGGGGCAATTGTTACTGTTCATGATAATGTTTGCTGGGAGGGTAGAGGACAAGGAACTATCCTGACAGGACACCAACTTTTTCAAGCTAATGATAGCTGTGTCTATGTTAAAACCACCACATTGCAAGATCTAAATTTTAATTTCATTACCACTGCAGGCAAACATATTGTTTATTGGCCTGCAGATAGAATTTTGCAAGTAGCCCTTAGTTTCCAGATACCCTCTAATTGGACCAGCTTAGTACCTGATTGATTTCAAAATTTGCTTTCATTGTTACCAGAGGTTCAAAGAATCTCTGAAATATAAGGGCAAATTCACATGCTTCAAAATATATATTAAACTGAAAAGAATGCCTTTCATACAGCTTATAGAGTGTCTACTTTGTGTACTAAGTATGATGTATTGTGCTTTGTAACCAAAGCTGTACAACAACCTCATCATATTATTGCTATGGGAATGATATTACTTACATTGCTGTTAGTTAGTTTAGGATTATGTTATTTTTGTTGTAAAAGACATAATAATAGTAATACCTTCCATGTCCATGCTAATCATTCATTGTCATTACATCCAATGAAAACCCCTAAGGTTGAAACATCTGATGTAGAATCAGAAATCCATGGCTTAATGCAAATAGAGATTTGAAAATATCTGTTGTACTAGAAGTACAAATGGGGGAATGCGGAAGTAGGGAAAGAATTGACAAGGATTTGTATGGGATCTTAATGCATGTCAGTCTGTCAGCAAGAGTCAGGCTAGCAGTTAACAAGAGCTAGGCCAGCTGTAACCTTAATGACGTGAGACTTGTAGAAGTGAGGATGGTGTGAGGCAAGTGGGAAAGAACTGTGTGAGAAGTTGTCACGACCTTGCACTGATAACCAAATATGTAGACTGGCATCTTCTAGAAGTGAGAAAAATAAGACAGCAGGATGGCCTATGTATAAACAAAATGCAGCTGTTGCTTATTATTGTCTGGATTATTGTCTGTAAAAAAGGTATAAATGCTGTAATTGTTTACCTGTTGAGAGACCTGTCTGGGACTGGGGCGACCCTGTGTCCTAGGGCACTCCCTCCCTCTATTGCAATTGCTGGAGAAATAATAAAGTATTTGATTTTGCTGCACCCAAACAAAAAGCAAGAACTGAGTTTTTCTCCGACAAAACTGATGGGCAGGATCTCCTGGGAAAATAGCATGAGGGCGAAAGGAGTCCAGGAGAGCTGGCTGTATTTTAAAAGAATCCTTGTTGAAGTTGCAGGAAAAAACCATCCCGATGTGTAAAAAGAATAATAAATGTGGCAGGCGACCAGCTTGGTTTAATAGTGAAATCCTTACTGATCTTAAACGCAAAAAAGAAACTTACAAGAAGTGGAAGGTTGGACAAATGACCAGGGAGGAGCATAAAAATATTGCTCAGGCATGCAGGAGTGAAATCAGGAAGGCCAAATAACACTTGGAGTTGCAGCTAGCAGGAGATGTTGAGAGTTGTCAAGCTTCCTTCCCCACTCTGAACTTTAGGGTACAGATGCAGGGACCTGCATGGACACTTCTAAGCTTAATTACTAGCTTAGATCTGGTATCGCTGCCACCACCCCCAAGCACTACTTTTCTTCCCTAGGTAGTCTTGAGAGACTTCCCCAATTTCCTGGTGAACACAGATCCAAACCCCTTGGATCTTAAAACAAGGAGAAATTTACCATCCCCCCCCCTCATTTCTCCCACCAACTCCTGGTGGATCCAGATCCAACCAACTTGGATCTAAAAACAAGGGAAAAATCAATAGGTAATTTTAAAAGAAGGCTTTTAATTAAAGAAAAGAAAGGTAAAAGAAAACCCTCTGGGAGAGATGATCATACCAGCTTCTCTCACAAACAACAGATTCAAAACACAGAGGATGTTCCCCTGGGCAAAAATCTTAATACACACAAGAATACGCAAATTTGATATTCCCTTAATGGTACCAAGACAAGTTACAAAGGAAATAAACATAAACCTATTTATCCCTTTCTAAAACTTACTACTCTGATAAGAGGCTGGTTCCTTGATCTTTTTCACTCCAGCTGAAACTGAAACTCTAAACAAAGGAAAACTTCCCTCCTTCCATTTGAAACATCTTGTTCCCCCATTGGTTCCTCTGGTCAGGTGTCAGCTAAGCTAGGTGAGCTTCTCAAACCTTTATAGTGACAGAGGATGTGGAAAAAGCTAATGTACTCAATGATTTTTTGCCTCTGTCTTCATAAACAAGGTCACCTCCCAGTCTGCTGCACTGGGCAGCACAGTATGGAGAGAAGGTGACCAGCCCTTTGTGGAGAAAGAAGTGGTTCGGGACTACTTAGAAAAACTGGATGAGCAAAAGTCCATGGGGCCAGATGCGCTGCATCCGAGGCTGCTAAAGGAGTTGGGGGCAGAGCCATTGACCATTATCTTTGAAAACTCATGGTGAACGGGGGAGGTCCTGGATGCCTGGAAAAAGGATTATGTAGTACCCATCTTTTAAAAAGTGAAGAAGGAGGATCCGGGGAACTACAGGCCAGTCAGCCTCACCTCTGTCCCTGGAAATATCATGGAGCAGGTCTTCAAGGAATCATTTCTGAAGCACTTAGAGGAGAGGAAAGTGATCAGGAACAGTCAGCATGGATTCACCAAGGGCAAGTCATGCCTGACTAACCTAATTGCCTTCTATGAGGAGAGAACTGGGTCTGTGGATGAGGGGAAAGCAGTGGACGTGTTATACCTTGACTTTAGCAAAGCTTTTGATATGATCTCCCATAGTATTCTTGCCAGCAAGTTAAAGAAGTATGGGCTGGATGAATGGACTATCAGGTGGATAGAAAGTTGGCTAGATCATCGGGCTCAATGGGTAATGATCAACAGCTCCATGTCTAATTGGCAGCTGGTTTCAAGCGGAGTGCCCCAAGGGTCGGTCCTGGGGCCGGTTTTGTTCAATATTTTCATTAATGATCTGGAGGATGGCATGGACTGCACTCACAGCAAGTTTGCAGATGACACTAAACTGGGAGGAGTGATAGATGCACTGGAGGGTAGGGATAGGATACAGAGGGACCTAGAGAAATTAGAGGATTCGGCCAAAAGAAACCCGATGAGGTTCAACAAGGACAAGTGCAGAGTCCTGCACTTAGGACTGAAGAATCCCATTCACTGTTACAGACTAGGGACCGAATAGCTAGGAAGCAGTTCTGCAGAAAAGGACCTAGGAGTTACAGTGGACGAGAAGCAGGATATGAATCAACAGTGTGCCCTTGTTGCCAAGAAGGCTAATGGCATTTGGGCTGTATAAGTAGGAGCATTGCCAGCAGCTCGGGGGACGTGATCATTCCCTGTTGTGTATTTGGTTGTCATGGTTTTTGTTCCTATGGCAACTGAGTTAGATTATTAGGGGATAGCCCAGCCAGCTTCGGCCGGTTAGGTGAGCTCCATGTCTGTAAATAAATGGTAGCTTTGTTAGCTGTTTGCTCTCTGGCCTCCAGTGATTTCTTCCTAGATCGGCTGTCCCCAAGGATATAACAAGTGGCGATGAGAGTGGGAACCCGGTGCTGCCCCAGCAACAGAAGGAAGTAGAAGTCAAGGTAAAGGACAAATAAACGAACAAAAAAACTGCTTGTTTGCACTGACTGTGAAAGTGAAACTAAAAATCATGGCTACTCTGACCGGGCCACTGGAACCTTTTCATAAGAGTATAGTGCAATGGCATGTGTATACTGAGCGTTTTGAGCTTTTTGTTATTGCAAATGACATTACAGAAGAGAAGAAGGTGCCAATATTCTTAAGTGTTCTAGGGGCTAAGATCTACTCCCTGCTACACAACTTACTACACCCTGTTAAGCCAGAGACTAAATCTTACAGTGACATTGTGGAAATCCTGGGGTCCATTTTTCCCCAGAACCACTGGTAATTGCTGAAAGATATAGGTTCCACAAAAGAGACCAGAAAGAAGATGAAACAGTTGTACAATTTGTAGCAATTTTAAAAAAACTAGCAGAACACTGTGAATTTAAGGAGATGTTAAATGATGCCCTGCGTGACAGGTTAGTGTGTGGCCTCTACAGTGAAGCTATACGGAAGCGCCTACTGACAGAGGCTCAGTTTACCTTACAGAAGGCTGTTGATATTGCTGTCTCCATGGAACTGGCTACAAGGGAGGCGCAGTACATCGGTGCATCCCCTAGGGTGCAAAAAGTGTCACAAGAACCTACCCACAAAACTGTGCAGAGTCAGGAATGTTACTGCTGTGGTAAGCCGGATCACCAGGCATCAGAATGCTGGTGTAAGGACCTGGTGTGTCGACACTGTGGCAAAAAGAGACACGTTAAGTGTGCCTGTAAACAAAAGAAAAAGAGGCCTGTGGTCTGGCCGACAAAAAGAGGAACCCTGCATACCCTAGAGCAGACCCAGGATGATCAAGGTGACACCTCATCACAAGAGGAAGTGCCACTGCATGTTTTGTCTTTGGCAGCGGGCTCACATGATTACTGGGTAACCCCGTTGTTGGATGGCCAACCTATACGCATGGAACTGGACACAGGTGCAGCCATCTCACTGGTCTCCGAGACAGTGTATAAAGAAAAGCTACAGCATCTTCTGCTTAAGGCAACAAAAACTGTTCTGAAGACGTATATGGGAGAAGCTGTGCCCATGTTGGGCACTATTGATGTTAAGGTGGAGCTCAATGGATAGGCTGCTAAATTGCCACTGTTTGTGGTGAGAGGTAATTACCCAGCCTTAATGGGTAGATCTTGGCTTGGGAAGATTCAGCTGAACTGGGCAGAAGTGCACCAGATGACTAAAGAAGAAACCAGTCTAACCCCTATACTAAGGAAACATGCTGCTGTTTTTGGAGAGGCTCTGGGAAGTATGAAGGGAATCACTGTGACAATCAAATTAAACCTGACAGTCCACCAAAATATCTGAAAACCAGAACTGTGCCATATGCCATCAGGCCAAAAGTTGAAGGAGACCTGGAGGCCTGGTCACCAATGGAATCCTAATACAAGTTACCTATAGCCCATGGGCCACTCCTATCATTCCAATAGTGAAGAAAGATGGCTCCCTCCGGATTTGCGGTGATTTTAAAGTCACTGTCAACCCAGTGTTGTATGCAGAGCAATACCCTCTTGCCCACATCGATGACCTCTTGCAGACCTGGCTGGGGGACAAAAGTTCGGTAAGATTGATCTGAGTCAAGCATATTTGCAGATGCATGTTGATGAAAAGTCCCAAGAGCTGTTGACTATTGTGACTCATAAGGGACTTTATCGATATTGTCGCCTACCCTTTGGAATAATGTCTGCTCCCGCCCTGTTCCAGAGGGCTATGGACCAGATCTTGTGCGGCTTGTCAGGAGTTCAGTGCTATCTGGATGATATCCTGGTCACTGGAAGGAATTAAAAGAATCACTTAAAGAATTTAGAGGTTACCCTACAAAGACTGGAAGAGTATGGCCTATGAGTTTGCAAAGACAAGTGTGAATTCTTCCAGTCCTCTGTTGAATATTTGGGACACATCATTGATGCTGCGGGTCTTCACAAGGCCCCTGCAAAAGTTAAGGCTATTGTGGAGGCTCCCCCACCTCGAAATGTAAGTCAGCTGTGCTCGTTTCTGGGACTACTGAGCTATTATGGAAAGTTCAGCTCACAGTTAGCCACACTGCCAAAACCACTTCATGAGCTCCTTGGGCAGAACGAGGCCTGGAAGTGGACTGAAGCCTGTGATGTTGCATTTAACAAAGCTAAGGATGCATTGCTAAATTCTGAAGTTCTAACGCACTTTGATCCATCCTTACCCCTACAATTGGCCTGTAATGCCTCCCCTTATGGAGCGGGAGCAGTCGTGTCACATATTATGCCTTCGGGAGAAGAGAGACCTATTGCTTTTGCTTCACGCACTCTAAGCAAAGCACAAACTAACTACGCCCAAATCGAACGTGAGGCATTAGGAATTGTTTTTGTAATTCGGAAGTTTCATCAGTACCTGTTTGGGCAGAAGTTTACTCTTCTCACAGAGCATCGACCTCTGATGTCAATTTTTGGACCCTATACAGGCATTCCCCCATTAGCTGCTAGTAGTATGCAACACTGGGCATTGTTACTTTCAGTGCACACATATGAAATCAAATATCAGAAATCCACTCTGCATGGCAATGCAGATGGCCTCTCAAGGTTGCCCTTGCCGGTCAAATATCAAGATAGTGCCCAAAAGGAAATCTTCTACTTTGAACAGGTAGAGAATACATCCATCACTGCTACTCAGATAAAGAAGGTAACTCGCGTTGACCCAGTATTGTCCCAAGTTATGGACCTGGTGATGCATGGAAAATCTCGACAAACCTCTCTGGTCTCACTTGACCTTGTTACCTACATGTCCAGGAGGACAGAGTTATTGGTCCAATCTGGTTGTTTGTTGTTGGGGAGACGTGTCATTATTCCACCACCACTGAGATCACAGATGTTAGAACAGCTACATTCCGGTCACTGTGGAATAGTGAGCATGAAGGAAATTGCACGAAGCTATTTTTGGTTGCCTGAATTGGACAGTGCTATTGAAGAGAAGGCAAAAGCTTGTATGTCATGTCAGGATGTGAGGAATGCACCCCAGTGGGCACCCCTACACCCATGGGACTGGTCTGAAAACCCGTGGCAATATATTCACGTTGACTTCGCTGGCCCCCTTGAAGGAAGCAAGTTCTTGGTGGCAGTAGATGCCCATTCTGAATGGCCAGAAGTCTCTATAATGCAGTCCACTACTGCAGAGAGTACTATCCAAAAACTATGGGGACTCCTTTGCCTTTTCGGTCTGCCAGAACAACTTGTGAGCGACAACAGACTGCAGTTCGTCTCTCAGGAGTTTCAAAATTTTACGAAGGCAAATGGGATACACCACATCACTTCAGCACCATATCACCCAGCCACCAATGGATTAGCTGTAAGATTTGTGCAGACAATGAAACACGCTTTGAAATCAGCAAGGGGATAACACTCCATTCAAAAGCGTCTGGATACCTTCTTACTTTCCAACAGAAACACACCTCATGCTACGACCCAGGCATCCTCGGCCTTTCTAATGATGGGACGACAGCTGCACACTTGCTTTGATCTGCTGAAACCTTCTGAACCCCGACAAATTGTGCAACTTCAGCAGCAATATCAAGTCATCAGGTGTGCACCCAGAGCAAAAGACTGAACCTTTAGCTCGGGACAGCCAGTTTTGGCTCAGAATTATACTTCCGGAGCTAAATGGGTCCCTGCCACGATCATCACTCAAACAGGACCTGTTTCCTACACAGTCCGGACTGCAGAGAATCTTACATGGCAGCAACATGTAGATCAGCTGTTGCCAGATCATGCCAGTCCTCAGGACACATCCGCAGTTGAGTGGTCTGATTTCACCTCTTCTGGTGAGACACTGAATCACGAATCATCTGTTCCTGCCTGTTCTCCTCCATTGCTGCCGGTGGCTGAGATACCCTTTTGCCCAGCACGAGCTGATACCACCTGCTCACCCATTCGTGCTGCGGACCCTTAGCCCATGGTACTTTCGGGTGCAACAACACCAGATGTTCACCCTAATCCACCTAGAAACAGAAGGCCTCTTCATCGGCTGGATCTTTAGCTAGGGCGAACCCATGGTTGTGGGGCAAAATATTCCTCGGTATTTAGCCGGGAATGGAGGCAGTCTACCCTCCTTCTCTAGTCTACTGTGTGTTTTATTTAGGGGATGTTCTTATTATGAGAGGAGGAATATGTTGTGTATTTGGTTGTCATGGTTTTTGTTCCTATGGCAACTGAGTTAGATTATTAGGGGATAGCCCAGCCAGCTTCGGCCGGTTAGGTGAGCTCCATGTCTGTAAATAAATGGTAGCTTTGTTAGCTGTCTGCTCTCTGGCCTCAAGTGATTTCTTCCTAAACCGGCTGCCCCTAAGGATATAACATTCCCCTCTATTCAACATTGGTGAGGCCTCATCTGGAGTACTGTGTCCAGTTTTGGGCCCCACACTACAAGAAGGATGTTCAAAATTGGAAAAGTCCAGCAGAGAGCAACAAAAATGACTAGGGGGCTGGAGCACGTAACTTATGAGGAGAGGCTGAGGGAACTGGGATTGTTTAGTCTGCAGAAGAGAAAAAGGAGGGGGATCTGATAGCTGCTTTCAACTACCTGAAAGGGGGTTCCAAAGAAGATGGATCTAAACTGTTCTCAGTGGTACCAGATGACAGAACAAGGAGTAACGGTCTCAAGCTGCAGTGGAGGAGGTTTATGTTGGATATTAGGAAAATCTTTTTCACTATGAGGATGGTGAAGCACTGGAATGGGTTACCTAGGGAGATGGTGGAATCTCCATCCTTAGAGGTTTTTAAGGTCAGGCTTGGTAAAGCCCTGGCTGGGATGATTTAGTTGGGAATTGGTCCTGCTTTAAGCAGGGGGTTGGACTAGATGACCTCCTGAGGTCCCTTCCAACCCTGATATTCTATGATTCTATGATTATATGACAGTAAGGATCCTGGCCTCAACCAGCAGGGGGTGCTGTAGGGAGCAGGGCAAGAGCGCTGGCTGTCGGGGGAGCTCCCGGCTACTCCAGCCCCAGCCTATCACCAAGCTGTTCCACCCTTAGGATAAGGATTTCCTCCCCTTGAACCCCAGGAACCCAATCTTCCAGACCTTCACCGGGGAGGAGATCCTGTACGAGGGCAACACCACCATCTACCCGGCCTTCATCAATGAGGCTGCCTACTATGAGAAGAAGGTGGCCTTTGCCAAGATGGAGAATCACACGTTCTCCATCCCTGGCCTGCAGAGAGATTGAGCCTGGGGCCAGGTGGGCCATGGGCTAAGAGGGAATAAACAGACTGAATGGATATGATGGTGTGTGCTGTGAGGGATGGGATGGGGGTTACCATGTGGACATCACCCTTATGTTGTGATGGAGGGGCTGGGCAGGGTGTTGACTGCACCATCTGGTAGCACCACCTATTATCCAGGTTCCCTGACACTTCCCAGTGCAAGACTCTTTGTTTTTTCTTTCTTATAATTTTGAAAAACTTTAACTGTTCAGGCTGAAACTTTCCAGGCAGGTCTGGCGTCTGCCTCAGGCAGACATTTTTGGGGCATGTTTCAGCCATTCGGCCTTTTCCCAAGAATGAGGCTAGGACAAAAGCCATTGTTTTGCCAGGTTAATTTATACAACAGTTCCTTTGCAATGCTCCTGTGCCCTCAAGCAGCAGGATGGCCTTGGAGGAGGGGATGTGCCTTTTGCTGTCCCCATCAAAATCCACCCACATTTGGCCAAGTTATAAGTCTTTGGAGAATCTGAGTTTGCACATGCTCAGTACAGCCTTTTTAATTCCCTGAAGATTCTGCTTCACCCCATCCCAGCTCCTAGAATGGATTAGACTGCCCATGGGCCCGCCCTGCCGGGTGACTGAGCATGCTCCAGCCAGGGCCTGCAGGAGCTGAGCCTGATTTTCACTGCAATTGTTGTTGTTCCTGTCTGCTGTGGTGCCAGGCACCAGCACACAGAGCAGGGCACCTGTATCTCCTGTGTACTCAGTGACCCCCCTCAGGTGGTGTGGGGGAGGTGTGACCTGAGTCGACTGCAGTCTCAGGAGCAATGCAGGAGTGAGAACAGGAGCAGGGTGGGAGAGTGAAGAGGCAGGATCTGTCCTGGGGAAGGCTGTGGGGGAGGAAGGTGGGCAGGAACCAATGAAGCGGGATGGGGGCTGGAGCCAGGGAAGTGATGGGGTGGGGAAACAGGGCTAAAGGTGGAGGTGGGAGGTGTGGTGAGACCCATCAGGCATGCCATGGCCTGGCTCAGAACTGGGCGATCATGGAGGCCAGTTCCAACCTGCTGAGGGGAAGCAGAAGAGGCTCAGGGTAGCATGGGATGGGTCTGCCACAAGCAGGACTTACCCCTCACTCACACACACACAGGGGATCCAGTCCATTGTTTTCTTCTTTGGAGTCAGGGCAGTAACCAGGATCGTTAACACCTCCACAAAAAAAATCATGGCCTTGACCTCGAGTGCCCCCTGCTGCCACCAGTGGGCCAGCTCCAGCAGTTGCCCGTGCCTTCACGGGGTATCAATTGCTCAGCATGGCTCTGCCACCCAGGGCATAGCCTGGCTCAGCTGCTCCACACTCAAACTTGGGGTTTAGCTTTAAGCAGCCCCATGGGAGGCAGAGAAGCTGCAGGTGGCTTCAACCAAAGGCCAGAGTTAAACATTAGCCCTGCAGTCTGCTCTGGCCTAGGACTATGGTATCTGCCTGCTGGCTTCCTTGGGGAGCGAGGTGCGAATGGCCCTTGCTCAGTGCTTCACAGGTAGTGTCTGCCAACTGGAGACCAGGGGCAGCGCCAGCCTCTTCCTGGTGTGGGGCTGAGGTGGACTAGACAGAAAAGGAGGAACTATAGCTCCAACAAGTCCCGTCCCCCAGCGCTGCCGCTGCTGCAGACACTGTTGGACACATAAACCACCAGGGATCAGCAACCTTTCAGAAGTGGTGTGCCGAGTCTTCATTTATTCACTCTAATTTAAGGTTTCGCGTGCCAGTAATACATTTTAACGTTTTTACAAGGTCTCTTTCTATAAGTCTATAATATATAACTAAACTATTGTTGTATGTAAAGTAAATAAAGTTTTTAAAATGTTTAAGAAGCTTCATTTACAATTAAATTAAAATGTAGAGCCCCACCTGGACCGGTGGCCAGGACCCAGGCAGTGTGAGAGCCACTGAAAATCAGCTCACGTGCCGCCTTTGGCATGCGTGCCATAGATTGCCTACTTCTGCACTGGAGGGAGACAGAGCCCAGCACAGTGGTAACCTGGAGGATGGTAAACTCATCCCCATCATTGCTTTATCTTCCTGGGGCTGGATGGGAGCTGGAACCTGGAGGAGAAAGGCCCCGGGTCCCATTCCCTGCTCCCCTGAGCCAGACAATTCCACTCTGTAATGGGGGTGAGACTCACGGCTGCGGCTCCTCCTGCTGTCGTCCTAGGAATTAGCTCATTCACGGCCTTGGAGTGCACTCCGCAGGCCCCTGTCTCATCTTGCCATTGGGTCCCCGTGTCCCTCCCGGATCCCGGTGCCCCTTTCCATTGGGGTGCTGCCCCTCACAGTACCTCTACAGTCTGGGTGAGTCTCCCCTCCCAGGGGAACCCCTACCCCCCATCCCCACTTTGCCTCAGTCCTGGCTACTGCCAGTCCCAATCTAGCCCCCGCTCACTGAGGCCCACTGCAGTATAATTGCCACTCATCGTTGGCAAGGAGGGTCTGAGCCTGCTGCCTCTGCCTACCCGTGGGCTGCCCTCTGTAACCCAGGGCCGGTGCAAGCACTAGGCAAACTAGGCTGCCACCTAGGGCACCGAGATATGGGGGGGTGACAAAAAGTGATGCCTAAATATAGGACCAGAGAGCAATCAAGACAGGCTGCAGATCACAAACTGTAGGGAGGATGTAGATAAGAACCACGTTCCCAATGAATTGCTTTCCTGCTGTTTAGACAGCCAGTGATTAGGGAAGTCCTTTGATTAGATCACAGACTATAGAGAGGTAATAAGTATCACGCTCCCAATTAATTGCTCTCTTAAGCAACATTTGGATCAATCAGAGAGCTATCCCTTGAAAAAGTACTGGAAGAAGCAAGGACTTCAATCTAGAAGTTGACTAATGAAGGCATTTATATTGAATCCTTAAGTGAAGAGGACAAGAAGTGTTTGTTAAGACACAGACTTGATTCTTAAAAATTTACAACAGCAACTTC
Organism: Gopherus flavomarginatus; assembly: GCF_025201925.1. NCBI lineage: Eukaryota > Metazoa > Chordata > Testudines > Testudinidae > Gopherus > Gopherus flavomarginatus. Next base: position 36,063,068 of record NC_066621.1, on the reverse strand, counting down.
TAGATTCTACTCAACCTCTACGTAGCTTTTACAGACCACCCCGCTGGTCTGGGGAAAGAGGCAACTTCCTAGGTTTACAGCCCCTCAGGCTAGTTATCTCTAATTTTGGATCAGACCAATCAGATGCTGTTCTACAGCTGTGTCATAGAATACATTTTCCTGAACCAATTCTATAGTCCCAAGATTTTTAAACAAGAGCCATCTACCTCCCCCACCTTTAACTGCCTTATTCTTATCTAAAAAAACAGGACCCCCCCCAAGCATCTTTCCTGCCCTTTTTCATAGAGGTTAAAACCATAAGCCCTCAGTAACAAACAATTTTTAAAAGTTTCCCCTATGTTTTAGCCTAAGATTGGTTATTTTTTAGTGAGGACAATTTGAAACTGCAGCAAAGCCCCTCTTAGCAAAAACAGCATCTGTGAGTCAGTGGATCAGAGATAAGAAGGCTGCTTCTTCCCCAACTTTTTAACAAATAGAGGTGAAAGTTATATTAAGTTTTGTAAAGGAATAAACACTTTAAAAAACAAGACTATATGAAGACAGAGCCCTTTATTTAACATTTTTACATGTGTTTTGATTTAAAAAAAAGAGCATGCAGAAACACCCCAGGTTTAAAACCACAGGACCTTAGTAACAGCTTGTTTATATTCCCCTTATTCTGTAATCCAGTGGATCAGAGAGAAGTTTATTTTCTTCCCCACTTTTTAACAAATCCCCTGGAAAGTTATATTAAGCTTTAATTTTCTTAGGATTCTTAGATTTAAGTATGAATTTTTCTGTTTCATTATCAGAATGTCTTTGTTTTTAAATGTTTGTAACCCGTTTGCTGAGACAGAGGTACAAGCTCTGTGTTTGTTTTGGGTCCATAGATTTTATTAAAATAATACATCACAGACTGGAACTGTGGCTTTCTCTACATTTAAAAAACAGATAAGACTAATTAGGCTAGCCAGTTATGCATGCACTATAGTCTGCCTTAGCACTGCTCTAGGGGTCACCCCTTCAGTTTGCTTGTTTTTCACACAGACTTCTTTCCTAACTTTTTCAATGCTGTTAACGTTTTAACAAATGGTGAGACTACATTGAAACACAGTTTGTGAAAGTTATAACAACTATTTTATTCCATTTTCTGATTGTAAAAGACAAAAACCATCGCTCCGTGACTGCATGAAGCTCAGAGATAGCCTGTCTGAAGAACACCCCATCTCTTGACTTTCCCCCAGTACTTTTAGCACTTGAAAAATATGCAGTGTTTCATTATATAAAGGTTTTTTAAACATTTAACATGAAAATACAGCTTTGACTGAGATGTAACATAACACGACCTTTTTTAAGGATATTTTGTATGCAGTGAAGGTTATTTGAAGCATTATGTTTGTTTAACATAAGAACATAAGAACGGCTGTACTGGGTGAGACCAAAGGTCCATCTAGCCCAGTATCTGTCTACCGACAGCGGCCAATGCCAGGTGCCTCAGTGGGAGTTGACCTAACTGGCAATGATCAAGTGATCTCTCTCCTGCCATCCACTCCATCCTCTGACAAACAGAAACTAGGGACACCATTCCTTACCCATCTTAGCAAATAGCCATTTATGGACTTAAACACCATGAATTTATCCAGTTCTCTTTTAAACGCTGTCATAGTCCTAGCCTTCACAACCTCCTCAGGTAAGAAGTTCCACAAGTTGACTGTGCGCTGCATGAAGAAGAACTTCCTTTCACTTGTTTTAAACCTGCTGCCTGTTAATTTCATTTGGTGACCTCTTGTTCTTGTATTATGGGAATAAGTAAATAACTTTTCCTTATCCACTTTCTCAACATCACTCATGATTTTATATACCTCTATCATATCCCCCCTTAGTCTCCTCTTTTCCAAGCTGAAGAGTCCTAGCCTCTTTAATCTTTCCTCATATGGGACTCGTTCCAAACCCCTAATCATTTTAGTTGCCCTTTTCTGTACCTTTTCTAGTGCCAGGACATCTTTTTTGAGATGTACACAGTATTCGAGATGTGGGCGTATCATGAATTTATATAAGGGCAATAATATATTCTCAGTCTTATTCTCTATCCCCTTTTTAATGTTTCCTAACATCCTGTTTGCTTTTTTGACCACCTCTGCACACTGCGTGGACATCTTCAGAGAACTGTCCTCGATGACTCCAAGATCTTTTTCCTGACTCGTTGTAGCTAAATTAGCCCCCATCATATTGTATGTATTGTTGGGGTTATTTTTAACAATGTGCATTACTTTACATTAATCCACATTAAATTTCATTTGCCATTTTGTTGCTCAATCACTTACTTTTATGAGATCTTTTTGAAGTTCTTCACAGCCTGCTTTGGTCTTAACTATCTTGAGCAGTTTAGTATCATCTGCAAACTTTGCCACCTCACTGTTTACCCCTTTCTCCAGGTCATTTATGTTTGTTTGTTTAAAAGTTTAACATGAAAAAACAGCTTTTTTTATATAAGCTACTTTTTCTTGTGTTTTTTGTATAAATCTAAACTTTAAAGAACAGTCTTGTTAATTTTTTTGTTGTTGTTTTGTTAATTAAAACACATATGTAAATTCCCCTAAATTGCCAGTTTTCATATTCTTACCCAGTTGCTGTTTTGGTACTTTAAAAACACTTTTTAAAAAAGGATAGTCTAGTATCTTAAGACTTTTTAGTTCACTAAACTTCTACAAAATATCCCTAAGCGTGGCCCTGCTTTGTTACATCTCAGTCAATACTGCCTTTTCATGTTAAACTTAAAAAAACCAAACAAACGTAATGCTTCAAATACCTATGGTTTTAAACCTGGGTGTTTCTGCATGATCTATTTTATTGAAACACGCCTGCAAATAAAGGGATGTGAATTCATATAGGTTTGTCTTTTAAAGTGTTTATTCCTTTACAAAACTTAATATAACTTTCACCTCTATTTGTTAAAAAGTTAGGGAAGAAGCAGCCTTCTTATCTCTAATCCACTGACTCACAGACACTGTTTTTGCTAAGAGGGGCTTTGCTGCAGTTTCAAATTGTCCTCACTAAAAAATAACCAATTTTAGTCTAAAACATAGGGGGAAACTTTTAAAAATTGTTTGTTACTAAGAGCTTATGGTTTTAGCCTTCATTAAAGCACCTATGTAAAAGGATGCTTGGAGTCTGTTTTTTTTAGATAAGAATAAGGCAGCTAAAGGTGGGGGAGGGAGATGGCTCTTGTTCAAAAATCTTGGGACTATAGGATTGGTTCAGAAAAATGTATTCTATGATGCAGCTGTAGAACAGCATCTGATTGGTCTGATCCAAAGTTAGCGATAACTAGCCTGAGGGGCAGTGAACGTGTGAAGTTGCTTCTTTCCCCGGGAACATTTGTAAGGGTAAGATCTCTCTCTCTTTCTGACTCAACCACATACTGTTTATCTTTGCCCATTGCAAAGGGGCTTTCATTTCCCTTTTCTTGCCCTGTTCTCTCTTTTAGCTCATTTGTATAGGTTTCTCTTTTATTTAACTCTTTTTAAATGCTCTGTTCTTAACCTATCCTTTTATGTAACAGTTTAAATGCTTTTCAGGGAGCATATGACTGATGCCCAGGTGGCCCTGCTCATGGTGTGCATGCAGGAGTGAAATCAGGAAGGCCAAATCACACTTGGAGTTTCAGCTAGTAAGAGATATTAAGAGTAACAAGAAGGGTTTCTTCAGGTATGTTAGTAACAAGAAGAAAGTCGAGGAAAGTGTGGGCCCCTTACTGAATGAGGGAGGCAACCTAGTGACAGAGGATGTGGAAAAAGCTAATGTACTCAATGATTCTTTTGCCTCTGTCTTCACAAACAAGCTCAGCTCCTAGACTGCTGCACTGGGCACCACAGTATGGGGAGAATGTGACCAGCCCTCTGTGAAGAAAGAAGAGGTTCAGGATTATATAGAAAAGCTGGACAAGCACAAGTCCATGGGACTGGATGCATTGCATTCGAGGGTACTAAAGGTCTTGACGGATGTGATTGCAGAGCCATTGACTATTATCTTTGAAAGCTCATGGCGATCGGGGGAGGTCCCGGATGACTGGAAAAAGACTAATGTAGTGCCCATCTTTAAAAAAGGGAAGAAGGAGGATCCGGGGAACTACAGGCCAGTCAGCCTCACCTCAGTCCCTGGAAAAATAATGGAGCAGGTCCTCAAGGAATCAATTCTGAAGCACTTAGAGAAGAGGAAAGTGATCAGGAACAGTCAGCATGGATTTACCAAGGGCAAGTCATGCCTGACTAACCTAATTGCCTTCTATGAGGAGAGAACTGGGTCTGTGGATGAGGAGAAAGCAGTGGACGTGTTATTCCTTGACTTTAGAAAAGTTTTTGATATGGTCTCCCACAGTATTCTTGCCAGCAAGTTAAAGAAGTATGGGTTGGATGAATGGACAATAAGGTGAATAGAAAGCTGGCTAGATCGTCGGACTCAACAGGTAGTGATCAATGGCTCCATGTCTAGTTGGCCGCTGGTTTCAAGCAGAGTGCCCTAATGGTCGGTTCTGGGCCAGTTTTGTTCAATATCTTCATTAATGATCTGGAGGATGGCATGGACTGCACTCTCAGCAAGTTTGCAGATGACACTAAACTGGGAGGAGTGGTAGATACGCTGGAGGGTAGGGATAGGATACAGAGGGACCTAGATAAATTAGATGATTGAGCTAAAAGAACCTGGTGAGGTTCAACAAGGACAAGTGCAGAGTCCTGCACTTAGGACAGAATAATCCCATTCACTGCTACAGATTAGGGACTGAATGGCTAAGCAGCAGTTCTGCAGAAAAGGACCTAGGGGTTACAGTCAACGAGAAGCTAGATATGAGTCAACAGTGGCCCTTTTTTTCCAAGAAGGCTAATGGCATTTAGGGCAGTATAAGCAGGGGCATTGCCAGCAGATCGAGAGATGTGATCATTCCCCTCTATTCGACATTGGTGAGGCCTCATCTGGAGTACTGTGTCCAGTTTTGGGCCCCACACTACAAGAAGGATGTGGAAAAATTGGAAAGAGTCCAGTGGAAGGCAACAAAAATGATTAGGGGGCTGGAGCACATGACTTATGAGGAGAGGCTGAGGGAACTGGGATTGTTTAGTCTGCAGAAGAGAAGAATGAGGGGAGATTTGATAGCTGCTTTCAACTACCTGAGAGGGGGTTCCAAAGAGGATGGATCTAGACTGTTCTCAGTGGTACCAGATGACAGAACAAGGAGTAATGGTCTCAGGTTGCAGTGGGGGAGGTTTAGGTTGGATATTAGGAAAAAAAAAATTCACTAGGAGGGTGGTGAAGCACTGGAATGAGTTACCTAGGAAGGTGGTGGAATCTCCTTCCTTAGAGGTTTTTATGGTCAGGCTTGACAAAGCCCTGGCTGGGATGATTTAGTTGTGAACTGATCCTGCTTTGAGCAGGGGCTTGGACTAGATGACTTCCTGAGGTCCCTTCCAACCTTGATACTCTATGATTCTATGATTCTATGGTCTCCATCTCAGGGCCAGATGGTTCATCTGGGCATCAGTGGGCACTTAGGCTCTGTGCCAACATGGGGCAGGGAGGAGAAATATCTTCTCCCGGCCTCAGAGTCAGGTCTTTGGGAGAGCCCTGACCCAGGAGACAAGTTCTGCTGGGTCTCAGCCCGTTAGTGCCAGTCTGGGCAGAGGGGCACTGGGGGCAGAGCCCAAGCCCCAGTGCCATGAGCTGCATGTTATGGCAATGTCCAGGCCCATCAGGCTGCAGCTGTGTGCCGTGGCAGTCAGAGGGAGCCGTCCCCACCCTCCCTTCACTCTAGGCAAAGTCTCTCTCTCCCTGCCACTCCATCCCTACCCCCTCCAGTCCTGTCCATTTCCCCCAGGGGCAGATCACCTCTCCCTGGGGGCAGTTATGGGGCCTGATTCCCAATGGGGTGACCCTGGAACAGGACAGGCAGGCAGCATAGGGGGGACAATGACCAGCGTGGGTATGGGGATGGATAGCAGCCATCCTCCTGGACAGACCCTCTGCTGAGCTGGCCCACTTTCCCAGAGGAGGGAGGCAGTAGCGCCTGGATTCCTGATTGCCCCCCTGCAGGGCTATCAGGGAGGTGCTGGGGGTCATTAACCCCACTAGCTTCCATGGGGCAGCTCTGATGGGGCATAGGGTGAGGCCTCTGGGGCATGTTCTTTGAGCTGGGGGTGATGGGCAGATGTCAAGAAGAGGTCCCCGTGCCTGGCACAGATGGGCCCTGCACCCAGACAGAGTGAGGAGTGAGCGGGAATAGGGTAGCCGAGGCTGGTGCCCTCAGCAGCAGCAGCTGACATGCCAATGAGACCTGCCCCACCCCCTATCTGAGAGAAGCAGGATGGGCTGAGAGCAGGTGCGGGGAAAGCAGACCCGCCGTAAACTGAGGGAAAGGGACAGTGGCTGGATAGAGAGAGGGTGAAATGTGAGAGGGGAGGAGGGGAAGCCCCATCCCAACGCCTCCTGCTCTGGCTCAGGAAGGCAGCCCCTGCCCCAAGATGGGGAACCCCTGCAAGCCATCCTTTGGCACCTCTCCACCCAGGACCTTGTGCCTCCTGCTGCTGCAGTCCTCCCACCCACAGGATACCTCACTCAGCATGGGCGCAGGGCAGCCCCTGCTCTCCAGAGGGGAAAACTGATGCACAGTGCTCATCTGGCCCATCAGCAGCAGAGCTGAGGATAGGACCCAGGAGTCCTGACCACACCCTCCCCTCACTCTTAACACCGCTGTTCACTCACTGTTAGTGGCTAGGTCTCTCTGTTCTCCATACCTTGGGCACCCCCTCACTGAGCCAACAGTCCCTGATTGGCAGGTCTATGCTGCCCCGCAATGGGAGAGAGGGGGTGGGTCAGAACCACTCTGTGCTGTCCAGCTGGGAGCTAGTTAGAGCAGCCCTGGGACTGCACAGCCTGGCATACACAGAGCAGGTCTCAGATCAGGGCCCCGCTGTGCCAAGGGCTGCACAGGGTAAGAGACAGTCCCTGCCACAAAGAGCTCATGGTTTAACTGGACAAAGGACAGCTCATCATTCCCTGTGGTTGCCTGTGGGAGAGGCAGACATTGAAGTCAGATCTCCTGGGTCCCACCCCAGTGCATCAGCCACAAGCCCAGCTGCGTCCGTCACACTGTCTGGAATGGCTCATGAGACTGTGAATGCCAACCTCAGGGCAGGCTATCAAACACAGGGCAGATACCGCAAACTGGTGAAGTGTCTGTCATTAGATTTCACCAACCAAGTTCCAAACTTAATCTCCTGGATAACTATACCAGTTTTCCCTCGGAGTCACAGACAGTCCCTCAGATGCTCCACTCTATCTTGTCACCCAAACTGGACTTAGTGATAAATGGTCACTTACACCAAAAATCACAGGTTGCTCCCACTCCCAAGAGACCAGTCACTTACCCCAGATCAATTGGTACCCTAGATCTTACACCTGCAATAAACTGTCTAAAGGTTTATCAACTAGAAAAGAGAAATAAGAGAGTTATATAAAGGTTCAAGCAAAGCAGATGTAAGCAGAGTCTGAATGAGCTCTCCCCTGACATCTAGTGGTGAGCTGTGGAAAAAGACTTCACAATCTGATCTCGTTTGCATGGACACACCCACTCTGCCTAGGCGCTCAGCTTGATGGGATTGCTTCCCCAAATGATTACTGGACAGTGGCGTTGGATCCTCAGTCTCCTTGTTACTGGGGAAGGAGTAATAAAGCATTGTTATCCTTGTTGTGTGAACTGAGGGCAGCAGAACTGTACCTGGCATACACTAATGGAGGGACTCAACCTCAGGCCAGACCATGTGCTAGGCAAGGGATATGGGTTCCAACAGCAAGTGACTGTAAGAGAGGGGGTGGATAAGAACATGGAGTTGTTGAGGTGGTTTAATTTAAGAGTCTTATTTTCGTATACTAGTGATTCTAGGTCTTAATTCAATCTATATTAGATTTTCTATCACAGTGTGAAAAGAATACAGATGAACTGATTTCAGATGCTATCTTTATTATAAGGACCTATCTAGTATCCACTGAGGGAGAGGGGGGTGAAGATACTTTGGCAAGTGGCCAGCAGGATGATGAGTGAGTATCTGCATGTAAGGTGCCTTCTTCTGCTCTCCCTGCACACACACATACAGAGTGAGAGGGGAACTCTGTGGATGAACCTCTGAACTCAGGGTGCTGTACTGGCCCAGTACAGGAACGGTGAGGTGGGTACAGAGAAAGGCCAGGCACATTCAAAGGACTTTGAGGTTGCTGGACTTAAGAAGCTCAGGACCCAGCCCAACTTACTTGGGGGTGGGTCGTTTGTGTTTATGAACCGTAGTTGCAGTGTTTTCCCAAATTAATGCTGAGTTATTTCCCTCCGTTTATTAAAAGTTTTTGCTACACTTATGAGAGAATGGAGGGTAGATAATTGTACTTGCTGGTGTGGGTCTTTGTTAAAGGCTCTAGAAACCATTTGTTCTGTCACTCTCCATGGTATGATAAAAGAGCTAATTTAGATTCAACTGAGAGTCTTGTTACACACAGCAGAGCTGAGATCACTGACACCCAGGTCTAAGTATTAGACCTATTTTGGGGCAGAGTCTCTATTGCAAGAGCCTACCCTGTGTGCACTAACAGCTGAAATCACTGAGAGCTAAAAGTGTTTGCTACACTCAGACTCTGTGCTTATGAGAGGGGAAGTATTGCCTCTTAGAAGTGCCCAGGGGCGGTGTGTAATTGTCCCAGGTCACTGGGTGGGGGCTTCAGCCACTTTTGTGTTATATTGTTGAAAAGGAAGCCCTAGTTACTGAACCCGGCCCTTGTTCCTGCTGGCTCCACCTGGCAGAAGGGTTACACAAACATGTACACACCAATGAGTTACCATCTAAATCCTAAAAGTGACAGAGTTGTCGAGAGCTGTCATTTCAAAGGGACTTTCAGGGCGGATCCAGGAGGCAGCCCAGGGGATCTCTGGCTTCAGAGTTCAAACAGCCAGAAAAAAAAAAAGATGGAAAATGACCAGCTTCCTGGCACATAGCATTTCCCCGTCTGATAGGGCTATTAACGAATCATTTGTATTGTGAGGTTCCATGATTCCCCATCTGGAGGGAGGAGGGGGGTGCGTGAGGATGATTTCCAGGCCTGAGTTCACAAGCTCAGGCCAAACATTTTCAAAGTTATAAAGTAAAATGTACATATTTCCCCGTAGCATGGAGTGCCGCCATGGCAAGTGAGATGAATGTAGCCAGTGATTCACAAGCATTTCACAGAGGCTAAACACTAAGTATATTCTTGTAAAACTAATCCCTGTTTTGAGCAAAACTACTGTACAGGTGTGACCTGATCTGGGCTCCAGCTGCAAGGGTGTCAGTTCTTCGCTAACATCAGCAGCCTGGGCAAGAGCTGGCATCTGGCCTGCCAGGGTCACACCCGCTGGAATTTCTATGTCACGACCGGTGTCTGCGGCAGTGGAGTGGAGGGGCTGTTCTCGGCATGTGGTGAGGAGGGTTCAGACACCCCGTGAGGCTGCAGGCTCTGGGCCCCCATGGTCTCATGGATCCATAGACTGGAAAGGCAAAAGGAGGTGCTGTGATCATCCGTCCAACACTTTCTTCCCACCCCCTGGTGACACAGCCTAGGAGCGTCCCATACATCAGACCCAGAACTCTGTGGCAAATTCCCCAGCCTCTCCCTGGCATCCAGGGGTTCTTCCCCCAACAGCCCCTGCTTCCCCTCCCCATTGTCCCCAGCCTTCCAGGCAGCTCATCAGGGGCAGCCTGCCAAGACTCAGCTCATGAGGCACATTCTGATCCGCTCGAGGGACGGGAAATCTTAGCTAATAGGAGAAGTTGTGGTGCAAGGCCAGGACCAGCACACATTAGCCTGCCTTGCCCCACCATAGCCTGGGAAAGGACAGTCCAACCCCCCATACCCCCAGAGTAGAGCGTTCCAGCGGTGTCTCCTCCCACTGTTGGGATACAAGGCCTCCCAGGGGCTCAGATTAGACAGATGAGTCACTACCTCGGGGAGAAATACCTCAATCGGCTGCCAGGCAGGCAGGCATGAGTCTGTCTAAGTGTGGAAGGAGGCACTAAGGAGAACCTGAGTTTCCAAACTAGGCTCAGCACATGGTGAGGCCCAGGGTTCCACATGTCCAGTGGCAGGGAGTTCCACAGGACCCATTCACAGTGTCGTCATCCTATGGGAGTGTCATAAACAGATAAATAAGATTTAATAGAACAAAAGTGCTTCATATCTCTTTTGCCTGGAAAGGGTTAACAAGAACAGTGAGCCTGGCTGTCACCTGACCAGAGGACCAATCAGAGGACAGGATACTTTCAAATCTTGAGGGAGGGAAGTTTGTGTGTGTGTTAGTTAGTTTTTGGTTGTTGTTCACTCTGGGGGCTCAGAGGGACCAGATGTGCAACCAGGTTTCTCTCCAATCTCTCCGATACAGACTCTTATAAGTTCAGACTAGTGAGTACTAGGTAGATAAAGCGAGTTAGGCTTATGGCTGTTTTCTTTATTTGCAAATGTGTATTTGGTTGGAAGGAGTTCAAATGTGTATTTGGCTGGAAGGAGTTTAAATTGATATTTTGCTGAAGGGATTTTAATTTGTACTTGTATACTTAGGTTGGGAGGGTATTCCCAGTGTCTATAGCTGAAAGACCCTGTACCTATTCCATTTTTTAAATTTACAAAGATAATTTTTACTGTTTTTTCTTTCTTTAATTAAAAGTTTCTTGTTTAAGAACCTGATTTTTTTTATTCTGGTGAGACCCCAGAAGACGGGGTGTGGATCCACCAGGGAGTTGGTGGGGAGAAAGGAGGGAAGGGGGAGAGAAAGGTTAATTTCTCTCTGTGTTAGGATTACTGTCTCTCTCAGGGGGAATCTGGGAAGGGGAGAGAGAAGGAGGGAGGAAGGTGGATTTTCCTTACTGTTTTAAGATTCAAGGAGTTTGAATCACAGTGATCTTCCAGGGTAACCCAGGGCGGGGAAGCCTGGGAGAGGCAACGGTGAGGGAAAGGGTTTACTTTCCTTGTGTTAAGATCCAGAGGGTCTGGGTCTTGGGGGTCCCCGGGCAAGGTTTTGGGGGGACCAGAGTGTACCAGGCACTGGAATTCCTAGTTGGTGGCAGCACTACAGGTTCTAAGCTGGTAATTGAGCTTAGAGGAATTCATGCTGGTACCCCATCTTTTGGATGCTAAGGTTCAGAGTGGGGAATTATACCATGACATGGTGTGCAACGGTGGGATAGATAGATAAGATAGAATCCAAAAGCCAGTGAGGTTTTTATTTCTCTCCCTGCTAGCTATCTGCAGGCAGACTGAGAGGTTTGGGTTTAGAAGCAAAAGCCAGTAGGATTTTTTCTTTCTTTTTCCCTGCTAGCTGTGGGTAAAGCAGGCTAGAGGAGATTGTTTTAAAAGCAAAGGTCTGCAAGTTTTTTGGTCTCTCCCTTCTGAGTACTCTGAAGGCATAGGTATTAAGTTTAACAAGGGTCTTTTGTTAAACAAAGGGACTCCAGTTGTGAGTTACCATACACCAGCAAAACACATTTGCAAATGAATGATTTTTTTTCTTTCTAACTCTGTCGGGAATAGCTAGGTAGAAGGAGTTAAAAAAAAGACTCTGTTGCTAAGCAACCCAAAGAAGGCAACAGAAAAGCAGCATTTCAAGCAGTAAACAGCAGAGGGCGCCCCAGCACAAGGAAGCCGGAAGTATGAGTTCCAAGGAACGGGCAAAACTGGAGGCAGAGAAACAAATCAAAGACGCAGACCACAAGCGAGACATGGAAAAGAAACAAAAAGAACTAGAAATAAATCAAAAAGAGATGGAGCTGAGAGAAAAAGAGATGGAGCTGAGAGAAAGAGAAAAAGAGGCTGCCCACAGGAGAGAGCTGGAGATAAAAGAAAGAGAGAGAAAGCATGAACTGGAATTAGCGCAGGCTAGGCAGCGTGCTCCAGCCAACCCTAACAACCCTTCTCCAGTTATTGTTCCACATCCCAAGAAATTTCCCACCTACAAGGCAAGTGATGACACTGAGGCCTTCCTAGAAAATTTTGAAAGGACTTGCCATGGGTACAGCATCTCTGAAGACCAGTACATGATAGAGCTGAGGCCACTGCTCAGTGGACCCTTAGCAGAGGTGGCGGCTGAAATGCCTAAGGAGAAATGAATGATTATAAACTTTTTCAAACCAAGGCCAGAATCAGAATGGGGCTAACACCTGAGCATGCCCGTCGGAGGTTCAGAGCCCTAAGGTGGAAACCAGATGTGTCATTCACCCGACACGCCTACCACATTGGAAAGAATTATAATGCCTGGATATCAGGAGCCAATGTTAAATCTCTGGACAACATGCACCTCCTAATACAATTGGAGCAGTTCTTAGAGGGTGTTCCTGAAAAAATAGAAAGGTACATCCTAGATGGGAAGCCCAAAACTGTAACTGAGGCTGGGGAGATTGGAGCCCGATGGGTGGAAGTGGCAGAAAAGAAATGAGCTACTATCAAGGGGAGCAAATACCACAGGGGGCACACCGACAATAAACCCTAAAACCGAGGGCAACCCAGGACCCCACCTGCAACCCCAGGAAAGCCTATTCTTTCCCTATTCTTTCACCTCACCAATCTCCAGTCACCCACCTCGGCCCAGTGACCAGTCAGCTGGGCGATGCTTTAAGTGTAATGAACTGGGACATATAAAGGCCAACTGCCCCAAGAACCCCAACCGAGTGCAGTTCATTACACCACCATCACACCAAAGATCCCCAGGCCCAGATGCCTCTCAAATACCCTCGGAGCGAAGGGAAATTTTGAGAGTGGGTGAAAAGAAGGTTGTCGCGTGGAGAGACACGGGGGCACAAGTGTCAGCTATCCACCAATCCTTAGTGGACCCCAAATTCATCAACCGGGAGGCCCAAGTGACAATTTACTCCTTCATGTCACAAGTGGTAAACTTGCCTACAGCTCAACTGCCTGTCCAGTACAAAGGCTGGTCAGGAATGTGGATTTTTGCAGTCTATAACAATTATCACATCCCCATGCTACTGGGGGAAGACTTGGCCAACCAGGTAAAGTGGGCCAAGAGGGTGGGAATGGTTACACGCAGCCAAGCCAGGCAAGCCTCCAGACCCATCCCTGTTCCTGAACTGTCTACAGAGGCCCCGTCTGTGTTAGCAGAGACCCAGACAGAGGTAGTGGACCAGGAACCCCTGCCTACGATTGCAACAGCCACAGTACTTCCAGTCCCAGATCCGGACCTGGAAACGCAACCAGCACCAGAACCATTGCCAGCACTGATGCCAGCACTTGCAAACACATCTTCAACCCCAACGCCAGAGGGCGCCAGCGAGCCTGAACTGGCAGAAGCAGCAGACAACCATACCCAAAAGGCTCAGCCAGAGCCTGAAATACCACCTGGTGCACCAGCGGAGAGCGGTTCACCAGCCACAAAAACAAACCCATCACCTACATCGCTTCCCAAAGGACCAAGCCCAAGTCCACAGTCTAAGGAAGAACTGGTGTCTACAGCCTCCAGGAAACAGTTCCAGACTGAGCATGTCATAAACAGATAGCTAAGGGTTAATGTCTCTTTCACCTGAAGCACCTGACCAGAGGACCAATCAGGAAACCGGATTTTTTCAACTTTGGGTGGAGGGAATTGTGTCTCTGAGTCTTTTGTCTGCCTGCCTGCTTTCTCTGAGCTTTGGAGAAGTACTTTCTACTTTCTAGTCTTCTGTTTCTAAGTGTAAGGACAAAGAGATCAGATAGTAAGTTCTATGGTTTTCTTTTCTTTGGTATTTGCATGAATATAAGTGCTGGAGTGCTTTGATTTGTATTCTTTTTGAATAAGGCTGTTTATTCAATATTCTTTTAAGCAATTGACCCTGTGTTGTATCATCTTAATACAGAGAGAACATTTGTATGTAATTTTCTTTCTTTTTATATAAAGCTTTCTTTTAAGACCTGTTGAAGTTTTTCTTTACTTCAGGGAAATTGAGTCTGTACTCACCAGGGAATTGGTGGGAGGAAGAAATCAAGGGGAGATCTGTGTGTTGGATTGCTAGCCTGACTTTGCATTCCCTCTGGGGGAATAGGAAAGTACTTTTTGTTTTCAGGATTGGGAACAGAGAGGGGGAGTCTCTCTGTGTAGTTTCACAGAGCTTGTGTCTGTGTATCTCTCCAGGAGCACCTGGAGGGGGGAAGGGAAAAAGGATTATTTCCCTTTGTTGTGAGACTCAAGGGATTTGGGTCTTGGGATCCCCAGGGAAGGTTTTTCAGAGGGACCAGAGTGCCCCAAAACACTCTAATTTTTTGGGTGGTGGCAGCAGGTACCAGGTCCAAGCTGGTAACTAAGCTTGGAGGTTTTCATGCTAACCCCCATATTTTGGACGCTAAGGTCCAAATCTGGGACTAAGGTTATGACATGGTGTAGCAGTGGTGGGATATAGACAGAATCCAGAAGCCAGTAGAAATATTATATTTTTCTTTTCTCTGCTAAGGGCTTTTTAGCAGAGAGAAACAGTTGGTTTTAAAAGGGAACCAGAGAGAATTTTTTTTTCTGCTCTCTCTGGCAGTTTGTGGCTTGCATGTTAAGCGAGAAGCCATTAAGAGACTGTTGAGGGTCTTTTGTCATGAAATAGCCCTCCCATTAGGAGGCAAGTACCAGCACTTATATGCATGCAAATAAAGTGGTTTTTCTGGTTTCCCTTCATTGAACATTAGCTAGAGAGAGAAAGGGAAAAAAGGCACTGTTGCTAGGCAGACTCCAGGAGGCAACAGAGAACCTGCAGTTCAGAAAATAAACACCGGAGGGCACCCCAACACAAGAAAACAGGAACCATGACTTCTAAGGCAAAAATTAAGGCCGAAGAACAAATCAAAGAAGCTGAACACAGGCGAGAGATGGAAAAACACAAACAGGAACTGGAAATAAAACAAAAAGAGATGGAGATGAAAGAAAAGGAAGAAAGCATGAAACTGGCAGCCTTCCAAAGAGAACAGGCAGCCCAAGAGGCAGCACACAAAAGAAAACTAGAAGAAGAAGAGGTAGCCTACCGAAGGAAACAAGCAGAAGAAGAGTTGGCCCACAAAAGGAAGCAAGAAGAAGAGGAGGCGGCCCACCACCGAGAAATGGAAAAACAACAAAAAGAAATGGAAAAAACAACAAAAAGAGAATGAAGAGAAGGAAAAACAGAGAAAACATGAACTGGAGTTGGCAAAAGCTGGGCTGCATGTGCCAGCCAACCCTAACAACCCGGCGCCAAATATTGCTCCACAGCACAGGAAATTTCCCACCTACAAGGCAGGTGATGACACCGAGGCCTTCTTGGAAAATTTTGAAAGAGCCTGTCTTGGGTATAACATCCCCGAAGACCAGTACATGGTAGAATTGAGGTCACAGCTCAGTGGACCTTTAGCAGAGGTGGCAGCTGAAATGCCAAACACGCCTACTACATTGCAAAAAACTATGAGGCCTGGATAACAGGAAACAACATTCAAACCTTGGAAGAACTGAACCTCCTCATACAAATGGAGCAGTTCTTGGATGGTGTTCCTGAAGACATCACACGGTACATACAAGATGGAAATCCCAAAGATATCGCTGAGGCGGGGGAGATTGGAGCCAAATGGATGGAACTGGCAGAAAGCAACAAAGCTACTGTCAAGGGGAACGATTACCCCAGGGGGCACACAGACCATAAACCCTACAACCGAGGACAGCCAAAGACCCCACATACCACCCAAGTAAAGCCACACATACCCTACCCTTCAACCTCACCAGTCTCCAGTAACTCACCTCGGCCCACTGACCCATCAGATGGAAGATGCTTTAAGTGTAATGAACTGGGACATATCAAGGCCAACTGTCCCAAGAACACCATGCGAGTGCAATTCATTACACCACCATCACACCAAAGATCCCCAGGCCCGGATGCCTCTCAAATACCCTTGGAGCGAAGGGAAAATTTGAGAGTGGGCGGAAAGAAGGTTACTGCGTGGAGAGACACGGGGGCACAAGTGTCAGCTATCCACCAATCCTTCGTTGACCCCAAATTCATCAACCCAAAGGCCAAAGTTACAATTTACCCCTTCATGTCACAAGCTGTAGACTTGCCTACAGCTCAACTGCCTGTCCAGTACAAAGGCTGGTCAGGAATGTGGACTTTTGCAGTCTATGACAATTATCCTATCCCCATGCTACTGGGGGAAGACTTGGCCAACCAGGTGAGGCGGGCCAAGAGAGTGGGAATGGTTACACGTAGCCAAACCAGGCAAGCTTCCAGACCCATTCCTGTTCCTGAACCGTCCACAGAGGCCCCGTCTGTGTTACCGGAGACCCAGACAGAGGTAGTGGACCCGGATTCCATGCCTACCACTGAAACAGCCACAGCACCTCCAGTCCCAGGCCCGGAACTGGAACAGCAACCAGCACCAGCCATTGCAACCCCATCTTCAAACTCAACGCCAGAGGGCGCCAGCGAGCCAAAACTGGCAGAAGCAACAGACAGCCATACCCAAAAGGCTCAGCCAGAGCCTGAAATACCCTCAGGTGCACCAGCAGAGAGCGGTTCACCAGCAATGGAAACAACCCCATCACCTACATCGCTTCCAGAGGGACCAAGCCCAAGTCCACAGTCTGAGGAAGAACTGGTGACCCCAGCCTCAAGGGAACAGTTCCAGACTGAGCAGGAAGCGGATGACAGCCTTCAGAAAGCTTGGGCGGCGGCACGGAGCACCCCACCGCCTCTCAGCTCTTCTAATCGATCCCGGTTTGTTATAGACCAAGGACTTTTGTACAAGGAAATTCTTTCTGGTGGACACCGGGAAGAATGGCAGCCGCAAAAACAGTTGGTGGTTCCAACTAAGTACCGGGGGAAGCTCTTAAGCTTAGCCCATGATCATCCCAGTGGCCCTCCTGGGGTGAACAGAACCAAAGACCAGTTGGGGAAGTCCTTCCACTGGGAGGGGATGGGCAAGGACGTTGCCAAGTATGTCCGGTCTTGTGAGGTATGCCAAAGAGTGGGAAAGCCTCAAGACCAGGTCAAGGCCCCTCTCCAGCCACTCCCCATAATTGAGGTCCCATTTCAGAAAGTAGCTGTGGATATTCTGGGCCCTTTCCCAAAAAAGACGCCCAGAGGAAAGCAGTACGTACTGACTTTAGTGGACTTTGCTACCCGATGGCCAGAAGCAGTCGCTCTAGGCAACACCAGGGCTAACACTGTGTGCCTGGCCTTAACAAACATCTTTGCCAGGGTAGGTTGGCCCTCTGAGATCCTTACAGATTCAGGGTCTAATTTCCTGGCAGGGACCATGGAAAAACTGTGGGAGACTCATGGAGTGAATCACTTGGTTGCCACCCCGTACCACCATCAAACCAATGGCCTGGTGGAAAGGTTCAATGGAACTTTGGGGGCCATGATACGAAAATTCATCAACGAATTCTCCAATAATTGGGACCTAGTGTTGCAGCAGTTGCTGTTTGCCTACAGGGCTGTACCACATCCCAGTTTAGGGTTTTCACCATTTGAACTTGTGTATGGTCACGAGGTTAAGGGGCCATTACAGTTGGTGAAGCAGCAATGGGAGGGGTTTACGCCTTCTCCAGGAACTAACATTCTGGACTTTGTAAGCAACCTACAAAGCACCCTCCGACACTCTTTAGCCCTTGCTAAAGAGAACCTAAAGGATGCTCAAGAAGAGCAAAAGGCCTGGTATGACAGACATGCCAGAGATCGGTCCTTCAAGGTAGGAGACCAGGTTATGGTCTTGAAGGCGCAACAGGCCCATAAGATGGAAGCATCATGGGAAGGGCCATTCACGGTCCAAGAGCGCCTGGGAGCTGTAAACTACCTCATAGCATTTCCCAATTCCTCACTAAAGCCTAAAGTGTACCATGTTAATTCTCTCAAGCCTTTCTATTCCAGAGACTTACAGGTTTGTCAGTTTACAGTCCAGGGAGATGATGCTGAGTGGCCTAACGGTGTCTACTACGACGGGAAAAAAGACGGTGGCGTGGAAGAGGTGAACCTCTCAACCACCCTGGAACATCTGCAGCGGCAACAAATCAAGGAGCTGTGCACTAGCTTCGCCCCATTGTTCTCAGCCACCCCAGGACGGACTGAACGGGCATACCACTCCATTGATACAGGTAATGCTCACCCAATCAGAACCCCACCCTACCGAGTGTCTCCTCATGCCCATGCTGCTATAGAACGGGAGATCCAGAACATGCTACAGATGGGTATAATCCGCTCATCTACCAGTGCATGGGCATCTCCAGTGGTTCTGGTACCCAAACCAGATGGGGAAATACGCTTTTGCGTGGACTACCGTAAGCTAAATGCTGTAACTCGTCCGGACAACTATCCAATGCCACGTACCGATGAGCTATTGGAGAAGTTGGGACGTGCCCAGTTCATCTCTACAATAGACTTAACCAAGGGGTACTGGCAAGTACCGCTAGATGAACCTGCCAAGAACAGGTCAGCATTCGTCACCCATGCGGGGGTGTATGAATTCAATGTCCTTCCTTTCGGCCTTCGAAATGCACCCGCCACCTTCCAGAGGCTGGTAGATGGTCTACTAGCTGGACTGGGAAAATTTGCAGTTGCCTACCTCGATGATGTGGCCATTTTTTCAGACTCCTGGCCCGAACACCTACTACACCTGGAAAAGGTCTTTGAGCGCATCAGGCAGGCAGGACTAACTGTTAAGGCCAAAAAGTGTCAAATAGGCCAAAACAGAGTGACTTACCTGGGGCACCAGGTGGGTCGAGGAACCATAAACCCCCTACAGGCCAAGGTGGATGCTATCCAAAAGTGGCCTGTCCCAAAGTCAAAGAAGCAGGTCCAATCCTTCTTAGGCTTGGCCAGATACTACAGGCGATTTGTACCACACTACAGCCAAATCGCTGCCCCATTGACTGACCTGACCAAAAAGACCCAGCCAAATGCCGTTAAGTGGACTGATGAGTGTCAAAAGGCCTTTACCCAGCTTAAGGCGATGCTCATGTCTGACCCTGTGCTCAGGGCCCCGGACTTTGACAAGCCATTCCTAGTAACCACGGATGCATCTGAGCGTGGTATAGGAGCAGTGCTCATGCAGGAAGCAACAAATCACAACTTCCATCCTGTCGTGTTTCTCAGCAAGAAACTGTCTGAGAGGGAAAGTCACTGGTCAGTCAGTGAAAAGGAATGCTATGCCATTAAGTACGCCCTGGAAAAGCTACGCCCATATGTTTGGGGACGGCGGTTCCAACTACAAACTGACCATGCTGCACTAAAGTGGCTTCATACTGCCAAGGGGAACAACAAGAAACTTCTTTGTTGGAGTTTAGCTCTCCAAGATTTTGATTTTAAAATTCAACACATCACAGGAGCTTCTAACAAAGTAGCTGATGCACTCTCCCGTGAGAGTTTCCCATAATTCAGTAGTTAAAAAGTGTTCTTAAAATGTACAAGTCTGTTAGTTATATACTTAGGAGTATATGTAAAGGTGTATGTGTTGTATTAATCTGTTTATTTTCAAGTTCTAGAAGGAAATCGCCGCCAGTGAGCTTCCCCACTGTCTGCAATTTGGGGGGCGTGTCATAAACAGATAGCTAAGGGTTAATGTCTCTTTCACCTGAAGCACCTGACCAGAGGACCAATCAGGAAACCGGATTTTTTCAACTTTGGGTGGAGGGAATTGTGTCTCTGAGTCTTTTGTCTGCCTGCCTGCTTTCTCTGAGCTTTGGAGAAGTACTTTCTACTTTCTAGTCTTCTGTTTCTAAGTGTAAGGACAAAGAGATCAGATAGTAAGTTCTATGGTTTTCTTTTCTTTGGTATTTGCATGAATATAAGTGCTGGAGTGCTTTGATTTGTATTCTTTTTGAATAAGGCTGTTTATTCAATATTCTTTTAAGCAATTGACCCTGTGTTGTATCATCTTAATACAGAGAGAACATTTGTATGTAATTTTCTTTCTTTTTATATAAAGCTTTCTTTTAAGACCTGTTGAAGTTTTTCTTTACTTCAGGGAAATTGAGTCTGTACTCACCAGGGAATTGGTGGGAGGAAGAAATCAAGGGGAGATCTGTGTGTTGGATTGCTAGCCTGACTTTGCATTCCCTCTGGGGGAATAGGAAAGTACTTTTTGTTTTCAGGATTGGGAACAGAGAGGGGGAGTCTCTCTGTGTAGTTTCACAGAGCTTGTGTCTGTGTATCTCTCCAGGAGCACCTGGAGGGGGGAAGGGAAAAAGGATTATTTCCCTTTGTTGTGAGACTCAAGGGATTTGGGTCTTGGGGTCCCCAGGGAAGGTTTTTCAGAGGGACCAGAGTGCCCCAAAACACTCTAATTTTTTGGGTGGTGGCAGCAGGTACCAGGTCCAAGCTGGTAACTAAGCTTGGAGGTTTTCATGCTAACCCCCATATTTTGGACGCTAAGGTCCAAATCTGGGACTAAGGTTATGACAGAGCAGGAAGCAGATGACAGCCTTCAGAAAGCTTGGGCGGTGGCACGGAGCACTCCACCGCCTCTCAGCTCTTCTAACCGATCCTGGTTTGTTATAGAACAAGGGCTTTTATATAAGGAGACTCTTTCTGGTGGACACCGGAAAGACTGGCATCCACAAAAACAGTTGGTGGTTCCAACTAGGTATCGGGGAAAGCTCTTAAGCTTAGCCCATTATCATCCCAGTGGCCATCCTGGGGTGAACAGAACCAAAGACCGGTTGAGGAAGTCCTTCCACTGGGAAGGGATGGGCAAGGATGTTGCCAAGTATGTCCGGTCTTGTGAGGTGTGCCAAAAAGTGGGAAAGCCCCAAGACCAGGTCAAGGCCCCTCTCCAGCCACTCCCCATAATTGAGGTCCCATTTCAGCGAGTAACTGTGGATATTCTGGGTCCTTTCCCAAAAAAGACCCCAGAGGAAAGCAGTAAGTACTGACTTTTGTGGACTTTGCTCCCCAATGGCCGGAAGCAGTAGCTCTAGGCAACACTAGGGCTAAAACTGTGTACCAGGACCTAATAGATATTTTTGCCAGGGTAGGTTGGCCCTCCGATATCTTTACGGATTCAGGGACAAATTTCCTGGCAGGGACCATGAAAGAACTGTGGGAAACTCATGGGCTGAATCACTTGGTTGCCACCCCGTACCACCATCAAACCAATGGTCTGGTAGAAAGGTTTAATGGAACTTTGGGGGCCATGATTCGTAAATTGGTGAATGAACACTCCAATGACTGGGACCTAGTGTTGCAGCAGTTGCTCTTTGCTTACAGGGCTGTACCACATCCCACTTTAGGGTTCTCACATTTGTGCTTATGTATGGCCACGAGGTTAAAGGGCCATTATAGTTGGTGAAGCAGCAATGGGAGGGGTATACACCATCTCCAGGAACTAACATTCTGGACTTTGTAAGCAACCTACAAAACACCCTCCGACACTCTTTAGCCCTTGCTAAAGAAAAGCTAAAGGATGCTCAAAAAGAGCAAAAGGCCTGGTATGATAGACATACCACAGAGCGTTCCGTCAAGGTAGGAGACCAGATTGTGGTCTTGAAGGCGCAACATTCCCATAAAATAGAAATGTCATGGGAAGGGCCATTCAAGGTCCAAGAGCACCTGGGAGCTGTTAACTACCTCACAGCATTTCCCTATTCCTTCCTAAAGCCTTAATTCTCTCAAGCCCTTTTATTCTAGAAACTTACGGGTTTGTCAGTTTACAGCCCAGGGAGGAGGTAATGCTGAGTGGCCTGACGGTGTCTACGATGAAGGGAAAAGTGACGGTGGCGTGGAAGAGGTGAACCTCTCCAAAATCCTGGAATGTCTGCAGCATCAACAGATCAAGGAGTTGATGCACTATCCCGTGAAAGTTTCCCAGAATCAACTGGTTAAAAATTGTCTTTGCAATGTGAAGAATTTTGTAGTTGTACATAATTAGTAGCATATGTAAGGGTGCATGTGTTTATTAATCTGTTTATTCTATAGTTCTAGGGAGAAATCACTGCCAGTGTGGTTCCACACTGTCAGCGATTTGGGGGGGGGTGTCATAAACAGATAAGTAAGAGTTAATAGAACAAAAGTGCTTCATATCTCTTTTGCCTGGAAAGGGTTAACAAGAACAGTGAGCCTGGCTGTCACCTGACCAGAGGACCAATCAGAGGACAGGATACTTTCAAATCTTGAGGGAGGGAAGTTTGTGTGTGTGTTAGTTAGTTTTTGGTTGTTGTTCACTCTGGGGGCTCAGAGGGACCAGATGTGCAACCAGGTTTCTCTCCAATCTCTCCGATACAGGCTCTTATAAGTTCAGACTAGTGAGTACTAGGTAGATAAAGCGAGTTAGGCTTATGGCTGTTTTCTTTATTTGCAAATGTGTATTTGGTTGGAAGGAGTTCAAATGTGTATTTGGCTGGAAGGAGTTTAAATTGATATTTTGCTGAAAGGATTTTAATTTGTACTTGTATACTTAGGCTGGGAGGGTATTCCCAATGTCTATAGCTGAAAGACCCTGTACCTATTCCATTTTTTAAATTTACAAAGATAATTTTTACTGTTTTTTCTTTCTTTAATTAAAAGTTTCTTGTTTAAGAACCTGATTTTTTTTTATTCTGGTGAGACCCCAGGGGACGAGGTCTGGATCCACCAGGGAATTGGTGGGGAGAAAGGAGGGAAGCGGGAGAGAAAGGTTAATTTCTCTCTGTGTTAGGATTACTGTCTCTCTCAGGGAGAATCTGGGAGGGGGAGAAAGAAGGAGGGAGGAAGGTGGATTTTCCTCTCTGTTTTAAGATTCAAGGAGTTTGAATCATAGTGATCTTCCAGGGTAACCCAGGGCGGGGAAGCCTGGGAGAGGCAACGGTGAAGGAAAGGGTTTACTTTCCTTGTGTTAAGATCCAGAGGGTCTGGGTCTTGGGGGTCCCCGGGCAAGGTTTTGGGGGGACCAGAGCGTACCAGGCACTGGAATTCCTAGTTGGTGGCAGCGCTTCAGGTTCTAAGCTGGTAACTGAGCTTAGAGGAATTCATGCTGGTACCCCATCTTTTGGATGCTAAGGTTCAGAGTGGTGAATTATACCATGACAGGGAGCATGGCCAATATGTATGGGCATGTCTCTGGGATCCCCGGAGGGACATATCCAGTGGAGACTAGGGTGATGCATTTGCAGCAATCTGTATGGCTGTGCAGTCAGGCAGCTGTGCTACAGCTGGAATCTTTTCACATCTGCTCCCAGCCAAAATAAGCAATGGCTGGATCCCTCCAGACAGGTCCATGTCCCTAGGATGGCGTGACCTCTGCTGGCCAGGAAGGATTTTGAGACAACATGGCTATTTCAGTACCATAATGAGGGGGCTGTGGGGTGGCAACGCGGCCCAGTGAATCAGGATTCAGGGACCCATCTCTGCCCCCAAATCAGTGGGTGATCTCAAGTAACTCATTTCCCACTGCTCTGTGCTTCAGTTTCCCCTCTCTAACTCTCTATGGGTTGTTGTTTAAATTGAGAGTTTTTAAGGGCAGGGACTGTCCCTCTGAACAGTCCCTGGTTCAGTCGGTTGAGATCTCAGCTGGGGTGCTAGCACAATGCCATTGACAAGGTAAACGTTCATACCTACTCCTGACTGCCACCCTGTAGGGGTCCCAAAGGGGCTGGCAAACTGGCTAATCCCACTGGCATCAGAGCAAAAAGGATGATGCTGTTGGACAGAAACCCCTGTGGTGCCAAAGCTACACAAGATCCTTGACAGGAGCAGCTGGCTGCATCGAAGCAGCCGGGAATAGGACCCAGTGGTCCTGACCTCCCCCAACACCTCCCTTCTCAGGACATGTGCCAGCCTCTCCTTGATAGAGAGTTGGAGAAAAGTCCCCCTGGAGACAAGGGTGTGATCACTGTTCCTAGCACTTGGAGAGCCTGCAATAGACAAGCCTCCTGCAAAGAGCTGTCAAGGTATATAGACTCAGCGTGAGGAAGGGAAACTGAGGCACCAGGGGGAAGTTACTTGCTTAAGGTGGCCCAGGCTAGTGGCAGAACTAGGTCTACACCTCATTCTCTAGCCACTGGCCCACGCTTCCCCTGCAGGAGATGAAGCTGGCAGTGCCCATGTCCTAGGGGCAACAGTTGGGAGAGAAGCCCAGTCCTGATTCCTTCCATGTCCTTTCCATTGGCAGGTTGGCCCAACTGGTGCAGCCCTCTCTGAGACTGCTGGGGGAGGTGGATGGAGCCATTTAACACCTCACATTCCAACTGGACACAACCCTTTACTACGGAAACCTTTATACCGGCATCATGGTGCGCAGCCTTCCTGATTGCCACGCTGGGTATCAGACTGCCAGCCAACACCTTCATCATCTGGCTAACAGGGTGGCGGCTGCGGCGCCGGAGCCTGTCCATCTTCATCCTAAGCCTGGCCATCTCTGACTTCCTCTTCCTCTCCATCACGGTCATGCAGATCATGGAGATCTTGCTGGACGACAACTGGGTGCTGGGCACCCCCATGTGCCACCTGCGTACTTCCTCTACGACTTGAGCTACCACTGCAGCCTCTTCCTGCTGGCTGCCCTCAGTGTGGACCGCTGCCTGCTGGTGCTGCTGCCCCTCTGGTACCGCTGCCACCGCCCCCTGCGGCTCTCCTGCTACCTCTGCCTGGGCGCCTGGCTGGTGGCCACCCTGCTTACCATCAAGGACTTCGTCTTCGCCGACATCGTCCTGTATCCAGACAGGATGCTCGTCTGCTCCAGCGATCGGGGCAAATACAAGTGGCCCCTGCACCTGCTAGAGGTACTGCTGGAGGGACTCTTCCCCTTCGTCATCATGGTGACCACCCATGTCGCCACCTTGTCCCGCACCTTCTAGCACCACACCCAGCCCCCCAGCAAGTTCTACCACATCGTGGCTGCCACCCTGTCAGCCTATGTGCTGCTCAACCTCCCCTTCCAGATCGTCCAGCTGCTCTTCCTGGTCTCCTGGGAGCACAAGGAGTTCAACAATCACATCTCCTCCTTCATGGTCTACTTTGGCTACCTGATCAACCTCAACAGCAGCATCAACCCTCTCATCTACATCTTCTTTGGCTCCAACATCTGCACAAGCTGCGGCCACCACATGATTTCTTCCCTTGCCATGGCCCTCACTGAGGAGCAAGAGAGGAGCCCCAGGGACATGTCCAGCAAGTCCTTCTCAGCCTAGTCTTGCCAGCAAGACCCTGGGGGGGGGTCTGTGCACGATTGTAGGTTCACTAGTGCAAAGACTTGTGTAAATGGGTGCAAGGTGGAGCTTGGTCAGGTGCAACCAGCTCCTGCAAGCTACCAGGAGAAGTCACACCAGTTCCAAGGCCCAGTTTGCCCCCTTTCCCCAGCCTAGACTAACTCCAGAAGGGACAAAGATCCTCAGCAGATGCAAAGCAGGCCCAGCTCCATGGAGGTCAATGGCTCGGGAACACCAGGCCCTAGGCAAGGCAATGTAAACACTGATGTGGCTGCAGCTGCCAACCCACAGGTGCCAGGAGACACTGCAGTGAAGGGGACTTTGCCCCTTTGTCAGGGCCGGCTCCAGGGTTTTTGCTGCCCCACGCAGCAAAAAAAAAAAAAAAGCCATGATCGTGATCCGCTCAACCACCACCGCTTCGGTATTCAGCAGCAATTTGGAGGCTGGTCCTTGGCTCCGAGAGGGACCGACGGACTGGCCGCCAAATTGCCGCCAAAGAGCCGGATGTGCCGCCCCTCACCATTGGCTGCCCCAAGCACCTGATTGCTGGGCTGGTGCCTGGAGCTGGCCCTGCCCTTTCGGGCCTATTTGTGCTTAGTAATCTTGCCTTTAGGTGTGGCTCCAAGGTCACTGTGTTCAAATACAGTCGCTATTCTGCACACTACAGCCAGATACTCAGCGCTGAGGGTACAGGTGCCCCCCTAACTCTGTCCCCCTGGGCCCCTGCAGCCTGATCGTTCTGACCTGCTGAAAGCAGGCCCAGGCTCCTCTTAGCACACATGACTACGACAGAAGCTGCAGCCCAAGTGTATGTTGGGGGAGGGGGCTGCATCAGAACCACGCACCCAAAGGGTCAGAATTAAGGCCACGGGGCTGTCCTGGGGATCCCCACCTTCCCACACCCACCAGGGGGCAGGTACTGTTCCCCACTACCACTCCATGGAGGCAGGACACACCAAAGAGGGCCACCCCCGATGGCTTTAATTCTGACCCCTTGGGCATGTGGTTCTTTAATTCTGACCTTCCACCCCCGCCACACAGAGCTTCCCCCAAGTTGTCCCAGCAGGGTGTCCAGTGTGTGGGCCTGGCCGCCCGCCAGCACCTCCTGCTAGGGACTCAGAGCCACCTTTGCTTTGAGTATGCAGGACAACAGCCCCTCTTTCCCACACAGGCCATTGGCAGGAGTGATTGAACCCGTGACCTTGGGAGATAAAAACATAAACATCAACTGCTTGAGCTAACCTCCCCACTCTGGGAGGGGAGGGGTTGCTACTAAGAGTAATTTTTCCTCTGCTGATACTCACCCCTTCTTGTCAACTGTTTGAAATGGGCCATCTTGATTGCATTGGCCTCGTTAGCACTACAAAAGTAATTCCTTTCTCCCCCTTGGGATTCACCCCTTCTTGTCAACTATTGAGAATAGGCCACTTCCACCTTAATTGAATTGGCTTCTTAGCACTGACTCCCCCCCGACCCTGCCTCCTCCTTGGTAAGGCAACTCCCATCTTTTCATGTGCTATAATATATATTCTGCTTACTGTGTTTTTCACTTCATGCATCTGATGAAGTGGGTTTTAGCCCACAAAAGCTTATACCCAAATAAATTTGTTAGTCTCTTAGGTGCCACAAGGACTCCTCGTTGTTTTTGCTGAGACAGACTAACACAGCTGCCCCTCTGAAACCTGCCCCCTGCTCTGTTAGCACAGGTGGAGCAGGCCCAGCAAGCTGTAGCTAAGGCCCAGGCACCCCAGCAAGAGCAGAGCACCATGCAGAACGGGCCTGCATCACAACAGCTCCCCACAGTCCGATTCCACTCCCCTCCTTGGGGGCTACGTTCTGCCCCCTGCATCCCACAGGCCACTAGTCACCACCTACAGTCACAGTTGATGCAGCTTCACGGCCCCATCTCAGGGCTCCTTTTACCCAGTGATGCCAAGCTAGGGTGGGGACTCCATCTGTGTGTGTCCTCCTGGTCTGCCAGCAGACTGGGATCATCCATTGCATTTGCTGTACTGCCATGTACACCACCAGTGGATTTGGTAGCCACGTGGCTTGGATTGACCAGTATAGATGCTACTTGGCCACCTGCTGCACCACATATGCTAGTAAGCTTTTGCTCTGCTCTAAGGCCGCTGCGCCAGTCCAGCTGGGGATGTGGTAGCGATAAAGCTGCTGTCACCCCTACGGAAGAGGCACCACACGCCAGTCGTGAGAGGGATGTCCTGTGTCTGACATCCCACAGAGGGTCTGCTCCCTGTTGGCCCAGGCTCCACGAGAGGTGCTGAGACAGACCTGCGGCTATCCCATCAGGCATCACCCTGGAGATGAATTGAGCTATCTCATCATGCATTGCTCTGCATCATGCCCTCCTCCCATATCAGTGTTTGACGGGGTCACCTTCCTCTCCAGCCACAGCACTGGGAGCCTGTGATTAACTAGGGCAGGGTGAGGAGGTGGGTAGAGGGAAGGGCAGCCTTCCTACCCCACCCCCCCCCCACCATTCTGAGCCCCGTTTGCCCCATAGGGACAGTGTTCCCTGCCTTTGAGATCGAAGCGTAAAAGATCACCGGGCGCATGGACTATCCCCGCTACCCCAAAGGCAAGATCTCGGCCATGGTGCATTCCAAACTGCAGGTGGGTGTGGGCTGGGAATAGGGTGGTCCCAACCCCTGCATTGTTGGTCTTTCTCGGGGACAGAGATCAGAGCTGTAGCTCCAGCATGCCCACAAAGCCAGCCTGGCAACAACAAGGACTGATTCACTGGCCCAGATTCCCCCTCAGCCCTTCTCTGAGCTCAGAGCAGAACAAGGGGGCATGGCTTTAAACCACCTCTGTGCCCTGCATTCTGGGCTGTGCGCTTGGCACCTAGTGTGGGTTAAAGCAGCCCAAGGGCTGCTGTGAGCTACCCTCTGCTCTCCATGGCTCCCGGCAGCAGAGAATAGCCAGAGCATAATGCACTCCTCCCCCCCATCCCAGTCTATCACATAGTGGGGGCTGGGAGCAGGGCTCTTACACCAACTCTAGAGCAGCCGGGATACCTCTGCTCCTGTTTCTTCTACAGAGCAGCACAAAGGGGCCTTTCAGCAACCGAGGCCTGGACCGCAAAGAGTCTGCCATGGCAAGGCAGTGCCAGAGTTAGCCCCCGAGCTCAGCAGGGTAAAGCTGGGTTTACTCTGGGGCACAGGGTGAGTGGAGTTGATTCCATGATCTTGGTTATGCAGCCCTCGGGCTCAAGGGAGCTGGAGACTGTAGCAATACAGCACCAGGCTGGGTGACTGGACAGCCAGGAGATAAGTTGAGGTGGGCTTAGTTCACAAGGCACTGTGACCTGCATGGGTCTTGCCACATGTCTAATAAAATGTTTGGTTACCAGAAGGTAATTCCAGACCAGTGAGGATCCTGGCCTCAACCAGCAGGGGGTGCTGTAGGGAGCAAGGCAAGAGCGCTGGCTGTGGGGGGAGCTCCCAGCTACTCCAGCCCCAGCCTATCACCAAGCTGTTCCACCCTTAGGATAAGGATTTCCTCCCCTTGAACCCCAGGGACCCAATCTTCCAGACCTTCACCGGGGAGGAGATCCTGTATGAGGGCACCGCCACCATCTACCCAGCCTTCATCAACGAGGCTGCCTACTATAAGAAGAAGGTGGCCTTTGTCAAGATGGAGAAGCACACGTTCTCCATCCCCGGCCTGCAGAGAGATTGAGCCTGGGGCCAGGTGGGCCATGGGCTAAGAGGGAATAAACAGACTGAATGGATATGATGGTGTGTGCCATGAGGGACAGGATGGGGGTTACCACGCGGACATCACCCTTGTGTTGTGATGGAGGGGCTGGGCTGGGTGTTGACTGCACCATCTGGTAGGACCACCTATTATCCAGGTTCCCCGACACTTCCCAGTGCAAGACTCTTTGTTTTTTCTTTCTTATAACTTTGAAAAATTTTAACCATTCAGGCTGAAACGGCAGGTCTGGCGTCTGCTTCAGGCAGACAGTTTTGGGGAATTTTTCAGCCATTCAGCCTTTTCCCAAGAACAAGTCTAGGGCAAAAGCCATTGTTTTGCCAGGCTAATTTCTACAGCTGTTTCTTTGCATGCTTTAGTGCCCCCAAGCAGTAGGGTGGCTTGGAGGAAGGGATGTGCCTTTTGCTGTCCCCCTTGAAATCCACCCAAATCTGGCCAAGTTATAAGCACATGTTCAGTAGAGCCTTTTTAATTCCCTGATGATTCTGTCCACACTGAGCATGTTCCATCCCCTCCCAGCTCCTAGAATGGACTAGAGCAGAGGTCTCAAACACCTGGTCCGTGGGCCACTTGTGTCCCGCGAGGTTATTTTCTGCAGCCCTCAAGCTCCTCGCGGCCCCCCTGCCTTCCCTCAGCGTTGACCTAGAGCGGCTCCGCCCGACATGCACTGGGGGCAGGGCAGGCTCCCTGCCTGCCTACCCTGTCCCCGTGCTGCTCCAGGAAGCGTCCAGAACCTGGGAGAGGAGAGGCACAGGGGTGTGTGTTGATGTTGCTTCAGGCACCACCCCCAGCAGCTTCCATTGGCCAATTTTCACTGCAATTGTTGTTGTTCCTGTCTGCTGTGGTGCCAGGCACCAGCACACAGAGCAGGGCACCTGTCTCTCCTGTGTACTCAGTGACCCCCTCAGGTGGTGTGGGGGAGGTGCGACCTGAGTCGACTGCAGTCTCAGAAGCAATGCAGGAGTGAGAACAGGTGCAGGATGGGAGAGTGAAAAGGCAGGATCTGTCTCAGGGCGGCTGTGGGGGAGGAAGGTGGGCAGGAACCAATGAAGCGGGATGGGGGCTGGAGCCAGGGAAGTGATGGGTTGGGGAAACAGGGCTAAAGATGGGGGTGGGAGGTGTGGTGAGTCCCATCAGGCATGCCATGGCCTGGCTTAGAGCTGGGCGATCATAGAGGCCGGTTCCAACCTGCTGAGGGGAAGCAGAAGAGGCTCAGGATAGCATGGGATGGGTCTGCCACAAGCAGAACTTACCCAACCCCCCACCCCCCGACACATGGACATGGGATCCAGTTCATTGTTTTCTTCTTCTCATGAGGGGCCAGGGCAATAACCAGGATCGTTAACACACACCCCCAAAAAAATCATGGCCTTGATCCTGAGTGCCCCCTGCTGCCACCAGTGGGCCAGCTCCAGTGGCTGCCCCTGCCTTCACGGGGGATTGATTGCTCAGCATGGCTCTGACACCTGGGGCATAGCCTGGCTTCCTGCACAGCCCTGAGCCTGAGCAGTGGAGCCCCCTTTAGACGCAGGATTTTGCCCCTTGCCAGGAGCAGGTGCAGCTGGGGCTGAGAGCGGGGAATGCGCCCCACTTTGGGCTCAGCTGTTCCACACCCAGCCCTGGGGTTTAGCTTTAACCAGCCCCGCGAGAGGCAGAAAAGCTGCAGGTGGCATTGAATGGCCCTTGCTCAATGCTTTACAGGTGGTGTGCCAGCTGGAGACCAGGGGCAGCCCCAGCCTCTTCCTAATGTGGGGTTGAGGTGGCCTAGACAGAAAAGGGGGGACTATAGCTCCAGCAAGTCCTGTCCCTCAGCGCTGCCCCTGCTGGAGACACTGTTGGACACATAAACCTCATTGCAGAGTAGCCACTGGAGAGAGACAGAGACCAGACCAGCGGTAACCTGGAGGCTGGTGAATTCACCACCATCATTGCTTTTTCTTCCTGGGGCTGGACGGGAGCTGGGGTGGTACCTGGAGGAGAAAGGTCCCATTACCTGCTCCCCTGAGCCAGACAATTCCACCCCATGGGTACACATTGGATCCAACACGCCCAGGAGGAGAAAGGCACCGTAGTACCATATGCATGAGTTTTATAGCCATAGCACTTGCCATGATCACTGTCTCTGCATTCCCAGACACATTCATCTCTGCCTCCCACCTCTCCTAGTTGCATTATTCATGGGAACAAAATGTCTCCTTCTACTGCACATCAAAAAAGGGGAGCCATGTGGACTTCTCCCCACATCCAGAAGGGGGTGCTGCAGGGTTACAGGGATATAGAAAATTGAGACCGAAAAACATTCCATCCCCCTATGAAAAAAATCCCATCTCTGCCTTCCCAGGAATCTGGCTTTGCTTCCTAGAAGCAGGAGACAAACAACAAGCGTGTGGGAATACCTCCATCCTAGAACCACCCCAGTATGTGGAGAATCTGGTGGGAAACAGGTTTGTTTCTATTTATTCTATTGTGCTGAAGTTTGGATGCAAACTGACAGCAAATATTTCACCACAATGAGAAAGAGCTGGTCTTGAACCTAATTCATCCATCACTGCTGTTGAG
Source organism: Gopherus flavomarginatus (assembly GCF_025201925.1). NCBI lineage: Eukaryota > Metazoa > Chordata > Testudines > Testudinidae > Gopherus > Gopherus flavomarginatus. Next base: position 36,031,621 of record NC_066621.1, on the reverse strand, counting down.
CCCCTTGACTGAGCTGTCCCCCAGTATCTTTGGCCACCCTCTGAAAAGGGGCCTCTATCATACAGAGCTGCCTCCTGGCTACTGCACACATATCAGGGGCTTTTTCCAATCTTGCATTGTAATCACATATTGTGGAGTATTCCTCAACTGTCTCGGTTTCCCCATTTTCGGCTAGGGTCTTGGCCAAAGCAATGCAGAATTGTGCCTCAATTTCCCCTTTTTCAGCTCAGTCTTGGCCGAAGCAATGCCAAGATGTGCCTCATTTTCCCCAAGGCTAACACAATCCTATCCCCTAAAGAATTTGGTTAAGGATCAGTGCTGGGATGCAGGAGGCCCAAGGTCAATTCCCTGCTCTGCCGCAGATTCACTGTGTGACATTACTCAAGTCATTTCACTTCTTCGGACTTCACTTCCAAAATCAGGATAACGATGCAGCTTCGGTTTGTTTAATCTATTTAGACTGCAAGCATTTCACACAGAGATGGCCCCTTCCTCTGTGCCTGGGACAGTGGGCCCCAATCTCGTTTACTGTGTCCATGCAGAGTCTAGCAGAACAGAACATCTCCATGACTGTCTGTGCAGCGCCCTACACAATGGCACCCTGATCTCAGCCAGAACCTCTGGGCACTGCCATAAATACAAATAGTAAGAATAATAGATTTAGAAGCTAGAAGGGATCATTATGATCAGCTGGTCACATGCATAACACAGGCTAGAATATCTTGTGGCAGAGGAACTCATTTATCTGCACTCACACAGAAACTGCTCTCTCAGGGGGTGAGAATCAGCAGTGTGTGTCAAACCCACAACCTTTCAATTGCTTCTAAGCTCTAAAAGGCCAACACACAATCCATTATCGCCACCAGTACAGGATGCTCACTGCACACTGAGCCAGACCCCAATGGGAGTGTCTTCAGCAGCCTCCGTGCGCTCTAGATTTCACCATTAGCGTATTTCCTCTCTCAAAGATGAATCGGGGTTTGCCAAAGCCCAGAACCGTAGAGTTTGAGATGGAAAAGTCCCTTTACTTTCTGAAAACTAAACCAGACACACCCTGAGGCTTATCTTCCTGCAGAGACTGACCGGGATAGCTATAGTGTAGCACACTGGAGCAGCCTCAAAGGGCTTAATGAGCATAAGCGCTGTGAGGAAGTTGCTGACTAGCAACAGCTGAGCTCATAGGCTGCTCCTGGAAAGAGAAGCCTCCTAGAGAGAGGGAGCAGCTGAGCTCCCAGGGGCAGAGAGACTCTGGCCAGAACAGCATCTGAGCAAGGGGTCTCCCAAGGAGCTGGAACAGGCCCAGCCTGCTAGGGGCTGTGTGGCCAGGCAACCTGAGCAGACTTGGCATCAGCCTGAAGGTAGGAAGTGGCCATGGGAGGTAGCATTGAGTGGGATGGATGGAGCTGCTTACTTCAGGGTTCCTGGGCTGGAAGAAAACCCAAGGAGTGGGAGGCCTGGGTCCCCATGTCACCCCTGCAGGAAGGGGAGGGCACAGCTCTGCCACAAGGGAGCACAAGGACTATTGAGCCCTGGGTGGGGATGATGGCTCATGCTCATTATTTTCTTGAGGAAGGGGCTGGGATAACTAGGACTGGGGATCTCAACTGGAGGTGTCGGGAGGTCACACCTGCCCTGCCCCTCCGAATTGCTAAATGGGAGGGATGGATGGTCTAGTGGTTAAAGCACTAGCCTGGGACTTTGGTTCAATTCCCTGCTGTGCTACAGACTCCCTGTGTGACCTGGAGCAAGTCCCTTAGCAGCTCTGTGCCTCAGTTTCCCAATCTGTGCAGTGGGGATCACATCACTGCCCTACCTCCTGGGGCGGGGACGTGATGGTTCATATATCAAAGATTGGAAGGCACTCCATTACTATGGTGATGAGGGGCAGATAAGGATGATGTCACACACAGCTGGGTGGCTTCTACTCCAGGGGCCTGGAGAACAGCTGATGCGCTGCTGAGATTGGCAGAGCTGGGTGACTGCGGCATCAGCAATGGAGGATGCTATGCAGTGGAGATTAGCTTGTCGCTGGGGTTAGAACCAGGGGCGAGCATGGATTTCCCTATACCCCCCCAGGAGTACACACTCTCCTGAATGTCCCCAACACCCCCCACAGTGTTGTGAACTAGTTACATGCAGTGTTGCCAATTTAGCGATTGGAAATTTGAATTGAAATTGAAACATTAATGCACACTTTAAAAGCATATAAAGTATCTGATAAAATACATGTGTCTAAAAAAGTATAATAGATTTTAAAAGTATGAACATAGACTAGCTTCCTTATACAGCTGTTGTTTTTTGTGACAATGTCAGTGCATTCATTTTGGTGATTTTGGCCAACCTAATCATTTCAAATGACGATTTGTAAGCAAAGCCCTTGAGCTCTCCCTGACAGCTAGTGATGAGCTGTGGGCTGGGGGGAAAGGTTTCAGGACCAGGTTGTATTTACATTCACACCTAATCTATCTAGGAATCCAGCAAACAGAGGTGCATTGCCCAAGTGATAGATTTTGGCTGGGGTTGGGTTACAAGTCACTTGAATGCGTGTGGTGGTGGGCGGGGAATGAAATGTTGTTGTTCTTATTGTATGACTAAAGGGCAGTCAAACAGTACTTAGCCTGTGCTGAATGAGGGCATCAAGAGAGAGGGTGGAAACAGGTGTTTTGCTTGATGGTCTGCCTGAGTCACAAGTACTATTTGACTTGCCCCTCTCCATTGTTGAAAGACAGAGCTGATCAGGCTTCATAGATAGTCTTTTGTTTTGTTAAAGTGACTACTACAGCTGAAATCACTGATAAGCAGGTCTAAGTGCTTAAAGCTGCTGTGGGACAGTTTTTCTGTAGAAGAGAGGGCCCAGTCTGCACTAGCAGTGAAGTTCCCCCACTGAGAGCTTAGCTGAAATCACTGAGAGCTGGGTGGAACCTCAAGAGATCAACTCCCAGAGGTCACAGTGGCAGATGGCAGCAGAAGGTGATGGCACAGGGCCATTGGCAACAGAGCAATGGACTGAACAGTGGCACAATGAACAACAGTGGCCAAAGCGAAGAGTAAGCACACTTGGGACTACCTCTGAACTAGGTAAGGCCAACGCAATGGCAGCCCAGTGGGGAAAGGGCAGTGCTAGAAGCAGCAGAGGGGAAGCACCCCATAGGGCAAAGAAAGGACATGGGGCTGACATGAGCTTTGAGGTCCCAGAGCAGAAATACAGTGAGTCTGGGGGAACTGATGCCATCCACTCCATCCCCCACCCCAATCGCATTGGGTAAATGCTGATGCGCGCACACCAAGGGAGCAAATCCAGATGAGGGCAGGGATTGCAATGGGGGAATACACTCTCTGGTGCCCTTCTCCCCCAGCCCCACCCTGACCCCTGGCTGTAACATGGGCAGAGAAAGAAATGAGACTACAAGCACAGAGATCTCCCTGTGGGTGTGTGACAGCCGACATGCTGGGAATTGAAGTGGGGTCCACCAGAGCTAAAAGCACAGAGCCACTACAGCTGGCGCTAGAGACCTGGAACATGTGACTCTGGATGGGCAACTGTAATACGCACTCACCATGCCCTCTGCTGGCTGGGATCACAACTGCTCATCTACATGCCATAGCCCCTCTACTGCTGGTGGGGATTCTCCTTTAGCTCAGCAGCCTGGGCAGAAGGCTCTCAGTTCTATCCCCACTGAAGAGCAGGGACACATGGAAAGGCCTAGGGGGCAACAGCCAGGTGATACCCTGTAGTGCAACAGTCAGCTGTTAGGCAGCATGTCAACCATGGTCCTCAGGACTGGCCCACGGGACCTAACCCGTGAGAAACAGCTTTTTGGGACCCAAGAGATGATTCCCTCTAGTGAGTTGGGAGCTAGGGGGCTTGCCCCAGGCCTGGAGCCTGGTCTGTTTCCAGCACGGAGATCCCCATGGTCCACAAAAAGAGTTAGGTCCCAGGGGGAAGTGCTAGAGCAATGGGGGGAAGTTGAGATGGAAGGCTTGCCCAGTGGTTAGGGCACTGGCTTTGGGGGGCCTGGATTCAAGTTTCAGCTTTCCCATGTGCTCCCTGGATAACCTTGGGCATATCACTTAGCCTCTCTGAGCCTCAGTTGCCTCATCTGTACAATAAGGATCACAGCACTGCCCTGCCTCATGGGGAGCTGCAAGGGTCAATACACTAAAGGGTGCACAGGTAGTAGCTTGTGTCAGCTCAGTGCACTGCATCGTATGGGTTCCTTGCATCCCTCCATCCCCCCACAGCTCTCTGGTGCCAATCTGCCATCCCCCTCTATTGCTGGGACTCTCTGCATCCACCCAGTCCCTATATGTCTCCATTCTCCCATGCTAGGGACTCCCTGTGCTCCCCACTGGCCCCTTCCCCTATATCAGGGCCACCCATCTCCCCCCCACATGCCAGGGGCTGTGTGCACCCCTCCATTCCCCTTTTATCCAATATCAGGTTCCCTCAATCTCCACCCCACCAGGTTCCCAGGTACCTCTATAGAGGGGTTGCTCACCAGCCAGTGAGTGGGGCTGGAGCAGCCTCTTCAGCTCCAGCGCCCCCTGGCCACAGTCACTCTTAGGCCTGAGTGGCCCCTTCCCATGCCTCCGCGCTCTGGCCAGGTCCCTTCCAGCCCCATTCCTTCAGGTGAGGTGAATCAGTCCCTGAAAAGTGGACAAGTCTCTACCAGGAGTCTAGCTCAGTTGGACTTGCTGGTCAGTGCTCAGAGCATGAAGCAGGAGGACTGAAGCCCTGACAAAAATCACGGCGTCAGTGAGGCTACAGGGCCTACCCTGGAGGAAGAGTGAGACCCCTTAAGAGTCTAACACACTGAAGGGGTTCCTCCAAGAAACTTATTAAAAGATGCAATGGAGCACCAATCCTGTGGGTCCATGGTAGTTAGTGTTAGCAGTGGGATACTGAATGCATCAGTAGTGTTTTGCAATGCGTGACTTGCTGAAGTAAAAAACAAGGTTAGTCAAAGGAAAAAGGAAGAAAATGGAATATAACCATCTCCCTAAGAAGGACATCATCAACCTGTGTGGGGCGAGAGGGTATTGGGAAGCTCAACAAGGAGCAACTGATTGTATGGCTGGAGAAGGATGATTGGACCAAGAACCAGAATCCAGACCCAGCTGAAGTTCCAAGGGGGTCTATGTGTGAGCTGCAGCCAGTCAGTCACACATGGATGATGCTCTGGCTTTCACCAGCCTTAACTATATTGCAGGGTGACACTAACACACCCCCAAGATCAAGAAAGGCTGCAGCCATGGCAGCAGCAGGGCAAGACCTGATTCCCCTTCCAGCAGGCACTTTCATGACTGGGTTCCCCATCAATTAACTTGAAGTGGTGAGAATTGAAGCTGGGAGCTTCATGTAGAGCATCAGAGACTGGAGGACCATGCAAGGGAGGGAGCAGACCAGGAAAAGCAGCAAAAAACCTGAGAAAGAACACAGAAGCATGAACTGGAGATGGAGAAATAGAAGTGGGGAAAGACCTCGGGATGCCAATCGTCAGGAAACCTAGATACCAAACAGTTGCCCCAGTTTAAGGGAATGATATAGATGCCGACATCACTGCCTTTGAGAGTACTTGTGATTTGAACCAGGATGACCCTGCTGACCAGCTCCAATGTCTTACCCCCTAACTTGGTACCCAGGGTACAATCCAGACTTGTGAGTAGCTGCCTTCTAACCTGGGGTGCCCTGTGCTGCCCTTTCCTGGCCAATACACATTCATATAAAGTCCATCATTTTATTAATAGAAATGATGTGCATCCCGCCTGCTGTCCCAAATGGAGGTTCTCAAACACTTCCGTTTAAATACACTGGATTAGATAAAACAAGTTTATTAGCTACAGAGAGAGAACTCTGAAGTGAATACATAACGAGGCATAAAAGTCAGAAAAGGTTACAAGAAAAGTAAAGATAAAACACAACTAAAGCCTCACTGAACAAACTATGTGACATTCACTGCAAAATTTCTCTCACCACATACTCGCAACAGTTTTACAGGCCAAACATCCGAAGCCAGGCCCCCTTCTTCTGTGTAATGGCTGCTTGCTTTGTTCCTTCTGGTGCAGCAAATCGATGGACAGAGTGAAAGTAAGGAGAAGGAGTCCCTTGGGGCGTCTGCCCCTCTTTTTATAGTCCTGTCCCCATGTTGAGATGCATTTCCAGCTAGGAACAGGCGACAGGCAGCCTGTGTGGAGTGGAACCCCAGGCTGGTTCTTTGCTAAGATGTAGGTTTTTGGTTTGGAGGTTAGGTTTTTTTGTTTGTTTCTTTTGGGGTTTTTTGCCCCTTCCCCCTTTCCTGCCAAAGAATGACCACTTGGCAGGTAATGGCCCTGCTTGTTGACAACTGGCTGAGTTTTCAGTTTGCCCTTCCTCTCTGAGGAACTGGTCTGGCCACTCCCCGGACATTTCTGGAAAATCTACTTCTAGTCATGATCTCCGCTTATGTTTAGAACTTCCCACAGAATGCGGATACGTATATTTTGCCATGATATTACTGATCAGCTAATTATGAGTTTTTTTCACTGATACCTCCCAAGGCATACCTTGTACAATAGGGTGTGGACACAGGGGTGCAGGCTGTCTCACTCAGTCCCAAAGCAATACTCTACTGCTCAAGTCTGAAATGACATCTGAGACTTACAGGAAAAGGTTTGGAGTGTGTGCAAAAGATCAAGGTTGTGACACAAATGGAAGCCACCACCCTGATGGGAGAATGGTGATGGGGCAAGGATGCAGGTATCACGACACTGGAGGATTTGGGGAACAATTCTGTAAGATACTTCCCCACAAGCTTAAAACATGGTTATTGGACAGAAAGCCTAAGGCTGAGTGGGAGCAGAAAGTTAATGGGAAGACATTCATGGGCTGGAGGGACTGTGGGACAAAGAGAACCCTCGCTGGTGAAACTCCATCAAATCCTGAAAGGCAGAACAACTTGAGGTAAGGTTCCAAATGGGTAGCCATTGACCCTACCTATAGCTGAGATTCCTGGTCAGACACAGGAAGGATAGGGGTGGCTGGTCTCCAGGATATCAGCTTTGATTCTTGGGAATGAATGTGTCACTTTAAGACAAAATTCAGCCCCTCTTGCTGGACCAGCCCAGGGTTTGAACCAAGCAGACCAGAGGTGTTAGCGAGAAGGAGGAAAGGTTGTTAATGTCAGGAGACCTGTCTGTCTGTCTGTTTGTAAGCAGAGAGATGTATCCAAGTGGGGCAGAAGAATGCACCCATCCATCTCCGCACAGCAGATGTGTCACATGGGCTCAAGCACAACTTGCCTGAGGCCTGCTGCTGTGACCAAGGGAGTCAGCCTGGGGAAGTAGAGGCCGAACTGGGTCCAGTGGTGGCTGAAGCCCTAGCTGAGCATGGGAGGACATGGGCAGGACAGGACAACTGCCAGATACGTTTGTCTTGTTCAGGGTGGGAGAAGCCCCAGGGAAGGGTAAAGCAGCTGGATAGCAGCTACCGAACATGGACACAACTTATCAGGGCATAGCCATGGAACTGATGGGCTCTCCTACCCAAGAGAGCCTGAATCACAGCCCATCGGGGCAGGGGGCCCTAAGACAGGACTCTGTCCTGAAGCTGAGGGCAACAAGTTGACCCCATCAGCAGAAATGTGTTCCCAACATATGCATAGCCCTGGCATTGAGATGCAGCTCCAGAGGGGGTCTGCCAGTGTGGGGCTCCCCCCAAAATCCATACCTAAGCACCCCGGGACACCAGCGCCCCAGAGATATGGCTGGGTTAAGACCAACCTTGCAGGGGAACAAACCTACACTGAACCACCAGATGCTCACGGGGTCACTTCCTAGCCAACTTAGGGGTCAGGACACCCCAGGCTGCAGCCAGGATGGCTGAGCCATGAGGGAATGTGGGTTCCCTCCCCTCATCTTTCCCTAGAAGAAGACAGGGAGGAGGTAACAGCTGGACCCAGTTTCAAACCCAAAGTTTCTCGAGTGACCAAAGGGCTGGGGGCCACATGAAAACTTCCCATGTACACTCTGCTCATGTCATCAAACAGACCAGCCCGAAGGGAGGACGTGAAACTGCTCTGCCCTGTGCTGTGAAAACTGTACACTTGGTTAGAAACTGTGCTGTAGGCACCTCACAAGTGCCAGGTAGAATTGCTACCATGGAAATGGTCACTGCGCTGGGATGTCTTTGAATAACATGGTGGACTGGAACCTCCCAGGTCAAAGGATAAAGCAGCCCTGGTCAGTTCGGCCCCCGAGGGAGAAGAGCTGTGATGAAATGAGAATCTTTTGTAATATTTTTATGAATCTTGTGTGCCTCGGTTTCCCTCTGTACTCTGCATTGCTAGCCAGTTTGGGAGTGGAGAGTTAAATCTGCTCTTGGGGGGCACTGCGGGGCAGGAAAGGGTGTGTGTGAGAGAGACCTTTCTGACTAGGCCCCAATGAATAGGGTCAATAGGGAACTGGTTGAAACTGACCCAACTCAAGAGAGGGTCCTGAGGGACAATGGGAAGCCCTAAGGACTGGACACTGGACAGCAGGCAGGACTGTGAATTCTCCATGGCCTTGCCTGGAGCCAAAGGATTGGGAGGTGACCAATGGAGGACCAAGAGTAGGCTTCTGGAACAATTGGCCAGAATAAGGACGCCAGAGAGAGTGCCTGAGATGGAATCCACTACAGTGAGGCAGGTGGGTTGCTTGGGCTTGGCCAGAGGGATTGTGCTTTAACCTTCCTTTCTCTGGGCTACCCTCAGGACTTGGAAAGCTGTGTGCCAGGGGACTAACCAACCTTGCTCTGGTTGGAAAAGCTGCCCTGTGTCACTGCAGACACCAGCTGGGGTGCATCAGAGTTACACATCCCTAAGAGGATGTCTGGCTCAGTTGGCCTCACTGGCCAGAGCTCACCACATGAGGCAGGAAGACTGGAGCCCAGAGACAAGTGAGGTTGTGTGGCCAGCCCTGGGGGAAGAGTGGGACCCTCTTGGGGGCCTGGTCCACTGAGAGGAGTCCCCCAAAGCAGTGGTTCCCAATGTTTTTCTCTGCCGTGGCACACCTAGATAACATCACGTGACTCCCGAACGTCAAGTTCATATGACGTGGTGTAACATTGCATCTATCATAGGCCACTCTTAATTTTGACTCATGAATATTCAGAAACCAATCCAGAATGAGGCTAGTAGGGTTAAAATCAAAACAAACATGGCAGCTAGTGTTAGATCGCGATCTGTTGTTTGTGCCAGAATAATGTTTGGCGATGACAAGCAATTAATAGTTAAGCATTTCTGCTCATTTCCAAAATAGTCTTCCCAAGTGTGTGTCACTTTCTCTGCTGTTTTTAAATGTGATATAATTACTTATAATGCCGTTCCAGGTCTGGCTGGTTCCAGCTATTACCCTAAGTCAAATGTAAATTTAAAACTTAGGCTTGAAATTTGTCTTTTTTTTATGTGCATCATCATCAAAGGCTCATTGCAGCACATTGCATTCATCAGGGCACATCCGTCTGTGTTTACGTTTTCTCCCTTAGCCTCACTTTGGGGAATGGAATGTGAGCTGTGCATAGTATTTGAAAGGGGTCTCGTACAGACTGCCATCCAGCTCTAACGCTCATTAGAATACAAGGGAAGGTCTTTTGTTCTCACATGTAGTTTTTCAAAAAATTCCAAAGCCCACCTGCCAGCACAGCAGTGTGCCATGGCACACGGGTCGGGAAACTCTGCTCCAAGGAACTGTGGAAAAGCCAGGGTGTAACGCCGACCCTGTGGATCCATGACAGAGAACAAATGGAAACAGCACCACTGTTAATGCTCTGTCACCGTCAGGCATTTTAGCAGAGCCATTCAGCGAACAAGGGGATGGGGTGGAGCTGGAGTAGTGAAGGGTTGGGTGGTCTCCCCCATTCCAGTCTAGCCACTGGTGGGGAGGGGGGATTTCCCTGACGTGGGGCAGGATCAGGAAGGTGGGTACCTAGGGCAGCTCATGGGCTGGGCTGGAGGCGGAGACCAGCACAGGACAGAAGCAAAGGCGAGCTGCAGGGACAGTCTGATTGGGAGTGAGGGGAGATTATCTGGGATCCCAGATAAGGAGCAGGGCCTGGACTAGTCAGAGCCTTAGCAGCCCCCAAAGCAGTTGCCAACTGGGCATTCAGGCCCTGCCCCCTGGCAACACACTGTGAGGGAGAGGGGCCAGCAGAGGGGCAGGCAGACCCAGAGGGAGGGTTCTTCTTAGAAAGGCCCATAAGGGAGTTGCGAGGGAACTTCCTGCTGGTGAAGAAGGGGGGTCACCAGCTGTCAAGAAGCGGGGATCCACTTGGAGCTGCTCTGTCCCTCTAGAGGCTGGAACGGCGACAGCAATGGGGGGTGAGGGATCCCCTCCCCCAGGCCTTGTTAGCGGGAGGACAACATCATCACAAACTCTGAGAGAGACACAACGTGGGATCTGGAGTGAGCGAATACCAGTGCCTCCCTCTGCACATCCAGCACAACACAGCCTGACAGCACTGTTCTGTGCTGCCCCCCACTGCATCCCACTCCTCCACCCATGTCATAAACAGGTAGTTAAGGGTTAATGCCTCTTTTACCTGTAAAGGGTTAAGAAGCTCAGTAAACCTGGCTGACACCTGACCAGAGGACCAATAAGGGGACAAGATACTTTCAAATCTTGGTGGGGGGGAAGTCTTTTGTTTGTGCTTTTTGTTTTGGGGGTTGTTCGCTCTTGGGACTAAGAGGGACCAGACGTCAATCCAGGCTCTCCAAATCTTTCTGAATCAGTCTCTCATGTTTCAAACTTGTAAGTAACAGCCAGGCAAGGCGTGTTAGTCTTATTTTTGTTTTCTCAACTTGTAAATGTTCCTTATGCTGAGAGGATTTTACCTCTGTTTGCTGTAACTTTGAACCTAAGGCTAGAGGGGGTTCCTCTGGGCTATATAAATCTAACTACCCTGTAAAGTATTTCCCATCCTAATTTTACAAAAATAATTTTTACCTTTCTTTCTCTAATTAAAAGCTTTCTTTTTAAAAACCTAATTAATTTTTCCTTGTTTTAAGATCCAAGGGGATTGGATCTGGACTCACCAGGAATTGGTGGGGGAAAGGAGGGGGGGATGGTTAAATTCTCCTTGTGTTAAGATCCAAGGGGTTGGATCAGTGTTCACCAGGAACTTGGTGAAAAAGCCTCTCAAGGCTGCCCAGGGAGTGGAAGGTTTTGGGGGGGCAGGAAGTGTTCCAAACACTAAAATTTCTAAATGGTGGCAGTGTTACCAGATCTAAGCTAGTAATTAAGCTTAGAAGTGTCCATGCAGGTCCCCACATCTGTACCCTAAAGTTCAAAGTGGGGGAGGAACCTTGACAACCCCCTGGACTGTACCCCCAGCCTGGCTCCCTCTACCAGGCTTCAGGATGCTGCAGCCCACCCCAAGCAAGTGGAGCTTCCGCAGCAGGGGTCACGGGGCTGCAGGGGGGCTGTGGAGAGCAGGGTGAGGGCTTGGAGCAGCCAAAGGGCAGGAATCATGCCCCCGGGAGGCAGGACGCTGGGAGGAGATTGTTCCCACCACCCCACAGCCATCACTGCCCCTCCTCTTATCTGCCCCTCCTCAGTCCTAGCTGTGGCTCCCTCCTCTGCTCCAGTCAATCCCACAGCAGGCAGCTCTGCCCCAGGCACCACCCACCCCAACCCTGTGAAAAAACAGCCCTCCTGGGGCTGCAGAAAGTGGGGCTGAGCCTCATCATGTTCTGGAGGGGGTTAGGGGTGGCTCTTTAGCCCAGGGCCCTAGACCGTATAGCTCTGGGTTAAGGGCCCAGCACACAACTAAACACAAGGGGGAGAGCACAGACAGGACTGGGGGCAGGGAGTGTCACAGGAAGACACTGGCAGGGAGAGAAGGGGGAGGTCTCTGAGGGATGAGTCCTTGCTGCAGGGGCAGAGGAGGTATCCCCAGGGCTCAGTGTGGAGGGAATTGGGGGGTTTCTGGCACCAGTGGGTGGGAGGCAGTTTCCCAAAGGCCAATGCAGTCAGTAGGGGGAGGGGAGTCCCTGGGGTCAATGGGGCTAGGGCTGCACAGCATCTCTCACCGTCGAAGTCCACATGGCCGTCCCCATTGAGGTCAACATCACGCAGGATCTCCTCCACCTCCGGCAGCGGGACCTGCTCCCCCAGCAGGGCCAGGAGGGCATCCTTCAGCTCTGTGCTGCTGATCTCCCCATCCCCGTTCCTGTCCAACTGGGGGGGGGGTGGGGAGGAAGAGAACGGGGTGAGGGTGGAATGGCCCGGATGGATGGGTGCCAGCCACATCCCCGCCCTGCTCCCCCTCCACCCTTAGCCCACGTTCCCCCTTCTTCCTACACCCCCATACCTCACGGAAGGCAATCTTGAGCTCACGCACCCCCACCATGTGAGCCGTCTCCTCACGTAGCTTCGGCCCCATCATCTCCACAAAGTCCTCAAAGTCCACGCGCCCACCCACTGTGGGAGAGACATGGAGATCAGTGCCCAGCCCCCGCAATGGGGAGGGGTCCCACGGAGGGAAGTCATGTGAGGGGAGGGGAGTCTCTCTGGGACAGAGGCAGGGTCCCATGGGGGGAGCAGTGAGGGGGAAGGGGGATCTCTGGGGCTGGAGTGGAGTGCCACGGGCAGGGCCAGCTCTAGGTTTTTTGCAGCCGCAAGCAAAAAAATTTTTGGCTGCCCCCCACCCCAACCCTGGGCTCCTCCCCCCACACCCGCACCCCATGCTGCCCCAGCTCTGGGTTCCCCTCCTACCCCCCAAACAGTGCCCTCCCCCCACCTACACCCCCCTGCCACCGCAGCCCTGGGCTCTCCCCCCACCTACACCCTCCTGCCGCCCAACCCTGGGTCACTGGTAACTCACTCCCAAGGTGGGTCATCAGCATCTCGCTCATGACACTAGCAGAGGCAGAGGCTGCATCCACCAGACTCCTTCCCGGTGCCCAGGGGGGCCCTGATTCCACCCACTCCCCCTTCGCCTCCAGCTGGTCCGGTGCTGGCAGGGTCGGGGTAAGCAGCAGGGCTTCCGGGCCGTGCCTCAGCCTAGGGTCCCTCCAGCCGGGAATCTTGCCCCCAGGTCCGGCCCGGAATTGGGAGGGCAGAGCCAGGGAGACCACACCAGCAGGGGACTGAGGAGCCGTGGCAGGGCAGCCTCAGAGGGAGCGGCCGGCGGGGAACAGAGCCCTGGAGAGCGGGACGTGGGCCTCACACAGCAGCGCACCAGGCATCGGTCCTCTCTATGGCCCCGCTGCTATTCCTGGCCACCCTGCCGCAGCCCCTGGGCAGCTCGGGCCACTTCGCCCAGCCTCAGCTGAAGCGCTGGGGGGTGGCTGCAAGCAGCCTGCAGGTTGAGAACCACTGCACTAGATACTACTATCAGTTTGGCCCTTCCAGTAGGGTAGAGCTCAGCCCAGCACTGCATATTGCACGTGGGGTCTAGCCAGCCTCCCGTGCCTTGCAGTCTGCTCTGCTCTCATCATGCCCATGGATTCCTCGCTGGAGACCCCCGAGGATTCTGGATCTGTTCCCATGGGATCCCTTACTCTGCAGATGCCGGATAAGATCACCTTACTACCTCATGTGGCAGCTACCCTCTCTCCTGAGCTTAGCATATTCCCCTCTGAGCTACAGTGATAAGGGGAAACCACTAACAGATAGAGCCAGGGTGTTGTGGGGCTGCTTCCTCTTTCACACCTGATAAGCCCCACTGGCACTTGTTCTAGGTGGCTGATACGCTGTTCACTGCCCCGGTGATCTGGCCTTAACAGATCTTGGCTTTTTCTGTTGAGCAGGGCTGACTCTAGGTTTTTGGCCGTCCCAAGCAAAAAAATTTTTGGCTGCCCTCCACCCCAGCCCTGGGCTCCTCCCCCACATCCCGCTGTTGCCCCAGTCCTGGGATTTTTCCCCCACACCCGCACCCCCTGCCGCCCCAGCCCTGGGTCACTGGTAACTCGCTCCCAGGGCGGGTCATCAGCATCCCGCTCATGACACTAGCAGGGGTTGTGTGGTGCAGGGGCAGGTTCCACAGGGGGAGCAGTGTGAGGGGAGTGGAATCTCTCTGGAGCAGAGGCAGAGGCAGGTCCCACAGGAGGAGCAGTGTGAGGAGAGTGGGGTCTCTCTGGGGCAGGGGCAGGTCCCACAGGGAGAGAAGTGTGAGGGGAGTGGGGTCTTTCTGGAGCCGGGGCAGAAGCAGGTCCCACGGGGGGGGAGCAGTGAGAAGGGGTCTCATGGATGGGTGGGATGCTATGCGGAGAGGGACCCCTGGGGGTACAGCCATTCCCCACACTCACTCCTCATCTTGATGTGCTGGGAGATCTCGATGAGTTCCATCTCGGTGGGCATGTAGCCCATGGTGCGCATGCAGGCGCCCAGGTCCTTGTAGCTCACAAAGCCATCCTGGTCTGTGTCGAACTCCTTGAAGGCATCCAGCAGCTCTGCCGAGGGGAAAAGCCAGAGCCGCTCTCAGCACTGGGGTGCCTACCCCGGGCATCGCTAGAGGGGCTCCAGCGAACCTGTCCACAGTGGGGTGAGGGCTGGGTCAAAACCAACCCAAACTGGCCATAAGTGTGTGAGGGGTGACCCCTTCTTTGGCTGCTGCACTGATGCCACCCAGTGTCCATGACCCTGACACCAGGACACCTAGGGATGCACGGTGAGGGGTTCCACCAATAGCCATGGTAACAGCCAGGGCGCCCCCTAGTGGTCATTCTAATCATAAAGTGGACAACGCCAGGTGGGCTCTGCTACCCTGAATCTTCTGCTGCAGGCTGAGCGTGCCTGGGTTTGCACAGATACGTTCTAACCCAGGACAGGGTCACAACTGGGAGAGTCTAAAAATAAATCCAGCCCCACCTCCCCGGGAAGCAGGCACTGTGCCCTTCCTTGTGTCCCTGGTCTTCGACCCACAGGGGGCTGGGCATGGCTGAGAGATGGGCACAATCCATTGCCCCATCTCTGAGAGGGCAAACAGACATGCCCAGGCCCGATGTCCCTCTGCCAGAGGCAGCCCCCCCACTCCTAATTGAGAGCCCTGCAGCCACCAGGGCTCTCGCCAACTCACCATCCAGTTCCACTGGGGACAGATCCCGCTCCTGGGGGCAGAAACAAGGGCAGGCAATTAGACCCCAGGAACATGGGGTGGACCCCCTCAGATAGGCTGCCCCAGTATGGAGCTTGTTCCAGGGAAACCCTCCCCACAAAACCCACCCCTAGGAGCCATGCAGGCAGGGCAAGCGGGCTCAAGAGCCAGGGCGGGCGACAGCAGGAAAGCGCTAAATAGGTAAAACTGCCCCCATCCCAGGGCAAGCAGGGATTGAACAAGGAAGTGGGTGAGGAGGGCAGAGCAGCCCCCCAAAGCAAGCAGGGGTGGAGGAGAGGGGCTCCATGTCCAGGGTGTTTCCGTGGCTCCCAGGGATGCTGGGAGCTCAGTGCGAATGCCCCCACCCGCTGCCCTTTGTAACTCAATCCCCATCAGCTCCCCCACTAGGATGCCAGCCTTGAACAACAGGGCCACATGCCTCCAGCCCCACAGCACAAGGAGTGCCCCATGCCAGTCTGCCTCAGCCAACTCGCCCCCCACTGCCCAGCGCCTGAACCTGCCTGTGCCCCCGCCCCAGGCCCTGTGTTCCATTCGCTGCCCCCTGAGCCAGGCAGTCCCCCTGCCCCAGGGCCAGATCAGAGACAGTGCCCCCTAGAGGATTTTGGGCTGGGCAGTGATATTTTATTGGGGAAATGTGGGGAGGGATCTCAGCTCTCTGAGCGCACACCTCATTATGGAGAGGAGTGATGTGAAGGGGACAGCGGGGGAGGGAGGGCACGGGAGGTGCTGTCAGGGTGTCAACTTCAGTTAGAAGTCACAGAAGTGGGTGAGAAATCCCAGCCAAAATTAACCTGCTGAAAGCGGGATTAAGGAGATTGTGGGCAAAGCTGTGATCTCCAGCCCCAGCCTGCTCCCAGTGTCCCCTACCCCACCCACACTCCAGCCCTCCAGTGATTCCCGTCCAACCCCTACCCCACTCCCCCCAGCAGGGCCCTGCTCCTCCCTCCATCCCCTGAGGGCCCCTACTCCCACTCCCCTGGAGGGGGCTGACCTGCTCCCCCATCTCTGACTGGCCCCAGCACTGGCTGCCCCACACCCAGGGATAACAGGATTGGCAGGCTCCCAGCAGGGAGCTGAGAAGGGGCTAATTATACCAGCTAATCGGGGTGACAGGGTGCAGGCAGCAGGGCTATTGTTAAGCCCCATGGGCGCCATACCATGCTGCAGCCCACTAAGCCACCAGGGCAGAGAAGGACCTGGAGGACTGGGCTCCAACGCTCCAAGCTCTTGGCCCCAAGAAATAATGGGCACCGGTGGGGCTTCCCCATTTCCCATCTGGGAGTGGGGACCACTGGCCCACCAAGGACTGCAGTGTCCCATTCTCCCCCGCTCCTTGGGCCTTCCAAGCCTGCCCAGTGTCTCCCCTCTCTAGAGGAGCCTGGGGGCAGGGTGCCTGCCCCCCAGCACTGTTCTGGGAGAGCTGTACCTGCTGCACAGACACCGTGCCCAGCTGCCTCCATCCCACCCTAGCATGCCCCCCCATGATCGTGCCCACCCAGCCATGGCCTGCCCACCCCACACACACAATCCAGCTAGTCATGCTCCAACCCACCCCCGAAGTACCCCCAACCAACACCATCCAACCAGCCATGCCCCCACTGCCTCCCTGCTGCAGCTGCCCCTCCTCTCCCAGCCCACCCACACACAGCACCCCCCAACCTCACGCCTACCCCTTCTCTCACCACTGCCTTGTCCTCTCCATTCCCGCACTCCCCTGGCACCTTTTTGCCCACCCCTCTTGGTAGCCATGATCCACCCTCCTCCCCTAGTGCCCAGCCCTCCCGGCAATCCATCTGCTCCTCCTGCCCCCACACACCCATACTCCACCGCCACACCTCTATCTCTGCTCCTACCCCCCGTGCCTCCATGCCCTGCCCCATCCCACCCCCATGTCCTCATCCCACTCTGCCCCCCCTACCCCTGGCCAGCGCACCCTGCCGAAGACAGTGTTGAGGAAGGGCGAGTAGGCCTTGGTGGCATCGGCATGGGCGTCAGCGTGATGCTTCTTGCTGTGCTTGCGCCCGTGGCTGGAGCGGGAGCTGCGGCGCGACTTGGAGCCGGGGCTCTTGCTGGCTGTGGGCTCCTCTTCCTCCGTAGGGGGTGCCTGCCCCCCCTTATTTGGGTCCTGTCCCTCTTTGCGTGTCTCCGACTCGACCTCGTTGGGCCACTTGTGGGGCATGGGGCCGGGCACAAGGCGCGGCAGCCGGCTCCGGGACAGGCAGCTCCAGGACGGGCACAGACCAAGGGCATGGGAGGGCAGGGCCTTAAGAAGGAGTCAGAGAAATCCTCTTATTTCCCAACCTCCACCTCCAGGAGCACCAGGGCTGGGGGGCAAAGCCAATTAGCTGGGATTGCAGGCAGGAAACTGGCAGCTCAGCTGCTCCAGCACCAGCCCCACTGGTACAGATCACTGCCTCCCACCAGTGCCCCCTGGCACCCCCCAGCTCCCTGTCCCTCCCCACTGCCCCCCACTGCTCCCTCTCCTCTCCTCATCCCCTCCCCACTATCTCCCATGGTTCCCCTTCCCCTCACTACTGCCCCCCAGCTCCTCTCCCCTCCTTATCTCCTCCCCACAACTCTCCAGCTCTCCTTCCCCACAGCTCCCCCTCCCCTCACTACTGCCCTCCTGTCATGGACTCACAGATCGAGCTCGCTCTTGGCCTCGTGCGGTCCATGGGGGGAACTCCCTTCAGTGTGACAGCCCTTCTCGGGGGTCCACTCTCTCTCGGCATCAGGCCCCTCCACCTCCTGGAGCCGCATCTCTCATAGTCTTAGCACACCTGTTTCTCACCGTGAGCCCCCTCAGGGAGTCCACTTGCTCTGGACTCCCGGGGCCTCCACCCCCAAAGGGGATGATGCAGCCCTGTTCTCTAGACTGCAGTGACAGCCAGCCAGCACAAAACAGGATGGTTTATTGAGCATCTGAACACAGCATAGGAAACTCTCATGGCCCTCAGACCTGGCCTCCCTCAGCACAGTACATCCAAGTTTCCACTGCAGCCAGGTGGGCTCTGCCTGCTCCCCCTCTCCAGCCCAGAGCCCCCCTGCTTCCCAGCTGGTCATCTGATAGCACCCCCCCCAGGCCCCACCTCCGTCCATTGTCTTCTTTCCAGGTAAACAGGGTCTCCTGGGCCTCCTCTCCTCTCTTCTGTCCTCTGGCCCCTCTGGCTGGAAGCAGCTGGTTAGGTCACGGGGATCCTCACTTTGCAGCCCATTGTCCTCCCACTGGCCAGAACCAGCTGTGTCTCCTGAGCTGGGCCTCCAGGTCACCAGTCTCTGGGGTATCCATTCTCCAGGCCATTGGCTTGGGTCCCAAGTTCCCTCGCTGGTCCTCTGTAACAACAAACTCCCTCTCCCATCACCTCGTTAAACCAGTAACACCCGGGGAAACCGAGTCTCTGCTGCAAACCATTGGAAAAACAAGGAAAACACAAGACAATCCCCCATTTCATCACACCTCCTGCTCCCAGCTATCCCTCCCTTCCACTCCCCAAAACTCCCCTTCCCCCCTCCCCTCCTCACCCCTGGCCTGCCCTTCCCCGGCTTCCCTTCTCTTCTCATTGCACCACCCACAGCTCCCTGTCCCCTTCCCACTCTGCTGTCTGCCCAGCTCTCTGTCGCCTGCCCACTGCCCTCCTCTCCACGCAGCTCACCTTCCCCTCAGCACTGCCTTCTCCCTACACTCCCCCTGTTGTGCCGATCCCCACCACTCCTGCTGCCCCTGCTCCTCCCTCACTCTTCCCAGATTTCACAGCCTGACCTAGAAGCTCAGTTCCACACCCCTGGGCCACTCCCAGTCCTGCCAGGAGAAACTGGGGGTCCCCTGCTGGGGAGGGCAAGCTGGGCAGTGCAGGCTCCTCCCCGTTCCTGGTGTCACAGCACCCCCTGCTGGGGAAGGTGCAGCTGGGCAGGTCAGACTCCTCCCCTTCCCTGGAGTCACAGCGCCGCCTGCTGGGGAGGGTGCAGCTGGGCAGGTCAGACTCCTCCCCTTTCCTGGAGTCACAGCGCCGCCTGCTGGGGAGGGTGCAGCTGGGCAGGTCAGACTCCTCCCTTTCCCTGAAGTCACAGCGCCGCCTGCTGGGGAGGGTGCAGCTGGGCATGTCAGACTCCTCCCCTTTCCTGGTGTCACAGCGCCGCCTGCTGGGGAGGGTGCAGCTAGGCAGGTCAGACTCCTCCCCTTCCCTGGTGTCACAGCACCCCCTGCTGGGGAGGGTGCAGCTGGGCAGGTCAGGCTCCTGCCCTTCCCTGGTGTCACAGCACCCCCTGCTGGGGAGGGTGCAGCTGGGCAGGTCAGGCTCCTCCCCTTCCCTAGTGTCACAACACCCCCTGCTGGGGAGGGCCCCTTGTGTTAGAGCCACTGCTCTGGATACCCAATGGCAAATCCACTATAACCAAGATATTTTTCCCCCTTTGGTTAGGCATAGGACCCACAGTGTCCAATGCTCAAATGTGTCTTGTGTCGGCAGCAAAGGGTGCAGAGGAACTCGCTGGTGTCCTGCAGGTCTCTCACCGCTGGCATCTGTCCCAAGATCTGCAATAGTCTCTCACATCACTCTCCATCCCTGACAAGCAAAAACCCATCCTTCTTTAACCTCTCATGGGTCCTCTATGCTCCCACGTGCCCAGCCAAAGGGCAGTTGTGGGCCTGCAACTGTTCACCACCACCCAACCGGCGCTGGGCAGGCACAAGTCTGCTTGTAAGGTTTCCCAGGGCTTTTGTTGTTCCCCAGGAGCTTCCCTGTACAACCTTCCTCCCTCTTCAGAAACTCTTTCCCTGTTTCCCCTCCCTGGGGTTCCCAAGGGGTGGCTCCGGATGCTTTCTAGATTTGGGGACGCTCTCTGCTCCAGGCTGGCAGCTGCTAGCTGGGACAGTGTCTTCAGTTACAGGGGTTAACTCCCCCACCCAGCCCAGCCCCAAGGCTATGCTGCTTTCTTCTGCTAAGTGGCACTTGGTATCAGCCTCTACCACACCTGAAAGCACACTGCTTTCTCCTGCTGAGTTGGAGCTGGCTGCACCCTCCCCACCTCTGCCAGTGGTTTCTTGGTCTTTACCATTTCCTTCTGGGATCAGAACATTGCGTTTTTGCAGCAGGTTACGGCATTAACAGCTTTCGTCAGCGTTCAGCCATCCTTTCCCATCGGCCCTTCTGTTGGAACACAATCCAGCACCCCTGCTTTTAAGGTATTCACCAAATCTTCTCACTCCAAACAAGAGCAGCAGAAACTACCTCAAAGTGGGGGGACCATGAGCACCCAAAGAGTGTCCCCCCCCCTCATGCCAGGCATTGCCCCTTCTCCCCAAGCCCCATCCTTGTGCCATCCCATCTTCCCAAGCCCCCAACCTTCACTTGCTCCTCTGTGCCCCCTTCCTCCTCATCATCACTCCCCCTTATGGCTGGTAACAAGTGGTGGGTCCATGGCCCCCAATCCCTCTCACTCCAAAAGGCACAGGAGTTTTCTATTGTCCTAGTGCCAGGAGATCTACGCTTCCTCCCTGCCGCTTGTCACAGTCCCTGACCATCCCCCTCTGACCAGAGAAATCTGGGCCCCACTGTCTCCACCCTCAGCATTCTTTACCATTCATCTTTCATAAACTCCAGTGGTGGAGACCTCACAAAATTGATCAGGCATCCCTCAAGCACCTCTGTTAATGACAGCTGTATTAACCTGGGCCCGACAGGACATAGGTGTGACACACAGACCCGGTTGTGGTTCAAACTCTGTGTCAGCAGCTCTTGGCACACCTGACTCACTCACTACACCTAACGCACAATTGTCACGCTTTAGAGCCAGAAGGTAGCATGTACGATATCACTGGAAAAACAAACAGCTCACTGGTCATTAATATCCTTGAGTGATGTATGTCTGGGTCTGAAGAAGGAGTTCTAAATATAGGCCAAAGTTATGTTCTTAAAACATGTTTGGCTAGCAATGCATAAGCCTAGTCTGCCCTGGACAAAGAAATGGGTGTTTCTGTGTCTGACCAGCCTCATCCTCAGGCAGAGTCAACGAAGGCACCTTTACATAAAAGGTAAACAAATCCGTCAACCTAGCCAGTAGAGGAGATAGCATCTTAGCTGTAAAGACAGGCGGTCCGGACCTCAAATGAATCAACTGATTGTCCACAATATTACTGTATTACCAAAGTGTATCAAGAAACATCTTTTATGAAAGCTAATGACACACTGGTGATTAATATCATTGTGAGATGTCAGTATTAACACTCTATGGGGAATTATGGATGCTCACTGATGATATGCTTCAAAATCTGTGACCACATAAAGAGAGAAACAGGTTTTTTCCCCAGACAGGAGGGAAGGCAGCTGGCTACCTGTCACCAAGAAAATTAAGCAATATATGACCAAAAGCAATAAAAAATCAATTTACATATGAGCCAGCAGGGGGATGGGAAAACCACAGGACAGGGAGAACAGCATGAGGTCATCCTGAGCCAGGAGTGAAAACAATGAGTTTTGGAAGATCTAAGGAGACAGAAGAAGCCAACATTGCATCCAGCATTGGACAGACACAAGGGGCCAGAACTTCTCCCAGCTGAGGAAGATGGGCCCTTCAATCAAGGGGTTGACTTCTCCTGGGAATTGAACATAGGTGAGAAACCTGCTTAGTCAAAGATATTTCACCTAGGAAGACAAGGGACACCAGCCCCTTGTACTTCAGTGGAAGGTCCTGAGAGAGAGAGAGATGGCTAGAAAGAAATACACCATGAACCAAGGCTGTCGCTCATTAAGTCTTAGCCACTGGAAAGTGTATTTTACTTTTATTTGCTTGTATCCACTTTGTCTTTATCCCTTGTACCTGAACTCACGGAAAACCTCTGTCTCTTTGTTAATTAACTTGCTTTACTTGTTTCATAAACAGATAGCTAAGGGTTAATGTCTCTTTCACCTGAAGCACCTGACCAGAGGACCAATCAGGAAACCGGATTTTTTCAACTTTGGGTGGAGGGAATTGTGTGTCTGAGGTCTTTGTTGTCTGTCTGCCTGCTGTCTCTAAGCTTTGGAGAAGTAGTTTTACTTTCTAATCTTCTGTTTCTAAGTGTAAGGACAAAGAGATCAGATAGTAAGTTATATAATTTCTTTTCTTTGGTATTTGCATGAATATACGTGCTGGAGTGCTTTGATTTGTATTCTTTTTAAATAAGGCTGTTTATTCAATATTCTTTTAAGCAATTGACCCTGTATTTTGTCACCTTAATACAGAGAGACCATTTGTATGTATTTTTTCTTTCTTTTTTATATAAAGCTTTCTTTTAAGACCTGTTGGAGTTTTCTTTTCTGGGAAATTTCAGGGAAATTGAGTCTGTACTCACCAGGGAATTGGTGGGAGGAAGAAATCAGGGGGAGATCTGTGTGTGTTGGATTTGCTAGCCTGATTTTGCATTCCCTCTGGGTGAAGAGGAAAGTGCTTTTGTTTCCAGGACTGGGAACGGAGAGGGGGAGTCACTCTGTTTGGATTCACAGAGCTTGTGTCTGTGTATCTCTCCAGGAGCACCTGGAGGGGGGAAGGGAAAAAGGATTATTTCCCTTTGTTGTGAGACTCAAGGGATTTGGGTCTTGGGGTCCCCAGGGAAGGTTTTTCAGGGGGACCAGAGTGCCCCAAAACACTCTAATTTTTTGGGTGGTGGCAGCAAGTACCAGGTCCAAGCTGGTAACTAAGCTTGGAGGTTTTCATGCTAACCCCCATATTTTGGACGCTAAGGTCCAAATCTGGGACTAAGGTTATGATAACTTGTAATCTGAACAAACCATGCGCTGTGCTCGAATTGAAGTGATTGCCAAAGCTAGTTAAAGCACAAAGTTGAGCTTTTGTCTCATTAAAGGAGCGATGGACTTTCTTACTCCTTGGAGTGTTCCAGGAGAGGGCCGGACATTTCAGGGCAGATGGTTAGGGGGAAATTTGGGACTGGGAGGCATTGGGGTCACCCTGCAAGTAGTAACCAAGGCTGGGGGAGACCAGGGTGGGGCTGTTGTGTTACAGGCAGGCTGCCAGGGCCAGAGCGCTGAACAAAGTGGCACAGCACAGACACTCAGGGAACTGCATGCTTGCAGCAGAGCATTTAAGGCACCCAGGGTTACAGGACAGGCAGTGACAACCTCTCGCTGGTCTGGGTTGAGCCCCCTAAACATGACAATGGGCTTAGTTTCTTTTCACTTAGAGCAAGCGTGTCTCATGCTCTCAGTCACTCCCATAGGTAACGCATTCTCTCATACAGTGGGTCTGCGAGTGAGATTCCCAAGGTGCGTGCCTGGGCTCCCAACTATGCTTCTTTTTCCCCAGAGGTAAACCGGGCTCCCCCCTTCACACTGGGCTTCTGCCCCGCCCTTTGCAGTTTGCGCTCGCTGGATGCTCTAGCTTGCACATAATCATCAGTGAGATTGGCTGCTTTTTGGATGGAATCCAGAGGCTTATCCCAAATGGCTTGCCTGATCTCTTCAGAACAACATGCTCAGGAACTGTTCCTGGGTGAAGAGATCAAACAACTGGTCCTAATTCTCTGCCCCTGTCCCCTTGGACCATTTTCTCATCAAATCTCACTATTTATACACAGTATCAGAGGGGTAGCCGTGTTAGTCTGGATCTGTAAAAAGCAACAAAGAGTCCTGTGGCACCTTATAGACTAACAGATGTATTGGAGTATAAGATTTCGTGGGTGAATACCCACTTCATGAGATGCACGCGAAAACTCATGCTCCAATACATCTGTTAGTCTATAAGGTGCCACAGGACTCTTTGTTGCTGTTTATACACACATTCCCTATAAATCATCTTGTCATTCATTCTGAGACCTCAACAGTTCATCTAAATGCTTCAGGAGTAATTCACATCCTTTGCAATGTACCCTTTTTAAATTCATCATATTTCAAAGCTTGGTCAATTGGCATCTCATTAAATACATCCAATGCTTTACCCGAGAGTTTAGTAATCAACATTGCGTTGTTCTTCTGTCAGGAACTTTATGGACTTCACAGAGCCTTTCAAAAGTGGTACTGAATTCCTTAATACGGTCTACTCCTCTGTATGCAGGGCACAGCTTATCCCAGCTGTGTGTCCCTTGGGGAGAGAGAGCTCCTGTGGGTTGGGGGAATCTGTCCACGCCTTTCCTGCTCTTTCAGCTCCATCGCTTATTGGTGGGCAGCCACTTCCAGTTCCAGGGCCCACCGATGTGCTTCTTTGGCTCTTCGCGCCACTTCCCATTTTGGGTATTCACAATTGCTCTCTCGTTGTTCAGCTTCCCACTCTGGTGTCCTCATGCTGCTTGCTCAGCATCTCTTGTCAGAGCTTCTTCCTCCTTTCCCAGGCTAGCCAGCTCTTCTTTGCCGTTGCTTCACTGTCACTCATTTGAAACTTCCTTTGTTCTATTTCCACACCTGAAATAAACAGAAAATAATCAAACTGTAACCATTCTTCGATTTGTACGTGGGCATCACTTACAACTATTTTACAAAAAGATGGCCCAACAGACCAAGGGTTCATCTAGCCCAGTATCGTGTCTGCCAACAGTGGCCAATGCCAGGTGCCCTGGAAGGAACGAACAGAACAGGGCAATTATCCAGTGAGCCATCCCCCGTCATCCAGTCCCAGCTTTTGGCAGTCAGAGGCTAGAAACACCCAGCGCATTGGGTTGCACCTCTGCCCATCCTGACTATTAGCCATTGTTGTCAGATGGCACTGGTGTGGTGCTCTGCTCTGTTCAATGTTGATAACAGTCGGCTGCGTGTGTGTGTTCCCTCTGTTTGCTGCCCCAGCTCTGCAGATCACTGGTTCAGCAGACCCTGAGAGAACCCCCAATGACCACAGACTCTGACAAGGTACGAAGGCACCCGGCCAGGTTTATTGCCAAATGAAACACAGTCTCTAGCGCTCCAGATCAGATATCTACAGTTCTGCTAGTACATATGTGCTCCCTGACAATGGGCACAGCTCAGTCCGTGGCGGGACACTTCACTGCCCCCTAGGCTGGACAAAGACACTGCCCCAGGCGTGCATTCTTATACACAGGTACAAACATGTTACATATCACTTCTGACGCACAGAGGTGCAACCCCTCTATGTGTGAGGGTGCCGCCTTTCACACAACAACTCTACCATATTACCTTCCTACCCCTGTCTTTAGGATAGGTCAGCCTGTTCCTGTTATCTGTGGGGAATGTGCTCTGGTACCATCCTGGCATGTGTTTCCATAACTAGTGCCCAGTACCTTTTAGATATGTGTATTTTTGCAACATCAGCCCTCTTCGTGCCAGATTCTGTGAGCAGGGCCTGCCTCTGGCTCACAGCTTAACTTTGCTTTATGTTAACAAAGTCTTGAGCATTACTTTAGTTCAGGCCTTAGGCTTCATACCAGGCCTCTGAAGCAGGACCTCACCTTACTACAGCCATTGATGGACCTATCCTCCATGAATTTATCTAGTTCTTTTCTGAACCCTGTTATAGTTTCGACCTTCACCTCATTGCCAGGGGATGTTTTCCACAGGTTGATTGTGCATTGTGTGAAGAAATACTTCGTTTGTTTTAAAACTGCTGCCTAGTCATTTCAGTGGGTGAAGTTGCTTAAATTCATTGGCATGTTACGTGAAAGCATAAATAACACTTCCCTATTCACTTTCTCCACACCAGTCATGATTTTATAGACCTCTATCATCTCCCCTCTTAGTCTCTTTTCCAAGCTTCAGTCCCAGTCTTTTCCATCTCTCCTCATGTGGAAACTGTTCTAGACCCCTCATCATTTTTGTTGCCCTTCTCTGTACATTTCCCAATTTTAACATTACTTTTGCATTACTTTATATTTAACATTTTAAAACTCTGAACCAGAGCAGTATTCAAGGTGTGGGCACACCAGGGATTTTACCAGTGCTTGAAGTGCAAACCCCAGTCAGATAGCAAGCTGTGTGCGTAAATCTTGTTTGACTACACCAGTGTGATGCTTGGAGGGGTTCAACCCAGATCAGTAAGGGGTTTTGTCACCACCTGACCTGTAATCCTGGGTGCCTCTGTTTTGCACAGCTTTGAACCAGTGCCCTGACACTAGCAATGGGTATAACCAGGGCCTCCAGCACATCCTCTCCCAGGGCCCCCTTCCCCACAGCATTCTCCCCTATGGGGTTCAGGGGATGGGGCCCTGGAGCAAGCGGGCGGGGAATTTCTCTCAGGTCCCACTCCCCAGACTGTGGTTAATGAGCTGCAGAAGCAGATTTACCATGAAATAACCCAAGCAGTAGCACAGGGCCCCCAACAACAGACGGCCCCCAAAATGCAGGACAAATCTCATCTGACAACCTGTCCCTGAATCCTGGCTGGCAGCGCAGCAGGGCTCAGGCAGGGGGTTCTGGTTCAGTAAGTGGTGTGGGGGTCGGTCACTTTATTTTCATTTACTTCCCATTAATTATAACATAGGAGGAGGATGAAGAAAAAAATGAAAAACTGGGGGGAGATAAAAGAAAGTGTTTTTTTTCTGGGCTGGTTCCTGAGGGGGGGGGCCGAAAATTATGCTGTGCACAGGGCCCCACTAACTTTAAATCCACCACTGATGAGCTGACACTCAGCTACAGCAAGGATGGGGCCGGGGTGCTGGAGTACAGTGAGGTTCACAGATCCTTATATACCCCATTGCTCACCCCACCCCAGAGGAGACCCCAGACCTTGCCCTCTCCAGGGCCCATCCTCCCCTCCGCCGGAACAGTTAGTGGTTGCTGTGGTGGGGAGTTCTCACCCGCCCCTCCAGGGACCACACACCCAAAGCCCTGCACCCTCATGCCCAGCCTTGCTCTGCCCTGGCATCCTGTCAAGGGCAACAGACCTCCCTGGGTGATGGGGTAAGCCCTGCAAGAGCCTCTCAGCTGGGGTCTAACTGTGGCCTAGGGGGTTACAGCATTAGATTGGGCCTCAGGAGGCCTAAATTCAAGCCCAGATTGGCCAAAAACTCCCTGGGGGACCTTGGGCAGGTTCCTGTATCTCTCTGGGCCTCGGTGCACAGGGGAGCCAGGGCTGCCATGGGTATGGGTAGGAGCACACTAGATCAGTGGTTCTCAAACTATTTACCATGGGGGCCACATATGCAGCTCCCTAGATGTTATGTGGGCCACTTCCACTCAACATATATACTACCTGTATGGCTGTGAGGATGTCATGTGGGCTGTGGCTGTGTACTGATTGGGCTGCAAGAAGCCTGCAGGTTGAGAATCACTGCACTAGATACTATTATCAGTCTGACCCTTCCAGTAGGCTAAGGCTCAGCCCAGCACT
This sequence comes from Gopherus flavomarginatus, assembly GCF_025201925.1. NCBI lineage: Eukaryota > Metazoa > Chordata > Testudines > Testudinidae > Gopherus > Gopherus flavomarginatus. Next base: position 36,004,284 of record NC_066621.1, on the reverse strand, counting down.
GCATTTTGCACATGGTTTCTAGCCAGCCTTGCAGTCTGCTCTGCTCTCATTATGCCCATGGATTCCTGGCTGGAGGCCCCAGAGGATTCTGGATCTGTGCCCAGGGGATCCCTTACTCTGCAGATGCCAGATAAGGAGCTGCTCCTGTTGCCTTACTATCTCGTGTGACAGCTATCCTCTCTCCTGTGCTTAGCATATTCCCCTCTGAGCTACAGTGATAAGGAGAAACCACTAACAGATAGAGCCAGGGTGTTGTGGGACTGCTTCCTCTTTCACATCTGATAAGCCCCACTGGCCCTTGTTCTAGGTGGCTGATAAGCTGTTCACAGCCCCTGGTAATCTGGCCTTAACAGATCTTGTTTTTTTCTGTTGAGTTGAATTTGTGACTGCAGTAGGAGATGCCAGATGGGCTGGCTAGGGAGTGGGGCTCTGACCGGAGTCCCAGGGGAGCCAACTGAGGTCACTCATTTAGGGTGAACAGCAGAGAATGGGGCAGACAATCCCCAAAGCTGGTGGATATTCCAATAATTAGATTTAACAAACTTGCACAAAACAGCTTCTATAATATCTCACTGGCAACCCAAAGGCCAACTGTGATGGATTGGATCACAGAAACCCTCATGGGAGCTGCCACTTAATGTGCCAAGACTACTTCTATCCCTGCTTTCCCTGCCACCTCAGGACCCCAGCACCCTGTCTTGCTGAACCAGACATGCCTGTCTACTCCAAACCAGACCCAGGGTCTGAATTACTTGCCCCAAAGCTGCAAACTTAACTGAAAGCAGATAACAAAAGTATTCTTGTCTTTAACACTCAGATGCCCAAATCTCAATGGGATCTAAACCCAAATAGATTTGTTTTACCCTGTATAAAGCTTATACAGGGTAAACTCATAAATTGTTCACCCTCTATAACACTGATAGAGAGATATGCACAGGTGTTTGCTCCCCCAGGTATGACATACTCCGAGTTAATTAATAAGTAAAAAGTGATTGTATTAAATACAGAAAGTAGGATTTAAATTGGTTCCAAGTAGTAGCAGATAGAACAAAGTAAGTCACCAAGTAAAATAAAATAATATACGCAAATCTATGTCTAATCAAACTGAATACAGATAAGATCCTCACCAGTGCCAGAATGCTCCCTTTTACAGGCTAATCGCCTGTTAATCCGGGTCCATCAATCACTCACACCCCTTGCAGTCACTGCCCTTTGTTCCAGTTTCTTTCAGGTATCTTTGGGGGTGGAAAGGCTCACGCTTTAGCCAGCTGAAGGCAAAATGGAGAGGTCTCCCCTGGGCTTAAATAGACTTTCTCTTGTGGGTGGAGACCCCGTCCTCCTTCCTATGGCATGTCCAGCTACAAAATGGAGTTTTGGAGTCACCCGGGCAAGTCACATGTCCATGCATGACTCACAGTCTTTACAGGCAGAAGCCATTGTCCACATGGTATCTTGTATGTCCTCAGGAAGATTTCTTATGTGGATTGGAGCATTCCAAGATGCATTGTTCCCCAAGTGCTTCCTGATTGGGTACTTAACCTTGTGAATTCCTTCCTAAAGAAGCTGGCCAAATGCCTCACAAAGTTAAGGCCTTGGCTACACTTGCGAGTTACAGCACAATAAAGCCGCCCACAGCACTGTACCTCTCTCCCCATCCACACTGGCAAGGCATGAACAGGACTGTATCTCCGCAGCTACAGCGCTGCTGGTACTCCACCTCCCCAAAAGGAATAAAGATTATTGCGCCACTGCTGCTGCACTGTGGCACCAGTGTGGCCGCCCAATGCGCTCTGATTGGCCTCCAGAAGTATTCGGCAGTGTCCCACAATGCCTGTTCTAGCCACTCTGGTCATCAGTTTGAACTCTACTGCCCTGGCCTCAGGTGACCAACTGTCAGACCCGCCCTTTATATTCCCCAGGAATTTTAAAAATCCTCGTCCTTTTTGCTCAGCCAGGCGTGGAGTGCTATCAGCGAATCTTTCCAGGTGACCATGCCTCCATGCGCCAAGCAAGCCCAAGTATGGAGCAATGGTGAGTTGCTGGACCTTATCAGTGTTTGTGGGGAGGAAGCTGTCCAGTCCCAGCTGCGCTCCAGCCATAAAAATTACGATACTTTCAGGTATATATCAAGGGCCATGATGGAAAGGGGCCATGACTGGGATGCATTTCAGTGCAGGATTAAAGTGAAGGAGCTGCGGAATGCCTACCACAAAGCCCACGAGGCAAACAACCACTCCGGTGCTGCCCCTGCAACCTGCCAATTCTACAAAGAGCTGGACGCGATACTTGGCGGTGACCCCACCTCCACTCCGAGTATGACCATGGACACTTCAGAGCAGAGGAAGGAAGAGGAGGTGGAGGAAAGTGGGAGTGAGGGTGCTGGGGTGGGGGGAGACAGCCTGAAATCCCTGGAAGCATGGGGCCAGGAGCTCTTCTCGAGCCAGGAAGAAGGAAACCAGTCAAAGCAGGTGGTACATGGTGGAGGACAAACAGAAGAGCAGGTTCCCAGTAAGCGTTTTTTTTTTTTTCGGGAAGGAATTTTTTCAGTGCGGGCTCTTTGGGAGAGGAGGGTTAGGGCTGCATACATGCCTAGATGTGGAATAGCCACATTGATGTGGTCTATCACATCGTGGTAATTGTCCTCAGTGATCTCTTCGAAAGTCTCATCCAGAACGTGGGCAATGCGCTTGAGCAAGTTTCTTGGGAGAGCCACCGTGGTCCTTGTCCCAGTCAGGCTACCTTGTCCACACCAATCTGCAGTGAGGGGCAGGGGGACCATTGCTGCACACAGGCAAGCTGCATATGGGCCAGGGCAGAAGCCGCATAGCAGTAGAAGACCCTCCTTTTCTTTCCAGGTCACCCTCAGCAGCGAGATATCTTCTAGGACAAACTCCTGTGGAAATTGTTGGGACAGTGTTCAGTGTAGGTGCCCCCTGCAGCTGTTGGCTCTCCCCAAGGCACGGAAACCCAGAGGACAGTACAGCCATGAAACAAAACCCAGAGGACACTACAGCCATGAAACAATCAGTCCCCCTTACACACCATTTTGCGGCTCCCGTGGGTTATGTGTGCTCTCTTTGGGATGGGAAAATTATGCTATTGTGTAGACTGTGCGTGCCCTCCTTAAGTGTGGGGGAATCATTACTCTGTCTGATATAAACAATGCTGCTTCTGTTAAATGTTGCATTTTGCCTTTACAGATGCAACCTTGAGATCTAAGCAGTCCCTGTTATCACCGGCTGAGAGACTGCAAAGACTCAGGAAGAGGCCGCAAAAAAGCAAAGAGATGCTGCAGGAAGTGATGCATCAATCTCTTAAAGGGAATCAAAAAGCATAGGAGTGTACCAGGAAAGCAGGAAAGCGAAAGCAGGATCCTCCAGAAAAACGCAGCACACCAGCAGCGAAGCACAGAGCACTAGCAGCAAAACACAGATCAGCTGATAAGTATCATGGAGCGCCAAGAGGACTCTATCCAGGTGCTTGTAGCCATGCAGGCGGAGCACTACCACGCCCACACCCCCCGCCCCGCAGCCCTTGTCCCAGAACTCTTTCCCTTGTGCCCCCATGTCACCTCCAACCCACTTTCCCCAATATCCGGGTTCTTACCACCACCAGCTGCCTCCAACACCTGTATCTTCACTATCCAGCCCTGAAAACTACGACCCTTACCCACTGCACTCAACCCCCATCACCATGCAGTATAGCCATCCTGAAGTGCAGCACACATTGCACAGCACTCCAGACAGGACATACGTCACCCTACCCCCTTGCCCTTTCTGATTCCCAAGAAGTTGTGTTTCTTTCCAATACTTGAATTTTCTTTTCAATAAATGGATTCATTGGCTTTGAAAACATTCTTCATTATTGCATAAAGTAAAAGATACCTTAGCCCAGGAAAGCAACAGGCACTGCAAATCAGCTTAGCAAACACAGATTCCTACTAACATTGAAACCACTGCACTTCACTCCCATGCAGGGCACCAGACATTATTGCTGGTATTCAGCCTCAAATTGCTCCCTCAAGGAATCCCTTATCCTTGCAGCCTGGCACTGGGCACCTCTAATAGCCCTGCTCTCTGGCAGTGCAAATTCAGCCTCCAGGTGTGGAACCTCGCAGGTCCATGCCTGACTGAAGCTTTCACCCTTCCCTTCACAAATAATATGGAGGGTACAGCACACGGATATAACCGCGGGATGCTGTGTTCGGCCAAGTCCAGCTTCCCATACAGAGATCGCCAGCAGCCCTTTAAATGGCCAAAAGCACACTACACAGTCATTTGGCACCAGCTCAGCCTGTAGTTGAACTGTTCCTTTCTGCTGTCAAGGCTCCCTGTGCAGGGTTTCATGAGCCATAGCATTAATGGGTAAGCCGGATCTCCAAGGATCACAATGGGCATTTCGACTTCCCCTACTGTGATCTTCAGCTCAGGGAAAAAAGTCCCAGCCTGCAGCTTCCTAAGCAGGCTAGTGTTCCGAAAGATGCGTGCATCATGCACCTTTCTGAGCCAGCCTGCGTTAATAGTGAAACGCCCATGGTGATCTACTAGCGCCTGGAGAACCCCTTCCAATTAATGACTCGGATGCTAGGTGGGGTGATGCCAGAATAGGAATATGCATCCCATCTATCGCCCCTCCACAGTTAGGGAAACCCATTTGTGCAAAGCCATCCACAATGTCCTGCACGTTACCCAAGTGTAGCTATACCCTTAGAAATCAAGCAAATGTACAGCCAATATTCTTAACCTCAAGTTCAAAATAATACACGTGTACAAATAGGATGAATAGATATAGTAGACCATAATCATTACAGAGATATGTTACATGGCACAGGCAGCACAAAACATATTCCAGTTATGTCATATTCCCATAAAGCATTATGGGGTACAGCGTCACACCAACAACATAGTTTCCGTAAAGTAACCCAACCTCAGGCCTCCACCAGGACACCCAAGTCAGGTATGATAAGGATTAATGAAAATTGTATTCATCATATAAAAAAGTTCTTTCAATCCCAAAGGATAGCACACATTACATCCCAGGTTAATGAATATTGCAGATCTTACCCAAATACATGCTTACAGTCAATTCTTATTAACTAAACTAAAATTTATTTAAAAAGGAAAGAGAGAGAATATGGTTTAACGATCAGCATACATACAGGCACGAGTACAATTCTTGAGATTCCGATTCATAGAGGAGGTGGTGAGATTTGTAGTTGCAAAGAGTTCTTTCAGAATTAGTCCATAGGTTATTGTCCAATGTTATATTCACGGTGGTCCAGTCAGGACTGGGATCGCAGTCCTTGGGATTGGTAGAACTTTTTTATATGATGAATAAGATTTTTAGTAATCATCATCATATTTGACTTAGTTCTGTCTCATTATCTATTCCCTTGTCAATGGTTCCTAACATTCTGTTAGCTTTATTGATTGCCGCTGAATGGTTTAATGGCAGGAGTATTTCAATACACCCAGATCGGAGAGTCATTGTGTTACCCCTCTTCCTCAGCAACAGTGAGCTTTCCTGGTAATGAGACCATGTGTCAGCTCCCAGCCTGTCTGCTTTCCCGGCAAACTCTTCAAGAGGCTGCCAGTCCAAACCTTGCCTTGCTGGTAATAATCAGTCCACCCCAGTCCCTGCGTTCCCCAGGGATGTCTCCCTGCAGCATTCAGTCCCTCTCCTGGGACACTCACTGAAACCGCTATGTTTGCTACCTGTAGAGAGACAGAGCACACACCAGCCTCATAGGTTAGCTGGGGACTCACACCTACATTGGTACAACAGCCCTGATATGGTTTATGGGAAAATGAAGATTAAGTTAAAGAACAGAGGGTTAAGTCAGGGGTTCCCACTCTGTGGGATGCAACACAGTCCTGGGAGGTCTGCCGGCAAGGGTGGAGATGGGGGATGGAGCATGTAGGGGCATTGTTCCCCGTCCAAACTACCCTGGCCCTTCAGTGCGGCTCCAGGGCACACAGCCCACTCCACCTGCCCTGCCTGACAGAGCCTGCCTGGAGACCATGTGTGGGGAGAGTTTGAGGGGAATGGCCTGGAAGAAAGGGATTTTACAGGATGGGAAGCTGGGGATGGAGGAGCAGCAGAGGTGCAGCTGGAAGGTTTCCTCCTCCCTTCCTCAGCATCTAGCTTGCAGGCATCAGGGTACAGGGTGGCTATTTTGCAGTGGGAAGAATTGGAGATCCCCCTACTGGTGCACAGAGCTGTCCCCTCCAATTCGGTTGCTGGTGGCAGGGAGTGGGTGTAATGTTTTGCAGTGGGGGGGCAGGTATACCCCTCCCCAGAGCACTGAGCTGTCTCCTTCCCCCATGCCATCTCTGCTGACCATGCTAGGAGCCACCTACCCCCTCCATTGCAGGGTTCCCTCCCCACCCATCCATCATTCACCAGGGTGGGGCATCCTCAGCCTGTCCTCCTTCCTGGTGCAACAACATGTCTTTGTGAAGCTGGATTTTCAGCACCAGCAGCTATCAAAAAAGCAAGGATGAAAATTGAAGAGGAGATCAGGTTGAGCCTCACTAACACAAACCCAGCTGGAAAAGTTGTGCAAGAAGAAACAGGCACATCCACCCTATTAAGAAGACTGCTGGTCCGTGAATAATTGTATACTTTTATTGACAATCTTTGATTCTGTTCTAATTAGCAGAGAAGGGTTTGGTCTTTACTTACACAGACTTGGACAACTCTTCTGTTTTAAAAATCAACAAATAATTACAAAATGTGTTTTGTTAACCATGTTGTTAACATTGTTTGCTTGCTTATTATTCAGTTTGGTATGAATTTGTGTTTCCTCTGTTTGAACACCACATTTTGCGCTCATCTGTTTTTTTTAAAGTGTAGTCTGACTAAAACTGGTTTCAAAGATCTTGAAGCATTTCTCAGGGGCATATTACTAAGGAATTCTCTCATTACAAGTGCTTCCATTGAAATGAAGAGGAAACACGTATATTGTTTAGTTACAACAGGGATTGGCAACCTTTGGCACGTGACCCATCAGGGAAATCCGCTGGCAGGCCTGGACGGTTTGTTTACCTGCAGTGTCTGCAGGTTCAGCCAATCGCAGCTCCCACTGGCCATGGTTCACCGTTCCAGGCCAATGGGGGCTGTGGGAAGCGGCGTGGGCCGAGGGATGTGTTGGCCGCCACTTCCCATAGCCCTGATTAGCCTGGAATGGCGAACTGTGGCCAGTAGGAGCTGCGATCGGTAGAACCTGCAGCGGCTGCAGGTAAACAAACTGTCCTGGCCTGCCAGCAGATTTTCCTGATGGGCCACATGCCAAAGGTTGCTGATCCCTGCATTACAGCGTGAGAGTAATAATTAACATTCATAATTTCCCTCCAGAAGTGCCAGTAAGTGAGCCGCAGGGAGAGAGGGCCCATGCCTGCCAATAGTGGAGGGTGAGGGCAGCATGAGGGCAGCCAGCTTCAGCAGTTTCACTGAGCATGCTCAGTCCATGTGAGCGTGCTCAGTACAAGCCAAGCAGCAAATTGTGGGGAGGGGAACGTGACCCCACATGCCTCCACACGTATCACTGCACCTATTGCAGTTGTACCGGTGAGTGTCAGGGAAAAAATTTGGAGAGCCCTGCGCTTAGTGATACTATGCTAGAGGAAAAGACAGGGCATGGGTACAAAATAACAAAACAAACCCGCTTCCTAGGGTCCAAACCTTTCTTTTGGCCAGTCACAATCTTTGTCTAAGCAGTTTTCTTACTCACACCAGATGGTCAGCATCTCTAGCCCCACAAGCTAATGGCTCCAACTTTCACAGGCTCTGAAGGCGCTTTACCCTACGCCCCTGCAGTGATGGATAACTAGGGGGTCTCTCCCCTTCTTTTTCTAGTCCAGTAAACATTTTACAAGTATTCTTTGGGGGGTTTTCTCCCCTGTGTGTGTGTGTGTGTGTCTTCCTATGGATTTCCCATCCCCCTGCTGACTCATATGTAATTGGGGCTTCCATTGTTTAGGGTCCACAATGTCCCACGTCCATTAGAGACAGGGAGACAGCTGCCCTCCCTGCCCACCTGGAGTAAAATCTGTTTCTCCCTTTGTTTGGTCACAGACTTTGAAGCTGAATGTCCGTGAGTATCCATGATTCCACATGCAGTGATATTATAGACTGTGACCCGAGGTGCCTAGAGTAGCCCACACTGAAAATGCCAGGGTCAGGGCAGGCAGCCAAAACTGGTGGTTCACAGTGACGTTAGATTCACCAACCTGTCACAAACTGCTTCTGATCCCCCACGCTGGTTATCAAGAAGCTGCAAAAAAGAAATCAAACAGATCTCTTTATTGCATTCCAGTTCTCTGGCTCCCAACTGGCTCATAGATCCGGTAAAGCGAGAAGTTACTTAAAACTTTATACATTATACAAAATACTAGTTTGATCCCGAAAGGGCAAGCTGCATTACCAGATCAGTACTACTTTGGATATTACCCAAAATACCACACTGCCAGCCAATCCTTTAGTATGTAAAACCAAAGGTTTTATTATAAAAGGAAAGAATGAGAAGAGAGTTGTTAAATGGTCAAAGCAATCAGATACAGACATGTGACTTCAGAGTCCATATATCAGGTTTTTAGCAGCATTGGTGAGTTTGCTGACTTGTGAAGTCCCTCTGGAACACATCCAAAGCTTGGATGGATCTATCAGTCCTTTGTCCAAAACTTCAGTTTGTAGAGAAGTTGCTCCAGAGATGAGACACAGGATTGAAGACAAAATGGATGTGATGCAGCTACCTTTTTATATCCTTTGTCATGTGGCTTGTGCATCCTTTGTCCCAAATACAAGCTCACAGCATATGGGCATGGAAAAGTATTTGCAGTTCCCTGTCCACAGACATGTCCCTACATGTCCTGCTGACTCATAGGCTTGATAGGCCATCAAGCGGGCTGGATAGTGCTGATGCTAATCTGTCTGGGAGTGTCACCTAGATACACAGCACAAGTTTGAGATATCACATATTTGCACTCATGATACAAAGAGGATACATACATATAAACAAGCTTATCATATTTCACAAATTGTACCTGTTCCACTGGTCACTTACATCACCTATCTGGTATAAGATTAATTGCAATTTTGTGATATTGGAATCAATAATATTGTAAATGGTCACCCATATTCCATACAGTGTCACACAGACATCTCACAATTATATTAATCACCAGGGTGTTCCCGGCTTCCCTAAAAGACCTTATTCACTACACTTTTATAAGTACAATGATATTGTAGGCAACTAGTTGATTCAGTTGCTCATTCTTTGTGGTTTAGATCCCCGCTGGGATGCCTCGCCCCGATTGTCATGTATCCTTTTATGTCATGATAGCTGGAGACAATAGATCCCACCTCCCAAGAAAATCAGTCACCAGGCAAAGCCTGAACTGAGTTAAGCTGTGTGGTTGGAAGGGTTTCCCTGGCTGGGATTGACAGCAAACACAGGGGGGATTGCTTGACAAATTCTGTGAGAGGCAGGAAGGCATCAGACAACAAGGGCAGGAGTTGTGAGCATGGATGTGAGGAGCTGAACTCCTTGGGGCACAGGACTGGCTGGAGATGCAGGTTTCGGGATTTCTGAGCAAGGAAACAGACAGCTGCTGATTGTTCCTGTTGGTGCAGGGGCACAGGACTGTGTGGGAGAATTCAGTAAATAAACAGGACTGCACCAGGGAAATGAAATTGGAAATAACCCGGCAAGGCCCCAAATACTGGGGGGTGGAGCAAACTCTGGGACAAACTTGGTCTCATTGTATTGCTGTCCCCTCGCCTGTAGCAGTGGTTTCTAACAGGCACTAATCGAGGATCCTGTGGGCTGAGCTACCCTTTGATTGCTCAATTAACAAACCCACCTGCTCCCCCCTGGGATCTGATTCTCAGAAATGCTCCCTCTTCCTTTAACCCAAACCCACATTTTCCTCTCCAAAATGACCCCTTCTCGACCTGCCTCTCTCCATCACTGGTTGCTGGGCAACACATGTTTTTTCTCCTCCTTTTCTGCCTCTGCTGTCAGCCCACAGCTCAGGTCAGCGTGCTACCCGGGCCAGGGACGACTTCTTTGTTTAACCCTGCACTGATCACCTGGAGCCAACCCCTGGCAGCTGATCAAAACCTCCTGCCATTTCCCAGTCTCGCTGGTCGGTAGTTTTGTCTAACCACATGCCTGCTGAGTCATACGGACGGAACCAGGCGGCAAATTTTAACTCACCTCCCTCATGACCCCCAAAGGAGAGGAAAGGAGTGGGCGGCAGACCAGCAGCACCTCCAGGACCCATCTGTGATCAACCTCGTCATCCCCCTCCCCCTCATGCTGGGTACTGTACAGCCATCCTGTGAGACAACCGCTGCCCCAAAGAGCTTACAGTCTAAACAGACCAGCCAGAAACAGGATGGGGGAGGAAACTGAGGCACAGGGCAGGGAAAAGACTTGATTCTAGTTACCCAGTAGGTCATGGGCAGAGCAGGTCTCCTGGTTGCCAATCCACTGCTCTATCGACTAGGCAACGCTGCCTCTTAACACGTTATTCCCCAACTCTCCCAACCAAGGCACTTGGTCGCAACAGCCTGTCCCTGCAGACGCGCACTCCTAACCCCGTGAATTCCCCACCCTGGGATGGCAGGTGCCCTGTCCCTGTCCACAAGGGCCATCCTTGGGCTTTCACTTAACGGAGTCTGCAGCCATGGGTGAAGCTAGCTGGTCATGTGAGCACAGGATCCCAGGCTAGATGTCAGCTCTTCCCAACCCAGCTGGGCCCAAGGGGCCTGAGGCTTGGAGGTGGAGCCTGGAGGTGGGCTGCGGCAAGCGCTAGCTAGAGTGCCACAGGGTTAGATGGTATCTGCCTCCCCTCCCCACTGGCTCACACCACGTGCCTCCACCCCCCACCCCTCCCCTGCTGTTTCCTCCCTTGCCACTGTTATAAATCAGCGTCCTGCTCCTCCTGGCTTTACTCCTTCTCCAGAGACCGGGCAGTGATTGGACACCAGGCGGGGGCTCACTCCATCCTAACCCCTGCCTGACTCTCGCTGCAGACACTTCAGGTAGGTCCTACTTTATCCCCCCTTCCCATGGGTGACCTCCCAGCCTTTGGTGGCAGGTTGCAGGGGCGACTGAGACTCACACTTCATTAATGGCACTAATTAGCTGGCACCGGACCCTGCCTGGCTGGCTCTGCAGCCTTGTCCTGCTCTGAGGGGCTGGCCATGACCTGGGAGCATGTGACTGATGCCCAGGTGGCCCTGCTTATGGTCTCCATCTCAGGGCCAGACAGTGCATCTTGGCATTGGTGGGCACTTAGAGCCGGGGGGCAACAAGGCTGGGGCCAGGGCAAGGGAAGTGGAGCGGCCTGGGGTTGCGTCACACTGCTTCCCGCCGTCGGTGAGTGCAGGGGGCAATCCTTTCCCCGCATTCACCGGCGTCGGGAAGTGGAGTGCCGCCCCTGGGAGCTGATGGAGTAGAGCGGGCTGGGGCCAGGTTGCTCCACTTCCCCCCACTGCCGGTGAGTGCAGGCATCACTGGGGGAAGAGGTGGAATGGAGGTGGGCTGGGGCAGAGCAGGGGAATGGTAAGAGGCAGGGCAGAGGGAGTTGTCTGAGGCCCCACATCCTCCTAGGGAAAGCCCTGCCACTTGCAGGAGGGGCCAGCTGAGGGACGTGGCTGGTCACAAGGACTGGTGCTAGCACGTATGCAGCACGCAGCTGGCTAGGACACTGTGAAATATGGGGCAATTTGGTGCCCTACGTAGCTGCATATGCTGCGTATGCCTAAGGATGGCCCTGGATGTGGGAGGGGAGGAGGGGAAGCCCCATCTCAACCCCTCCTGCTCTGGCTCAGGAAGGCGGCCCCCACCCCGAGATGGGGAACCCCTGCAAGCCACCTTTTGGCACCTCTCCACCCAGGAGCTTGTGCCTCTTGCTGCTGCAGTCCTCCCACCCACAGGAGACCTCACTCAGCATGAGCGCAGGGCAGCCCCTGCTCTCCAGAGGGGGAAACTGATGCACAGTGTTCATCTGGCCCATCAGCAGCAGAGCTGGGGATAGGACCCAGGAGTCCTGACCACACCCTCCCCCCATTCCTAACACCACTGCTCGCTCACTGTTAGTGGCTAGGTCTCTCTTATCTCCACACCCTGGGCACCCCCTCACTGAACCAACAGTCCCTGATTGGCAGGTCTATGCTGCCCTGCAATGGGAGGGAGGGAGTGGGTCAGAGCCATTCTGTGCTGTCCAGCTGGGAGCTAGTTAGAGCAGCCCTGAGGCTGTGCAGCCTGGTACACACAGAGCAGGTCTCAGATCAGGGCCCCGCTGTGCCAAGAGCTGCACAGGCTAAGGGACAGTCCCTGCCCCAGAGAGCTCATGGTTTAACTGGACAAAGGACAGCTCATCATTCCCTATGGTTGCCTGTGGGAGAGGCAGACATTGAAGCCAGATCTCCTGGGTCCCATCCCAGTGCATCAGCCGCAAGCCCAGCTGTCCCCGTCACGCTATCTGGAATGGCTCATGAGTGCCAACCTCAGGGCAGGCTGTCAAACACAGGGCAGACACTGCAAACTGGTGGAGTGTCTATCATTAGATTTCACCAACCAAGTTCCAAACGTAATCTCCTGGATCACTATACCAGTGTTCCCTCGGAGTCACAGACAGTCCCTCAGACGCTCCACTCTATCTTGTCACCCAGATAAACTGGACTTAGTGATAAATGGTCATTTACACCAAAAATCACAGGTTGCTCCCAGTCCCAAGAGACCAGTCACTTACTCCAGATCAGTTGGTGCCCTAGATCTTACACCAAAGACAACGCCCTGCAAGAAACTATCGAAAGGTTTATCAACTAGGAAAGAGAAATAAGAGAGTTATATACAGGTTAAAGGAAAGCAGATGTAAGCAGTCTGAATGAGCTCTCCCCTGACATCTAGTGGTGAGCTGTGGAAAAAGACTTCACAATCTGATCTCGTTTGCATGGACACACCCACCCTGCCTAGGCGCTCAGCATGATGGGATTGCCTCCCCAAATGATCCCTTGATGAAGGTGTTGGATCTCCAGTCTCCTTGTTATTGGGCAGGAGTAATGAAGAGTTGTTATCCTTATTGTGTGAACCTGGCATACCCCAATGGAGGGACTCACCCTCAACTTAAATAGCATTTGCTAGGCAAGGGACTTGGGTTCCACAGCCCAATGAATTGAGAGTGGTTGTAGGTGAATGTTTGCTTCTAGTGCTTTGGGTTGTGTGTAAGTTGATGTGACAAGTGTGAAAAATCAAGAGATGGGCTGGGGTATAATAGGAGCCAATATAAGAAAAAGACCCCAAAATTGGGACATCTGGTCATCCTGGTTGTGTGTAGGAGTTGCAGATAATATTTGGCCTTTTTTTTCTGTTGATGGTGTGATAAAAGGGTTAATTGAGTGTCTTGTTAACACTGATACACCTCTACCTGGATACAACACTGTCCTTGGGAGCCAAAAAAAATCTTACCATGTTATAGGTGAAACTGTGTTATATTGAACTTGCTTTGATCCACTGGAGTGTGTAGCCCCCCTCCTCCACCACAGCACTGCTTTACCATCCAAATTCGTGTTATATCGAGGTATCAGTGTACTTAATATTAGACCTAGTTTGGGACAGTGTCTCTATTGTAAATGCCTATCCAGTATGCATTGACAATGAGGCTCCCCCAATAACTGCTGAAATCAGTGAGCGCTGAGTTAAGGAGAACCTCAAGACATCTTAGCAAGTGGCTATCTGAGCAGTGGGGCATGTAAGGTACTTCTTCCCCTGCCCACCCCCCCCCCAGTGTGGGGGAGTCAGGGCCCTGCACCCCCCAATTCCTGTGATTCATTGTGACTCTCAGCCAGCCAGTAAATCAGAAGGTTTATTAGACGACAGGAACACAGTGTAAAACAGAGCTTGTAGGTACAGGGAACAGGACCCCTCAATCAGGTCCATCTTGGGGGTAGGGAGCCCAGATCCCAGTTCTGGGCCTCCCTCCATTTCCCCAGCCAGCTCCTAACTGAAACCCCCAACAGCAGTCTCACTCAGCCACACCTCTTGCTCCTCCTCCAGGCTTTGTCCAGTTTCCTGGGCAGAAGGTGTCACCTGGCCCCAACCCTCTCCTGGGCTCAGGTTACGTGCTCAAGTATCATCCCTCAAGTGAAGTCACACCCTGATATCCCACCATCATCTAGTATCAATGCAGACAGTAAACTAGTAAAACTCCCATGCAACACTCCCAGGTTAATACTCCCTACTCCATCCTCCCCCCCACACACCTCTCCCCAGCACACACACATACAGATAGGGTAGCAGGTGAGCTCTGCAGATGAACCTCTGACCTCTGGGGCTGCACTGGCCAAGGACAGCAACTGCAAGTAGGGTACAGAGAAGGGACGGGCATGTTAAAAGGACTTTTAGGTTGCTGGACTTAAGAGCCTGAGGACACTGACCAACTTACTTGGGGGTGGGTTGTTTGTGTTTACGAACCCTAGTTGCAGTGTTTTCCCAAATTAATGCTGAATTATTTCCCTCCTTTTATTAAAGGCTTTTGCTACATTCAGACTCTGTGCTTGTGAGAGGGGAAGTATTGCCTCTTAGACACGCCCCGGGGGTGGTGTGTAATTGTCCCAGGTCACTGAGTGGAGGCTCGAGCCTCTTTTGTGTTGTATTGTTGAAAAGGAAACCCTAGTTACTGAACCCGGCCCTTGTTGCTGCTGGCTCCACCTGGCAGAAGGGTTACCCAAACATGTACACACCAATGAGCTATGATTAAATCTTAAGAGTGACAGAGTTGTTGAGAGTTGTCATTTCCAGGGCCGGCTCTACAGTTTTCGCCTCCCCAAGCAGCACACCGAATTGCCTCCACGAACAGTGGGGGCAGTCCATGTGCCCTTAGGGCGGCAGGTGCGTTTCCGTGGTGGCGGCAATTCGGCTGCAGCTTCTATGTTTAGCTGAAGCCGCTGCGGACAGCTAAACATAGAACCTGCTGCCGAATTGCCCTCACCGCAGAAACGCACTTGCCGCCCCAGGGGCACACTAACTGCCCCCGCTGTCCATGGCGGCAATTCAGCCGATGGTTGGGGGCAAAACAACAGGGCCTGCCGCCCCTTGCAGATCGCCGTCCCAAGCACCAGCTTGGAATGCTGGTGCCTGGAGCCAGCCCTGGTCATTTCAAAGGGTCTTTCAGGGCAGATCCAGGCGGCAACCCAAGGGATCTCTGGCTTCAGAGTTCAAACAGCTAAAAAAAAAAGATGGAAAATTTTCCTGTGGCTTTTATTTCTTCCATTCAGCTTCCAAGCACATAGCATTTCCCAGGTCTGACAGGGCCATTAATGAATCATTTGTATTGCGAGGGTCCATGATTCCCCATCGGGGTGGGGCTGGGGGTGGGGGCTCTGAGGACAATTCCCAGACCTGAGTGCACAAGCTCAGACCAAACATTTTCAGGGTTATAAAGTAAAACTTACATATTTCCCTATAGCATGGAATGCTGCCATGGCAAGTGAGATGAATGTAGGCAGGACTCACAAGCATTTCACAGAGTCTAAACACCAAGTATATTCTTAAAAAACTAATCCTTGTTTTGAGCAAAACTACTGTACAGGTGTGACCTGATCTGGGCTTCAGCTGCGAGGGTGTCAGCAGCCTGGGCAAGAGCTGGCATCTGGCCTGCCAGGGTCACACCTGCTGGCATTTCTATGTGACGACGGTGTCTGCGGCAGTGGAGTGGAGGGGCTGTTCTCGGAGTGGGATGAGGAGGGACAGAGGCTGCAGGCTCTGGGCCCCCATGGTCACATGGATCCATAGACTGGAAAGGCAAAAGGGGGTGCTGTGATCATTCAGTCCGACACTCCCTCCCCACCCCCTGGTGACACAGCCTGGCAGCTTCCCGCACATCAAGGCCACAACTCCATGGCAAATGCCCCAGCCTCTCCCCAGGCTCTGGGGGTTCTTCCCCCAACAGCCCCTGCTTCCCCTCACCATTGTCCCCAGCCCCGTTGCTTCCAGGCAGCTCGTCAGGGGCAGCCTCTCAAGGTTCATGAGGCACATTCTGATCCGTCTGAGGGACGGGGAATCTTAGCTGATAGCAGAAGCAGTGTCATGAGGCCAGGACCAGCACAGATTAGCCTGCCTTGCCCCACCACAGCCTGCGAAAGGACACCTCCCCCACACTGGCGATGAGAGCTAGAGAGCTCCAGTGAGGTCTCCCCCAACTGTTGGGATACAAGGCTTCTGAGGGGCTCAGATTAGACAGATCAGTCACTGCTTTGGGGAGAAATACCTCGACTGGCTGCCAGGCAGGCGGGCATGAGTCTATCTAAGCGTGGAAGGAGGAACTGAGGAGAAACTTGAGTCTCCAAACTAGGCTCTGCACACGGTCAGGGGCAGCTCCAGCTTTTTTACCGCCCCAAGTGGTGAAGAAAATAAATAAATAAATAAATAAATAAAAGCCGCGATCAGCGGCACTTCAGCGGCAGCTCTGTCACACCGCTTCATTCTTTGGCTACAATTCAGCAGCCAGTCCTTCCCTCCAAAAGGGACCGAAGGACGTGCTGCCAAATTGCCACCGAAGACCCCAGACATGCTGCCCCTTTCCATTACCCGCCCCCAAGCACCTGCGTCCTGCACTGGTGCCTGGAGCTGGCCCTGTACATGGCGATGCCCAGAGTTCCATCTGTCCAGTGGCAGGGAGTTCCACTGGACCCATTCACAGTGCCGTCATCCTACAGGACCATGGCCAATATGTGTTGGCATCTCTCTGGGATCCCTGGGTGGACATATCCAGTGGAGACTAGGGTGATGCATTTGCAGTGATCTGTGTGGCTGTACAGCCAGGCAGCTGTGCTACAGCTGGAATCTTTTCACATTGTCCCCCAGCCAAAATAAGCCAGTCTGCAATGGCTGGATCCCTCCAGACAGGTCCATGTCCCTAGGATGGGGCGACCTCTGCTGGCCAGGGAGTGTTTTGAGACAACATGGCTATTTGAGTACCATAATGAGAGGGCTGTGGGGTGGCAACGCAGCCTAGTGGATCGGGACTCAGGGACCCATCTCTGCCCCCAAATCAGGGGGTGATCTCTGGTAAGTCATTTCCCACCTCTCTGTGCTTCAGTTTCCCCACTTTAACTGTCTCTCTGGGTTCTTGTTTAGATTAAGAGTTTTTAAGGGCAGGGACTGTCCCTCTGCACGGTCCCTGGTTCAGTTGGGTGCAGATCTCAGCTGGAGTGCTAGCACAATGCCATTGACAAGGTAAACATTTATTCCTAATCCTGACTGCCACCCTATAGGGGCCCCAAAGGGGCTGACAAACTGGTTAATCCCACAGGCATCAGAGCGAAAAGGGTGGCATTGTTGGACAGAAACCCCTATGGTGCCAAAGCTACACAGGATCCATGACAGGAGCAGCTGGCTGCAACGAAGCAGCCGGGAATAGGACCCAGGAGTCCTGACCTCCCCCACCCCCAATACCTCCCTTCTCAGGACATGTGCCAGCCTCTCCCTGATAGTGAGTCGGGGAAAATTCCCCCAGAGACAGGGGTGTGATTACTATTCCTAGCACTTGGAGAGCCTGCAATAGACAGGCCCTCCTGCAAAGAGCTGTCAAGGTATATAGACTCAGAGTGAGTAAGGGAAATTGAGGCACCAGGAGGAAGTTACAGGCTAAGGTGGCCCAAACCAGTAGCAGAACTAGGTCTCCACCTGGTGATCTAGCCACTGGACCACACTTCCCCTGCAGGAGATGAAGCTGGCAGTGCCCATGTCCTAAGGGCAATGGTTGAGTGAGAGGCCCTGCCCTGATTCCTTCCATGTCCCTTCCATTAGCAGGTTGGCCTGCCTGGCGCTGTCCCCACTGAGACTGCTGGGAGTGGTGGATGGAGCCGTTTAACACCTCACACTCCAACCAGACGGAACTCTTTATAAAGGCATCATGGCGGCCAGCCATCCTGATCGCCACGCTGGCCATCGGGCTGCCAGCCAACGCCTTCATCATCTGGCTGACAGGGTGGCGGCTGCAGCGCCGGGGCCTGTCCGTCTTCATCCTAAGCCTGGCCACCTCTGACTTCCTCTTCCTCTTCACCACGGTCATGCAGAGCATAGAGACGCTACTGAATGAAACCTGGGTGCTAGGCACTGCCATGTGCCAGCTGCGCTACGTCCTCTCTGACTTGAGTTACCACTGCAGCCTCTTCCTACTGGCCGCCCTCAGTGTGGACCGCTGCCTGCTGGTGCTGCTGCCCCTCTGGTACCACTGCCATCGCCCCCTGCGGCTCTCCTGCTACATCTGCTTGGGGACCTGGCTGGTGGCCGCCCTGCTCAGCATCAAGGGCTTCGTCTTCGCCAACGTCGTCCTGTATCCAGAAGGGATGCTCGTCTGCTCCATCAACCGGGGCAAATATGAGTGGTCCCTGCGCCTGCTGGAGGTGCTGGTGGAGGGACTCTTCCCCTTCGTCGTCATGGTGACCACCCATGTCGCCACCTTGTCCCGCACCTTCCGGCGCCGCACCCGGCCCCCCAGCAAGTTCTACCACATCGTGGCTGCCACCCTGTCAGCCTATGTGCTGCTCAACTTCCCCTTCCAGATCGTCCAGCTGCTCTTCCTGGTCTCCTGGGAGCACGAGTTCAACTATCGCATCTTCCCCTTCATGGTCTACTTTGGCTACCTGATCAACCTCAACAGCAGCATCAACCCTCTCATCTACATCTTCTTTGGCTCCAACATCTGCACAGGCTGTGGCCGCCACACAACCTCCTCTCTTGCCATGGCTCTCACCGAGGAGCAAGGGAAGAGCCCTGGGGACACGCCCAGCACGTCCTTCTCAGCCTAGCCTTGCCAACAAGACCCTGCTCTCCTCTCCCTCCATGGCCCAGCCTCTGCTCTGGCACAGCTCCAGTTACCTGTCGAGTGATCACTGGCTCCCCTCACAGGGCCTGGCCACAATTGGGGTGGGGGGGGCGATCTGTGCACGATTGTAGGTTCACTAGTGCAAAGACTTGTGTAAATTGGTGCAAGGTGGGGTTTGATCAGGAGCAACCAGCTCCTGGAAGCTACCAGGAGAAGTTACGCCAGTGCCAAGGCCCAGTTTGCCCCATTTTCCCAGCCTAGACAAGCTCCAGTAGGGACAGATCCTCAGCAGATGCAAAGCAGGCCCAGCTCCATGCAGGTCAATGGCCCAGGAACACCTGGCCCTAGGCAAGGCAATATAAACACTGACGTGGCTTCAGCTGCCAACCCACAGGTGCCAGGAGACACTGCGGTGAAGGAAACTCTGCCCCTTTGGGCCTATTTGTGCTTAGCAATCTTGCCTTTAGGTGTGGCTCCAAGGTCACTGTGTTCTAATATAGTGGCTATTCTGTATATTACAGCCAGATACCCAGCGCTGATGGTTCAGGTGCCTCCCCTAACTCTGTCCCCCTGGGCCCCTGCAGCCTCACCGTTCTGACCTGCTGAAAGCAGGCCCAGGCTCCTCTTAGCACACATGACTATGACACAGAAGCTGCAGCCCAAGTGTATGTTAGGGGAGGGGGCTGCATCAGAACCACACACCTGAAGGGTCAGAATTAAGGCCACGGGGCTGTCCTGGGGATCCCCACCTTCCCACACCCACCAGGGGGCAGGTACTGCTGCCCACTACCACTCCATGGGGGCAGGACACAACAAAGAGGGCCACACCCCATGGCTTTAATTCTGACCCCTTGGCCATGTGGTTAATTCTGATCTTCCCCCACACACACACAGAGCTCCCCCCAGTTGCCCCAGCAGGGTGTCCAGTGTGTGGGCCTGGCTGCCCGCCAGCACCTCCTGCTAGGGACTCAGAGCCACCTTTGCCCCCACCAGGCGGGAGTGGGGTAAGAGAATTGCCCTGGAGATGCGCTGAGCTCATGTCAGCCCAGGGCTCCCAGGTGAGTGACCGCAGGTAGGGGCATGGGGGACCAAGAGGAGAAGGGTTCCCCCTGCTGAGCAATCTCAGCCACACTGACACTGGGCAAGGGGGCTGAGAGCTGCATCACAAGGTTTTGGAGGGGGAAGTGATTTTCTCCTACCCCCAGCCAGGGGCTCGGCCACATTTCCAGGGAGCTGCCCAATTGCATGGCAAAAGGGGGATCCATTGAGGGCCTTGGGA
The DNA here is from genome assembly GCF_025201925.1 of Gopherus flavomarginatus. Lineage (NCBI taxonomy): Eukaryota > Metazoa > Chordata > Testudines > Testudinidae > Gopherus > Gopherus flavomarginatus. Next base: position 35,984,163 of record NC_066621.1, on the reverse strand, counting down.
TCCAGACTCCAGTTAGTCTGGATCTGCCCAGTGACCACAGTAGGATGAGACAGGAGCTGAAAATTCATTCATGGAGTGAAGAATGAGGAAGCAGGACAACAGCCCCTCTTTTCCACACAAGCCATTGGCAGGAGTGATTGAACCTGTGACCTTGGGAACTAAAAAAAATAAACCTCAACTGCTTGAGCTAACCTCCCCACTCTGGGAGGGGAGGGATGGCTACTAAAAGTAATTTTCCCTCTGCTGATACTCACCCCTTCTTGTCAACTGTTTGAAATGGGCCACCTTGATTGCATTGGCCTCGTTAGCACTACAAAAGTAATTCCCTTCTCCCCCTTGGGATTCACCCCTTCTTGTCAACTGTTGAGAATAGGCCACTTCCACTTTAATTGAATTGGCTTGTTAGCACTGACTCCCCGCCCCCACCTTGGTAAGGCAACTCCCATCTTTTCATGTGCTATAATATATATTCTGCTTACCGTGTTTTTCACTCCATGCATCTGATGAAGTGGGTTTTAGCCCATGAAAGCTTATACTCAAATAAATGTGTTAGTCTCTAAGGTGCCACAAGGACTCCTCGTTGTTTTTGCTGAGATAGGGTATGGCTACACTTGCAGTCGTACAGTGCTGCCGCGGAACCGCTTTGAAGTGCGAGTGTGGTTGCAGCACCAGCGCTGGGAGAGAGCTCTCCCAGTGCTGCAGGTACTCCACCTCCCCGTGGGGATTAGCTTGCAACGCTCGGAGCTTGGCAGCGCTGTAACTTGCTGCGCTCAGGGGTGTGTTTTTTCACACCGCTGAGCGAGAAAGTTGCAGAGTTGTAAAGTGCCAGTGTAGCCAAAGCCACAGACTAACATAGCTGCCCCTCTGAAACCTGCCCCCTGCTCTGTTAGCACAGGTGGAACAGGCCCAGCAAGCTGTAGCTAAGGCCCAGGCACTCCCGCAAGAGCAGAGCACCATGCAGAACGGGTCTGAGTCACAACAGCTCCCCACAGTCCGATTCCACTCCCCTCCTTGGGGCCACATTCTGCCCCCTGCATCCCACAGGCCACCAGTTGCCTCCTACAGTCACAGTTGATGCAGCTTCATGGCCCCATCTCAGGGCTCCTTTTACCCAGTGGTACCAAGCTAGGGTGGGGACCCCATCTGTGTGTGTCTTCCTGGTTTGCAAGGAGACTGGGATCGTCCACTGCATTTGCTATGCTGCCATGTCCAGCACCAGTGGATTTGGTAGCCATGTGGCTCAGAGTGACTGCTACAGATACTGCTTGGCCACCTGCTGCACCCCATATGCTAGTAAGCTTTTGCTCTGCTCTTAGGCTGCTGCGCCAGTCCAGCTAGGGCCAAGGTAGCAATAAAGCTGCTGTCACCCCCACAGAGGAGGCATCAAACGCCAGTCTTGAGAGGGATGTCCTGTGTCTGACAGCCCACAGCGGGTCTGCCCTCTGTTGGCCCAGGCTCCACGGGTGTGATGTCATTTGTCCTCTTTTTGGTTTTATCAAATGTGTTCCTGGAGAGGATGTCCTGTGCGTCTTTGGGGACCTCCGCAAAGGGACGTGGAGAGCCATGTATCTGGATTGGAGCCGTGTCCCCTGGAGGGGAAAAGCCCTGGCTCTCATTCCCTGGTTCCTAGAGCCAACCAGTCCCCATCACACACTGGCCTCTCTCCCCCCCTGGTTTGACAGAGGCAGCCCACAAGGGCATGCTCCATCTCCTCAGTCCCTGGGGCGTGGGGCAGTTCACAGGAGTCAGGCCCAGCCCCTCATGGGTGTCTGCGATGACAGGATCCATCCTCACCTCCCTGTGGTTCCTCTGAACTGGCCCATCCCCCCCACGTTGACCCATCGCTCCCGGTCCTGACCCATTCTCCCCATACTGGCCTATCCCCCTCCCACTGTCCTGACCCATCCCCCTATGTTGGCCCATCTCCGTTCCCCACCCCTCCTGCTGGCCCATCCACATTCCCTCCCCCTGCCCATCCTCCTCCTACTGTCCTGATCCATTCTCCCCCCGCTGGCCCATCCCCCTTTATTGGCCCATCCCCATTCCCTGTCCCCCCCGCATCCCTGCTGACCCATCCCCCTACGTTGGCCCATCGCTGTTCCCTGCCCCTCCTGCTGGCCCATCCCCATTGCCTCCCCCCGCCCATCCCTCCATGTTGGCCCATCCCCATTCCCCGCCCCGCTGGCCCATTCCCACCTCCAGCTGACCTCCCCCACTCGCTGCCCGGGGCGGGGCGGGCCGATCTCGGCGCAGCCAGTCCCAGACCCAGCCTGGTCCGGCCCGGCCCACGCAGGTGGAGGGAGCGGCCTCCCCCGCTACTTCCTGCCGGCCCGGCGCCCCTATCCGCCAGCCCCAGCCCGGCCGGTGACTGCGGCCCCCAGGTGAGGGGGGCCCGGGGGTTTGGGGGGCCCCTAATCCCGCTCCGGGGCGGGGTCGCTGATCGTTCCCGGGCGGCCCAGGGAAGTGGGAAATGAAATCCTGCGGGTAGATGGTGAAACGGGGGGGGGGGGGTGCGCAGGTTACAACGTGCCTCTCCCCCCGCTTCAGTTTCGCTCCCTCCGGCCGAGCAGAGTTCATGGCATTTTGCCTTCCCGTCTCCAGGGTGTGCCCCCCCCCCCCACGCGGCTGGGGTAGGGCGGGGTTTGCCTGGCTGGCTCTGGGGCGTGTCTGATTCCCTGGGCATTGGTTTCTGCTGCGGGTGGGAATCAGGCTGTGGTTTCAGGCCGGACCCAACAGGCCCCTTTGCCCTGCAAAGCTTTGGGCTGGTAAGGGAGGAATTTGGGGTTATTTTGTGGGGAGGTCTTCACCCCTTGCCCTATCCCATGGGACCTGTGGTCCTGGCTGTGCCCCAAGTAGTAGGATTGATTCTTCCCACACACACACACACCCTGTAGATCACAGTTGGTGGGACTTAGCCAGCCCTACTGCCCACACAAGGCTCCGGCAGCAGTTTTTAGGAGACTTTGTCTCCACTTCCCAGTTCCCTCATACTGTGGCACTAGATACTTTGTTCACTTCCTGCTCTTTAGACTCTTGTACAATATGGCTGTGCTGGTACAGCTGTCAGGCTTCACCCCAGAGGCAGCTGCATCTTGGCATTAAGCAAAGGATCCTCTATATAAAGCAGTTGCGCTCCACCTCAGAGACAGCTGCCACTCAGAGTTGGGTGAAGGGTCCTGTGCTTATAAATCAACTGCTGTGTTGTACCCCAGAAGTGGCTGCATTTCAGGCCTGGCCTCTCTGACTCTTCCCCCCCCCCCCCCCCAGCCATGTCGTTCAGGAAGGTTGTGCGCCAGAGCAAGTTCCGCCATGTCTTCGGGCAGCCCGTCAAGAATGACCAGTGCTATGATGACATCCGCGTCTCCCGCGTCACCTGGGACAGCAGCTTCTGTGCCGTCAACCCCAAGTTCGTGGCAGTGATCGTGGAGGCCAGCGGGGGAGGGGCCTTCATGGTGCTGCCAGTGCTCAAGGTGACTGGGGTAGCAGGGGGCAGGAGCTGAGTCCTACCAGCTCATAGCACTGGTGACACTAATGTGCTTTAAGCCTCAGGAGAGATGTAAATGGGGAGAGCTGCAGTTAGCAGTGTGGGTGGAGAATGGGTCTGTGAGGGACTGTTCTCCCCCGTGTCCCCAGCTGTTTCCCCCTGGCATTAAAGGGACAGTGTAGTTGGGAAGGTGATGTCCTGGAATTTTGTAGTTCACAGATGTAATGAGTTTGTTCCCAGCTGCATCACATGTGCATCCCTGCAAATACACCCCTCCACTCGCCCCTCCCTCCCAAAAAAATCAACAGGATTGCAAGTGTATAGGAGTCGTCCAGGGCTGGAATAGCAGGGGACTGCTAGTCAGGGTGGAGGGGCTCTGGCTGTAGACTGAGAAGGAATCTCCTGTGACTCTGCCCTTCTCCCCCAGACAGGGCGCATCGATAAGTCGTACCCCACAGTGTGTGGGCACACGGGCCCTGTCCTGGACATCGACTGGTGCCCGCACAATGACCATGTCATCGCCAGCGGCTCTGAGGACTGCACTGTCATGGTGAGAGGGCTGGAGGCAGGGGTGGCCCTATGTGCGAGAAGGGGTTGGGGCAGCCATCTCTGTCTGGATTCAATGTGATTAGCAATCTGTCTCCTCCTCGTGTGTGTCAGGGCATGCCCATGGTGGCAGGTGGAGCAGATGCTTGTGTCAGCCAAGAGCATTCTCTGGTGGGGTGAGGGGGCACAGTGGCGGGGGAGGCGGGGTGCAGGCTTTCCGCAGGCCCCCTCTAACGTCTGTGCCCTGACAGGTCTGGCAGATCCCGGAGAATGGACTAACACAGCCCTTGACAGAGCCTGTGGTGGCCCTAGAGGGGCACTCGAAGCGCGTGGGCATCGTCACTTGGCACCCAACCGCCCGCAATGTCCTCCTCAGCGCAGGTACAGCCTCCTCTCCCCGTGATTGGTGGGGTGGGGTGGGGTGGGGCAGGGTCACTGCAGGGGAGCAAGGGGAGCCGGTGGGGCTGTAGGTGGAGGGCTCTGTACCAGATGACTGGCGGATAGTTAATGTAAAGCCTTGTTTGTTTGCTTTGGTTTTAAATGGCTCTGAAGCAGTAACCCTAACTTCAATCTCAAGCAAATTAGTAAAGGACAGAATTAGCAGACGCATGGATGAACACGATATGTTAGGGAGAGTCAACACGTTTTTTGTAAAGGAAATGATGCCTCACCAATCTATAAGAATTCTTAGGGGTGGAGGTGTCAACAAGCATGGACCAGGGTGATCTAGTGGATATAGTGTACTTGGACTTTCAGAAAGCCTTTGTCAGAAGTCTCTCACCAAAGGCTCCTAAGCAAACTGAGCAGTCATAGGATAAGAGGGAAGTTCCTCTCGTGAATCAGGAACTGGTTAAAAGAGAGGAAGTAAAAGGTAGGAATAATTAGTCAGTTTTCACAGTGAAGAGCAGTAAAGAGCAGGTCTCCCCCCCCCATGCATCTGTACTGTGTTCAGTGCTGTTCAACATGTTCATAAGTGATTTGGAAAAAGGGGTAAACTGAAGTGTCAAAGTGTGCAGATGATACAAAATTACTCAAAATAGTTAAATCCAAAGCAGACTGTGAAGATTTACAAAAGGGTCTCTCAAAACTGGGTGACTGGACAACAAAATGGCAGATGAAATTCAATGTTGATAAATGCAAAGTAACATCCATTGGAAAACATACTAACTATACAAAATGATGAGGTCTAAATTAGCTGTTACTACTCAAGAAAGAGACCTTGGGATCATTGTGCATAGTTCTCTGAAAACATCCACTCAATGTGCAGCAGCAGTCAAAAAAAGCAAACAGTATGTTAGGAACCATTAGAAAAGGGATAGATAGTTTGTCTTGTCATATAATGCCTCTATATAAATCCATGGTGTGTCCACACCACGAATACTGTGTGCAGCTCTGGTCTCCCCATTCCAAAAAAAAAATTAGAAATGGGAAAGATACAGAGAAGGGCAACAAAAACAGTGAGGGGTCTGGACCAGCTTCCATATAAGGAGATATCAAAAAGAGACAACTAAGGGAGACTATGATAGTGGTCTATTAAATCATGAATGGTGTGGAAAATACGGAAGTGTTACCAACTCCTTCACGTAACACAAGAACCAGTGGTCACCCAGTGAAATTAAGAGGCAGCAGGTTTAAAACAAACATAAGGAAGTGCCTCACGTAAGTCAAACCTGTGGAACTCATTGTCTGGGGATGTTCTGAAGGCCAAAGTACAGGTCCATCAATGGCTGTTATCCAAGATGGTCAGGGACACAACCCCATGCTCTGGGTGTCCCTAAACGTCTGACTGCCAGAAGCTGGGACTGCACAACAGGGATGAATCACTCGATAATTTCCCTGTTCTATTCAGTCCCTCTGAAACATCTGGTCACTGGCAGTGGCTAGGATACTGGGCTAGATGGACCATTGATCTGACCCAGTGGCCATTCTTATGCTCTCTGGAGTGGGGACAGTGGGGGTGGGTAATGTGGTGGTCATGTGGAACATGGGCATGGCCGAAGAGTTGTTGGGGGGAGGGGGGAGAAGCTGTCTCTGGGGATCGAGGTGTGATGGAGTGGTCCCCCCAGGCTAAAATAACGTGTTGATTGTGTGGAACGTGGGCATGGCCAAGGAGCTGAGGGGGGGGGGGTGTGTGTGAGGGGAGCTGTTTCTGAGGCTCGGAGTGTAATGGACCGGTCCCCCTTAGGCTTTGAAAATGTAGTTATCATGTGGAACATGGGCATGGCTGAGGGGGGGAAGCTGTCTCTGGGAGTCTAGGTGTGATGGATCGGTTCCCACAGGCTGTGATAACATGGTGATTGTGTGGAACGTGGGCACAGCTGAGGAACTGTACCACCTGGACAGCATGCACCCCGACCTCATCTACAACGTCAGCTGGAGCCACGACGGGAGCCTCTTCTGCTCCGCCTGCAAGGACAAGAGTGTGCGCATCGTGGATCCTCGCCGAGGGGTAGTCGTGGCGGTACGGACCCCTCCAGGGCCCCCCCCAGTGTGGTCTGTAGACAGTGGGAGAGATCGACCCTGGACCCCAGACCCTCAGCTCCTACATAATGGCCCCTGGGTTCTCCCCCACCCTGGCAGCACTGCCTGGGAGTTCCCCTCCCTCCTGTGCTCTGCAGACCCATTCTGCCCCCTGGCTGAGTGTGGGGCCCAGAGGTGTTAGAAGCCTGATCTGGGGAGCGGGGAGTATTTAAATACACCAGCTGCTTCCATCAATGCTGAGGTGGGCGGTAAGTTTGTCATTGCCCCCTGGTGGTGGGGGTGAACCTGACTCTTTTCCCCTAGTGGAGCTGAAGTTCAAGGGGGGGTGGCCCCAGGACCCTTCTTGCTATGCAACAGTTGGTGCGTGGAGGGGGAAGCTGGTGCTTGGCAGGGGGGCAGTGTGTCAGTCTGTCCCTCATCTTGCTGTCCCCCCCCACACACACACACCCCACCTCCAGGAGAAGGAGCGTACGCACGAGGGAGCACGGCCCATGCGTGCCATCTTCCTGGCTGACGGCAAGATCTTCACCACAGGCTTCAGCCGCATGAGCGAGCGGCAGCTGGCGCTCTGGGACCCGGTGAGCTGGGGGCTTTGTGGATACAAGGGGCAGGGGTGCCCAGGAGGGGAAATCAGTGGATGTGTTATTCCATGACTTGAGCAAAGCTTTTGATATGGTTTCCCACTGTATTCTTGCCGGCAAGTTAAAGTGGGCTGGATGAATGGACTATAAGATAGATAGAAAGCTGGCTAGATCATCAGGCTCAACAGGTAGTGATCAACAGCTCCATGTCTAGTTGGCAGCCGGTTTCAAGCAGAGTGCCCCAAGGGTCGGTCCTGGGGCTGGTTTTGTTCAATATCTTCATTAATGATCTGGAGGATAGCGTGGACTGCACTCTCAGCAAGTTTGCAGAAGATACTAAACTGGGAGGAGTGGTAGATACACTGGAGGGTAGGGATAGGATACAGAGGGACCTAGACAAATTAGAGGACTGGGCCAAAAGAAACCTGATGAGGTTCAACAAGGACAAGTGCAGAGTCCTGCACTTAGGACGGAAGAATCCCATTCACTGCTACAGACTAAGGACTGAATGGCTAGGCAGCAGTTCTGCAGAGAAGGACCTAGGGGTTCCAGTGGACGAGAAGCTGGATATGAGTCAACAGTATGCCCTTGTTGCCAAGAAGGCTAACGGCATTTTGGGCTGTATAAGTAGGGGTATTGCCAGCAGAACAAGGGATGTGATCATTGCCCTCTATTCGACACTGGTGAGGCCTCATCTGGAGTACTGTGTCCAGTTTTGGGCCCCACACTAGAAGAAGGATGTGGAAAAATTGGAAAGAGTCCAGCGGAGAGCAGCAAAAATGATTAGGGGGCCTGGAGCACATGATTTATGAGAAGAGGCTGAGGGAACGGATTGTTTAGTCTGCAGAAAGAGAAGAAAGCAGCTATCAAATCCCCCCTCATTCAACTACCTGAAAGGGGTTCCAAAAAGGATGAATCTAGACTTCTCAGTGGTACCTGATGACGGAACAAGGAGCAATGGTGTCAAGTTGCAGTAGAGGAGGTTTAAGTTGGATATTAGGAAAACCTTTTTCACTAGGAGGGTGGTGAAGCACTGGAATGGGTTACCTAGGGAGCTGGTGGAATCTCCTTCCTTAGAGGTTTTTATGGTCAGGCTTGACAAAGCACTGACTGGGATCGTTTAGTTGGGGGTTGGTCCTGCTTTGAGCAGGGGGTTGGACTAGATGACCTCCTGAGGTTCCTTCCAACCCTGATATTCTATGAGGGTCCCATGAGATGGGAGGTATGCCAGTTTGCAGCAACAGGGCTGCATGGCACTGCCGCAGGGCAGAGTAGTGATGTCCTGGCTGCCACTGATTGCCCCACAGATGCTGACCCACCATCTCCTGTTACCAGCAAGGCCAGGAGCCAGCCCTGCCCCCTCTCAAAACCACTTGGAGCCAGGGATCCATCAGCTGTAGTGGTGATAATGCTGGAGAGGGACAGATGGACTCCCTTTTTTTGGGGGGGGGGGGGAGAGGGAGGGGGAGGGGGGAGTTGTTTGGGGGAGGGCAGTGATCCTGGATGTAGGGGACTGGAGGGGAAGATGTGGGGGAGGGGGCAGCAGTGATCCTGGAGATGCTGGCTTCCCCTAGCCTGTCTTCCATAAGGATGAGATCCCTTCTTGACCCCAGAGCCCTGAAGCATGTCTGTAGGTAATATCTTGACTTTGACAGGAGGCGTCTGGAGGGGCTTATCCTCTCCATCACCATCTCCTCCCTTCCCCATCTCACTGCAGGAGAACCTGGAAGAGCCCATGGCGCTGCAGGAACTGGACTCCAGCAACGGAGCCCTGCTGCCCTTCTACGACCCCGATACCAATGTCATCTATGTCTGCGGCAAGGTAGGGGTCCAACCATCGGGGGTGTCATGCCTCTGTTGACCCCAGGCTAACACTGTTAGGAGCAGCCTGTGGCCTCACAGGGAAGGGGCTGGGACCAGCTAGTGCTGATCCTTACAAGTAGAGGACGGGTGGGGGCAGGTGGCACTGCCAGTGTCCATGGGGATTGGGTGGTGTGATGATGCCCATACGCCGCCGCCCCCCACCACCCAAACGCACACGTACACTTCTCTCTGCCTCCCTCTTCACCCACAGGGGGACTCAAGCATCCGGTACTTTGAGATCACAGAGGAGCCACCCTACATCCACTTCCTGAACACCTTCACCAGCAAGGAGCCCCAGCGTGGCATGGGCTGGATGCCCAAGCGGGGTCTGGACGTCAGCAAGTGTGAGATCGCCAGGTGCGGGCTCCCGAAACAGGGCATTTGGGATGTGGCCGGCAGTGATAGAGGGATTGGGGGTGACTGGTGGGGGTGGCAGTGATCCTGGAGATGGGGGAAATCTGGAGGAAATCGTGGGGGGGGTGACTTCTTCTGCTCCGCTAACTCCTATGCTCCCCAACTGTGCAGGTTTTACAAGCTTCATGAGCGCAAGTGTGAGCCCATCATCATGACAGTGCCAAGGAAGGTGAGCACCTGGCACAGCAGGGGGAGGGGAGTACTGTGTTTGGGGGTCAGACTTTGGGTGGGGGACATCACTGTTCTGTCCCCCTCCTTGGGAGCAGGGATGGGTGCAGAGCAGTGGCTGTGGGAGGTCCGGTTGGAATGCTACTTCTGCCCCTCGCAGGAAGGAGCTAACTTCCCCGCCCCCCCCCCCCGCCGCCACCCCCACAAAGTTCTTTTCCAAGCCAACGTCTTGGAGCTGGGAATCCCCAGCCTCAGCTCTTGCTGGCCATGGGGATGCCCATGGTAGGGGGGCTGCCTCCTCCCCAGTGGCTGGGAGTTCCACAGGCTGGTGCTGCATAGCTGACGCTGTGTGTGTCTCCCTTGCAGTCGGACCTGTTCCAGGATGACCTGTACCCAGACACAGCTGGGCCAGATGCAGCCATGGAGGCGGAGGAATGGGTGGCCGGGAAGACAGCAGGTCCTGTGCTGATCTCACTGCGCGAAGCCTACGTGCCCAGCAAGCAGCGGGACCTGAAAATCAGCAAGAAGAATGTGCTGCATGAGAGCCGCCCAGCTCCCGCCTCCAGCACTGGCAGTGCCACACGCCTCAGTGCCACGGCTGCACCTGCCACGGTGCCCAGCATCAGCATCAGCACTGCCCCTGGGGTATGTACAGCATCCCACTATTGTCCTCAGCTGGGTTTGAGCCTGCCCAGCCCAACCCTGTGACACAAGCCTGTGCTGTCTGGCCCCGCTCTGTGACGCCGGGGCTGTGACGCTGACCTGGGGCCGCTCCAGCCACAACCCTGTGCCTGTGCCTTCAGAGGCGGGGAGGCCAGCTGGGGGTCTGGGTGCACTAGCCTGGGGCAGGAGCCAGTGGCCACAGTGGGGGCTGGGCTCTGGTGGGTATGGAAGGGGTGGGGCCTCAGGGAGGCGGGGCTGGGGGGCTAGTTTCCATGTCTGGTTCACCCACTGCCCATGGGGTGGGGTCCTGGGCTTTGGCCCCATGGTTGATAGTCAGTCTGAAGGGAAGCGGGCGGGCGGGTGGGGGCTGGGCTCTGGCCCTGTGGCTGATGGTCGGTCGGCCTGTCTGTCTGCAGGGAGGCGGGCGGCTGGAGGAGGTGCTGCAGGAGCTGCAAGCACTGCGGCTGCAGGTGAAGGAACAGGGTGAGCGCATCAGCAGGCTGGAGGAGCAGCTGAGCCGCATGGAGAATGGGGATGTCTAGGGTGGGGGGTGGCACGGTGCCCCCCTCCTTAAAGGGATCGCATAAACCAGGGTTTTGACTCTTCACCTCGGAGCTGCCAGTAATTGCCCCCCCTGAGGTGAGGGGGGGCCCTTGTCCCACTCCCACCTCTCCCCTTTCTGCTCTGCCATGGAGAAACCTCTCCCTCTTTTGTATGGCTGACCAAAACATCCCACCACTTAAAGGAGTGGTTGGTTCTCTCACACACCCCCTGCCTTAGGCAGCATCGCCCCCTCCTGGAAGCTCCTCCCAGTGGGTGGGGTCACTCACCCCAAGAAGCTGATGTGCTAGGGGTGGTTTCCTGCCTCTCAGCCCCATGGTGGGGGACGGTGCTGGGTTCAGCTCTGTCCTTTTCTTCCCAACCCCATGCAGGGGCCCCTCTCTGCCTGCGCAACCCTCTCCCCTCCCAGCACACATTTAGGGGAGACAAACGCTAAGCTCCACTACCATCCGCCCATGCTGCTGGCAGAGGTTGGGTGCAGCCTGGCTCCGCCCTCCTCTTCCTGTGCCCATGGGAGCGCAGGGGGCAAGATCGATGGGTCGCTGTGCTCAGCCCTCCCCTTTATATCAGACTTGGGTCTGCAGCTGCCACCACCATGCCAGTGCAGTGGGGTCAGAGCATGGCACGAGCCCTGGAACCCACCCCTGTTTTTATGTGACTGTGCCCTCTTTAATAGCCAGAGGGGGGCAGTCATAGCAGGGACCATTCAGACCCAGCAAAGTGGCTTCTGCCTAGATGCAATTAAGGAAAAGAAAAAAAACTACACACAGAGCCCTGTGCAGGGCCAGATCTCTATTTTCATTCCAAATAAAAGGTCTTTATAATAAACCCTTGGGTTGGGCATGTCTTACTGTGCGCCTGTGGGCCCCATGCTTCCGCTACTGTGCTGGGGGCCAAGAGCTGCAGCAGCTAACCAGGGTCCTGCAGGGAAACCAGGGCAGAGGGAGACATGAGCAGGAGAGCTGAATGGGGTGCAGACGGTGGGTATATACAAGGCAGGAGGGGAGACCTTTGTACCAGCAGTGGGCACTTGATACCCTGGGAAGGCAGCACCCATATAGCTGTGCTGAAAAGAAATGGTTTGCTTTGCCCATGTGGACGTGTGTAACTCACTGCCACTGGACAGCACTGAAGTGCTTAGCCAGCTGCAAGGGCCTGCTCTGCTGGAGAATGAAAACAGGCAGTGCGTTGCCAGGGACAGCCCCCCTCCAGCCACAGGTGAATGCGGTGGCAGGGCTGGTGGGGGGACTAGAGCCTTCCTGCAGAGGCTGGCTTTCCCAGAAGTGCTCACTTGGGGGCATGGGGCTGTTGGGGGCAGCTGAGCAGGGAGGCGATGGCAGGTGCCTCCTGATTTCATTTGTTACTCTGGCTGGGCTGTTCCCCAGTCCCTAGGAGCTCTGGCACCATTTTCCCCCTTTGGCTGACTTGTGTCTGTTGCAAGGAGAGCTCAGCTCCAGCCCCCTGGGCAGTGTACCCCCACCACTGTGGCTGGCAGAGATGCAGTGGCTGGCAAGCACATCATCCCCCTTTCTTCCCCCCCTAGCCCCTCAGGGCCATGAGAACAAGGGGAAGAGATGGCTTCCCACCCGCATGCTGAGCTCAGGGTCCTTCCTGTCACAGGCGCAGGCAGGGGCCATGCAGGGGAGACAGGAAACCAGTGGTTGGGGCTAATGAGCCGATACGGCAGCAGGGCTGGGGCAGGCAGGAAAGGAGTCTGCAGTGAGCATAGTGTGGTTCTGGGTGGGTGAATTCAGGGCCCATCTACTGAGCAGTAGCCCATGCCTTCCTTGTGGCACCCGGACAGAAACCAGCCATCTTACTTCCCTGGGCAGCTACAGTTGTTTATCCCCCTGGGCAAGTCTGTCCTGTCCCTCTCCTGGACCTGTTTAGACTAGAGGATAACAGCCTGCTACTGCTACCCGTGCCTGTTCTGTGCCCAGGGGAAGAGATGTGTGGTGGTGGTTTGACCAGCCTAGGAGGAAATGAGCATCACCTCCCAGCTTCTGTCGGTGGGCACCATCTGCCTTGCGTTTCCTCTTTTCCCCCTCCCCCCACCCATGGCAGCTGTCGGTCCGGAGAGGAGCCTGTGAGCATGAGCTGATGGGAGGGATATGGGATGATTGTGAGTAGTTGAGCCCCAACTCCCTGAGAAGTGTCCTGTGCTCCACCCAGCAATTTCCCAAAGGCAGAACCTGGAGAATACTGGGCTTCCTCTGTGCCCTGTCTTTCTGCAGCTCCACCTTCCCCACATGGGCCAGGCTGGGCTGGCAGAGGGCACAGCAGGTGAGTTGTACCCCATCCCCTGCCAGTCACTGGTTTGAATCCAGCCCTGCTTGGGTGGTGGTGGTGTGCCCCTCTACTGGCTTTTGGGAAACCCCCTTACATAAGAAGAGTTGGTTGGGCCTCAGTTCCTATGCTCTCAGCCTCAGGCACTGCCCAAATGGCTGGGATGGGCAAAGATGCCAAGGACCAAGCCCCCTTGCCCAGATCTTGGGGTGGAAGGGGGAGTTGAATGAAACCTGTGGTCTATCAGCAGTGGAGGGCTCGATGCAAATCAGGGCTGCACAGCCCTTGGCCGCTGTTGCAGCTGCTCCCCAGTGCAGCAGGCTGGATGGGCTGGGAGGAAACGCCCGCCCACGCCTGCGCGCCTCTGCTGGTCCCCGCCACTTGCACAGTCCCCCACCCTGCCGAGAGCTGCCGGCTGCCATCACCTCGCAATGGTAAGGACCCTCTCTGGGGGCTGAACCCCCACCACCACCCCCAGGGTAGGAGGGGGGAAAACTCCAGGGGAGATGAGGTTAATGGGCTTCTTCCCCTGGCTCTGCCTCACCTGCTAGGCCAGGTATGTTTGGAGGGAAACTAGGCAGGGGGTTGGTTTCAAGCCAGGAATGGCCTGGGGGGGGAGGGTAGAGATGGGCACCCCCCACAAACACACCAACCACCTGGAAACTCAACAGGAGCAGGGACTGGCCTGGGTCTGTGTTGTCTTTGGGGCAGGAGGCTGGAGCTGGAACTCTAGGGCAGTGGGTTGGAGTATGGGGTATCCTAACTCCTCCCCCATACCTGCCCAGGCCCTGCTCCCAAGGTCTGGCTCTCAGCCCAGTTTGTCCCCTCTTCCCCCATCTAGGTGAAGGGACCATGTACCTGGAGGGGGAGGAGGGGGCTTGCCTTTGCTGTGCCTCAATTTCCCCTCTGTTAAATGGGAAGGAGATCCATTCCTGGGTCTGTGGAGGAAAGAGCTGTGTAATGGCCATTTCTGCCCCTGCCATTTTCCCTGTGCCTCACCACAGCACGGGCTGCTCTGCTAACACCAGCAGGCTCCCTTCAAACCCACTGCTCCCTCCCCTCCCCTGCTCTCTGGTCTGCTCCTCTTCTCCCTCCCCCGGCTCCCTATTAACTGTCCCTCCCATATGGGAGCTGCTGCTAGCCCTCGTGAGCTGCTCTGGAAGTGGGGCGAGGGGACTGTAATCCCTAGCCCTTAAATATGAGGGGATGGTGCCTGTGCTTGTGTTGTGCTCCCCAGCTTTGACTAGAGATGTGCAGTCTCTATGCTGAGGGGGGTGTTAGTTGGAGCACCTTGCCAGGCTGTGATATATGTCATGTTCCTGGGGTACCCTGAGCCCTGCTCCCCCTCCTCCTTTCAATGCATGTGTGCCTGGGGTGCATGAAGGCACCAGTCTGCCTGGTTTCAGTGCTGAGTTCTGCAGTAGTTGGGCAAAGGGTGTCTTGGCCTGGGGTCTGGCCACTCTGCGGTGCCATAGATGCTTCAAGGGAATGGGCCAGGTGGGGAGATAACAGCCCAAGTATAGTTGAGCGGTGGCACAGCAGCCAGGGAGGCAGCTCCTAGTCGCTGTCCTAAAAAGAAGCTGTTGGCCTGATGCCCAGCAAGAGCTGACCTGAGAGCAGCGAGCACCAGCCCGGGGGTCCTGGGGCATTGCTCGGAAGGCAACTAGTTGGTTGCATGGCAGAGAGGTGGATACCTTGGCGCTTCTGCTCCTGGTTGGCTGAAGTTTAGTCTCTCCCTGCCCAGGAAGAGCACGAGCCAGCACGGGACACTCTGCTCTTCAGGCCATTTCCGGTCCATGGGCTGTAAAGACTCATTTCTCAGCAGCCCAGCCCAGCCCACCTCCTCCCCTCAGCCCCCTGTGCCCCCAGCGCTGTGATGAGTTAGTGCCAGTGCTGTCCCTGTCTCTCGGGCTGGCCGCATACTTATTCTACTTGGCCCAGCAAAGGACTGAGCCACTTAAGACAGGCCAGAGCCCCAGCCAGAGTCACCTGCCCTGCTGAAGACAGGGCTGCTGTCCACTGACAGCAGAAGCAGAGCTGGGCAAAGATCAATTGCCCCCTCTGCCAAAGTTCCTGCTAGCCCAGCCCTTGTCTCCCCCCATGCACAAGGCAGCTGCCCAGGAGGGAGCTGGAGGCAGAGACGGGCTGGGGCATGGGGGCAATCCAAGTTAAGGTGATAAAGCTGCATTAGAGAGAGGCCTTCTGAACTGTCAAGTGTTACAACAGACCCCCTGCAGCCCATTCTGCCCCTACTGGGCAGCCCCCACCTCCTCTTCTGGCCTCCACCTCCCAGCCCTCAATGTTAGGGGCTCCTGGGTCTGCCCTGAGGCAGCTGCCCTCCCATCCCAAGCAGCTCAGCTTTTGGCCCTGCTCCCTCCCAGCCAGCTGGAATCTCCTGCCTCTCTGGGCACTGGCCAAGGCCCTATGGGGCTGTCTGAGTCCCAGTGGCTGGCAGTGCAGTGGGCTTGGGGGCCACGGGAACTCAGCAGAGAAGCTGCTAGGTGAGGGACACCATCCAATCCCACCAGGCCTCCCAGCACCTGCACTGTTGGGCACCCCCCACGCCCAGCACGGGTCAGGAGGAGAGCGGGCAGTTACAGCCTCTCAAAGGCAGGTCTGAGGAGGAGCCATTAACTACACACACACACCCCCCCTCCCCTCACTCTTCCCTACTGCTCCATTACACTACAATAAGCTCTCCCAAGGGTAAATGCCTGCAAGCAGCAGGGGAACTATATCAACCCTCCACATGAGCAGCTCAGACTAAACGTACACCCCAATGCCACAAAGCCAGTCGAGGGCCAGATGAGCAGCCCCATGGCAAAACAGCAGAGTCAAGGAGGTGTCAGCAGCAAAAAGGCATCCTTTATGTCAAATCATAGTGAGGCTAATAGGAACAAGCAAAATGTTAAGTGTGAAAGTGTAGCTAGGCTGGCCAAAAATTGAGCCACAGCTTGCTAAAGAAGCAAAAAATAACAGCATGCATTTTTTTGAAGTACATCAGAAGCAGGAAGCCTGCAAAATAGTGAGGAGATGACACAGGTGCTAAAGGAGAACTCAAGGAAGACAAGGCCATTGCAGAGAAGCTAAATGAATTCTTTGCATTGGCCTTCACTGCAGAGGATGTGAGGGAGATTGCTCCATCCTGCCCTGAGAGCTAGCCTTTTGGGGGGAAAATCTGAATCACAGAATATCAGGGTTGGAAGGGACCTCAGGAGGTTGTCTAGTCCAACCTACTGCTCAAAGCAGGACCAATCCTGAGACAGATTTTTGCCCCAGATCCTGAAATGGGCCCCTCAAAGATTGAGCTCACAACCTTGGGTTTAGCAGGCTAGTGCGCAAACCACTGAGCTATCCCTCCTACGCTGAAGTACTATCCCAAATTGATGTGTCAGTAGAAAAGGCTTTGGAACAAATTGGTAAATTAAACAGTAATATGTCCCCAGGACTGGATCTTATTCACCCAAGAGTTCTGAAGGAACTCAAATATAAAACTGCACAACTACTAACTGTGGTATTGCGCAAATCAGCCTCTGTAGCAGATGACTGGAGGATAGGTAATGTAAAACCGATTTTTAAAAAGGGTTACAGAGGCAATCCTGGCAATTACTGGCCAGTAAGCCTAACTTCAGTATCGGGTAAATAGGTTGAATTTGTGGTAAAGAATAAAATTATCCGACACATAGATGAACACTGTATGTTGGGATAGAGTCAACACAGCTTTTGTAAAGGGAAATCATGCCTCAGCAATCTATTATAATTCTTTGAGGGTGTCAACAAACACGGTGACAAGGGTGATCCAATGGATGTTGTGTACTTGGCCTTTCAGAAAATCTTTGACAAAGTCCCTTCACCAAAGGCTCCTAAGCAAACCAAGCACTCATGGGATAAGAGGGAAGGTCTGCTCATGGATCAGTAACTGATTAAAAGACATGAAACAGAGGGTAGGAATAAATGGTCCATTTCAGAATGAGGCAAGGTAAATAGAGGGGTCCCCTAGGGATCTGTATTGGAACCAGTGCTGTTGAACGTATTTATAAATGACCAGAAAAAGAAAGTGAATGGTGAGGTGGCAAAATCTGCGGATGATACAAAATTATTTGAGATAGTTAAGTCCAAAGCAAATCGTGCAGAGTTACAAAGATATCTCACAAAGCTGGGTAGTGATTTGGCAACAAAATGGCAGATGAACTTGAATGTTGCTAAGTGCAAAGTAACGCACACTGGAAAAAAAATAACTCCAACTAGACATACAAAATGATGGGGAATAAATTCACTGTTACCATTCAAAAATGATCTTGGCGTCATTGTGGACAATTCTTGGAAAACATCTGCTCAATGCTAGCACTGTTAGCAAAAAGGCTAATAGTGTTAGGAGAAATTAGGAAAAGGATAGATATTAAGACCAAAAATACTGTAATTACTAAATAAATCCATGGTACTCCCACAAATCTCAGAGCTGATATGGCTGAACTGCAAAAAGTTCAGAGAAGGTCAACAAAGATGATGGAGGGTCTGGAACAGCTTCCGTACTAGGAAAGACTAAAAAGTTGGGGGCTGTTCTGCTTAGAAAAGAGATAACTAAGAGGGGATATAATAGAGGTCTAGAAAATGAATGATGTGGAGAAAGTGACTAGAAAAATGTTATTTACCCTTTCCTACAATACAAGAACCAGGGGTCACCCAATTAAATTAATAGACAGTAGGCTTAAAACAAACAAAAGGAAGCACTTCTTCTGACAATGCATCTGTGGAATTCATTGCCAGGGGATGTTGTGAAGGCGAAATGTATAACTAGGTTTAAAAAAAAGAAATAAGTTCATGGAGAATAGGTCCATCAATGGCTATTAGCCAAAAGGGTCAGGGACACACATCCCCATGCTCTGGGTGTCCCTAAACCTCTGACTGCCAGAAGCTGGGACTGGGCAATGGAATGGCTCACTGGATAATTTTTCTGTTCTGTTCAGTCCCTCTGAAGCATCTGGCCCTGGCCACTGTTGACTGACAGGATACTAGGATAGATGGACCATGGCCTGACCCACTATGGCAGCTCTTTATGTTCCTATTCCTTGCTTCTCAGAGCCCTCTGGCAACATGGGTGACCCTTTGCCCGCTGGCAAGGCCCTGCCGTCTGTCTGGCTGCAGTTCTGGGAAGGGCTGCTCTCTCGGGCAAGGACAAGTGAGACCCCAGCTCTGCAGTGGTCAGTGCTCTGGCCTGCTGCTCCAGGGAGCCAGGCTCAGCTCACACTAAGAGCCCAGGATTGCTGCGCTGGGCCCAGTACCAGCCCAGAGGGCTGAAGCTCGGAACAAGTGGGGCTGGGCCCTGCAGCTGCTGCCAGCTGCAAAGCCACCTCTCTCTCACTACTGCTGTCACCTGCCTGACCGCAGCTTCCTGTTACCCTTGTCAGCCTGATGAGACCTGCACCCCCAGGAGACACCCACACAGGCCACGTAGCATGTGATACACGCCACCCACCACCCTCCCCTACCCCCCAGACACACACACAGCAGGGTGGAGAAACCACACCAGAAAAGACTCACAGAACCCCTCCCCCAACACACACGGCCTGGCAACTGCCTGCGAGGGGCATGGGACCCAACAATGCACCAGCCCGACCTGCACCCATTGCCTGAGGACAGGAGGGTAAGGCACCCCATACACTCACACAGCCTGCCTAACTCCCTACCCAGTGCCAACCCACAGCCCCCTGCACCCAACTCTGACCTCCCCCTCAACCCTGCCTAATGCCCCCACTACCTCCGTGCCAACCAAAGTTCCCTGTAAGCTACATGGCCGCAAAGCAGCCTATTTAGCACCACACAGGCACCCAGGGAACCCCACACTGGGATCTGCCGTGGCTGAGGGAGGGGCACCTCTCCCCCGGCCCCAACTCAGCCCTGGACCTGCCATGGCTGGGAGAAGGGCGGTCTGAACCTGCAACAGCTGGGGTGCCCCTCCTGCAGCCCTGGACCTAGCCCTGGCCCAGACCTGCCATGGCTGGGGCACCCCTTCCCTGGCCCCTACTCAGACCCAGACCTGCCGCAGCCAGGAAGGGGCTCCCCTTCTCGGCCCGAACCCAATGCCTGGTCTGAACCTGCCACGGGCCAGGAAGGGGTGCCTCTCCTCACTAGCCCAAGTGCTGCTGTGGGGGAGAGAGATTGCTGAGCAGAGTCCTCTCTCCCCACCATAGCCCCAGAGCACGCTTCTCCACCTGAGACACCTCATCTCTGGCTCCACCCTAGAGCCCTCACCCCAACCCTCTGCCCCAGCCCTGAATTCCCTTCCACACTCAGAACCCCTCAGCCCCACCCCCACCACATGAATTTTGTTATGTGCACCAATATGGAAGTGATGTTTTAGGTAAAATATAAAACAGATTTATTTACTACAGAAAGATAGATTTAAGTGATTATAAGTAGCAGGCATAGAGATTAAAGTTGGGTACACAAGAAATAAAAAAATCTCACAGTCCAAATTCTACAGACTTAACAAGATTTGAATCTAGCAGTTTCTCACCCCACTGGATGTTTCAGGCAGTTTACAGTTTTTATTACATGAGGGAATTTGATTCCCAGCCTGGGACCAATCTCCCCCATACAAAGACTTTGCTTTCCAAACGAGCTTCCAGGTGTTGAGATGGGGGAGGACAGAGGCCAGGTGGTGATGTCATCGACCCTCACTTAGACTTTCTCTCCAGGTGCTAGAAAGATCCTGGCTGCAACATTAGGTTAGGCAGCCCCCGATTGCATACGTGCCCTCTCTGAGGAGGCTCTGGGAGAGTGACTTCTTCTTGATGGGCCATTAACTCCTGTCTGGCTGGGCCTGATTTAAATCTGTCTCACTAGGTACTGCTTTGATACCACTGAAAGGCTGGCTGTGGGCATGTCCCGCTTACCACATATTTCAGTACCAAACATATAGCAATGCTTTATGTGCCATGACAGTACAGACAATCCAACCAAACAGCAATGTTCAATGGCTCAAGACTTTATAAATGATATCTCACAAGGCATACTTTGTAAAAAAACATATCACAATCACATCACAGTGGCGAATATGGGGATCCAAGGTGCTACTTTGAGATACAGAGTGTCACACCTCCCCCTACTGCAAGAGTGTTAATCCCTAAAGCAGAGACAGTGTGGCCATGGTCCTCTTTAGGTTTTGACAATATAATGCCCACGTGTTGCTAAACATTGTAGTATTACCCACATGAGCTCTTGCAAAGTTCAGTGTACCTCCTGATACTTTGTGGATCTGTCCAGTGATCTCAAAAGTCAGCAAGCGTGCCTTCTCTGGGTTGCTAGAAAGCATCTATTTACATCTTTGCAGCATTGTTAGCCCTTCTGCTTCTCCCTTTGGTGTTAGCTCAATGTAGATATTAATGTGTTCTATAGCATAGATATTTTGGCATTTAGCTATTAAAGAGATAAGGTGCTGGGTCTCAGTTTCCCCTTCCATGTAGCAGAACAGGTTTATTATGGTTTCTCTGCTGTGACAAGCTCTAAGTCCGTTTACAGGTAGGAGCTGAAATGCAGCACTGCCACAGAGCTTCTTAACACATGGTTTGATCTTATTTACCACTCCGAGCATGTTCAAAAGCTTTCCCAAAAATCATGCATCAGGCTTACCCTCAGCCCCAAATTCTTCTTTGCAAGGTTTAACATTAGCATTAAAAATTTTATCAGGAGGTCTGAGTAGCACCAAACCCTTTACCACACATGCGTGTTTGTCATACCATGTTCTCTATTTAGACAGTCTGGTTTGTTCAACACCCATTGTGTCTTTCAACTCCTTCCTGAACCTTAGCATGTGTTCAGTTCCTAGCTTTTCTTTCCCTTCAGTGTGGGTTCTCAATCCATTCATATCTTTAGGGCTTTGGTACTCCACAATCTAGTGAGATTAAGGGGATTCTGCATTTTGGCTGGTCCTGTGTAGAGCTGTCTCCCAATCCCAGTATGTCCATATGCAAGAAATCCATCTCCCCTTTTGGGAGCTTCCTCACCCTCCTTTTTTAGAGGTTCATGATTTGTGTCTCTAGGTTACAAGTGCTTGCTCTTTAGTCAGACACACCTTTTTTCGGCAGCTCTCTGTCAGCTGCTTTGTGTGTCTTACCAGCTCTCCTCTGCCAGCTGAGTGATTTGCATGCTCACAGACCACCATTGCCTGGAAGCTTCCTGGACTCAGCTTCTTGGCTGTTACAGGCATGGGAGCTGCATCTTGACTGGACTTTTCACAATCATATAAAGATGAGTGTCCTAAAAACCTGGGACCTGGACTGAAGTACCTCCATCACCCCTTTCCCTGAGAAATTAGCTACGTGACTGGTACCCTCCAAAAGGTCACACAGTCCCTTCTTTGAACCTAAGTTACAGGCGGCACGCATGGGTGTACGGATGCTGAATCAGTCACTCAGTCCTGGGCATCCTCTCCCAAGTGACCAGTGAGATATCCATGTGCTCCCACTATTCTTTTTCCATTTTCCTTCTCTGGGGTCCCCTCTAGGACACATCTCTCTAAGCTCTCTAGAGCAAAAATCTACCCCTTGTTTAGCTGCAAAGAGCTCACAGCTAACAGCTGAAATAGTTTTCTCAGTGCCAGGCACTCCACCCCTCTCTCTTCCTGAAGAGGTGCTGCCTTCAGCTGTGGTGCAGGAGTTGGTCTCCATCTCCCCTCCCACACACACCCACCCACCCACCTGGAATAATATTACTTCCCTTTGCTGCAGAGGAATCAAAGAGATTTTTCTCCCTTTCCCTCAGCAGTTTCTGGGACTTTACCCTTTCCCTCTGGGGTCTCAGCAAAATATTCTTTCTTGCTGCAGGCTACAATAGAGCTATACAGAAAAAATAATTCCCAATAAACATATCAATGGGGATATCGTCCACTACTCCCACCTTTAAATCACTTTCTAACCTATTGGTTTCACTGTGCATTATGGCCAAAGGCACACAAATCTGGAAACCTACTAATAAAAGCTCTGCCATCTGTCCTGGCAATGTGTCACCTTCTTGAATTAGATTCTACCTAACCACAGAAATCTCTGCACCTGTATCTTCCCATCCTAAATTTTCCCTGCCATTAATTTTGACAACCTTTATGAGTTCTATGTCTGCTTCTTCAGAGGCTAATCCCACAAAACCAATATAAGAAGAGTCAGGTGCGTTAGAGGATCCCGTACAGAGGACAGCAGCATTAACATGGGCTACTTGTTGCCCTCTTCCTCCCAGCATAGGGCATTTACTTCTCAGGTGATAGTAATTCCACTGATGATAGCACCTTTTGGGCTCTTCTATTTTCACAGGAGGTTTGGGATGGGGATTAGTGGAATGGTTTTGGGGTGGTAAGTGCCCAGCCTCCCTCTTTCTTCCCAGGGCAAAACGGGATTCTCCTTTCCCACCACGGTTTAACCCCCGCACACCACCCCCTTACTCTCAATAGATGCCTGGGTCTGCTCAAAGCCATCAGGTAGAGATACCATCTCATCTACAGTTTTTACATTTTTATTCCATAGACACCGTTTTACATCATCTTTATATACTGAGTAACAAGGTCAAACATTTGTTCAAAACTTTGAACACCTTTCTCCCTCACTCATTTTCCCATTAGATCTTTCATCCTGTTTACATATACCCCATTACTCATATCAGCATTGTTCTTAAAATTTCTAAATGTCACCCTCTGTGTTTCAGGGGTAATCTAAAATAATTTCAAACAGGGTTTTTTTTTAATTTACAGTAACCTAAAGCATCCTGAATTGGCATTCCATTGGAGTATATTAAGATCTTTACCAGCTAACTTTGCAATTAGGCTGGGGACTTTCTTGTCATCAGGAATCACATGAGCTGCACACAGCCTCTCAAACGTAGTAAAATATTCTGATATCACCCATCTCATGTGCAGGACATAAATGCTCCTGGCTGTGGATTTCTGGAGAGATAGCAATCAGTGGGGTGAGATGGTTCTGATATTGCTTTTCTAGTAAGTCCATTTGGTGTTTTCACTCTCTCTCCTTCCTCAGCCTCCTTGGGTTTCAGCTCTTATAGTCACTTGATGTGCTTTTTCCTCTCTCCTTTAGCTCTGGTTCTTTCATTTTCGCTGATGCTCAGTTTCTCTCTTTTTCTGCTACCTGCAGTCCGTACAGCTTTAACCTGGTAACTGTGTTACTCACTCATTCTTATGCCTTTCTCTTCCTATTTCCCTTTCCCAAAATATGCAAACAAAAAATAATAAACTTGCAATTCTTACACTGGTGTAGAGATTTTAAGTGGCCTGCCTCAGTGCAGTCAAGAAAATTACAAATCTCAGTCAGAACAAGCTGTGCATTTCATCCTGCTCATTGTGCCACTGAGACAGTATTCCTGGGGTACAACCTGGAACTTTGGGACCACTGTGCCCCCTTAACTCTATAACCTAGGTTGTTTCTCACAGTCACAAGCAGCAAACTTCTCCAGCTACTGTGATCAGCCAACGGCACATGGAGACCTACATCTAGCTAAATTGCATGAATGCTAAGTCACTCATGAATTGTACAAATCACTCTAGACCTCAGCTTGCACCCCTGAAATACAGCATCTTACAAGCTCAAGACTTCCTTGCACAGTGCAAGCCCATTAATTAGTTTGCCACTCCAAAGAAAGGATAGCAGATATGCACCAGCCCTTGTTAACCTGAGATTTCCCCAGCACTTCAACCGAAAACAGTTTTAGGACAAAACTAAAACAATTTATTTACTATAGAAAGATAAGATTTAAGTGATTATAAGCAGGCATAGATATCAAAGTTAGTTATGTAAGAAATAAAAAAACTCGCAGTCTAAATTCTACAGACTAAAGCAAGATTTGAATCAAGCAGTTTCTCACCCCACTGGATGTTTCAGGCAGTTTATGGTTCTTATTACACTGGAGGAATTTGCTTCCCAGCCTGGGACCAATCTCCCCATTTCAAAGACTTTGCTTTCCCAATGATCTTCCAGGTGCTGACTTGGGGGAGGAGAGAGGCCAAGTGGTGATGCCATCAACCCTCAGTGGCCTGATGTAAATCTGTATTGTCTGTTGCTCCTATGTTACCACTGAAAGGCTGACTGTGCGCATGTCCCCCTTACCACATA
Source organism: Gopherus flavomarginatus (assembly GCF_025201925.1). Classification (NCBI taxonomy): domain Eukaryota; kingdom Metazoa; phylum Chordata; order Testudines; family Testudinidae; genus Gopherus; species Gopherus flavomarginatus. Next base: position 35,960,005 of record NC_066621.1, on the reverse strand, counting down.
TTTCAGTACCAAACATATAGCAATACTTCATAACTTCACACGCCATGATAGTACAGACAATCCAACCGAATGGCAATGTTCAATGGAACAATGATACCTCGCAAGGTGTACTTTGCACAAAACATATCACAATCATAGCCCAGTGGTGAATATGAGGTCCAGGGTGCTGTCTTACAGCAGCACAAAGCGATTGTATTGAGCACAGGGAAGGGGTATCTATGCAGTGCCAAGGTCCTTGGCATGTCCACAAGCCTGGCACATCTGCAGTCATTAACCTCATCCCCTTTCCCTCCTCCCCCAGCACTCTGCCATCTGTGCCCCACGGAGCCTGCTCTCTGCAGGGCTGGCACTCCTGGTGCTTCCGGGAGCCGTGCTGGGCTCAGACTCCAACCCAGACAGCAACTCTGTGGCTGTGGTCTTCCTGGTCTTCCTGCTCCTGCTGCTGCTCCTGGTGCTGGCCCTGGCCTGGCGCAAGCTGAGCCATGATTCAGATGGCAGGTATCACCCACGCCACCTGTGCCAGCCACAACACCTGCTAGCAGCCCTGGCCAGGTGCTGGCGTGAGCTGCGAGGGCAGGTGCCCCCTGAGAGGCAATGGCAAGGCAAGGACAACGAGGATGAGGACGATGACGAGGAGGACGAGGAGACCCTTCAGCGGGATGAGGAGGAAGGTGGAGGAGGGCAGGAGCAGCAGAGCGAGGAGGAGGGCGCTGCTGTGCCAGAGGGGACCCCGCCCCGCGATGCCCCTGAGGGAGCCCTAGAAGAGGGAGGGAAGGCAGAGGGTGCCAGCGCCGGAGGCCTGCTCAGTGACCTGCACTCGTTCTCCGGGACAGCTGCCTGGGAGGACAGCGCCGCAGAAGGAGGCAGCCGCCAGCATGTCACTGCCCTCTAGGAGAGCTGAGGGAAGGATACAGACTGTGGGAGAACTGCAGCCACCCACTTGCTGACTGGGGAGCAACTGCAACTGCTCCCAGCCCCCCTACAAGGAGGTGGGATGAACTGCTCCCCACACCCCACCCCTCCCTGCAGAGCTCTTCACCCCTCGCCATGGGGCTGCAATGGCCCCTCCTGCACCCCACTTCTCCCCACCACCCCCCTCACACCAGGAGAGACAGCCCAAGCAGAGCAGGGAGCGCCCCGTCTCCCCTAGACTCTGCACTGACTCCAGCACTCCTCCTCCCTCCCCACCTGCACCAGGATATAGGGTGTGACACCACGGCACGAGGGCGTGGCTCCACTGCCACTGAGGAGCTGCTGATTGGCCCACAGGCAGCGCTACAGGCACCAATAAAGGGGCAGCATTGCTCATAACCTGCCACAATCTGCAGTTTCATTTACCCCAGAGGGGAATGCTGGGGGTAGGGCTGCATGGAAGGGGCAGAACTCACTGTGAACCACACTCCTGGAAGAGGAAGGGAGGGTGACCCCAGCCTTCTGGCCTCAAGGAAGGCTTGTCAGGCCCCCCTGCCCTACAACATGGTGGGAGTAGTGTATGAGGCTTCCCCATTGGACAATCTCCCCAACTGGCTGCCCACCAGCTGGAGTGACACCCCTCCCCCAAACACCATGGAGCAGCTGGCAAGGGGGTGGTGGCAAACTACCTCCTCTCTCCCAGCAACAAGAAGGGGGGACCACAGCACAGCCATACCCGGGCTTTAACTGGCACAGACCTGCCACAGAGAGGGGCTGTCTGCCCCCCACACATCACAAGGTGACACAGCATACAGCAAACAAGCCAGCAACCCTCCCACTCAGAGAAGGCAGAGCGTGGTCACCTCCCTAATACTCAGTACCCCCACTGTCTCCCCCCACACCATGCCTCTCCAGGCTCTGCCCCCCCCAGACTTCCAGGGCTCTGAGCCCCGCCTCCTCACCCCAGCACCCTAACCCCTACCATATACCCTGAACAATGGCCTTCTTCACACAGGCCTCTCAGCCATGCTCTGCTCCCTCCTCAACACACACTGACCCCCTCGACAATGCCCCTGCCACGCTCTGCTCTCCTCTCGCGCTGACACACACACACCCTGCCGTGCTCAGCCCCTTGAACCCGAAACATGATCTCGCGCTGACAGACGCGCACACACACACACACACACACACACACCCCACCATGCTCAGCCCCTTGAACCCGAAACATGATTTGTAGCAATAAAAACAGAGCACCAAGGAAGGGTTAAAAGTCCCATGGGTGGGAGCTGCAGCCTGGGGGCCATGGGGCCACTCAGAACATGCCGAGCACCCCCTGCCCTCCCCAGCCGGGGCTGCCCCACCCGCTGTAATTGCAGCCCTGACAAAGCATCTCCTCCTGAGTCCATCCAGGCTGGGAACCCCGACAACCCCCAGCCTCACTCAGCTGTCAGGGGGCTATGTCCATCCCATGGGTCACCGACAGGCTAGGCACCTCCACGGGGAGCCTCCCACCGGCCCAAGCTGAGTCTCCTGCCCAGGCAGGGGCACCATGCCTGCCTCAAGCTACCTTGCCACCCGGCCCCGGCCCCCCTTCTGCTTCTTGGTGCCTGTCGGCGTCTTGATGGGCAGGGGGGCCGTGCCCTCTGGTTGGGGCGGCAGCAGCGGCAGCCCTAGCTCCATCGGCTCCACCGCCAGGCTGGGCTTGAAGGCCTCGAAGGGAGAGAACTTCAACGGGCTGAAAGCAATAAGGGAACTGGGAGTGAGACCCCCATAGAAAGAGAGTGAGCCGGCCCCATCCCAACCCCCGTAGGGGGCCAGGCCTGGAAACCCTGCAATCAATAGCCCCAAGCCTTGGTACTCAACTCCCCCAAACCCCAATCCACAGCCCCCATCCCAACCCCTCCACGGGAACCCTGTTAACAACCCCACACCTTGGCACTGCCTCCTTGCCCACCCAGCTCCACAGCTCCACATGGCAATACCATACAGAGAGACGGGTATCTACTGTTGGGAAATCCCAGGAAGGGAATGCTAGAGCCACTGCCCCCTAGAGGGGAAAAGCCTCATATCCCACTCCCCATGCCCGAGTCAACCAGTTCCTCCTAGCCTAGTGCTGGATCAGAGCCAGTGCCTAGAGGGGAAAGGAGCCATGCCTGTTGGTCACCTCCTTTGGAGGTGCCCCTAGCCGTACCTGACTGGCGTTCTGGGGCTGCTATTGAGGCGGCGAGGGGAGCGCACCTTTGGCTGGAAGGAGAAGCCCTCCTTAATGCTCTCCAGCACCGACGGGGCCACATACGTGAAGCCCTGCAGAGAGCACAGAGGTCAGAGCAGCAGGGATGCCATAGTGCAAGCTCCACCGCCTCCCAGCTATGACAGCACCCCCTTCTGGGAGTCCTTACCAAGAAGGCCTGGTTGGCACTCTCACTAATGGAAGCGTCGTCAGGGCTGTCCACGGGCGTCTGACGAGTGAAGCGGATGTCAAACTGGCTGACATCATCATCCGATTGCTGCAGGGCAGGAGAGAGTGGGACAAGGAGGGTCATTCCAGAACAGGAGGGGCAGTTTGGCATCAGCGCCATCCACCAGCAGGGGAGGATGGCAACCAGGCTTGCCACATAAAGGATCTGGCTTCGGATTTTCCATCCAGATTTTCCTCTCCCAAGGGGCTGGGAGCTGCAGGGCCCCATGGGGGCTGAGCGCCTTGCACAGCTTTCCTGGACATCTGGGTCCCATTCTCCAACACTGTGTCAGTAGGACTGGGCTGCAAGGAGCCCTAGGTGCAAGTGCTCTGCACTGCCACCTGGGGGAGGGTGCTGGGAGCTGCAAGGCCCCCTAGGAGTGTGAGACATCTATTGCCACGTGGGAGAGAGCAAGGCAGGCCTGTTCTGAGCTCAGCCCAGGCTGGGCTGGGCAAGGCACGCAGGGAGCAATGGGCTAGCTCTCTCCTGCCATTGGGGGGTGGCTGGGGGCAGGGTAGTACCAGGCAAGGCCTGAAGGGTGGGTCCAGCTTGCGCGCCAGCAGTTCATCCCAGTTGACTTGGCGGAAAAATGGCTGCTTCTGTAGGAACAGATACGTAGGCAGGAGGTCAGAAACCCAGCAGCTGCTCCCTCCTCCCCCGTTGCCCAGCTCAGGCCTGTGCCCTCTCCTGGGCTCCCCATGCAGACGCCCTGTGGTGGGGGGGAGTCCTGAGCCCAGGAAGGCTATGGCAAGGCTGGGCACGAGACTGTGCCCATGTGGAGAGGAGGCTCCGCCCCCAACCCAGAGCCATGGAAGGGAGACGCCTCCTGCCACTGACTCCAGTGTACCCATGGGTGCAGCTAGGGGAGAAAATCCCCTCTTCAGAGTACTGAATACTGCCCCTCCCCCACCTCCAGAGGGCACCCTCCCACGCCACCTACCTACCTGCACATCAGCTGCATCGCCCGTCCCACCCCCAATCCTTTGGCTGGGGTTTCTCTTGAGGAACTGAAAAGAGAATGGAGTCAGGGGGCCCTCAGGAAACACAGCCTGACGGACATGGGACGGAGGGTTCCCCCCTGCCCCTATCCTGATTCCACATCTAGTGGCAGCCATTTTAGTGAGACCCACACAAAACCCATATTCAAGATCATGCCCTGCTGGTTCTGGAGCTGATGGATCAGCAACTTTGAGGAGCGGAAGTGAAGGAAATGGCAACAGTGTTAGACAGCAGCAGGGGCTGGTAACCTACTGGGGGGAGTGGCACCTCCTTGCACAGGTCAGGAGCGTGAGACGGTATCCTAGTTTGGGGAGGGGGGGCGCCTGCAAGCAGTACCTTCTTGAGTAGATCCCGGGCATCAGGGGTCAGGTAAGGTGGCAGCACCAACTTTCCCTTGAGGATCTTGTCGATGGTTTTCTTCCGGTTCTCAGCCGTGAAGGGCGGCTGCAAAGGAAGCACAGAGGGGGCTGAGCATGGGGATGGAGCAGGGGGTGAGCTCCAGCAAAAAGGGGATCCAGGGGTAAGTGGCGGCCATGCTGGGAGAGAGGCATGGCTCAGCATCGGGGGAAGGGGCACTGAACCTGGCGCAGAACAAGGGTCTGGGCTGGGGCAGAGGGTGCGGAGTGAGGGACCGTGCTGGTGTGAGGGAAGGTGCCATTTGACAGAGCGACAGACAGGCCCAGTACTATACCTGGGGAAAGGGAAAACACTCAGCCTGTGGCTCCGGCCCCCCACCCCCACGTTAACAGCATGAGCAGGACTTGCCGATCCAGTGAGCATGTCGTACATCAAGGCCCCGAGGCTCCACCAGTCCACGGCCCGGTTGTGTCCACTCCGCATCAGGATCTCTGGAGCCCTAGGGACAGCACAGACACCCTGAGCTGCTGGGCCAGCCACTGACCACCCCAAGGCCCTCCAGGGGAGCAGCATGAGGGGAGAGGGGATGTCTCGGGGGCCAGGTCGCATGGGGGAGCAGTGCGAGGGGAGATGGGTGTCTCTGGGGCCAGATCCCACAGGCAAGCAGTGTGAGGGGAGGTGGGTGTCTCTGGTGCACCTACATGTACTCAATGGTCCCACAGAAGGTGTGGGTGACGGCTCCCTCATGGATCGACTCCTTGCACAGTCCGAAGTCCGTCAGCTTGATGTGTCCTGAGGAAGACAAGACTCCACGGGTCAGACCTCCTGAGCCAGGGCTCTCTGCACCCCACATCGAACCCTGCTGCCCCTGGGCTCCATACCTTGGCTGTTCAACATGATGTTCTCCGGCTTCAAGTCCCGGTAGATGATGCCGTTGCAGTGCAGGTGGCCCAGGGCCAGAGTGATCTCGCTCAGGTAGAAGCTGTGGCACAAGCAGGAACGAAGCAGTCAGTACCACTGACACTCGAAGCTCATGGGGGCACTGCTCCCTAATGTGCCAGCCATGCAGCTCCCCCGGCGGGAGCCGCAGCTGATATGCCCGATCAAACCAGTGGGATGGCTCCCACCATGTCAGAGAACTGGACACTGCCCAGGGGCTACAGTCAGGCCCTGGGAAATGCTGGTGGCCACCCCTATGGCACAAGAAGCTCTTCACCACTCACAGCCCAGTACGGCCCCCCTCTCCCAGGCTGGCTGGGCCCCAGCTGGCATTCCTCTCTGCCTTCCTGTGCCCTCCCTCCTGCTTAGCTCTGCACCTGTGCGGCCCAGTTCCTCTCCCCCATACCTGCCTCCCCCTTGCTGGGACCCCTGCCCCCCACCCCCCGTCCCACCACTATTCTCCCTTGCTGGGACCCCCATGCTCCCCCCAGACCCCCACTACCTCCTCCCAGCCCTTGCTTGTCTCCACCTGGAGGAGACTGGCTGCCATTCGAACCAGTGGTGACCAACACTGTGTAACCAAGGGCTATGGTCTTGACCATGGCGTCAATAGGTCACAGTGAGCCCCGGGCTGCCCTTGGCAGTGTGCACAACATGGGATGCGAAGCTGTGCCAGTTATTATGTATTCCAACCTGCCCCCATTCCCTGCTGCACACAAGCCCCCGCCTCCCTCAGGTCCTGGCACCAGCCGGTTAGCTCTGCCTTGGTGCTCTGGCACAGGGGCACCGTCTGGTTTTAAATACAGCTCTGCACTCGGCAACAGCTCAGTGATCCCTCTGAAGAGCCCCGCTCTGTGGTGTGTTGCACAGTGGGAGCAGGTCCTTTCCACACAGACTTTGGTCAACTTAGCAAGGGTGAGACGGGCACTGGGCTGGAGATTGGGAGCCTACAAAAACAATCACAACACAGCAGGAGCGGGGATGGGGGATAGTGTGCTCCCAGCTACTCCAGTCACTGACCATGCTGTGTCCTCCAGGAAAATGCCCTCACGCTCCAGCTGCATGAAGAGCTCACCACCTGCAAACCCAAAACAAAGAGGTACCTGAGCTCCCCACACAGGTCCTGGCTCCTGCCCCACTCCCAGAGAGGTCATGAGGGTAGAGAGGGGCCAGCCCTGGTCAGATTGCAGGCCGACAGCACTATACAGTCTCTGACAACACTGTTCTCACATAGGTCACTCACATGCAGCCTGGTCTCTCCCCCAACCCTTGCCAGGGCCGAACCCTCCCAAGCCACCCCCAGCCTCAGCCCTGCCCTGTACCACTCAAGCACTCGAGGATGAGGTAGAGCTTGCCACCCGTCTGGAAAGCATAGATCAGGTCCACGATGAAGGGGTGTTTGATAGCCTCCAGGATGTTCCTCTCAGCCTTAGTGTGAGCCGTGTCCTTGGCGTTGCAGGCAATTTTGGCCTGGGGGGAGGCAGACAAAGAGAAGGGCATTAGGGTGCCAGCAGAAGGCAGCTCCGAGCTCAGCAGCAGGAAGGGTTGGCCAGCTAGTTACCTTCTTCAGGACTTTCATGGCAAAGATCTTCCCAGCATTGGTCCCCTGCACCTTCCGTACCTGGAACACCTGCGAGGGAAGAGAGGGATCTTTAGGGCAGGCAGTTGTACAGCTAGCTCCACAGTGCCGTGCCAACGGCAGGCAGGCAGCTTCCTCCGGCAACTCAGGGGACCATCTGGGAGAAGATGCCCCGATGGAAACATGACAGGATTCAGAAATGCAGCCATGGGGCCTCATGGGAGTTGTAGCTCAGTGGCCTTATGCAGCCCCTTTATAAGCCAAGCTCCCCAACCACACTTCATTTCCCATGATGCACTGGGGCCAAGGGAGAGTCACTTGGCGCCACCTGTCCTCCACAAAAATTGAGTTCATGGTGCATCCTGGCAGAGGTAGTCCAGCTAAGGAACCAGGTCCACAGAGGAGAACAGGAAGCATCTGAACTATACTACCCATGTGGCACTACAATGGCATGTCAGAATTTAAATTTCTGACCAGTTCCCTCCACGAAACAAGTTTTCCCCCATATAGAGCCCTAGAGCAGACCCTCGCAAGGGTCCCAATCCCTCCCTCCCACCCTGCTTGTTCTCTTCCATAGAGGTTTCTGGCTAGCAGGGGTCCAGGAGAGAAATAGGGGTGAGTCAGTCCCACAGTGGCATCCCCCAGTAGAGAGAGATGGAGTAGTAGGGACATGTGAGGCACACACCCTTGCCCCCCGCAGCTAGCGCCATCAGTCCCATGCACCTGGCCCTTCCCTACCTTGCCATAGCCACCCTTGCCTAGGACACGCAGCAGTTCGAAACAGTGGGGCCCAATGCGCTCAGGGCCATTGTTGACGCTGCTCTCTGAGATCTCGATCTCCTCATAGTGCCCCACCGGCCTGAAGGAGATGGGCAGAGACGTGAGCAGGGAGCACATGCTGGAGATGCCGTAGGAAACAGGGAGGAAGAGCCACCCAGGGAGAGGGCATACTGGGCCAGTGAACAGCTGGGGGAAAGCCCCTGGGAATAGGGCAGGTTCTGGCTCCTGAGTGCCAGCTCCTTCCACCCAGGGAGGCTGGTTCGATTCATCAGCTCCCCAAAGAAAGAATGACATTTGTCCAAAGCCCCTGCACCCACCCAGCCCCTTCCCTAGGCTACTTACTCCAGGCCATTCCCCCGCAGCTCCAAATCCATCTCCTAGGACAGAGGAGGGGAAATCAGACACACACACCCTGACAACCCCCACAAGGACAAGGGGTCACAGGAGTTAGGGGCAGTCTGCCAAGTGCACAGGGGCTAGTGGCACCAGAACTAGAATCAGGCACTTGGAGTCTAAGGGGGCACCAGGGCTAGGAGCAGATAGCCAGGGGTTGGCCATGGGGCAGAGAGGTGAGACGTGTACCAGGGCTAGGAGCAGACTGCCAGACAGTGCCAATGGGGTGGGCGGCACCAGTTTTCAGGTCTGGCTTCTAGAAGGTGCCAAGCTGTGGCATAGCAAGGGGACAGGGAGATGACAGCCTCCCCAGGGGCAGGGTGAGGTGCTGGTTTCGCTGGGGCGTCATTAGTCACCGGTAACAAGGATGCTCCGGGATCAGGGTGCAGTCACCTTCCAAGGACATTGCTCATCATGCTGTCCAGAGTCACAGACTGTGGGGAGGTGGGACAAGACGTAGGGGGCCGAGTTGCTCGCGCCCCATCCTTGGGGGGAGGTGGTGGAAGAAAATCACATGCTACCCAGACACTGGGGGCAAGTGCAGAGGGAGATCTTAAGGGGCGGGGGGGGCAGGTGCAGGACGGCTGGGGACTCTGCAGGGGGGCAGGGAGCAGGGTTGAGAGGCAGATTAGGGTGCCGGGCGGCAGAGGTTCAGGCAGGGGATACAGGGGGGCCCTGGAGGACCAAGTTGGGGGCCAGTCAGGGGCCCTGGGGGGTCCCGGGTCCGTGGCTCTGTCCACCCCGCGCTCTCACCGCCCCCAGCTCGGGCTCGTCCCCGTCGCTCCCCTCCTCGGTCTCCAGGTCGATGTCGAACACCCCGGCCATGGCGGCGGCGGCCCCGGGTGCCCCCGGCTGGGCCCCGCCTCCTCTGTCCTAGCGCCGCGTTAAAGCCCCGCGCCCGCCACCGCCCCGGGCCCCGGGCGCAGCGTGATGACGCCACCAAGGTTTCTGGGAGCTGTAGTCCTGGCTCGCTGAAGGACGCGGAAAGGGAAGAGGCGCGGCGCGGCGCGGGGGCCGCTGGGAAACACGCCGCCGGGGCGGAGTGTGCGTAGCTCTGGGCTTAGGCCTGGGCGCTGCTCTCCCCGGACAGTTCCCTGCGCCTTCCCCGCGGCTCCCGCACCTAGCGGTGCCTCTTCCCGTCCCTGGGCGGGGCTCGCTCCGTATTCCTGCGCCGCTCAGAGCCCGCCCGCCCCACGTGCCCGGGGCCCTGTAGCGCGGGCTGGAGTAACTTTCCTGGGGGCCTGGGGGTTGGGGGCAGGGGATTGGAGTGGGGGGGGGGCAGCTCTAGTTGGGGGTGGGGCCAGGGATGCGTCAGAGGGGTTGGGTGTGGCAAGCGGTTTGAAGTGAGGGCTCTGGGAGGGAGCTCAGGGCCGGGACAGGAGCCTGGGGTGCAAGTGGGGGTGAGGGCTCTGGGAGGGAGTTTGGGTGCAGGAGGGAGCTCAGGGCTGGGATAGGAGCCTGGGGTGGGGGTGAGGGTTCTGGGAGGGAGCTCAGGGCTGGGACAGGAGCCTGGGGTGCGGGTGAGGGCTCTGGGAGGGAGTTTGGGTGCAGGAGGGGGCTCAGGGCTGGGACAGGAGGCTGGGGTGGGGGTGAGGGCTCTGAGAGGGAGTTTGGGTACAGGAGGGGGCTCAAGGCTGGGGTGGGGGTGAGGGCTCTGGGAGGGAGTTTGGGTGCAGGAGGGGGCTCAGCTGGGACAGGAGGCTGGGGTGGGTGAGGGCTCTGGGAGGGAGTTTGGGTGCAGGAGGGGGCTCAGGGCTGGGACAGGAGGCTGGGATGCTGCTGAGGATGAGGGCTCTGGGAGGGAGTTTGGGTGTGGGAGGGGGCTCAGGGCTGGGGTAGGGGAGTTGAGCTCTAGGGTGCAGGCTCTGACCAGGAGGAACTCATCTCGAGCAGCTCCTGGTTGGTGGCACAGCAGGATCCCTGCCTGCCTTGGCTCCATGCTGCTCTGCTCCCCGAGGTGGCTGGCATGTCTGCTCTGCATGGTGCACAGTTACTGTGGCCAATGGGAGCTGTGGAGCTGGCACTTGGGCTGGGGGCAGCACAGAGAGATTCTCTGAATGCCCCTCACCTAGGGGCTGCAGGGGCACATGGGCAAGCCAGCGCTGATGGCCCCTGCCTCAGGGTCGGGGGGTGCCGAAGCTGGGGGACTGATGTGCAGCCTCCAGCGCGGAGGCTTGCCACAGTCTGGGTGAAAAGAAGCCACTTACCTCATCCTGGCTTGTGGCGCTCCCCCTTAGCCTGAGGCTTTGGGCTGCAGCCCCTACATTAATCCGGTCTTGCCTGTAACAAAAACAGATGCCCTGGGTTCCAATGCTGTGAGGCTTTGCTGGCCTGCCTATCTAGCCCAGCAAAAGCCAGGGCCCCCAGGTGACTGAGCAAGGGGTAACTGATGTTCCCCACGGTACAATCTGGGTCTGAATAGCTCTGCCCTCTCAACTCTCCAACCTGGGGTGCTTCACTGTGAGAACAACCACTCCCCGTCTGCTCACGCACAGTCTCACTCCCTGCTGCATTATCTGAGAGCTTCTAGCCAGCCGCTCCTGAATTATGTTACAGAGCAACACCAGTAAATTCCTAGTCCCAGATTTGTGCATCTTCTACTGTCCAGCTCTTTCCTTCTGGGCACTACAAGCTCATAGAAAGTCTCATTTCATTCATTGAAAATGATATGCACAAACCCTTTTATCTCAAATGGAGTTTCCCAAACCATTCAAACACATGCTGGTTTAGATAAAACAATAAAGCAAGTTTATTAACTACAGGAAGATAGATTAATGATAAGTGATGAGGCATAAAAGTAAGAACTGGTTACAAAGCAATAAAAAGTAAAATGCAAACTAATGTGTAACTTAACAAGCAAAGTGAATTTAAAGCAAAAGATTTCCCTCACCATATGCTTACAGTAGTCTGGCTGGATTCCCTCAGCCCTCCCCCAGTTCAATGTTGCTTCTTTTGTCTTTTAAACATTATTGATAGAGATGAGGGGAGAGAGGTGATTTGAGGCCTCTGTTCCTCATTTTTATATCTTTTCCTCCTCTATGAGAATCATCTCCAGCTGGGGTTCAGGGACAGCCAGTCTGTCAAGATGTAAATTTTTCACTCACACCTTTCTTCCTACCAAAGAATGGCTGATTTAGGTGAAAGTCCATTTGATTGTGTATCACATATCATTATATGTGAAGTTATGAAGTTTTGCTCTTGTGTGTGGTACTGAAATATGTTGTGACTTGGGAGATGCCCACAGACAGCCTTTCAGTGGCAACAAAGGAGCAACTAGTAAGGCAGATTTACATCAGAATCAGCCAGACAGGTGTTGATGACTCCTTAGAGAGAGTATGTATGCAATGGGGGCTGCTTAGCCCTCAAGTCACAGCCCGGATCTGTCTACCCCTGGAAAGAAAGTCTAAATGAGGGTTGATGACATCACTGCTTGGCCATTCTGCTCCCCAGTGGAATCATAGGACTGGGAGGGATCTTGAGAGGTCATCTAGTCCAGTCCCCTGCACTTATTGCAGGACTAAGTATTATCTAGACCATCCCTGATAGGTGTTTGTCTAACCTGCTCTTAAAAATCTCCAATGGTGTGACAAATGGGGTGGGGAGGGACGGTTGGACACCCAGCCAGCCAGTTAGCTGCAGAATCCCTGTTAGTAGCTATTCTCTACTTGCTTTACCTATAAAAGTAAAAAAAAGCCCACAGGGAAAAGGAAGGGAGTGGGCACTTGACCAAAAGGGCCAATGGGAGGGCTAGAACTTTTTAAAATTGGGAAAAATCTTCCCTTTGTCTGTCTGTTGTTGCTGTCTTGGGAGAGGAGATACAGAGCAGCAGTGCGGTAAGAAGCTTGCGCCAGGTATGAAAAAGCATCAGATCATACCTAGAATTACTCATTTGAAACCCCAGATATGTAAGTAGATCAGGAATGTCTAGGAAGATGCGATTAGGTTTCTCTCTTTTATTTCTGTAAGGCTTGTGGACTCCTTTGTGCTAACCCCCAAATGCTTTTGTTTTGCTGGTAGCCATTAAGCTGGACCTCAAGAAAACCATTCTTGATGCTTAATTATTATATTTCCTCTTTTTAAATCTAGCAATAGCCTAAGTTCCAGATGTATTTTCTTTCTTTTTGTTTTTAATAAAATTTACCTTTTTAAAGAAGAGGACTGGGTTATTGCACCCTAAGAGGTTTGTGCATATGTTGTGTAATTAGCTGGTGGAAAGCTGATTTCCTTTGTTTTCTTTCTCAGATCTTCCCCAGGGTGTGTGTGTGAAAGGGCTTGAGGGTACCCCACAGGGAGGAATGCCTTCCTGGGTTCAAAGGGTTTCGTTGTTGTTTTTGTATTTGGGCGATGGCAGCATCTACCATCCAAGGTCAGAGAGAAACTGTAACCTTTGGCATTTAATACAAGCCTGGTGTGGCCACTATTAATTTTTAGAATCCTTGCGGGCCCCCACCTTCTGCACTCGAAGTGCCAGAGTGAGGAATCTGGAGATCCCACTGTCATAAACAGATAGCTAAGGGTTAATGTCTCTTTCACCTGAAGCACCTGACCAGAGGACCAATCAGGAAACCGGATTTTTTCAACTTTGGGTGGAGGGAATTGAGTGTCTAAGGTCTTTGTTTTCTGGCTGCCTGCTTGCTCTGAGCTTTGGAGAAGTAGTTCTATTTTCTAGTCTTCTGTTTCCAAGTGTAAGGACAAAGAGATCAGATAGTAAGTTATATGGTTTCTTTTCTTTGGTATTTGCATGAATATAAGTGCTGGAGTGCTTTGATTTGTATTCTTTTTGAATAAGGCTGTTTATTCAATATTCTTTTAAGCAATTGACCCTGTGTTGTATCATCTAATACAGAGAGAACATTTGTACTTATTTTTTCTTTCTTTTTATATAAAGCTTTCTTTTAAGACCTGTTGGAGTTTTTCTTTACTTCAGGGAAATTGAGTCTGTACTCACCAGGGAATTGGTGGGAGGAAGAAATCAAGGGGAGATTTGTGTGTTGGATTGTTAGCCTGACTTTGCATTCCCTCTGGGGGAATAGGAAAGTACTTTTTGTTTCCAGGATTGGGAACAGAGAGGGAGATTCACTCTGTTTGGATTCACAGAGCTTGTGTCTGTGTATCTCTCCAGGAGCACCTGGAGGGGGGAAGGGAAAAAGGATTATTTCCCTTTGTTGTGAGACTCAAGGGATTTGGGTCTTGGGGTCCCCAGGGAAGGTTTTTCAGGGGGACCAGAGTGCCCCAAACCACTCTAATTTTTTGGGTGGTGGCAGCAGGTACCAGGTCCAAGCTGGTAACTAAGCTTGGAGGTTTTCATGCTAACCCCCATATTTTGGACGCTAAGGTCCAAATCTGGGACTAAGGTTATTACATGGTGGCAGAGGTGGGATATAGACAGAATCCAGAAGCCAGTAGGAATATTATATTTTTCTTTTCTCTGCTAAGGGCTTTTTAGCAGAGAGAAACAGTTGGTTTTAAAAGGGAACCAGAGAGAATTTTTTTTTTCTGCTCTCTCTGGCAGTTTGTGGCTTGCATGTTAAGCGAGAAGCCATTAAGAGGCTGTTGAGCGTCTTTTGTCATGCAATAGCCCTCCCATTAGGAGGCAAGTAACAGCACTTATATGCATGCAAATAAAGTGGTTTTTCTGGTTTCCTTTCATTGAACATTAGCTAGAGAGAGAAAAGGAAAAAAGCACTGTTGCTAGGCAGACTTCAGGAGGCAACAGAACCTGCAGTTCAGAAGATAAACACCGGAGGGCACCCCAACACAAGAAAACAGGAACCATGACTTCTAAGGCAAAAATTGGCGCCGAAGAACAAATCAAAGAAGCTGAACACAGGCGACAGATGGAGATGAAAGAAAAGGAAGAAAGCATGAAACTGGCAGCCTTCCAAAGAGAACAGGCAGCCCAAGAGGCAGCACACAAAAGAAAACTAGAAGAAGAAGAGATAGCCTACCGAAGGAAACAAGCAGAAGAAGAGTTGGCCCACCACCGAGAAATGGAAAAACACCAAAAAGAAATGGAAAAACACCAAAAAGAAATGGAAAAAACAACAAAAAGAGAATGAAGAGAAGGAAAAACAGAGAAAACATGAACTGGAGTTGGTAAAAGCTGGGCTGCATGTGCCAGCCAACCCTAACAACCCGGCGCCAAATATTGCTCCACAGCACAGGAAATTTCCCACCTACAAGGCAGGTGATGACACCGAGGCCTTCTTGGAAAATTTTGAAAGAGCCTGTCTTGGGTACAGCATTCCCGAAGACCAGTACATGGTAGAATTGAGGTCACAGCTCAGTGGACCTTTAGCAGAGGTGGCAGCTGAAATGCCTAAGCACCAAATGAATGACTATAAACTTTTTCTAACCAAGGCCAGATACAGGATGGGGATAACCCCAGATCATGCCTGTCGGCGCTTCAGAACCCAAAAGTGGAAACCAGAGGTGTCATTTCCCAAACACGCCTACTACATTGCAAAAAACTATGAGGCCTGGCTAACAGGAAACAACATTCAAACCTTGGAAGAACTGAACCTCCTCATACAAATGGAGCAGTTCTTGGATGGTGTTCCTGAAGACATCACGCGGTACATACAAGATGGAAACCCCAAGAATATCGCTGAGGCGGGGGAGATTGGAGCCAAATGGATGGAACTGGCAGAAAGCAAGAAAGCTACTGTCAAGGGGAACGATTACCCCAGGGGGCACACAGACCATAAACCCTACAACCGAGGACAGCCAAAGACCCCACATACCACCCAAGTAAAGCCACAGATACCCTACCCTTCAACCTCACCAGTCTCCAGTAACTCACCTCGGCCCAGTGACCCATCAGATGGAAGATGCTTTAAGTGTAATGAACTGGGACATATCAAGGCCAAGTGTCCCAAGAACACCATGCGAGTGCAATTCATTACACCACCATCACACCAAAGATCCCCAGGCCCGGATGCCTCTCAAATACCCTTGGAGCGAAGGGAAAATTTAAGAGTGGGCGGAAAGAAGGTTACTGCGTGGAGAGACACGGGGGCACAAGTGTCAGCTATCCACCAATCCTTCGTTGACCCCAAATTCATCAACCCAAAGGCCAAAGTTACAATTTACCCCTTCATGTCACAAGCTGTAGACTTGCCTACAGCTCAACTGCCTGTCCAGTACAAAGGCTGGTCAGGAATGTGGACTTTTGCAGTCTATGACAATTATCCTATCCCC
The DNA here is from genome assembly GCF_025201925.1 of Gopherus flavomarginatus. Classification (NCBI taxonomy): domain Eukaryota; kingdom Metazoa; phylum Chordata; order Testudines; family Testudinidae; genus Gopherus; species Gopherus flavomarginatus. The sequence continues at coordinate 35,944,387 of NC_066621.1, read as the reverse complement.
ATGCTACTGGGGGAAGACTTGGCCAACCAGGTGAGGCGGGCCAAGAGAGTGGGAATGGTTACACGTAGCCAAACCAGGCAAGCTTCCAGACCCATTCCTGTTCCTGAACCGTCCACAGAGGCCCCGTCTGTGTTACCGGAGACCCAGACAGAGGTAGTGGACCCGGATTCCATGCCTACCACTGAAACAGCCACAGCATCTCCAGTCCCAGGCCCGGAACTGGAACAGCAACCAACACCAGCAAGTGCAACTACATCTTCAAACTCAACGCCAGAGGGCGCCAGCGAGCCAAAACTGGCAGAAGCAAAAGACAACCATACCCAAAAGGCTCAGCCAGAGCCTGAAATACCCTCAGGTGCACCAGCGGAGAGCGGTTCACCAGCAACGGAAACAACCCCATCACCTACATCGCTTCCAGAGGGACCAAGCCCAAGTCCACAGTCTGAGGAAGAACTGGTGACCCCAGCCTCAAGGGAACAGTTCCAGACTGAGCAGGAAGCAGATGACAGCCTTCAGAAAGCTTGGGCGGCGGCACGGAGCACCCCACCGCCTCTCAGCTCTTCTAATCGATCCCGGTTGGTTATAGACCAAGGACTTTTGTACAAGGAAATTCTTTCTGGTGGACACCGGGAAGAATGGCAGCCGCAAAAACAGTTGGTGGTTCCAACTAAGTACCGGGGGAAGCTCTTAAGCTTAGCCCATGATCATCCCAGTGGCCATGCTGGGGTGAACAGAACCAAGGACCGGTTGGGGAAGTCCTTCCACTGGGAGGGGATGGGCAAGGACGTTGCCAAGTATGTCCGGTCTTGTGAGGTATGCCAAAGAGTGGGTAAGCCTCAAGACCAGGTCAAGGCCCCTCTCCAGCCACTCCCCATAATTGAGGTCCCATTTCAGCGAGTAGCTGTGGATATTCTGGGCCCTTTCCCAAAAAAGACGCCCAGAGGAAAGCAGTACGTACTGACTTTAGTGGACTTTGCTACCCGATGGCCAGAAGCAGTCGCTCTAGGCAACACCAGGGCTAACACTGTGTGCCTGGCCCTAACAGACATCTTTGCCAGGGTAGGTTGGCCCTCTGACATCCTTACAGATTCAGGGTCTAATTTCCTGGCAGGGACCATGGAAAAACTGTGGGAAACTCATGGGGTGAATCACTTGGTTGCCACCCCGTACCACCATCAAACCAATGGCCTGGTGCAAAGGTTCAATGGAACATTGGGGGCCATGATACGAAAATTTATCAACGAATTCTCCAATAATTGGGACCTAGTGTTGCAGCAGTTACTGTTTGCCTACAGGGCTGTACCACATCCATCCCAGTTTAGGGTTTTCACCGTTTGAACTTGTGTATGGTCACGAGGTTAAGGGGCCATTACAGTTGGTGAAGCAGCAATGGGAGGGGTTTACGCCTTCTCCAGGAACTAACATTCTGGACTTTGTAAGCAACCTACAAAGCACCCTCCGACACTCTTTAGCCCTTGCTAGAGAGAATCTAAAGGATGCTCAGGAAGAGCAAAAGGCCTGGTATGACAAACATGCCAGAGATCGGTCCTTCAAGGTAGGAGACCAGGTTATGGTCTTGAAGGCGCAACAGGCCCATAAGATGGAAGCATCATGGGAAGGGCCCTTCACGGTCCAAGAGCGCCTGGGAGCTGTAAACTACCTCATAGCATTTCCCAATTCCTCACTAAAGCCTAAAGTGTACCATGTTAATTCTCTCAAGCCTTTCTATTCCAGAGACTTACAGGTTTGTCAGTTTACAGTCCAGGGAGAGGATGCTGAGTGGCCTGACGGTGTCTACTACGACGGGAAAAAAGACGGTGGCGTGGAAGAGGTGAACCTCTCAACCACCCTGGAACGTCTGCAGCGGCAACAAATTAAGAAGCTGTGCACTAGCTTCGCCCCATTGTTCTCAGCCACCCCAGGACGGACTGAACGGGCATACCACTCCATTGATACAGGTAATGCTCACCCAATCAGAACCCCACCCTACCAAGTGTCTCCTCATGCCCAAGCTGCTATAGAACGGAAGATCCAAAACATGCTACAGATGGGTATAATGCGCTCATCTACCAGTGCATGGGCATCTCCAGTGGTTCTGGTACCCAAACCAGATGGGGAAATACGCTTTTGCGTGGACTACCGTAAGCTAAATGCTGTAACTCGTCCGGACAACTATCCAATGCCACGTACCAATGAGCTATTGAAAAAGTTGGGACGTGCCCAGTTCATCTCTACAATAGACTTAACCAAGGGGTACTGGCAAGTACCGCTAGATGAACCTGCCAAGGAGAGGTCAGCATTCGTCACCCATGCGGGGGTGTATGAATTCAATGTCCTTCCTTTCGGCCTTCGAAATGCACCCGCCACCTTCCAGAGGCTGGTAAATGGTCTACTAGCTGGACTGGGAGAATTTGCAGTTGCCTACCTCGATGATGTGGCCATTTTTTCAGACTCCTGGCCCGAACACCTACTACACCTGGAAAAGGTCTTTGAGCGCATCAGGCAGGCAGGACTAACTGTTAAGGCCAAAAAGTGTCAAATAGGCCAAAACAAAGTGACTTACCTGGGGCACCAGGTGGGTCGAGGAACCATAAACCCCCTACAGGCCAAGGTAGATGCTATCCAAAAGTGGCCTGTCCCACGGTCCAAGAAGCAGGTCCAATCCTTCTTAGGCTTGGCCGGATACTACAGGCGATTTGTACCACACTACAGCCAAATCGCTGCCCCACTGACCGACCTGACCAAAAAGACCCAGCCAAATGCAGTTAAGTGGACTAATGAGTGTCAAAAGGCCTTTACCCAACTTAAGGCAACGCTCATGTCGGACCCTGTGCTCAGGGCCCCGGATTTTGACAAGCCATTCCTAGTAACCACAGATGCATCTGAGCGTGGTATAGGAGCAGTGCTCATGCAGGAAGCAACAGATCACAACTTCCATCCTGTCGTGTTTCTCAGCAAGAAACTGTCTGAGAGGGAAAGTCACTGGTCAGTCAGTGAAAAGGAATGCTATGCCATTGTGTACGCCCTGGAAAAGCTACGCCCATATGTTTGGGGACGGCGGTTCCAACTACAAACTGACCATGCTGCACTAAAGTGGCTTCATACTGCCAAGGGGAACAACAAAAAACTTCTTCGTTGGAGTTTAGCTCTCCAAAATTTTGATTTTGAAATTCAACACATCACAGGAGCTTCTAATAAAGTTGCTGATGCACTCTCCCGTGAGAGTTTCCCAGAATTCAGTAGTTAAAAAGTGTTCTTAAAATGTAGAAGTCTGTTAGTTATATACTTAGGAGTATATGTAAAGGTGTATGTGTTGTATTAATCTGTTTATTTTCAAGTTCTAGAAGGAAATCGCCGCCAGTGAGCTTCCCCACTGTCTGCAATTTGGGGGGCGTGTCATAAACAGATAGCTAAGGGTTAATGTCTCTTTCACCTGAAGCACCTGACCAGAGGACCAATCAGGAAACCGGATTTTTTCAACTTTGGGTGGAGGGAATTGAGTGTCTAAGGTCTTTGTTTTCTGGCTGCCTGCTTGCTCTGAGCTTTGGAGAAGTAGTTCTATTTTCTAGTCTTCTGTTTCCAAGTGTAAGGACAAAGAGATCAGATAGTAAGTTATATGGTTTCTTTTCTTTGGTATTTGCATGAATATAAGTGCTGGAGTGCTTTGATTTGTATTCTTTTTGAATAAGGCTGTTTATTCAATATTCTTTTAAGCAATTGACCCTGTGTTGTATCATCTAATACAGAGAGAACATTTGTACTTATTTTTTCTTTCTTTTTATATAAAGCTTTCTTTTAAGACCTGTTGGAGTTTTTCTTTACTTCAGGGAAATTGAGTCTGTACTCACCAGGGAATTGGTGGGAGGAAGAAATCAAGGGGAGATTTGTGTGTTGGATTGTTAGCCTGACTTTGCATTCCCTCTGGGGGAATAGGAAAGTACTTTTTGTTTCCAGGATTGGGAACAGAGAGGGAGATTCACTCTGTTTGGATTCACAGAGCTTGTGTCTGTGTATCTCTCCAGGAGCACCTGGAGGGGGGAAGGGAAAAAGGATTATTTCCCTTTGTTGTGAGACTCAAGGGATTTGGGTCTTGGGGTCCCCAGGGAAGGTTTTTCAGGGGGACCAGAGTGCCCCAAAACACTCTAATTTTTTGGGTGGTGGCAGCAGGTACCAGGTCCAAGCTGGTAACTAAGCTTGGAGGTTTTCATGCTAACCCCCATATTTTGGACGCTAAGGTCCAAATCTGGGACTAAGGTTATTACACCCACAACCTCCCTAGGCAATTTAGTCCAGTGCTTAAGTACCCTGACAGGAAATTTTTCCTAATGTCCAATCTAAACCGCCCTAGATGCAATTTAAGCCCATTGCTTCTTGTCCTGTCCTCAGAGGTTAAGGTGAGGTTAAAAAAACTTTTTATGCACATGAAAACTTATCATGTCCCCTCTTAGTCTTCTCTTCTTCAGACTAAACAATTTTTTTTCTATCTTCCTTCATAGGTCCTGTTTTCTAGACCTTTAATCATTTTTGTTGCTCTTGTCTGGACTTTCTCTAATTTGTCCACATCTTTCCTGAAATGTGGTGCTCAAATGTTTGTTTGTTTTTTGCTTCAGTGTTACACTGTTGACTCATATTTACGTTGTGATCCACTATGACTCCAGATCCCTTTCTGCCGTACTCTTTCCTAGGGAGTCATTTTCCATTTGGTATGTGTGCAACTGATTGTTCCCTCCTAAGTAGAGCAAATATTTGTCCTTATTGAGTGTCATCCTGTTTATGTCAGATTATTTCTCCAGTTTGTCCAGATCATTCTGAATTTTAATCCTATCCTCCAAAGCACTCACAACCCCTCCCAGCTTGGTATCATCCCCAAGGTTATAAATGTATTCTCTATGCCATTATCTAAACCATCTCAACACCTGGAAAACTCTCTGGAAAACAAAGACTTTGAGAGGGAATGCAGCCTATATATAAAGAACTGTAAATTGCCTATAATCTCTCTTAGGGTGAGAAACTGCTTGATTCAAATCTTGCTTAGTCTGTAGAATTTAGACTGAGTTTATTTGTATTTCTTACGTAATCAACTTTAATGTCTGTTCCCACTACTTATAATCACTTAAAATCTTTCTTTCTATAATTAATAAACCTGTTTCCTACTTTATCTAAAACAGTGTGTTTGTGGCTGAAGTTCTTAGAGAATCTCAGATCAGGTTAACAAGGGCTGTTGCATGTCCACTACCCTTTGTCAGAGTGGCAAACTAATTAATGAGTTTGCACTGTCCAAGGGAGTTTTGAGAAGTGTAAGATGGTATACACCTCTACCTCGATATAACGCTGTCCTCGGGAGCCAAAAAATCTTACCTCGTTATATCAAACTTGCTTTGATTCACCAGAGTGCTCAGCCCCGCCCCTCCAGAGCATTGCTTTACCGCGTTATATCCGAATTCGTGTTATATCGGGTCATGTTATATTGAGGTAGAGATGTATTTCTGGGGTGCAAGGCTGAGGGCTGGGGTGATTTGCTGATGCCTCTCTCTGTATAATTCATGAGTAGCTTGGAAAGCCTTCATGCAATTCAGCTGGGTATACGTGTCCACATGCTGATGGCTGAGTGATCACAGTGCCTGGAGGGTTTTGCTATTTGTCAGGGACATAGCATTGTGAGAGACAGCCCAGGCTGGAGAGTTAAAGTGGCACAGCAGTTCCAGGTTGTACCCTGGGGATCCCATCACAGTGGCACAGCAAGGAGGATGAAATTAGGGAGACCAGATGACAAAGATGAAATATCAGGATGAGGGGGGTGGAGAAAAAAAAAAAGCTGCAGGAGCACACACACGCCCTGCCACCAGAAGCTGGACTGGAGCCATTGGCAGGGTGAGTGCTGGGGGCCACCCCCTCCCTCCAGGCTTGCACCACCATACAGCTGATCAGTGCAAGCCTGGGAGGGAGGAGGAATGCTGCGTGCTTGGGGAAGAGGTGGGGCCAGGGCAGGGATTAGGGGAGGGATCCAACGGGGCTGTGATGGGGTGGGGCTGGGGGCAGGGCCAGTGCAGGGATTTGGGGAGGGATCCAATGATGGAAGGAGGGAGCGGGGCTGGGGGGGCGAGAGCCCCTCCGGGCTCCCCCTGTGCCAGAGTGGAGGGCAAAATTGCTTGTTTGTCCAGTGTCCCAACCGAACATCGGTCGGAACGCGGGACAAACAAGCAAATATCGGGACAGTCCCGATAAAATCGGGACGTCTGGTCACCCTAGGTGAAATGCACAGCTTGTTGTTCTGATCAAGATTTGCACTTCATACACTAGTGTCCTTATTTTAAGTGAGACTTTAAGTGGGTTGCCTGAACACAGTCAAGAGAGAATTACAAGTTTGTTATTTTCCCTTTGCTTATTTCGGGAAAGGGAAATAGCAGCAGAAAGGCATACAATGAGTGATAGTGGTGAAGCTGCAAAGTTAGCGCTGTACTGCAGGTAGCAGAAAAACAAAAAGAGCACCAATGAATCTTGGAGCTAAAGCAGGTGGAGGCAGAGAGAGAGGTGGGCAGAAAGGAAGCAGTGCACAAATGAGCCCTAGAACTCCAAGCCAAAGAAGCTGAGGAAATGGAAAAAGAGCAGAGGCACCAGTTAGACTTGCTAGAAAAGCAGAACTAGAACCATCCCACCCTAATGATTCCCATCTCTCCAAAAATCCACAAATGGGACCAGTTATGTCCGGTACATAAAGAGACAGATGATGTCACAGAATATTTTACTACTTTTGAGAAGCTCATGTGATTCCTGATGACAAGTCCCCGCCCTGATTGCAAAATTAACTGGTAAAGCTCTGAATATACTCAATAAAATGCCAATTCAGGATGCTTTAGATTATTGTAAATTCAAAGAAACAGTTTTTGAAATTACTTCAGATTACCCCTGAAACTGGGTGACATTTAGAAATCTTAAGAGAAATGCTGGTATGAGTAATGAGGAATCTAATGGGAAAATAGGTGAGGGGAAAAGGTGATGAAAGTTTTTGAACAAATGTTTGACCTTGTTGCTCAGGAGCATTTCCTAAGCATATATAAAGATGATGTAAAACAGTGTCTATGGGATAAAAATTTGAAAACTGTGGATGAGATGGCATCTCTGCCTGATGGCTTTGAGCAGACCCAGGCATCTACTGAGAACAAGTCACAGAAAGAGGGGCGGGGTTAAACCTGGTGGGAAGAGAGGATCCTGTTTTTCCTCTGGGAAGAAAAAGGATGGCTGGGCACTCACCTCCCCAAAACCATTCCTCTATTCCACATCCCAAACCTCCTGTGAAATAGAAAAGACCAAAAGATGCTAACTAATTCTACTGATCACCTGCTGGGAGGAAGCAGGCAACAAGTAGCCATGTTAATGCTGCTTTCTTCAGCACAGGATCCTCTGAGGCGCCTGACACTTGTAATATTGGTTCTGTGGGATTAGCCTCTTCAGAAAGAGACATGGAACACATAAAGGTTGCCAAAATTAATGGCAGGGAATATTTGGGATGGGAAGATACAGGTGCAGAGATTTCTGTGATTAAGCAGAGTGTAATTCAAGAAGATGACACATTGCCAGGACAGATGGCAGAGCTTTTATTAGTAGGAAATTTCAGGATTCTTGTGCCTTTGGCCAGAATGTACATAGAAACTGGTGTGTTAGAACGTGAATTAAAGCTGGGGATAGTGGATGATATCCCCATAGACATGCTATGGGAAATTATTTTTCCCTGTAGCTCATGCTGTTAAGGTGTCTTCCTGCAGCAAGAAGGAATATTATGCTGGAGCCCCAGAGGGAAAGGGTAAAGTCCCAAAAACTGCTGAAGGAAAGGGAGAAAGTCTCTGATTTTTCTGCAACAAAGGGAATAAACATGCCTTGGGGGGAGGGGAAGGAGTTTGAGACCAGCTCCTGCACTGCAGCTGAAGGCAGCACCTCCTCCAAAGGGCGGGGAGCAGGGCTGGTGCTTCCATTAGGTGACCCTAGGCAGTCACCTAGGGTGCCAGGATTCGGGGGGTGGCATTTTGTGTCCTCCCCATGGGATGCACGGGAGCTTCCGGTTCCTCTCTCGTTGTGCCGCCGAAGAAGGACCTTCTGCCAACGTGGAAAACAGTGGCAAGCAATTGAGCAGCACAATGACTGCTGCTGTCACCTGCAGCATTTTGGAGGAGGGTCCTTCTTTGGCAGCGTGATGGGAGCGGAACCAGAAGCTTCTATGTGCCCTGTGGGGAGCGCACAAAATGCCACCCCCTGAATTCTGCCTAGGGTGCCAGAAACCCTGGTGCTGCTCCTGGTGGGGAGTGCCTGTCACTGAGAGAACTGTTTGAGTTGTTAGCTGCAAACCCTTTGCAGCTGAACAAGGGGAAGATCCTGCTCTAGAGAGCTGTCCTAGATGGGAGCCCAGAGAAGGAAAATGGGGAAAGGATTTCTGCAGGAGATAAGCAAGCCTGTTAGCAATTGGCATTGTCTAGCCAGTAGCATGGGGAAAGAGTAGTGGAAACACATGATCATAGACTATCAGGGTTGGACAGGACTTTAGGAGGTTATCTAGTCCAAAGCAGGGCCAATCCCCAGACAGATTTTTGCCCTAGATCCCTAAATGGCCCCTTTGAGGATTGAACTCACAACTCTGGGTTTAGCAGGCCAATGCTCAAACCACGGAGCTATCCCTCCCCCCAGTGATAGCTCCTCACTGGTGACTTGGGACTAGATGCCCAGGACTGAGTGGCTGATTCAGCATCTGTGCACCCAGACATGCCACCTGTAACTCAGGTTCAAAGAGGGGGCTGTGTAACTGACCTTTTAGAGGATAGCAGTCACGTGGCTAACTTCTCAGGGACAGAGAAGGGGGTGATGGAGGGTACCCCTATCCAGGTCCCAGTTTTCCATGACATCAGTCCTAATATGCTTGTGGAAATTAACTGTCTCTCTTTAAGACAGGATGCAGATTCTACTCAGGAAGTGGTGATTGTCTGTGATCATGCAAATAACCAAGCTGGCAGAGAGGAGGGTGTCTTCCTCCAGTCTGGTAACTCACAGAAAGCAGCTGAGGGAGAGTTGCTGGGAGAAGGTGCATCTGACCAAAGAGTGACACTCTTAACCCAGAGAGGACAGATCACAACCATCTAAAAAAAGGGGGCTGGGAAAGTCCTAATGCTGGGACTGGGGAACACAGGGTAACCTCAGGAGGGGAGATGGATTTCTTGCATATGGGCAGTCCTGGGGTTGGGAGACAATTCCACACAGGACCAGCCAATATGCAGAATCTTCCAACAGCCTTACCTCTCCAGACTCTGGAGGACAAAATCTCCAGAGATATCATTAGATTGAAAACTGACACTGAAGGGAAAGAAAAACCAGTAACTGAACACATGCTAAGGTTCAGGAAGGAGTTGAAAAACACAGTTGGTATTGAACAAAACAGACTGTATAAACAGAAGGCGTGCCGTGTAATATGACAAAAGCTACCTGTAAAGGCCCATCTGTGACACAGGGTTTGGTGCTACTGTTAAACCTCTTGATAAAATGTGGATGCTAATGGTAAACCTGATGACAAAAAATTTGGGGCTGATGGTAAACCTGATGAAAAGGTGCAATGTGCATGATTTTGGGGGAAAGCTTTTGAATATGCTTGGAGTGGTAAATAAGATCACACTGTGTGTTAATGATAATGATAATGATAATGCTGTTTTTCAGCTAATACCTGTGAACAAAGTTGGAGCATAGTAAACCTTGTTTGCTGTGTGAAAGGGGAAACCTAGGCATACCACCAGGGGCAGCAGGTTTGTATAATTTTTGGTGGTGGCCAGAACGGGTGGTGCAAGAAGGGGTTTGGGGTGTGGGTTCTGGAAGGAATTTGGGGTGTGGGAGGAGTGCAGGCTCTGGGATGGAATTTGGGTGCTGAGTGCAGTTCTGGGCTGGGGCAGGGGGTTGGGGTGTGGGCTTAGAGGGAGTTTGGTTGAAGAAGGGGGCTTGGGGTACAGGCTCTGGGAGGACGTTTGGGTGCAGGAGGGGTGCAGGCCCTGGATGGGGTTTGGGTGCTGGGTGCAGGTTCTGGGCTGGGACAGAGGGTTGGGGTGCAGGAGGGTTTGCAGGGCATGGGGCTGGGCTGAGGATAAGGGGTTTGGGGTGCAGCACACAGGCTGCCCTGGGGCTGGGATGGGGGGCCAGAGAGAACTCTCCCCAGCCCTCTCCCCACTGGCAGCAGCAACACTTACTCAAGTCCCCCAAGGCTGCTGCTCAGGAGGTCCAGCCAGGATAAGACCCTCCCTGCCCCCGGAGTCACCTCAAAGTTGCCTGCTGGGGGGCAAGGGGGTTGCCATGCTCAGCCTGCCCCAGGCGCCACTCCCTTGTAGTCAGCCACAGTAGCGGCCAGGGAGGGACCGCAACACAGAGCTGCCCGGGGCATGTGGGGGTGGCAGGCAGGGCCAGCCCTCCGAATTTGCTGGAGCCCAGGCACCACGGGCCTATACAACTCGCTGTCCCTGCAGACCACTTCATTGCTTTGATGGCTAAATGCCAAGGTATCTACACTTTAGAAAACATTAATAACTCAACGTAGATAACACCAATTGGAGAAGTAGAAGCATTAACAATGCTGCAAACATACAAGCAGAAGCTTTCTAGCAACTCAGAGAAAGCACACTTGCTAACTTTTGACATCACTAAACAGATCCACAAAGTGGTAAAAGGTCCACAGAACTTTGCAAGAGCATATAGGTAACAATACAATGTTTAGCAACACTTGAGAGTTAAGTATCAGAGGGGTAGCTGTGTTAGTCTGGATCTCTAAAAGCAGCAAAGAGTCCTGTGGCACCTTGTTCCAATACGTCTGTTAGTCTATAAGGTGCCACACAGGGCCGGCCTTAGGATTTATGGTGCCCTAGGCAAGATTATTAAACTGGTGCCCCTGTGCCTGATCTGCTCTTAGCAACACAAACATAAGCTTAAAGTATTGGAAAACTTGCCACATTCATGTTATTAAAACCAGTTTAACTGAATTAAGCACACTGTAATGCTGATGGACTAGCACTAAAGAAGAAGCACTACAGAAAAAATTCTGATATGACAGAATAATGCAAATAATATATTTTTTTAATTTATCAAAATTTTATTGGAAATTTATATGAAATTTATATTGAAACAAAGATTTGTTTTTAATTAAAAGCAATCTTTCTGGCTTTTTTGGCTGCAAAATCAGTAATAATGTCATTGTATGACAAAGACAATGTCATGTCTTGTTCGATTGCAAGAATAGCAAGACCAGTTAAGCATTCCTGACTCATTGTAGAGCGGAAATAGTTTTTAATGAGCTTTAGTTTTGAGAAACTCCATTCTCCTGATGCTACTGTTACAGGAATTGTCAGTAGAATACGAGTGGCAATGTACACGTTAGGATATATGTCAACAAGTTTGCGGGTATGAATAAACTGTACAATGTCCATCACCGATTTTGCATGTGGCAACATTGATGACAGTGTACTCAATTCTTCGTACAGTTCAAGTTCATTTAAATCAAAACTATCACCGTGCTTCAGGAGGCTCTCTAGGTTCTTGCACTTTGTCATTAGTTGCTCTTGTTTTCCTATTTCGTTGAATTTAGTTATGTCATACAAAAATCCAAACTGTTCATGGTGTACTTGCAAGGTATTAAACCTTTCATCAACAGCAGATACTGCTTTATCCATCACAACATTAAAAAATTCAACCTCAAATTTCTTTTCTGGATCGTCTGTGGGCTCATCTGCTCCTTCATATTCCATTTGTCGTTTTTTCCTTGAAACTCGTGTCACATTCGCACATGGAAATTTTGGTTCTACACCGAGTGCCTGTGCAAGCTCTCTTGCTGTAACCTGTGCTTCTTTGAATCCATGTTCTCTGTATTTCACTAAAGTCTTTGTGTTGTTTAGTAAGGTAAGTGTTGAATCAAGCTGCATCATTGGACTCTGCATTATTTTGCTTACACTTGAGATTTTAACAAGAATGTCATACCAGATTACGACATGTTAGAAACTTGAAGCTGGATATTTCAGAGGCCAATGACTGTGCTTCACTTTTAGCTTTTGGATCTCTGGCTTCTTCCAAAATAGCAACCAATGCTTCATAAACTTCCTCAGATTGATATCTCAATCTTTTTACACTTTCTACTCTGCTTTCTCAGCATGTCTCAGACAGAGGCTTAACGGTAATACCATTGACATGTGCTTTGAATATTTGCCATCGTTGAGTGGAAGCTGAAAAGAGTGCGTAAATGCGTTGCAGCAAACCAAAAAAAGATATAGCTTCTACAGAAGACTTGGCCATATCACACAATATCAAATTAAGGCTGTGGCATGCACATGGAACAAAAAAGGCTCATGAATTTTCTCTCAGCAGTCTAGCTTGCAAGCCAGAAATGTATCCTTTCATATTGGCGCCATTATCATAGCCTTATGCTCGAATGTTCATTATGGACAATCCCATTTGTTTTAGTTCATCAAGGAGATTTGAAGAAGTCCAAAACCTGTAGTGTCTTGTACTTCTAAAAATGTGATAAACAATTCCTTAACTCCTGCCAGCCAGGATCCTGGCCGCCAACCCCCCCTCAGCCCGCTACCAGCCTGGGATTCTGCTCACCCAGGTTGGCAGGTGGCAGAGTGGGGCTGGCGGCTGAGGTCCTGACTGGCAAGGGGCCGGCAGCCGGAACCCCGGAGTAGCAGTAGGCTGAGTGCTGCTGGCACCCCAGACTGGCAGCAGACTGAGCCACTCAACCCCCCACCGGCCCTGCTCAGCCCGCCACCAGCCCACTCAGCCTGCTGCCGGCTGAGTGAATGGAACCCCAGGCTGACAGCAGGTTGAGTGGGTCAGCTGGCCTGCTCAGCCCACTGCCAGCCTGGGGTTCCTTGAGGGTCCCCAGACCAGCAGCAGGTGCTGAGTGGGGCCGATGGCTGGTATCCCAGCTGGCAATAGGGCAGCAGCCAGAACCCCAGAGCAGTGATGGGCTGAGCCGCTCATCCTGCTGCTGCATACCATCAAAAATCAGCTCACCTGCCACCTTTGACACGTGTGCCGTAGGTTGCCGACCCCTGCTTTATACACTAGTAAGGAGATGAGCATATTACAGTTGTTGGAGGGCTCTTATCAGGAGTAACAGGCTATAGGAAAGTCAGTCAACATTTTTTGTTTCTCTGATGAAAACTGGCCCACTCCCTGCCTCATACCAAACCTGTCACTAATAATTGTCAACAACTTAATTTTTCTGTTTTTGGCTAAGATATTGATTTTTTTTTAAAAAAAAAATATTGAAATTGGATTCACGATTTTTAGCAAGAATTTTTGGCAAACAAAGTTGTTAAATGACAATCTAAATGGCAACACAGTACTGCTTTCATGCTTGACTCACCCCCCAGCCTGCTGGTCCAACAGCTGCAGTAGAGGAGGAGATAGGTGGAAAACTGCAGGACCCCAAAATCCACCTCTTGGAGTGCAGAGTGGCAACAGCAGCAGCAAACCCTCAGGTCCAATCACACGCCAATGGGCACCACCACCAGCCTTACGGACCATGGTGAAGTTAGCACAGCATCTGATCTCAGGGACGGGGCACCCATGGAGCCACAGCAGCTCATCCTGCCCTGTGCAGCTCCCCCGGATGAGATGGATTGCTGGCAGCTGCCAGCGTGGGGGAGAGGTGCTCCCCAGCTAGGGTGGCCAGATCCAGATGTCCTGATTTTATAGGGCCAGTCCCGATATTTGGGGCTTTGTCTTATATAGGCAACAATATCCCCACCTAGAGTGACCAGACAGAAAGTGTGAAAAATCAGAACAGGGATGGGGGGGGGGCAGGGTAAAAGGAGCCTATATAAGAAAAAGACCCCAAAATTGGGACTGTCCCTATAAAATAGGGATATCTGATCACTGTACCCCAATCCCCTATCCTGATTTTTCACACATCTGGCTAACCCCAGCCAAGCCCTGTGTGACATTCCAATCCTGGCTGCCTGCCGAGGAAGTGAGTTACTTTCACTTTCATTCCTCAGCAGCCAGCCAGCCAGCCAGCCCTCCCCCCACCTATCCTCCAGCACCTCACCCAACCCAGCCCTGACGGAGGGGAGGGAGGAGAGAGAGAGGGGTGCTCCTAGGGAGGAGGGAGAAAGGAAGGGGTGCTCTGTGGGGTCAGGGGGAGAAGAATGGATGTTATGGAGGACAACAAAGGATACTGGTTCCAGAGCCACAGAGCCTGCCTCACCTGACCTCAGCCGGGGGGAAAGAGTCACACTCACAGGTGAGCTCCTTCCCCAACCCTACCTCCTCCCCTTCCCAGAGACCCCAGGAGCCAATCCCATTCCTCAGACTGTGCTGCATTCAGCTCTCTCTAGGACCCAGCAGCCCTACTTCTACACTGTCTGGGCTGCCTGCAGAGTGGTGCCCCCAGGCAGAGTGAGGCCCTACGCGGCTGCCTATTCTGCCTATGCCTAAGGACGGCCCTGGTGCCACAGGACTCTTTGCTGCTTTTACTTGGGAGTTATATTGTCAAAACCTAAAGAAGACTTTAACGAGGATTGTTGCATGTCCACTACCCTTTGTTGGAGTGGCAAACTAATTAATAAGCTTGCACTGTCTAAGGGAGTCTTGAGCTTTTAAGACAATATATTTCTGGGATGCAAGGCTTAAGGCCAGGACCGGCGCTAGGGGTTTGAGCACCCTAGGCAGACGGCAATTTCGCCGCCCCGCGTGCTGGTCCCGCGGCTCCGGTGGAGCTGCCGCAGCGGTGCCTGAGGGAGGTCCACTGGAGCCGCACAAGCAGCCAACCCTCCAGAGGCACAACTGCAGCAGCTCCACCGGAGCCGCCTGCAGCCCCCTCCGGCAAAATGGCACCCACCAATTATTCTGGCGCCTTAAGCGATTGCCTAGGCTGCCTAAATGGTAGCGCCAGCCCTGCTTAAGGCTGGGGCGATGTGTGGTGCCTCTCTCTGTATAATTCATGAGTAGCTTGGAGAGCCTTCATGTAATTTAGCTGGGTGTGGGTATTCACATTCTGATGGCTGAGTGAACACAGCGCCTGGAGGAGTGTGCTGTTTGTCACCAGCATAGCATTGTGGGAGACAGCCCAGGCTGGAGAATTAAATGGGCACAGCGGTCCCACAGTTCCAGTTGTACCCCGGGGGTCCTGTCACAATATCTCACAAGACCTACTTCGTACAAGATTTATCATAGTCCTCTAAAAGTGGTGAACATAAGGGTGCAGACTGTCACAGTAAAATACCCAGATTGGGGCTGCATGAGGCTTGGGGACTAATCCCCTGTATGAGCATCACAGCTCTCCCAGCTCCTACTGACTCGAACTGGTAGGTTGGGGCTCAGTCCCTCTGACTCTCAGGGCTGGGGAGAATGGGTCTGTCAGTCCAGCCCACCTCATCTCCCCCTCACTGCCCACAGCTTAGGCTTATCCCTTTTTCTTTGACCCCTGAGCACACTCCCCTTGCTTTGGGACCAGGGGCAGCCTTTGAGGGACATTGCTCATTGCACTGCCTGGGATCACAAACTGACTGCATGGCGGACTGTGCTGACATGGGGATGGACCCACAGGAACAATGGGTCACTCATCCCTCTTGCTGGGGGGGGCCTGCACACACTGCCCCTGCACTATTCCCTTGCCTTTACTTCCCTGGGGTCAAATTGCACCATCATCTAGATGTAATTGTGAGGCTGCAGTCCCCTGTACCACCTGTGATTTCCCAGGAGGGCCAGCTGTATTTAGGCCTTTGAAACCTAAACAAGCCTTCATGAAACACAGCATCACTTCAGCTCAACAGCAGGGTGGAAGTAGAGCAAGAGTCAGGCTAGCTGTAACCCTACTAACGCGAGATTTGTAGAAGCAAGGATTGTGTGAGGCGAGTGGAAAAGAACTGTGTGAGAAGTTGTTGCGACCTTGTGTCGATAATGAGGAATGTAGACTGGCATCTAAATAGAAGTGAGAAAATTAAGATATCAAGACGGCCTATGTATAAACAAAATACAGCTGTTGCTTATTATTGTCTGTAACAAAAAGTATAAATGCTGCTGGAATTGTTTACCTGTAGAGAGACCTGCCTAGAAGGGGGAAACCCTGTGTCCTAGCGCACTTTCTCCCTCTATGCAATTGCTTGAGAAATAAAGTATCTGACTTTGCTGCACCCAACCAAAAAGTGAGAACTAAGTTTTTATCCGACAATTAGGGGGCTCATCCGGTATGGCAACACCCATGGAGACACAGGCAGCTGCTACGGATCGTTCCCCTTCGAACCCCATGGTGCCACAATAGAGGTATGAGACCTTTTGAAATCTCTATTGGGGTATCGGAGGAGGACTGTCCTTGGGGCCATCTGTCCCTATTGGGCTTACGCCATCTGAACTTATTGACTGTGCAGCAAGATCAGATGCAGAGTGGTGCTGGGGAACTGTTTCGCCACGCCTAATAAGGTTAGTTTATGCGGTGCTGGGGAACTGTTAGTTTGGCTGCCCCCAATAAGGTTAATGCATAAGGGAAATGCATTAGGTATGCACCAGTGCTGAGGGGTTTTTACCACCTCAAGAGGGGTTGTTATCGCCTCATAAGGGAAAGTGTATCGAGTCCGGATATAAGGTACAGATACATCGTGGTATTTAGAAACAGAGTTCTTGGGGGGGGGGGGTGTACACAGTGTGAATGAGAGTTGCCGGAAGACGCCCAGAGTATTCTGCGAAGCGTAAGCTCATGACCAGAATTATTCTAACACAAGCACGGTAACTCCACCTAAAGGATCTGTAGAAGATCTGACCCACGGTGGGCTGACTTGGCCTGGCATCATCCGGTGAGGAAGCTACTTGGGTCCAGGAGTGTGTGAACCCATCTTCCCTCCCTCTTCTTCTCTCCGTGTGCCTCTCCTGTGTGAGTGCCCTGTAGGGTGAGATCCTTAGTTTATCAGCCGCTAGTGAACTGGGCGTTTTCCCTGTGTGGGATTGGAAAATGGGTGGGGGAACAGTCCAAGGATTCTCCCTAACCCCATAAGGATACCCCAGCATATTACTTGTACGTACATTATGGTCCTAAAACCTACAGGTATTTAGACAATTGGAAACTTTACACGCATGAAAATCCATCTAAACAATGCCCACTAGAAGGTACCTTCAATCTAGATAAGATCATGCATCTAAGAGGAGCTTTTAATCACCAAAAAAGCCTGACACACAGTGG
Source organism: Gopherus flavomarginatus (assembly GCF_025201925.1). Taxonomy (NCBI): domain Eukaryota; kingdom Metazoa; phylum Chordata; order Testudines; family Testudinidae; genus Gopherus; species Gopherus flavomarginatus. The sequence goes on along the minus strand of NC_066621.1, from coordinate 35,927,199 downwards.
GAACAATGTATCTATTGAGGAAAGGAACGGGTTACTTTGAAATTCAGCTTGGCCCATAGATAGAGAAAGTTGCTCTGCGTTCAAGGTCAAGAATCAACGCAGACCATGCTAAGTACAAAGAAAAACTGCTTTCGGTCCCAGCTGGCTGTGAAAAAATATAGACAGAGGCAAACCAAAGGAAATACAAGTTACAGGACTGAGATTACTTTTGCAAAGCTTAACTGTCCAGTGAAATCCAACAGTGTGCCTTTGCGACCCTGAAGCCAGTGCTGCTTGGTGACACTGAAGAAGCCACAGTCAGCAAGTCTGGACTGGAATCTCTGAAAGAGACACTGCAGGAGATCCCAGGGTATAAAAGAACAGCCCTCCCAAGAGCGAAAGCCTGTTGGAAATTCTGGACAATCTGTATACAGGATAATCTCCCATCCACCTCTCCCCCTTCTCTGAATGTTATATATAGACATGGCCAGTCTGGATGTACGTGTGTGAGTATGAAAGTGGCTTAGGGCTTGGGGCATTAATGTTTTTTCCAGAGTGATGTGGGAGCATTCCCATCACTCTCTGTTGTTTTATTATTTTATTAATGAAGCTTTAAAATTCAGTTATATGGTGTGTTTTCTTTATCTTCCCCCAACGATCCTGCAGTGTCTGTCTGATCACCTAACACGAGGGATAGATTGGTAACAAATTTGTCACAGTTTGGTTGGCAATTGAGAAAGGGGGGAGCCCTGCAGAATTCACACCATCTATTTGTTTTGCCTTTGTTATTTTATGTTTGCTTTGCTTGGTACTGTTCGTGTTATATGTTGAGGACTGCATGATTAAAGGTGTGCCCACTCTCAGCTGCAGTAAGTTTGAGAACTGGAGAGGGGTTTAGCATTCCTCTCTTCACCCCAGTTGACCAGGAAGGGTGGCAGGTGGATCTACCCGCAGTCGTAGCAGGACTGGGCAATAGAGAAGTTGGAGAAAAGGGAAGAGATGTGTACTTGATAACTAGAATTGAGCAATTAAGAGCATAGATCGTGAACCAGGCAGCAACTCAAACCTATGCCCACGGCAAGTTGCAGGCCTTGAGACAAGACTTCCAGGCAGAAAAGGAAGCCCTGGCTAAGCAAGTACCGGTCCTTCAGGGACTTGTCAAAATTTAACCATCTGTGCTCAGCATACGCCCTAACAGCAGTGTGTTTGCCACAAGAGGAAACTGAATAGTTAAATGCCAATTGGCTGAGCATTCTGTCCAGGTGGCAAGCCTCACGGGGGAGGACTCAGGTAACCTTGTGAGTAAGAATGTTTAAGGGAAGAGACCAGGAAGGGTGGGGGCCAGTTGTGAAGCTCACCCTCCTAGCTAAACTGGTAGTGGAACAAGCGCATGGGAGGGACGGTACAGGGAGAAAAGCAGGATCATGCCCAAGCAGTCAGGCAACAGTTAGCGAGATTGGAAAATAGGTTGGAAATGTTGAGGGCATAGTGGAAGGAAAAGAGTAAGTGAGTATGAGCATGGGGATATCACATCCCCAGGACAATACTTGAAATGGTGATTTGAGTTGATAAAAAGTGGCCGTTAGGAGACAAGCAAGTGATTTAAGGAAAGAGTGAGGAGTTAACTGCAGTTGCTGGAGGGAACAGCAGTTGAATTTTGTAAAAATGCTAAAGAGGAAAGTTCTTGGTGTCTCTGAAATGTTTGTAAATAAATCCAGGCAAAGAAATGATTTGATTGCAATTATTTGGCTATGAACAATTTAGATGAATTAGCTACAGAAATGTGTACAATGCTATGTAATTGAAACCTGTTAGGCTCTAAGAGGCTACAATAAGTAGTGTTTTCTTTCAGATCACTGTGTTTGAAAGCAGAAGTTAGAAGTAAAAAGCCATCAAAAATTCTGGTAAAGTTAATTGTGTTCCTTTTTAAGTAAGAATCTTTAAGCTGTGGATAGCTTTGGATCCAGAAACAAGCCAGAAACCATCTCTATTAATGAAAATTATCTAACTGATAAGGTAGAAGCCACTGAAACCTGGACTGTCTATGAAACAAATCCAAGAAAATATGGGGTAATTCCTCTATTTTGCCTGAAATCAACAAGGGTATTTGTCTATTTTAAGCAATGACTGACTGCCCAGAAGGGGTAGACCTCTATTTTTTGTCTTTCAGATAATCAGAGAAAACTGATGCCAGCTGAACAGCATTCAATGTACCATGCGTTTACTGGTACAATAGGAATTATGTTCTGTGTTCTATATCCTGTCTTGTGGTGTTTGTCTCATGGCCAGAATTGTTGTGTTTAATATTTTCATCGGATAGTCTAGTTTAAAATCAAACAGAAGAGTTAAATCAAAATGCAGATACTTGAAATACAATATGTTTGGATATATCAGGAAAATGTGATCTACTAAAGTCTAATACCTTTGCTTAAATAAGAAAAAAAAACTTCATTGGCCAGATCTTTTAATAACGTTATTTTACTGGAAAAATTGTTGTTAAATTTGCATACCAACAGTCTTTGGAAGCAAGGACATGAAAAGTTAACTCACTCCCCATATTGCACATGGGATCCTTCTGGCTACCTCAGATTTCTGGGGAGGGTGGGAAGCTATTGAACACCAGAGGTTGTACTGAGTGGACTCCTCAAAGTGGGTGTGCTTGTCCTGGCTTGTTGCTCCAAAGCTCTGTAATAAAGTTATTTTAGTGGAAGGGTATATGTGACATACATTGAATAATCAGACTAATGTACTGTATAATGGCAATGTATATGTGTTCATTGTTGGGATAAAGTGTATGAGTGAAGAGTGGAAGTTTTCTTCATAGGTTAAAAGAAGCTGAGAAGGGAAAAGAACAGACCAAATTAACTGGAAAAAAAATAGCTAGCAAGCTCAGTCCAAAAGTAAGATGCTGGCCCCATTCAAGGAAACTGCTTACAGCTTTAAGGCTTGGCTGATAACCAAGAAAAGCGGGGGCTTGAATGTGCCTAAGCAGCTATGAGATCTGCAAAACACTGCCAAGCATTAATGAAATGTGTTAGGTTTCTTTTCTCACAGGTAAAGAAGCTCTATCCAAAGACCCCAGCAGCCCTGCCACTCCTTGGAACCAGAAGACTGGATCTATGTAAAGGTCCATCAGTGAAAGACTGCTCTGGTTCCACACTGGAAGGGCCCTTTCCAAGTCCTGTTAACCAACAACACTGTCATGAAGTGCCAAGGACTGACTGCCTAGACCCACGCTTCTCACTGCAAAAAGACCCCTCCACCTTGGGAGGATTCTCCTACTAATGATTGGCCTATTTCTCCTTCTAGCTCTGCTGTGCCTTCTGGACAGCAGGGAAAAAGGACAAGGTGAAGTGCTACTAACCTCTCTCTTGTCCACTGACAGACCTACTGTACCTTTTGGATTTTTCTAGAAGAAGCAAAACCATTACAGGGTGATGTGCTGGTAACCTCTCCCCTGTAGGATGCTGAACCACGATTGCTTCAGAAAAGAAGGAATGCTCACTCCACTCAAATTGCCAAAGTCCAGGAATTCCTGACTACAAAAGACACTAAGAACTGACCCTGGTTAAGAAACAAAGAATTATAGACTAGCAGGAAGAAATTTGTGGGACCCATCCTTGGGAATGTGGTATTGATTAGACGTTGGGGTTTATTCTACAGGCTGCGCCCTGTGTTTTGGATAAATCCTTCAGCATGTATTGCCCTCCCTAATTGGATTTTAAATGACAAGTACCAAAGGCACCTTGTTACCATTGCCCCTGCCATCTCCTCCATTACACTGTTACCCCTATAATACATCCAAATACAGACAATGCCATATATTTGATAAAACCAGTGTCCAAGGCCCTCACACTTTAGTGATTTATTTAAAGATTGCTTGGAAAAAGAGATTTTTTTTTAAAGTTCAGGATATCCCATATAAACAAACAATTGAGTGGAACAAGAATGGATCAGTGGAAATAGAAATCTATGATATCACTACAAATGAACCCCAAGAATCTGTAATTGAAATTGATGGGTTCCATAGTGAAGTAGATGTTATGGCTGTTCCTGGAGTTTGCAATGTGTTAGACAATAGAGGCCCTTATTGTTATTTGGTCACCCAATAAGTGAATAATTAAACGAATACTCAAAGAGTTTGTTCTGCCACCAGAAATTTTACCTACATTGAAATTATTCCAGTAATTAATAATGTAACCTGTACCTTATTGCAAAACATCCTCCCTCCCCACATGCTATTAATGTTAATGCCCCTTGAAAGTACCTGAAAAAGTTAAATAACAGATGTGGTACAGTACTACACCAAAAAGAGATGTATTAGGTATTGATGGACTGTGATTAATACAACACTAGGAACTGTTAAGGTTACATTGCCCTTATCCAGTTTTCAGATCACCTCTACATACCCAAATTGCTCACAGGGAGCTGCCATTAGATTAGCACAACAGAGGGCCTGGGTTATTTTCTCTAGAAGAAGGACTTGACCGGATCCCTGTGGGATGGGGCCAATAGTGCAGAAGCCATTTGGAATATTTTTAGGAGCCAAGAACATGATGAGAAATTGGGGCAACTAGAAAAGGCCACTAGCCTTATTTCTGGAGCCCCGCTAACCCAAGTACAGGCTAGAGTTGGTGAGTTGCATGTTATTTCTGCCCTTAGTTCAATGACCCAGAAATTGCTAGCAGAGATGGTATTGAATATCACTGAGGCTGGGAAGGCACTGCAGTGGGATCTAGGATGTTCAGAAATTCACGATTTCCTGGATGACCAGCTGATGGCCATTCAGAATGATCTAGAGCACCAGGCATGGCCCACTGCCCTTACAGATACTTCAGGAGTACCATCTGATCTGTGGCCATGGAGACATACTTGGAGTTTTTCAGGATGGAGTTGTATATACTCACAGTGCTCCTCCCAAGCATATGGGCCAGTAGGAGGGGTGTGGGCTCCCACATACCGAATTCTGCCGGGTCCATAGGAAGGTTGCATATGGGATTGGGTGATTCACCAAGATATCTGGGAGATTAGACCACCTGGTATGCCTAACTGATTTATAGTCAGTGCCCCTAGAATAACATCTGCATTTTGTATGGGGTTAGGGAGTCAATGGATATTTTGGCCATTAGAACCCCCAGGGCTTCAGTGTATACATAAACTGAAGCCAGGGGAAGTTGTCACTGTTCATGATTAACGTTTGCTCGGAGGGTAGGGGACAAGGAACTACCCTGACAGGACACTTAATTTTTCAAGCTAACGATAGCTGTGTGTATGTTAAAACCACCACATTGCAAGATATACATTTTAATCTCACTACTGCTGCAGGCAATCATATTGTTTACTGGCCTGCAGATAAAATTTTGCAAGTAGCCCTTAGGTTCCAGATGCCTTTTAAATGGACTAGAGTAGTGCTTGATTGATTTCAAGATTTGCTCTCATTGTTACCAGAGGTTTAAAGAATCTCTGAAGTACAAGGGCAAATTCACATGCTTCAAAATATATATCAAGTTGAAAAGAATGCCTTTCATACAGCTTGTAGAGAGTCTGCTTTATGTACTAAGTATGATGTATTGTGCTTTGTGACTAAAATTGTACAATAACCCCATCATACTATTGCCATGGGAATGTTATTGCTTGTATTGTTGTTATTTAGTTTAGGATTATGTTATTGTTGTTGTAAAGGATGTGATAATAATACCTTTCATGTCCAGGCTAATCATGCATTGTTATTACATCCAATTAAAACCCCTAAGGTTGAAACATCTGATGTAGAATCTGAAATCCATGGCTTAATGCAAATGGTTTAAAAAATGTTAGTTGTACTAGAAGTACAAAAGGTGGGGGGTTGTGGTAGTAGAGCAAGAGTCAGGCTAACCATAATAATGTGAGATTTGTAGAAGCGAGGATTGTGTGAGGCGAGTGGGAAAGAACTGTGTGAGAAGTTGTTGCAACCTTGTGTCGATAATGAGGAATGTAGACTGGCATCTAAATAAAAGTGAGAAAAATAAGATATCAAGATGGCCTATGTATAAACAAAATGCAGCTGTTGCTTATTATTGTCTGTAACAAAAGGTATAAATGCTTGCTGGAATTATTTACCTGTAGAGGGACCAGCCTAGGACAGGGAAACCCTGTGTCCTAGCGCACTCTCTCCCTCTATGCAATTGCTTGAGAATAAAGTATCTGATTTTGCTGCACCCAACCAAAAAGCGAGAACTAAGCTTTTCTTTGACAGCAGGAACCCTGCATGACAAGAGAGGATTAAAGCAACACAGGTCCTTTCCGTATCCAGATGAAGGACTTGTCTATGGAATGAGTGAATCAAAAACAGCTAGACAGTCTTTGATGAACTCCATGCATGAACACTCATGTGCTAGAATAACAGAACATGTTCCTGCTTAGTTTATCCCACATGGGGAGTTGATCAAGAATAGATATTGCACTTTAAATTCCCACTTTACCTTAATCCAAGTCAGCTTTCAAGTGGAGACGAGCTCTGAGGTGCTTAACTTAGTCTGAGACCCCAATTTTAGAGTTGGAGGGGGGCAGTCTGTTTCCCTATAATCCCTGTCTCTCTCTTTTCTCCTGCCAGCTGAGGCAGATCTTTTACCCCTCTCCAAGTTCCTTTGTCTGTCCCAGGCATCCCGAACCCAGTCAATCCAGGAAGGGTGTGGATAGACTTCCCAGCAGTTGTTCTTTGCATTGTCTTTTAACCATTGGTAAATGGGGTGAGGGGCTCTCTCCAGCTCAGTATTTACCTGTTGGGATGAGGCACAGAGCAGATTGCAACTGTCCACATACTTGGGCAGCGTTACGGCCAGTACTGAAGGAGTCTCAAAAGATGTGACCGTTCATATAACAGCAGCTACTGCCATGTTACTGCAGGTCCTTTGGCAGCCTCTTTGGAGGCCCCAGGACATCAAGCTTGCTACGTACCTGCAGATCTATAGAACCACAGCAGTGAAACGTGGGTGCTGAGGAAGACTGAAGAGCAGCTTAAGGATTTTTTAATTTTCATTGTCTCCATCAGCTGCTCCATAGCAGCAGGTCAAGATCAGCAATGAGATTCATAGCTGAACCCAAGCAACTGCCTCCATCAGCACAGGTTTCTCTTTCCTGGTGCAGACACATTCTTAGGATGGAGAATGAGCGAATTACGAAGTGTGTTTACCCAGGAGTGCTGCTACCTTGCCAGTGATCACCATAAACCCAAGATCTTAAGGACTGAGTTAGAGATTGATCTGGGTGGCATATGATCTGCGAGGAGGCCACGTCCCTGGGGATTTGCCGGGGTGATGATGTGGAGGCTCTATGAGGTGTTTGCTTCTCTTGGAATGAACCACCTTTGTAATCACAGCAAGTAACACACAACTGAACGAGAAGAGGATCATATAATATTCATAAAATACAGACATCTTCCCAGGGAGGCCACAGCACCAAAGAAATCTCCCCTCCTATTTCTGTCCTACAATTGCTTTGCAAGTCATGCTACATCCCTAGCAATTTGGTGGCAGAGAATTTCATGGAGGATGATCAGAAATCAGTACACCCTGTGGCACTCTCCTCAGCCCCCTCTGGCACCCTTCCTCCCTCCTTTCCATGATCTTTAATCTGACCCTCCCCCACTCCTGCCTTCCCTGCCAGGTGCCTGTAACTGGATCTCAGCTTGGCAAGGGCTCCAGAGATCCAGCTACATGATACTGTGGGGCTGCTGGCAAGAACAGCTGGTGTCCTCAGGAATGCACTGAGTAGGACAGTTCTAAGCAAAGCTGATCCTGCTGCCTGCGGGGGGTGGGGGTGTCTGCTCCTCCCTCTTCTCTTTAACCCTTCCCCTGGCGTAGGTGGGGCAAGTTTCCCAGGGAAGCTGGGGCACCTGCCCTCCTTTTAGCAGATTAGCAATCTGTCCAGAGGATATGCTGTAAATCAGCCTGTAAAAGAGAAGATCTGGGACCTGTGTTGGGGAGGGTCAAGCGAGATGGCCCATTCTGGCCTCAGAGTCTGTGGTTCCCCCTACTCATTCCCTTCCTTCATGGGCCACAGGGAGATCAGAATTAGGAGTATGCTCATACCACACACGGGCTCTGTGTTATGACACTAACTGGCCCAGCCTCATTCTTCAGGGCTATACTTAAGAGATGTTTTCAGCAGATGCCACCATTACACACTCTTCAGTATGCTAGCAAGTTTTGACTCTTGGGAAAGTATACTGGGTGGTTGGCTGTTTTGGGTTCTGCAATGTTCTGGTAGGCAATGATCCTGGGGGTGAGGGAGCTGGCTGAGCAGTGGGAAAATTTGCTGTCTGCCTTGGGCTTTCACTGGAGTCAATTTCTGAAGGCAGTTTATCCTTGTGAATCAGGCACTGGGGTTGGGCTGAGCCACATGGAAGCACAGATTGCCCTGTGTGCTGTTTGACCACCTCTGTTTTAGGACTTGTGTATGTAAATAAAGTGAGTTACCTTAGACTCTATCCATACTCCACATCACTGATTTCTCTTCTGTTGGGAAGATGATCTGCAAGGTCTCAGAGGTCAGCTGTCCCCAACAAAAGGCCTATGCTGGTGCCAGGACTAGGTCACTGATGTCAGAAGGGGTAGAGATATCATACAAAAACACTGTAGTCCTTTAGAGGATTTGTGGCTGGGACAGAGCAGGATATGTTAGGGTTGGAACTAGTATGAGCACTGACGGGTAGGGGAGAGCATCCAGTGCTGAGCCCCCACCCTGCTCCCTGCAGCACAGTACGTGTGCGCCTCCCAACACACACACTGGGGAATTGGGGTCAGCACAGACTGCTGGTGACAGCACCCCCTACTGAGCCACCAGCATGCTTCCTGCAGCACAGCATCCCCCCAGCGCCATGCTGCTTCAGCAGCAGAAGGGAAAAAAATGGGAGAAGATCCATCACCCATAGTCAGATCTCAGCCTCCTCTGCCTCTCAACATGCAGGGTTAGGGAGGCTCTGTGTCCTGCAGTTCCAAAGCCTTGGTCCTGTCATTAGGAGTGTCACTAGCAGGCTCAGCAGCAGCCCCATGAAACCTGCTCTGCGCTGGGCTGGACACTGCAGGATGCTGCTGAAGCAAGGACATGAGACCATGCTAGCTCTGGATGCACAGCCGCCTCTCCCTATGGGCTGCCTCCATCCAGTGCTAGAGGCAACACCCTGCTTTCCCCTTTGGGCCACTGCTCTGCAGGGGAGGGGGGGTACCCTCAAGGAGTTGGGCATTCCTCAAAACTGGGCATGGGGTAGCTCCCTGTTCCTGTCGCCATCCTGCTGGCATGTGAGGGGTGGTCTTAAAGCAGTAGGCTCCCCCAAATCTTTCCCCAGCTGCTGGTGGGGTTTGGGGCTGCCCCTCCAAATGACATGGTCTAGGTAGCCTGCCCTTAACACTTGCCATGGCTGGAGGCAGGTGCAGGGGGGGGTCCAGGCTGGGTGGGGGGAGCCCAGGGCAGCAATGATGCAGGGAGGGATTAGGTGTTTGGGATTCCTGCCCCCCTCCCATACCCACACCTCCACTTCCATCCTGCTTGCGGGAGGTCCTGAGTTGAACTGATGGTGTTGCAGGCCCCATGCCCAGGGGGATGTCCCTGGGAAGTGAACGAAATCCTAGGGAAACCTAGCAATGCCTAGGTATGGAGGTGAAGCTGACATGGAATTCTGGAATTCTGCCAACAACTGGTGAAGGCCAATGAGATGTGGGTGGTGCTGCTTGCTGGCCTGAGCTGGCCTCCTGGTGGGGGGCAAACAGAAGTGTGAGGATTGGGTGCCACACAGGCACTGGGGAGATGGGCACTAGAGCTGACAGCAGCTCCTCATGCAGGGATCTGTGCCAGGGCCTCTGCTTGGCAGGGTCTTGAGTGATGAGCCCAGTTCTCCACTGCAGAGCTTTGCACTGTCCTCTGGCCCAGCCCCCATCAGAGCCAGGATATTGGTCTGGATGGATCCAAGGGTCTGATCTGCGGTTGGAGGGGAGGGCAGATATACAGGGCTGGCTGGGCCCATGGGTCTGATCTGCAGCAGTAATTCCTGCACTCCAAACTAGTCAGAACCCCAGCATTTTAGGCAGCTGAGTCTGAATCCCAGGGCCATGGCTCAGGCCCTTCTAAGTAATAGCTGGGGAGGGGGCTGATGCTCCCTTAACCCCACATGCTGTTTGTGCCTGAAATGCCAGGGTCCTGGCCTCCGACAAGAAGCACTAGGCAAATCTGGGGGCAGGGAAGGAGCCTGGTGCGGGATCCTAAGGTACAAGGTGACTTGACCATTGTTCAGAATGGAGCTGGGGCCAACTGGGGCACCCCAGGCTGCCCTCCTTTCTGGAGTGGGCTCCAAGAAGTTTGCTGAGCTGGGAGGGGAGGCCCAGGAGGTGGACGGGCACTGTGGGCTCTGTCCAGCCACAGCAGCTGCTGGAAAAGACAAGGTCACAGAGAAGACAGGAAAGTGATCCCTTGGCAGAGCAGGCCTGGAGGCTGGCCACTACCATCATCATCTTCTCTGCTGTGGCACCTCCAGTTGAGACCCAGCAGGGGAAGGATGGAGGGAGCTGGGGCCCAGGTAGCCTCAGGGGAATGGTGCTGTAGCTCCCATGGTGCAGGAGGAGTTGCTTGGATGGACCCTGCAGACAGGAGAGGCACAGGGAGGTAGCTGGTAGTGCCTCCTCATTTCTCTGCAGGCCACTGGCTCCCTCCACATCCCGTTCTTCCTTGGCTGCTGGATCTTCTTCCAACCCTGCTGCAGCTCAGGGTGCCAATAATGCCTCAAGGACCCGCATATTTGCACATGGCATTTTATTGGGGAGGGACAACTTTGTCCCTCTGCTGCCGGTTACAAAGGTGGCAGAAGGACACATAGGTGGGGAGTGTCACAAGGAACTCCAGCCCATGCTGACAGGGGGACGGGCTTGCTAATGCCCCCGTCCTTGGGTACCTTTGCATGGTATGCCATGGCTACAAGCACCATGGTGATGTCACTTCCCAGCTCCCACCCACCTCCCTCAGCCCTGGTTCAGGCTCTCTGCCCCTTTTAGACATCACCATGGTGCTTGTAGCTTGTAGCAGATGCTCCTCCCCTCACCAATGATGTCATCATTCCCAATGATCTCACAATCTCTTGCTGTGACAGCAATAACAGCAGTCAGGGAGGAAGCAGCAGGAATCCATGGGCTCTTAAAGAGGAAGAGAACCTGACCAAGCTTCCTTTAGATCTGAGTCTTGCTTCCTTCTGCTTTTCCTAGTTTGTTATTGTAGGGTCACGGGAGCTGCACAGGCTGGTTTGTTATCACAGAAGTCTCTCTGGGTGCCATGCACTGGTTTGTTATTGGAGAGTCACTCGGGGACACTAGGGCTATGCATGCTGGTATGTTAATATTGTAGGGTCTCTCATGGCGCTGCACACTGGTTTGCTTCTATAGGATAATTTAAGGATGCTAGGAGCTGTGCTTTCTGGTTTGATATTATTGTAGGGACACTCAGTGATGCCAGGGCAGTGTATGCTGGTTTGTTGTTACTGAAGGGTCACTCAGGCTGCTATGCACTCGGGGATACCTAAGACTATATGCACTGGTTTGTTATTGTAGGGTCTCTCAGGGCACTGGTTTGCTTATCACAGGGTCACTTAGGATGCTAAGGGCAATGCACACTGATTGGTTATTACAGGGTCACTCAGAGGCACTGGGGCTCCACATGCTGGTCTATTATTGTAGGATCACTCAGAGGCATGGGGGCTCAATGCTCAGGTCTGTTATTGTAGGGGCACTGGGACTCCACATGCTGGTTTGTTATTGTAGGGGCACTGGGGCTCCACATGCTGGTTTGTTATTGTAGGGGCACTGGGGCTCCACATGCTGGTTTGTTATCTTAGAGGCACTGGGGCTCCACACACTGGTTTGTTATTGTAGGGTCACTCAGAGACACTGGGGCTCCACACACTGGTTTGTTATTGTAGGGGCACTGGGGCTCCACATGCTGGTTTGTTATTGTAGGGGCACTGGGGCTCCACATGCTGGTTTGTTATTGTAGGGTCACTCAGAGGCACTGGGGCTCCACACTCCGGTTTGTTATTGTAGGGGCACTGGGGCACCACATGCTTGTTTGTTATTGTAGGGTCACTCAGAGGCACTGGGGCTCCACACGCTGGTTTGTTATTGTAGGGTCACTCAGAAGCACTGGGGCTCCACACGCTGGTTTGTTATTGTAGGGTCACTCAGAAGCACTGGGGCTGTATATCCACAGCCCTCAAAACTGCTGGGGGGTTGGGCCTGCTTTGTTAGTGTAAGGTCTTTGTCCTTCCTGGGGGCCACGCCTGCTAGTTAGTTAGCATAGGGCTGCTCTGGAGCCCTGTTATTGCTTGTTAGCATGGCTAGGGTTCCGTCATTAGTGCAGGCTCTTGAAGTGCTGGGGCTTCAGGCTCAAGGGGGTGAGTTCAGTGTCTCAGGTTCAGTGGGTTTGTAGGTTTCCTAATGAGGAGTTTGCATAGGGCACGTGTTATCGCAGGGTCCGTGCTAGGACTTGGCCCACAATTGTTTGTTATTGCAGGGTTGCTGAGAAGCATGGGAGGGGTTGCATGTGGTGGTTTATTGTTAGCTGGTGGGTTGCTGATGAGCTCGTGGGCAGGTTGCATACGGTGGTTTGCTATCAGTAGGGTTGAGGACCAGAGGGGTTGATTACAGTAGTTTGTTATTGTAGGGTTGCTGGCAAGCGGGGGCTGGTGAACAGTGGTTTGTTATCGTAGGGTTGCTGACAAGCACGGTGAGGAGGTAGCATACAATGATTTGCTAAGGTAGGATGACTAAGAAGCATGAGGTGGGAGCAGGGAACATGTATAAAGTTGTTAGTTATTGGAGGGCCACTTGTAGCCTTAAGTCTCCACTCCTGGAGGCTCCAGACCCTCAGTCCTTCCCCTCCCCCCATGGCTGAACAGACACTCCAGAACTGAGCTCGTGCCCAGGAGATTGGGGTCCGCAACATACAGCCTTTCCCAGGGCTGGTGGGCTTGTTTGCGGGAGTCAACTGGAGGATCTCATTGGGGAAGAAGGGGTCAAGGAGGAGTCTGCAGAGAGGGTGGGGGACCTCTCCAGGGACAGGATAGGTCAGCTGAGGGAGGGAAACTAGAGGATCAGGACAGGGCAGCTGGGGGTGGGGAGGGGAGCTGGAGGAGCCCCAGAGGGAGCAGAACAGATGCCATACTGGTGCAATCCCATGTCACACACACATAGGTGGGCGTGGCTCTTACCAGAGCTGACACCAAGGGCCCCCTCCTGAGGGGTAAAGGGGCAACTGTGGGGAAAAAAAACCCTACAACACTGGGATACAGAGGAGCCACGTAATGCAAGCACCGGTGCCCCAGCTGGTGGAGACACACCAGCGAGGGGGAGGCCAGGGGCTCCTCCAGGACCGGCTCTAAGTCCAGCAGGCCCTAGGGAGAATGGGGGGGAACAGGACAGAGGCAGTGGGGTGGCCCCCTCCCCGGGGGCTCCCTGGGTGCTATTTGAAGTGAGAGAGGAAGTAGGTGACAGGATAGTGGGGCGAGTCAATACCCAGCACCTGGCAGACACTCAGCAACTTGAGGCAGGCCTCGCGGCGGCTGGGGCTGGAACAGGCCACATTGCAGTAGGGCTCTTCGTATTCACGGGCAACGAGCTCATCCTCCAGCAGGTTGAGGCGGATGATGCCACGCTCATGTAGGGCCTGCAATGTCTCCACACTGGCTGTGGACTTGAGGGCCTTCAGGTGCTGTGACACCACACACATGACACCAACCATGTGGGTGCGCGGCTGGGCGTGGGCGGGCAGCAGCGGGGGCACCCCACAGGCCACCATGACTGAGGCAAGCATGATGTCCACCCCATAGATCTCCTGGATCCAGTCGCGCAGGTAAAAGCCGCCCATGCGGGGGTTGATCTCGATGAGCTTGGGCCCAGATGCTGTCAACTTGAGCTCCACATTGAAGATGCCGTTGGCCAGGCCGCAACCCAAGCAGCACTGGTAGGCAGCGCGCACCAGCTGGGCCTCGCGGTCAGGTGCCAGGCAGGTGGGCATGCTGGCCGCCGTCTCAGTGAAGTGGGGCACACGGGTGGGGCCGTTGTCGGAGACGAAGGCAGCTAGCATGCGCCCATCATAGATCACAATGTCCACGTCGTGCTCAGTACCGGAGACATACTCCATCAGCAGCATGGCATTGCCCCAGCCCAGCCCGATGCCTGGGTGATCTGCATCCTCCCGCAAGTCTCGTGAGATCTTCTCGAAGTGCAGGTGGCACTGCTGCACGTCCTCCACCAGCTTGACTCCCACTGCGCCCGCCCCGTACTCTAGCTTCATGACGCCAGGGAAGGAGAGATGGCGGGCAGCCCGCTCCACGTCAGTGTGGTTCTCCAGGTGGCAGCAGGGAACGGCATAGAGCGCCTCTGAGGCCCAGCCAAGCGGGGCTTCCTTGCGCCGGCGCAGCAGGTGTTGGTGGGTGCGGCTCTTCTGCTTGGCCACCCGCATGGCGGCCACTGGGCTGCAGCGCAGGCCCAGCTGTTCACACACCAGGGCTGTCAGCACCATGCAGTCGTCCCAGTAGGAGAGGCAGCCATCCAGGTGCAGGCCCCGCTCCCGCACCAGTGCCACCAGTCGCTGGGCATGCTCCTCGTCCCGCTTGTGCTCCGTGGTGTCATAGTGGATGAAGGTCTGCACCAGCTGCGAGGCAAAGTGGTTGGGGTCCGACTCCACCAGGTGAATCTGGAGCAGATATGGGGGGGGGCACAAAGAGAAGGAGGGCGGGGGGAAAGATGCAGAGAAGTGGGAGAGAGATCAAACAGGGGTCACTAAGGACTGGGGCAGGACGGGCTCCATGCCCTCTCCCCCAGGCACCACAAAAATAGGACTGTCCTTGGGGATGGATCCATATCCCACAGTGGGATGCAAATAGGGTGTTCCACTCATATCCAGAAACCCGGCGTGGGGGAGATGGAATGGTCCACGTGCATCCAGACCCCACTGGGGGCAGGAGATGGAGGAAAGGTCCAAGCATTTTTAAGAAGGGAAATGGGATGGGTCCATGGGTGCCCATGCCTGAGGGGTGTGGGAAGGAGATGGAATGTTCTATGTGCATCCAGAGCCCATGGGGGGCAGGAGATGGAGGAAAGGTCCAAGCATTTCTAAGAAGGGAGATGGAATAGTCCATGTGCATTGAGGGAGGGAGATGGAATAGTTCACTCAACATCCATGACCCCAGGGCCGGTGCAAGGATGTTTTGCACCCTAGGCGAAACTTCCACCTTGCACCCTCCCCTGTCCCCGAGCCCCCACCCTGAGGTGCCCCCCGTGGCAGCTCTCCCCCTCCGCCCTGAGGTGGCCCCCCTGCGGCAGCTCCCCACCCTTTACCCTGAGGCGCCTCCTCCGCCCCAGCTCATCTCTGCTCCACCTCAACTCCGAGCACGCCGTCACTGCTTCAGTTCTCTGGCGCCGCAAGCCTGGGAGGCAGGAGAAGTGAAGCGGCCACGGTGTGCTCGGGGAGGAGGTGGAGCAGGGGTGAGCTGGGACAGGGAGTTCCCCTGCGTGCCGCCCCCCCCCCTTACTTGCTGCATGTGGCCCTCCCCGTACTCCCCTGCCCCAGCTCCCGCCACCTAAATGCCGGTGGCAACCTGGGTGGCTGAAGATCCTGCCACCGCAGTCGCGGCTGAAGAGAATGCCACCCTCCAAATCCTAGTGCCCTAGGCGACGGCCTAGGTTGCCTAAATGGTTGCACCAGACATACATGGCCCTAGGAAGTGGGGAGGAGAAACAGAACGGTTCATTCACATCCAGGCCCCACTGGGGGGGGGGGGGGGGAAAGTGGTCTACTCACACCCAGGTTCCATATGGTAGAGGGGAGGAAATGGAACGGTCCGCTCCTGCCCAGGCCCCATTCAGTGGGCTGGGGGAGAAGGTGGAATGGTCCACTCACACCCAGGATGGGTGGGAGGATATGGAATGGCCCACTTGTGTCATGGAGAGGATGGAACGATCCACTTGTGCCCAGAAGGGGTGGGACTGGGAATGGTCCACTTGTGCCCAGGCCCTGTGGGGTTGGGGGGAGGAGATGGTGTTCATGGGCCTCATGTGCCCAACTCCATGGGGCATTCCTGGGCCCCAACGCAAGAGGAGATGGGACATTCCATCCAGGTTGGGGGGGCCAGTGCATCTGCACGTTCAATGCTTTTCACGGACAAGCCCAGTGTGGTTGCTTCCAGTTCTGTGCAGGGGCTTTGGGACGGGACCAGCTGCCAGAGGGGCGGGGCCAGTACTGACACAGACGGGCACCTCAGCCTGCCTGGGCTGGTTGCCACCCTGGGCACAGAGGACCAAATCCCAGCCTGGAACCAACCTGGAGCTGCTGTCAAGAAAGTAGAGCTGGGGAAGTACACAGAAGTGCCCATAGCCTAGGAAACTGCACTCAGCATTGGTGGAAGGGATACAGGGCTGTGCCATGGGATTCCTTTACTCACATCTCTGAGCAGAGTCAATTTGCTTGGGATTTGTGTGTGTGTGTGTGGGGGGGGTGTTCCTGAGAAAGCCGAGAGCTGGCCTCAGGAGATCTTTAACTCCAGGAGCTAACAATGTCAAGGCTGGGGAGGAGGATGTTAACTCCAGAGCCTAATGATCACGGTGTGGAAAATGTAACTTCCCTCCCATGAAGTGTCCACTCTGGAGCCCAAAGACAGCAGCACTATTAATTATTCCACTGCTGATCAATTTTCCAGGAATGTCCTGTCATTCCAGGGCTGTGGGCAGAATTGCCCACCTTTCCCCCCTCCCCTCCACTGAGGCTGGAGATGGGCCAGACTACTTGTTCCTACTTGCACAGTGGTGTGACACTAGGTGGGATACAGACCATTCCATTACACAGATTGCAGCAACCATCACAGACTGTATTTGCCTCAATTCAGTATCTGGGCTGGGACCTGGTTCTCCTCTGTCTGGGGTCAAGCACTCATCTCCTCTGCCCCACACCACTCCCGTCCTATCCCTAGTATTCCTTCCCTGGCTGACATTCAGGCCCACCTCCTCACGTGCCCAGACAGCCTCAAAGCAGAGGCACGAGAGGGCATGGTGAAGGAAAGGGAGAGTGAGAGCTGCAGGCCATATGAATGGTCCCAGTGATTTAAAACAGAGAGGTTCCTAGGGGGAGGAGATGAGACACCGGTGGCCCAGTGACCTGGGCCTGTGGGCCAGACTGGCAATGGATCTGATGGTGGGTGGACAGCCAGGGGTCAGAGTTAAGGTGATTTTCTCATCCAGAGATCTTATGGGGCTCCCTGATATGCCCCTTGATGCATTACCACCCCCTCAGTAAAGACAGGTCTGAGCTGTAGCCCTAGGGCACACAGCTGAAGTAGCCAGCTGCACAAAAGTAACCATGGTTAACACTGGCTTATGTCCCTTCCAGGGCCTGCTCAGCTCCCAGGACTTGATGCTGCACACAATGGGCATGGGAAGCTCAGCACTCCAGAGATCCTGCCCCCAATCAGTCCCCACATTACCCTAGTGCCGGACCTCCAGCACATACCCTGACAAGGGTCAGGATGGACAGGACGATAATCCCCGGCTCACCCTTGGACAAGCACTTTCCCATCCACTTGTGACCTGGGCTGTGCTGCAGCAGCCCCATGGCAGAGGCTGAGGTGCGGTTTCTCTTCAGCTGGGATGCAGGGGGGAGCTCCTCTGTGGCTGGGATGTGGGGAAGACTCGAGGGAGTCCCCCCATGGCTGGGATGTCAGAGGGGGCTGGCTGGGATGTAGGGGAGGTAGTGAGGAGCACTCCCATGGCTGGGATGCAGGGGGCTGGCTAGGATGTGGGGAAGGGGCACAGAGGACTCCCCCCTGCAGCTGGGGTGTGGAGAGTACATCCCCACCCTCCTCCATTGGCTCTGTCTTCCCTGATGCAGGCCATGCCATGTTGGGTCGGACCCATGGCTATGGAGAGCTATCTCCCTCGGCTCCGCTCCATGGCGAAGAGCAGGGGCTGCGCTGGGCAGCCTGGGGCCCGGTTTCCGCATCTTACTTTTAGCCCGTAGGCCCTGGCCGCCTCCCAGACGAACTTTTTGCTGACTCCTCCGGCCCCGATCACCAACACGTGCTTGCCCTCCATGAGGTGACACTGTGTACGCCGCAGCATCGTCTCCACCAGAGGACGTGAGGACTTGCCTGCCGGCATCCCCACTGCCTGACCCATGGACTCGAAGAATGCGCAGGTCTCCAGGCACAGCTGTGAATTCATCTCCAGAGCCATCAGCTGCAGCACCTGCTCTGACGAGGTCAGGAGGAAATCCACACCTGCAATGTGGAACAGTCAAGTCAAGGAAACAGCCAGGATGGGTGTGCAATAGCAGTCAGGCCCAACTGGAGAGCTCAACACGAATTCAGAGACCCTGACCAGACCACCACAGGAATTGCAGGAGGTGCTGGATCAAGCAAATTCATTGATTCCAAGATCAAAAGGGATCCCTGTGATCATCTAGTTTGACCTCTAGTACAGCACAGGCCACAGAGCTTCCCTGAGCTAATTCCTGTTAGAATGAGAGTGGATCTTTCAGAGAAACATCCAATCTTGATTTAAAAATTGCCAGCAATGGAGAATCCACCACAGCCCTGGGTAGGGTGTCTTTTGGCCTTAAATTCTATGAAAATAAAGGGGGTAGAGAAGACAGGTCAGGGAACCTCTTCTTTCCCCCCTCTCATTATACAGGGACAGATCGATGAACCTGAAAGGTGGCAAATTCATAACTGATCCAAGGAAATACTCATTCTCAATTGCCCTGTGGGACTCATTGCCACAAGGTCTCAGTGTATCCAATCTTAGCAGGATTTTTAGAAAGAGGCTTGGACATTTACCTGGCTGAGGATACCATCCAGAGTTATGTTAAAAGGAAAATTTTAAAGTCTAACTCCTTAGAAAGTTTCACAGGGGTGGGTTATTCCAGAACACTCCCTAGGACAGGGGTTCTCATCCTTTTTCTTTCTGAGCCCCTGCTCCCAATGCCATAAAAACTCCACAGCCCAGCTGTGCCACAACAATTGTTTTTCTGTATATCAAAGCCAGGACTGACGTTAGGGGGTAGCAAGCAGGGCAATTGCCTGGGGCCCCACACCACAGAGGGCACTGTAAAGCTAAGCTGCTCAGGCTTTGGCTTCAGCCCTGGGTGGTGGGGCTTGGTGCCCCAGACTGCAGTCCCATGCAGCAAGACTTCAGCTTTCTGCCCTGGGCCCTAACAAGTCTAATGCTGGTTGTCTTGGTGAACCCCCTGAAATCTGCTCACGGCCCCCTAGTTGAGAACCACTGCCCTGGGAGGCTCCTTCTCCGGCTGCTTCATGGCAAGGTGCATGGGTATTCTCAGAGACGGGAAACCAGGCTAGATGGGCCCCTGCTCTGGACATGCACGTGTGGCTACAGGCCTTTCTGAAGGTCCCAACTGGTCAGTGAATCCCTGCCTGTGAAGGTGCCATCCTCCCCTGGTCCTGCCAAGGGCAGCAACGCCCTGACCCTTTAACAGACCATGGGCCAAAGAACTAGGGCCAGGTCCCTAGCCCAGCCAGGCTCTTCGTGCTGGGGCAGTCGAGGGCAACTTTGGCCTGCGAAGGGGAGGGTCTCTGCTGGGGCTGAGGCAACACAGCCAGCTTCACCCTACACCGCCCATTGTGGGATGCACTGGGAAGGAGCCCCTGCTCTGGATCCTCTCTGGCCGGATGAATAATGATCCAGTCCCTGTGAATCTGTGACTCCCCCTAAATAGTTAATGGCAACGATTAACAAGGCAGCTCACCAATCACATCAGTCTGGGCCTGTCGCCCGCCCCGCTGCTCCACCGACAGCCCCGCCTCCATCTCCAGGAAGGCCGTCATGGCGGCCTCGGCCTTGTGCTTGACCTGGGCACGGATGGCCGCAAGCTGGGCCTCATCTGTCATCCCCTGCTGCCGCAGGCCGCTCTCCAGGCTCTGGGGCACCATGGCCTGGTGCTTCAGGGGCTTATCAGCCCGTCCCCCGCCGCACACCACCTGGGGGGAACAAAACCCAACGCCATGAAAACCCCACACCTCCCCCCTGCCACCACATGCAGTGGGAGGTGACTGTGAGGTCATCTCGTGAACAAGATTGGTGCTAACCAACCAGATCCTTTGCTTGCCTCACTGTTCCAAGAGCCCTGATTGGCTGAGGCTCTTTCCTCCCACTCAGGAAATGGAATGTACCATGTGCAAGGGTGGGTGCAGGGGGAACATGAGACAAAATAAACCCAGCCCAAAGCCAGCGGCACACTCTGCAGACAGGAGGATAAAGGTGAGCTTCTCACCTTTGACCCCCACCTGGCCTGGATTCAAAGGTCACAAGTGACAATGATGATAAGGTTTTTCATTTTGAGATTTTTGCCCGTCATATTAAATACATTGTTTTTTGGACCAAGTTAGTCATGAAAGGTTCCATATAACTTTACCCATTGCCCTGAGCCAGCCAGTCGCCCACCTGGGCCAGATCAGAGCCAGCACCCCCTAAAGAAGAAAGGCCCCATGCCCCATTCCCTGACTTCTGAGACAGGCATCCCCCCAACCTTGGACCAGATTGGAGATGGTGCCCCCTAGAGGTGAAAAATATCATATCCCATTTCTTGCCCTTCCCAGCTAGCCAGTCCCACCCTCTTTGGCCTGGATCAGAGCTGGCACCCCCTAGAGGGGAAAGGCCCCATACTACATTTGCTTACACCCAGGGATGCTGCTGTATTTGTCTCTGTCAGGGCAGGAGTGATCACCAGCTTCTCACCGTATCAACCATTGCCGTATTCTGAGGCTAAGTGGGGGCATGGGACCCAGCCAGCTGCATTGGCAGGGCGGGGTGAGGGGCACGTATTCACGGCTGCCCCATTACCTGGCTCAGCAGAGGCTGGTCACCCCAGGATCTGCAGACGACAGTGCAGATCCGGATCGCCAGGTCAGGCCTCGGAGATGTGCTGCCTGGGAGGGGTGAGGTGAGGAGGGTCAGAGGGGTAGGAAAGGAAAGGGAGAGAGGGGAGAGAAAGACAGATAGATAGGGAAATGGAGGACAGAGAGAGAGATGGAGAAAGAAATGGGGGGATGGAGAGAGGGGAGAAAAAAGAGATGGGGTGGAGAAAACAAAGGGAAGGTATGGAGGGGACAGAAGAGAAAAATGAATGGTGGAGGAATGGAGGGGGGTGGAAGGAGATGGAAAGAAGCAGCAAGGGGAGCAGAGAAAGAAATGGCATCGAGATTCATGCAAATCAGCTGCACAGAGTGGTGCCCTCCATCCTGAGGGATTCTGGGATTCCGGTAGGGCCACCACCCACTGAATGTATGGCAGCTCTCCCCCAGTGCCCAAAGGGATTCTGGGATTTCAATATGACAGTGGTTCCCCCTGCCCCGGGGCAATATGGCAGTGACAGCCACCCCAGGGGATTGTGGGATTCCCAATATAGCACACGCCCCTTCCCTCCTCATGTCCCAAGCTAACCCAACTGCATTCTGCTTTTTCCCAGATCTTGCCCCATGACACCATCTCCAAAGTCTGGGCCAGGGTGCGGATTGGGGGTGGGCTAAGTGCATCATGACGACAGCAGGGACAGGTGATGAGGTGTGAGCCTCTCTGGCCAGGGGGGTCCCTTACTTGGGGAGGTGCTGTTGGGGGATTCGGGCTGGGTGAGGCGGGCAGTGGGGATGAAGGCCTCCAGCAGGGCGCTCTCCTCCTCCTCCAGGGTCTCCAGCAGTGCCAGCACAGCTTGGAGCACGGCTGCCTGCTCCACCTTGGCATGGAAGGTCACAGCATGGGCCCCACTCCAGCGCCAGCCCGATGGCTTCACCACCACCTGCAGGGGGCGACAGCACACTGCTCAGTGGGGCCAACCAGGCACAGCCAGTGCCCCCAGCACTAGGCCCCCCCCATCCATACCCAAAGGGCTTCCCTCTCACCCTTCCCGTGAATCTCACCCTCTTACAGTGCCCCTTCCTCAGCTGAAGGGCCCCCCATAGACCTCCCCTTCTGGCTGTGGGTCCCGCCTCCCCACAGGCTCACCTGACTGTAGGGGTTTCCCCAACTCCTGGCTGTATGCTCCACCCCCAACACACTTATCTGGATGTAGGGCCCTGCCCCCTTCCCTCGCCCCCAGCAGGCTCACCTGACTGCAGCCCCCTCCCAACCCAGCAGACTTACCTGGCTGCAGAGCCCTGCCCCCCATCCATCCCAGCAGGCTCACCTGGCTATAGGGCGCCATGGCGCTACCCTGCAGGAAGGCCTCGATCTCCTCCTGGATGAGGTTCTCCTGGCCCTCCTTGCCGCTGAGCTCCACCATGCAGACAGAGCGCTCAGTGGTGACGTCCCGCAGTGGGCGCAGCCGCTTGAAGGTGAAGGCCAGCGTGGGTGGCACCTCCACTTTGGCCCGCTGGTCCAGCAGCTGGCGTGTCAGCAGCTTGTCCTCCAGCAGGCGGGCCAGCTCCCCCGAGCCCCCCGTGGGGCAATCCAGGTCGCGCGCCAGCTCCCCTGCTGACTGCCCGTGCTCCTTGCATGGCCCAAAGGAGCCCATGAAGTAGGTGACACGGCGCGGGGGCAAGAACTCGTCCAGGCATGTGCGCCCACCCAGCTCGAAGGAGACAGCCTTGGAAACCAGCAAGGACGACTCGCCGGGGTGCTGCTCAGAGGGCACCTTGGCCAGCCAGCTGGGCGACAGGCACAGCAGCATGTTACCTGGGATGGGGGAAGAGATGTGGAGAGATGGGGACGGGCAAGGGAATACAGAGAAATGGAAGGGGGAGGTCCGCGGTGAAGGAGGGGGAAGGGCAAAGAGGAGTGGGTAGAGAGGAGGACAGTCTGTTACCATTACATCACCAGCAGCCAATCAGAAAGCGAGAGAGCTGCTATTTATACATCAATTAACTGACTTTCCTCTCCTCTCCCTACACTTCACAAGGTAGGAAGGTGCTGGCCTGTTTTGTACTTGGGAGTTCAGTAGGGGGTGCTCTCCCCAAGTACTCACTGCTTTCCCCAATGCTCCAGTGCCCCCCAGCATAGTATCATGGGGCACTATGCCGCATGAAGCAGGGCAGGGTGCTCAATAGGGGGCGGTCTGCCTTTGCAGTCTATGCCCCCAATGCCCCAGTGCAGAACTAGGGGGCACTATACTGTAGAGCGTGGGGGGCACTCTCCCCTTGTACTCAGCACTAACTCCCACTAGGGGGCACTGTGCTCCTGGTGCCACCTTAAATAAGAGACACAAACCAAGATCTTTAACCACTTGTGGTGCTCGGATATGTGGAAGAGTCAAACTCCCTTCATTGCATTCTAGGCTTCCCCTGTGGCTCTTGTCCTGCTGTGGGGTGGCTCAACAACTGCCAGACCCCACAGGTGGCTGCACTGCAGGGCCATGAGAGGGACCCCCTGGACAGCATGTGTCAAGCAGCTGGATTCTCCCCAGCGAGGAAAGAAGGTCCTTGGAGCACTTTCTTATCAATGACTGATGGAGCTGAGCTGCTAATTGTATTTCCCCACAGAGCTCCCACCCCGGGCTCCGGCTTCCTGTCAAGGGTAAGCGGCTTTAACAAAGGCAGGAATCATCCTGGGGCCAAAGGGAAACTTGAGCTGCTTGGCTCCAGTTCCCAGCATCCAGCGAGGGAGACTAGGCAGGCGAGTGCTAGGAATGTGGAACAACAGCTGGCAGCCCTCCACTTGGGCCCAGGCTGGAGTCCTTCAGCCCAGGGACCTTGCTAGGACAAGGTTACAGCTGAGAGGAGAGGCCGGGACAGTCCCAAGCGCAGAGCCAGAGCCGGTCAGGGGTGTAACAACAATCTTCAGCCTACACAAAGAGCTAGGGGCGGCCAGACCAGGGTTACACTTGCTCCTGCTTCCCCATTCCCCTCTGCTACAATCCACCCCCCACACACACCAGCTCCTCCACCCACTCAGCCCCCACATATCAGCCCCTCTCCCTTCCCATACACCATCCCTGCTCCATCCACCCCACATACACGCTGGCTCCTCCCCCATCCCCCACATACCAGCCCCTACCCCCCGATCTGTCTCCACCACACACACACTAGCCTCTCCTCCTACCCACCTCTCATATTAAACCCTCCCCCTCCCTCTATCCACCCACATACACAGACTACTCCCCATCTACCCTTATCCACCCCCTGCCCATGTCCACCCCCCCTTTGCTCCTATCCATTACCCCCCACCCGTTGGCCTATATACCCACCAGCAACCTCTGATCCTAGACATCCTCTGGTTCCTCTGACCACCTCTCCCCCTATGCTGCCATTGCCCTGCTCCTCCCCACTTTGATTCCAGTCAGTTTCCTCCTCCCCTGCTACTGGGGGTGGGGGGGGGCAGGAGGGGCAGGGTTAGTCATTGAGAGCACAGAAGAGAGAGTCCCCCTACTCTCAGTTCTGGTGCCTGGCACCACCACAGCTGGAAGCAGCAATGGCTGGGAAAGCCCCGCTCTGCCCCTGCATCCCCAGGCTGGAGCATGGCCAGTCACTCTGTGGGACTGACACATGTACAGCCTGGCGGAATGGATGGGATAGGGATGCTAAGTGAGGACGGAGTCCACAGAGGATTTAGCTGCCCACATCTTCCCAAGCATGTGCACACTCCGATTTTTCAAAGGCTGATAATTTAGCCAAATTTGGTTGCCTTCCCATAAGGCCAGCAAAAGGCAAGTCCCTGACACCAGGGCAACCTGCCCCCTGCCCCTCCCGCCCACCAAATTTCTAGTCCAAGCTCCAAAGCTGGGGGTGAGGGACTAGAGCATTTCAGAGAATTATTTTTTCACAACTTGTTCCCCCCCCCCTTAGAAATGGCTAAACCATTTGGGCTGAAATTTCCCCCCAAAAAACCAGCCTGAATCAGACTCCCAGCATGGAAGAGTTCTGCAACTGAAAACAGGGTCTTAGAATGGAAAGTATCAGGCAAACTTTATAGGCAAGTGCTACTTGCTCCAGGGCCCTTGGCTGCGTCTCATGTAGAGCGGCTGCCCCAGCTCAGATGGAGAGCAGATCTGATCCAGCCATGTCCCTGTTTGCAGTGCCTCCACGGCTAGTAACCCTCCTCACCACCCAGATCACTGGGCCCTGCTTGAGGGGAGGGAGGGGAATCAGGAAGTGAGGCACCCAAGGGTGGAGGAGGAGCTGCCCTGAGCAGCCAATGGGACTATTTTCTCAGGCAGATTAACATGTATCTCTGAGGGCTGTGGATGCACCCCTGGAATAGGTCCTTGCTGACTCAGAAGTGCCATTTGAATAGAGAGATCCTGGCATTCAGTGCTTCCCCTTTGCAGCCTCTCTGGACCTGCAGAGTCTATAAGCTCCATAGGGACAGGCAGAGGAGCTGGAGTCAGAATTCCCCTCTCGAGGGGATAAACTCTCCTCAAGGCTCGCATAGTTTGCAAATTGCAGTTAAGAGATAGAGCATCTATTTGCATACCTCTCCTGTTTATATTTTCCTAGAACCCCTCACCTCGCAAACAGTAAATCCATGACTTTTTTCTGAACTGATTTTTACACCCTAATCTACCCATGTATGTGTGTACATGCACATACTGGTTTATATGCCCAGTTATAAAGGGTAATATATATTTTTCCTTTGGCATTTATCCTAAGTGCACTACCCCACACACATTGGTGCTTATTTCTGCTGCTGCCTAACAAAATGTGTAACGCTTAAGAGTAGAACTGGACAAACTCTTTCGGCTGCTGCATTTTTGGCTGAAAAAATTTGATTTGGGTCGACATTTTGCAGATGTGTTAAATTTACCTAATTGTTTTGGTCAAAAAAATTTCCCTCCCCTGCTCAAAATTCCAAAATAATCAAAATGTTTTGATTTTTTTTATTAAATCACTTTTTGCTCAGAAACGTACTTTGATTTTCTTAAAAATGTTCAAACTCAAATTAAATGTTTCATTCAGCCCCAAACTAAATTTTTTTATATATATATTTTAGTTTATTGAATGTTTCAAACTTTTTTTCCAGACCAGCCAGCAAATGGAAAAACGTGTTATTCCCACAGCGCTAATGAAGAGCCTTTGTTTCCTTTCATAAACCAAACAACAAATAAGGAAATTCCTAGATTAAAAAAAAATGTTGCTAATCCAGAATTTGGATGGTAAATAGCTCCAGTTGATTTAAATGGTGTAATTAGAACATCATAGTTCAATTTTTTTTTAAGTTGGAAAGTCAGGAAATTGGAAGGTTCAAGGAATACATCAAAAAGTCAATTCATAAATGTCTTGGTTATTGTGTTACTGTCCCTATATCTTGACTCTGCTCCCAATGTAGATTGGGGGTTAGCAAGCAGGTTTATAAGGGGCAGAGTTAGGATCAGGGGATGGTGGTCAGGATGTGATGCTAGAAACTGAGCTGAATTCTGACTGTGACACTGCACCCCATATTCTTCACAGAGATATTGTTATGGTATGGGTATGGCATAACTAAAATGTGTTATATGCAAGATGGGTCATGTGAGATATCACTGGAAAGGTTATGATGGACTGCATATGATTATCCTATTTGTATGCAAGTATCATTTTTTTATAGAAAGTTAGGAATATTGACTATACATCTGTACTACAAAAGTGTTTGCAGCTGGGGAATGCCCACTAGACAGAATACAATCAGTCTAGCTGGCTCCCTGTGAGGAAAAGCCATTAGAAAGAACAACAGGTCTCAGAAGATGTTAATCACCCACAGAAAAGTCTTCCTGGGGACACTACAAACAACCTCTGACTCATGGCTGCTTTGACACTGCAGGGTCATGTGATCAAGTCATCTGGTACTGGATTCCATGATAGAATACCAGTATTTTTCCACTGGGGGTGGGAGATTCCCGCCATATGTAAAACCTATTTAAGGCAGGGGAGTGATATATTCAGGGTGGTTCTTCACTGAATTCCTGCCCAGGATGACTGCTGGTAAGATCTAAGAAGAAAAGACTGAGTGGGGGAGAAGGACTGAGCCCAGGCTGAAAAGGTGTCTGGCTTGTGAAAGAAATACCTGGAGTTTTAAGGTGCAAGCAAGAGCACCTTCAAGAATGTCTGCAATCTGCCTAAAACAACATTCTTCAGATGCATGGAGTGGGCTTTTACCCACAAAAGCTTATGCCCAAGTAAATATGGTATTTAAGGTGACACTGGACTCCACCTTGTTTTTGTGGATACAGACTAACACCACTAGCCCCCTGATACTTGGTGAGAAATTATTACTTGTAACCAGTTTAGTAATTTAAGCTTAGCTTGCATGTTTGTTTTATTTGCTTGGTAATCTGCTTTGATCTGTTTGCTATCCCTTATAATCACTTAAAATCTCTCTTTTGTAGTTAATAAACTTGCTTTTGTTTTCTCTGAAACCAGTTTGTTGAATTCATACGGGGCGGGGGGTGGCGGAGGGACGCTGTGCAGATCTTTCTCCACAGTGAGGGAGGGGGCAAATTTCAATGAGCTTATGTAACCCACACACCTCCTGGGTGTGGTGTTCTGTAGTGGCACTTGAGACCACTTAGAGAGCAATTAATGAGTCTGCTTAACAGCCAGTTTAGTTTATGCAGTAGAGGCTTGTGCACTAAGCGCCAAAGGTCCCAAGTTTGATCCTGTCTGCTGATGACTGGGATCTGTTAGCATTACACTTATGTTGCATAGTTCTGTGTGCAGCACACGATACAATTTTGGGTTTACACTCCATTGGGGGTGTGCACTTGAGTGCTGGGCAATTCCCTCGCTGAGCTTTCCCATGCAGAGCTGATCTCAGTGTCTGTTTTTGTGCAGCTGGGCGTGTCCTTCCTTGTGTATGTGTGTGTGTGTGTGCTGGAGGAGGCTTCAGGGCCTGGCTCAGCAGGACAGTAACGGAGCCCAGGCTGGTGGGTCGGGCAAGCTCAGTAGTACCCAGTACATCAGATGGCACCCCGAATGGGGCAGGGCGGGGGGGACCCGTCACACTGACATTTTCAAGTACATAATAGGTTGTTACAAGAAGGAGAGTGAAAAAAAACAAACAAACATTCTCCTTAATCTTGGATAGGACAAGAAGCAATGGTCTTAAATTGCAGCAAGGGCGGTTTAGGAAAAAGTTCCTAACTGTCAGGGTAGTTAAGCACTGGAACAAATTGCCTAGGGAGGTGGAGGAATCTCCATCACTGGAGGTTTTTAAAAGCAGGTTAAACAAACACCTGTCAGGAACGGTCTAGCTATTAGTCTTGCTGTGAGTGCAGGGACCTAGTCTAGATGATCTACTGACGTCCCTTCCAGTCCTACACTTCTATAATTCTACTATTATTTTGGGTTTAACACCATAACATCCTATGTTTTATTACAGTCCCATGGCTGTGCCAAAGTTGGTCCCAACTGAGCACGTCAGCCTGGGTATTCAGGGCAAATGAGGCACTGAATTCCCACCCATTCCTTGATTTAAGGGAAGGGGGAAACTCACAGCGCATGGGCAGGGCAGGGATACAGGATGTGGCACTCACCTGGGCACTGGGAGCTGCCCTCCAGCAGCACAGACAGGTACGAGGTCGGGGATCCCAGGATGCAGATGGTTACATCCCCTGAGCTGAACCCTAAGAGATACAGGAGAGAAATTAACCACTTATTCCCGCCAACGACACTGTGCTGCCCTTTAGGCTTTGGTGCTAAGGGGTGCCATGTGGCTGCCCTCCATACCCAGCCATGCTCCATCTCCTAGCCTGGTGCTAAGGGCAGTGCTGCTGGAACTAGGGGTTGCCCCTCATATACAGGATTTACAAAGCCACGGACTAAGGGGTACCATGCGGCTGCCCTTCATACCCCAGCCATGCCCCATCTCCCAGCCTGGTGCTAGGAGTTGCTGTGATGCTGCCATCCTTACCCTGACCATGCCCCACCTCTCAGCCCAGCACTAGGGGGAGCTGTGCTCCCAGATCCCCCTGGGTTGGTGCCACAGGAGGGGTTTCTGTAGGGCAGTGCTGTGGTCCCAGCATGCGAGTGGTGGCATCCTGGGTGGAATGGCATGCACCTGTTCTGGGCTCCTTGGTGCGGTCGACTGTCTCCGGCAGCCCCTCCTGCTGCAGGGTGCATTGCAGCAGGTCGTAGTAGTAGGTGGTCCAGGCGTGTGCCTGGGTGTCCTCCGGAGAGAACTTGCAGTCCAGAGACACATCCTGGCGCCAGGAGGGACACGGGGGGCTGAGAGATGGCAGAAGCTCCTGCTCAGCCCAGTCCAGCTCCTTCAGGATCAGGGGCTGATCCGCATTGATCTGATCCAGAGCCAGCTGCAAAAGAGATGGGGATGGGAGTGTGAATCCTGGCACTAGTGCCCTGGGACACAGATCCCCCCGGAGTCCAGGCTGAGAGTGTTAATCCTGGTGCCCAGGGCATGGATCCCCCCAGGGACGGGGCTGGGAGTGTTAATCCTGGCTCCCCAGGGCATGGATTCCCCTGGGGGAGGGGATGGGAGTGTTAATCCTGGTGCCCCAGGGCATGGATCCCCCTGGGGATAGGTGTGTGAATGCTGGTTCTGGTGCCTCAGGGGCATGGATCCTGCTGGGCAGCGGCTGGGAGTGTGAATGCTGTTGCTGGTGCCCCAGTGCGTGGATCCCCCTGGGGGCAGGGCTGGGAGCGTGAATGCTGGTGCTGGTGCCCCAGTGTGTGGATCCCCCTGGGGGCAGGGCTGGGAGTGTGAATGCTGGTGCTAGTGCCCCAGTGCGTGGATCCCCCTGGGGGCAGCGCTGGGAGCGTGAATGCTGGTGCTGGTGCCCCAGGGCATGGATTCCGCTTAGGAGCAGCATGGCTCTGGCTGGGAGTAAATCCCCACAGGGTGGTGAGGCAGGTGCCAGCTGCCCGGAGGCAGCAGAGGCCATGGCAGGGGTGGGTTTACAAACAAAGCATCTCTTTTTCCTCCCCAAAGGGGGCGGGTCACATGGAGCTGGAGCTAAGCGGCTTGAGGAACAAGGCTGTAAACAGATCAATCTGCCTGGGTCAGTGAGCTGGGGGAGGGAGGCTGAAAGAGAAGTAGGGAGAAGGGGAGAGATTTCTGATTCCTGCTGGGACACGTCACTCCTCTCTTTCTCCACCCACACCCAGTGCAAGACCTCCCCAGAGCTGTTGTGCAACAGTGCCCTGGCACAGCACAGCTGGGGCTTCAGTGCTGTGTTCTTCCCCACAGCGGTGCCCAGCCAGAGCCCCAGTGCTGTGAGCTTCCCCACAGCAGTGCCCCGGGATTTCTGGTGCTGCAGTCTTCCCCATAGCAGTGCCCTGGAAGTGACCCCTTGATTCCTGGTGCTGCGGTCTTCCCCACAGCAGTGCCCAGCCATCAGTATGGCTAGAAGACTCCCACACTGTTATGGTAATTTGCAGGAGTCTCCCCATGTCTGAGGGAATCAGACACCATTTTCCCCTTTATTAGCACTGGTACAGCAGGGCCTGCCTCAGACCTCCCTCCTCCCCAGCTGGACCCCCCCCACACACACACTTCCCTGCCTCCAAATCCTTCTGCTAAGCTCCTGGGGCTGAGAACACTGGTTCCTACTCAGGACTATAGGGCCCAGACGTGGTTTTTGGTGATGTGAGGCAGGGCGGGGGCTGGATGGGGAAGAGGAGCAGGACAAACTCACCATCCTGCCAGCAAAGAAGCTGCAAGAGAAAAAAAAAAGAGAGAAAGGCACCAGTTGCAGGTTTCCATGGGCAAGGGGGAGCAGCTTGTCACCCCATCTTCCACCCACAGGGGGTACCAGTTGCATGCACTGCTCAGCCCTCATCCAGCATTCACTGTACCTACAAAGCTGGGGTAGTTCCAGTGTCAGGCTCCTGCGCCCACTCCTGAATACCACTAGGATAGCAGGGGCTGTGGATCAGGATTGAGGGGCACCAGCATTGCTCTGTGGGAGGAGCCCAGGGCTGGGATAGCAGGGGCTGTGGATCAGAATTAAGGGACAGTGGCAAAGAGGTGAGCTTTGTGACCCCTGAGCATTTTAGCTGAGCTGCCCCTGCTCTGATTGTCAGTGATGTGGACAGTTTGCCCGAGGCGGAGGGGGCGCCCTCCTGTCTGGGCCCATGTCCTGGCTGCTTGCTGTGCAGTTCCTCCTAGCCACTGAGCTGAGACATTCCGAGGACAGAGTCTGATTAAGCTAATTCCCCCAAACCCCTACTGCTGGCTCAGCAGGGGCTACAGGGCCCCCCTCCCTAACCCCACTGGCTCAGAGCTCTCTGCCCCTGGGATGCTGCTGAGGAACCAGTATCCCCAGACCCCAGGATCCCAAGAACACAGGAGTCCAAGGCCGGTGTCACACCCAGCTGACAAGGCAGGATCGTTCCTCATGGGAGCAGGGCTGGGCCGGGGCTTCAGCTCTTCCCTTGGGACAGGGCAGAGGAACCGTGAGAATGAGAGGCTGAATTTATAGCACGTCCCTCATTTTCCTGAGCCAGGAACACAACCCAGGAGTCCCAAGCCTTGCCCATCAGCCCATCCCTCCTTTCTTATCTTTTCTCCAGCAGCTGCCATTCCCTTGCCCTTCCCAGCAAAGCTATTCCAGGGCAAACTTCTCCCCCACACTCCCTCCTGCCTCTGGCGGTGAGGGTAAGGTGAGCTGTCAAGGGTAGCTCCTGGGCCAACTGACTGGTCACTGTGGGGCTCTTCTCAGACAGTCCCTGCCCTTCACCCACCAGGCACCACCCCCAGGGCTCTGGGCTGGAGCTGGGACACTGTGGGGGGTGCTTTGCTGCAGAGAATGGGGCGGCGGATACAGTAGGAGTTGCTATCCCCTCGCAGGCAGTGCCAGCCCCCAATGCCCCAGTGCAGCACTAGGAGGCACTGTGCCATGAGATGCTTCCTTTTGGACATATACCACAGCCCTGTCCCCTGGTGGTCAAAGGTCCCATTTGGACACAAGTATCAGAGAGGCAGCCGTGTTAGTCTGGATCTGTAAAAGCAGCAAAGAGTCCTGTGGCACCTTATAGACTAACAGACGTATTGGAGCATGAGCTTTCGTGAGTTATGCATCCAACAAAGTGCGTATTCACCCACGAAAGCTCATGCTCCAATACGTCTGTTAGTCTAGAAGGTGCCACAGGACTCTTATCAATCCCCCCCAGAACCAGTCCCAGATGGTCTCTCCTCACTGCGTCTTCTGCACAGGTGTGCAGTGGCACTGTGGGGTGTTAATCAGTGCCAGGCCCCACTCCAGATGCAGCTGCACCTCAGCACAGGGTAAGGCATTCCCTCTATACACAGCTGCCAGGCTTCATCCTAGAGATGGCTGCACCGCAGCACCTAGTGAGGGACCCCTGCCATACTCACAGCACACCTCAGAGGGTGTAAGGGGGTGAAGTTACAGCCGGAGCTTCCCGCAGGGGCACAGGCATGCCCGAGGTGACCCTTCCACCCCCAGTGGATTAACAGGGACATGCAGCTCTGCTAGGGGAGGGTGGGAATCCCATTACTGGGCACTCCCTCCCTCCCTCCATCTGTCTCATTCCCTTGCTCCCTGCCCAAGAAAACAATCACCGGGGAAAGGGATGAAAAATGGATTACGTGAAATTAAATGCGGGGCAGAGACAGCCCCTGCCCAGGAAGGGGCTGAGGGGACACTGGGGGTCAGAGCAGAACAGAGAGGATCAGGGCAGAGACGTCCACTCCCTGGAACTGGACAGGATTGGTGGGGGGGAGGGAGGCAGGATATTACCTCTCTCCCCTACAGGGCCCATGGAGCCAGTTAGTGCAGCAAGGGCAAGATGTGGATGGACGGATTCCTGGCCAGATGGACATGGCATCCCTAGCCGGGCCCTACGTTCCCCATCCTTACTCCCTGGGGCCTGTGAGAGGCCAGGGCTCTGGGGGAAGCTTCAGGCAAAGCACCTTGGGAGCAGGGATTGCTCTGACAGTATGGGAACCCCTGAGCCAGAATAGCATGCCCCGGCCCCAACCCCCACCTGGCTTAACAACATTGAAGTAAGAGGGAGGGCCTGGAATCAGGAGGATCCCTCCAGCACACAGCCACCTCTACGCATTCCCAGTCTGGCTCTATCTGTGCAGGCAGGACAGGCCCCTCTGCCTGTGCAGTCCCTCAGTCCTACCATGTGCCTTTCCCTCACTTCCAATCACTCCCATGCCAAGTGCCACAGCACCAGGAAGCCCCTGCCAGCCAAGCGAGAGCAGGTGCCACCAATAAGTGGATCACGGGGGGCCAGTGACACCCCATCCTGGGCAGGTTGTGCCCTCCCTCGCTGGACAGAGGCCCAACCCAGTGACATTTGGGCAGGCCCTGGCACAGCTTGCCATGCCCGTGAAGCCGCATGGGGTTCTGCCCAACAGCAGCTGGGATGTTAAAGTGCCTCTCGCTCTGGAATCAGAGTCCCGGGCAGCCTTGATCTGTGCAGAGCCCCATGAGCCAGTGATGGTGTGGTGCCAATCAACATCAGTCCACCGGAGCCAATTGAGACAGATCCCCAGCTGGCATCAAAAGCAGCATCACTCCACTTGAGTCTGTGCCCACTTGCAGCAGCTGACTCTCTGGTCCCACATGTTACAAACAAACAAACCCGCTCCCGTGTCACCGATGCCACCTGGAATCACTCCCAGGATGCAAGTGTGTGGGCTCCCCTCCCCCACCCCTCCAATCTGTGGTCACCCAGCGCTGCAACAATGACACTTTCCCCTTTGTCTAGAATCCCTTTCCCTCCCTGCTTCCCTGTGCTGAAGCGTTTGAGTTGCAAGGCAGTAGGAGGGCAGGGAATTACAAATTCATCTCACATAACTGGTGGAACTGGAGTTTAATTATAGGAAACAAGACACATTATTCTGGCAGGGAAGGACGGGTTTGTGCTGAAGGGGTAAGGACACTGGACACCTGGGTTCAATGCCCAGCTCTGTCACTGTCTCCTCCGTATGACCTTGAGCAAGCCCCTGAATGGTCATGCCTCTGTTTCCCCATCTGTAACACAGGGATAATGATCCTTTATTTAAATTGTAAGCACTTCAGGGCAGGTGTTGTCTCTCATTTTGTGCCTGTGCAGTGCCCGGTGTGACAACAGAGCCCCAACCTCATTGACTCTACGTCCGTGTGCAGCACCTGACACGACAGGGGCCCAATCTTGGTTGAAGCACATACGCGCTAGCATCATACAAATAATACATTGACATAGAAAAGCATTTTGTTTGTTCTGTAAAGAAAATTTGCATTGGGGATCAAATTGGAACCAACACCTTACTTTAAAGAACATCCAATTTAGAACTGGAGTTTGAGATGTTGAAAGTCAAGCCAGGAATAAGCCTCATAACTTCTGAGAGCTTCCTGGGAGCTGGATGGCTAAAGACATTAGTCAGCTTTGGAAACCACAAGCTTGACTTCAAAACAAGCTCCTTTTCTATCATCACAAACCCTGATGCCAAGGGCTAGGAAGAAATGGCTGTGAGTCCATCGCCCTTTAGGGTTATAAAGATTTCCCAAATTCCAACAGAGGGGATAATGCTTAGGCATCATAATTTAAGGCAGTGTTTCTCAGGGACAGGAGCGCACTTTATGGGAGAGCACAGAGAACTAACCAGGAGCCCAGAGTGTGGGCAGGGGGAGGGTTATGACAGACCTCAACTGTTCCCCAGTGTCCCAAAATTAATTTAAATAGACGTCTCCAACTGCTGTGGGTGAGAAGAAAGACTCTAAAATGTGATCTGAGGAGAAACGACACTTAGTAACTGCCTGAGTTTGCACAGAGCCGGAGACAGTAGCTCTGACAACTGCAAACTGCCCCAGTGTGACCTATGCAGCAATGTTTACCCGAGTCTGCACAGAGCCTGAGACAATAGCCCTAAACTGTGTGAACCACCCCCAGTGTGACTGATGCAGCAGCGTTTGCCTGAATCTGCAGACAGTAACTCCGAGAGGCATGTCATGTCCCAGTCATTTCAGGAGTTGCTAACTCAGAGGACACTTTCAATGTTGATCCTTTTGTGGCAGCTTCCTGCTTGCAGCATCTGGGTAACACTGATTTAAGGCAAGGAGAGTAATGAAAAGTGCTGTGTGGCTACACTGATTTGTTTTCCACCCAAGGCCTGTCTGCCTGCATCTTCCAGCCCCATTCTGGGCTCTACAAGTGAATCCCTCATTAATACACTGCCCAGTCAGTCGGGGTCACTCTTCACACCAGGGCTGCCCCTGAGGATCAGAGATGTGTTTACATTTAGCAGCCCAGTGGAGATGGAGGTGACTCAGCGATCCCAGAGCCAACGCACAGGTGTGGAGCTGAGTGGTGCCAGGTAATGGTTTGTACGCCCATCCCACAACCACAATCTCCTCTGCATGGGTAGAGCTCTGAGGCAGGGGAAGAGATCTGGCAGACCAGAGCTCATGGCAGAATTGGGGCCAGGACCTGTCCCTAGCCTCTGTCCTACCCTGACATCTTCAGCCAGATGCAATCTGCACCTATGTGCAGCTCTGGTGCTGTTATTATAGAGAGCCACCGAAAGACAAGCAAGGAACACAGTGACTGGATGCGACACAGACCCCTATGGGCACGGGCGGATCCCCACCTGGTGTCAATCACCAAGGCGCCATTGGAATCTGTGCTGATTTCCGTGTCAACCATGCACCTGGCTCAGGGGAGGTGCACGGTGACCTCACAGAGAGAGCAGAACCCCCCAGAAACGGCCCAGCCTGGCAGAATCTCCGCTCCAGCTGGGGATCGGACCCAGCGATCCCAGCGCAGCCCCAGGAATCAGTGTGGCGATGTTGCGGGAGGGGAAGCTCCCGGGGATGCAGCAAGGGGCCTGGGAAGCTGCCAGGCCGCAAGTCCCCGGGCTCACTGCTCCCGCCAGCCCCGGCGTGGCCCTGCACCTGCTCCCGGCGCGGCCAGCGCAGGAGCCCCGACTCCCTGGCCCTGCGTCTGCCCTGCGCCCCGCCACCCGGCCAGTCTTGCAACAGGCTGGGCTAGGGAGGCGGCCCGGGCAGCTCCGTGCCGGGATGCTGCCTGCTACCGCAGCCCCTAGCCCACCCCGGCTCCCCGCAGCCCCCAGCCCAGCTCCTCCCCGCTGCCCCCAGCCCCCTCAACCCTCCCGGCTCCTCTCAGCCCCCAGCCCAGCAGCCGGGGCACCGCGACCCCCAGACAAAGCGGCTCCGGCCGGTGCCTCTCCCCGGGTGCGGTGCTCGGACTCCCCAGGGCCGGGCCGGAGGCTCTGACCTACCCCCGGGCAGCAGCGTCTGGCTGGCGGCAGGAATGAGGAGGCTGGCGACGTCTAGAGATGAAGGCAGGCGGGCTTTATATAGCAACTTAGCTGGGGCATGCCCAGTGCGGAGCGCCCGGCTGGGGAGTGGGGAGCGAGGGTGCCGGGGGGCCGCGCAGGCTATTGCCACGGAGCGCGGGCTGTAAGTGCGGGGCTGGAGCTGAGTCCCAAGAAAGGAGTGAGCAAGGGGGCAGAGTGGGACTATCAGGGAATGAAAGCGGCAAAGAATCCTGTGGCACCTTATAGACTAACAGAAGTTTTGGAGCATGAGCTTTCGTGGGTGAATACCCACTTCTTCAGATTTCGTGAATACCCACGAAAGCTCATGCTCCAAAACCTCTGTTAGTCTATCAGGTGCCACAGGATTCTTTGCTGCTTTTACAGATCCAGACTAACACGGCTACCCCTCTGATACTATCTGGGAGTGAGTGTTCAAGGAGGCAGAGTGTGAGTCTCTGGGAAGGAGTGTGCAAGGAAGGGGACAGTGTGTCTCTGGGAGTGAGTGTTCAAGGGGGCAGAGTGTGAGTCCCAGGGAAGGAGTGTGCAAAGAAGGGGCAGAGTGTGAGTCTCTGGGAGTGTGTGCGGGGGCAGAGTAAGAGTCTCTGGGAGCGAGTTTGCAAGGAGGGCAGAGTGAGTCCCAGGAAATGAGTGTGCAAGAGGGGCATGAGGCAAGCCTGGACCTGCCCACACCCCACCCCCATCATGCCCCCTTCCCTGCCACTGCGTCCTTGATAAACACAGGGCAGTCACCGCCCAAAAGCTTTACCACCACAGGGATAAGGTGCTGAGTAGTGCCCTGCACTCCTCCAGAACATCAAATCCACTTCTGTTGAAACCACTGCAGGACTAAGGAACATCCAGTCCTGCTACCTTAACTCAGGGGCAGCGTCAGATGCTTGCAACTCATGCAATCGTAGGGGGCCCTGAGGCAGCGAGGACCCCCCCCCATGAGACCAAGATGCTGCCCGCTGGGCATGAGTTGCTCCGTCCTGCTCAGTGCCATACAGGGCTCAAAATGTCACCCTCCACACAGCGTGACTTCACATGCACTATCTGTGCAAGGTCACTGGTAGGACCCCTCAAAAAATCAGCTTTGGAGGAGCCCCACGGGACAAACACCACCCCTTCCTTAACTCTGTCCTCTGTGAATGATGCCCTAACCCATCCCCCACAGACTTGGCATACTCTTCCCTTCAGCTGAGATGGGGCACTGCCTGGGTAGGCCACACACAGAGAGCAGGATAAACTGACAGACCATGTCTTCGCTAAGGGAAGAATCTCATTTAGGGTGGGTTTAATGAACATCAGCTGGCTACCCCAGCTATCCCCAGCCACTGCATTGGCCACCCCAGAGCTGCCAGGTGGTCCCACTCCTTGACCTAAGGATTCCCTTTGGACCATCACCTGCCCTGAGCTCTGGCATCTGTACTTCAGAGTCCCCCAGCAAGAAGAGACCATTGTGCTCCTTTCCTTGCACAGCCCCCCGAGCTCAGCCCAGAAATGAGTGGTGGGGCATGCCCCTCTCGCATATCCAGCTGCCCCTAGTACAGTGTAGAGCAGCTGTGGTGCATGCAGATGAACGAGAATACAGTTCTGTGAGACACAGCACACCGCACAGAGTGGCACATCTCCTCAGACAGTCCTCCTGGCCGCACCACACTGACTGTCCATGACCCCACTACCTCTTGCCACAGCACTGAGGAGCAGAGTTAAGGTTGGGGGGCGGAGCTGGGGTTTACCTTACCTCAGAATTTCCTGCTGTCAGTGGAATAAATGTAGGTGCAGCGGATGTTCTGCAACGATAAGAGACACTCCCTCCATTTCTGCTCTTATCCATCCATCCACGGGGAGGAGAGCACACTCATAAAATGTGCAGCTGATACCAGGCTAGGA
The DNA here is from genome assembly GCF_025201925.1 of Gopherus flavomarginatus. NCBI lineage: Eukaryota > Metazoa > Chordata > Testudines > Testudinidae > Gopherus > Gopherus flavomarginatus. The sequence goes on along the minus strand of NC_066621.1, from coordinate 35,889,148 downwards.
GGGGCTGCAAGCACTTTGGAGGGCAGGATTAGAATTCAAAATGACCTGGACAAATCGGAGAATTGGTCTGAAATCAACAAGATGAAACTTAATAAGGACAAGTGCAAAGTATGTCACTTAGGAAGGAAAAATCAGATGCACAACTACAAAATAGGAAATAACTGGCTAGTCAGTGGTGTTGCTGAAAAGGATCTGGTGGTTACAGTGGATCACAGCTCGAATATGAGTCAAGAGTGTGATGCCATGTCAAAAAGGCTAATATTCTGGAGCGTATTAAGAGGAATGTTATATTAGGACACTGTCTCCTCTACTCTGCTGTAGAACACTGCTGAGGCCTCCGCTGGTTTGCTGTATCCAGTTCTGGGTCCCACGCTTTGGAAAAGATGTGGACAAATTGGAGAGATGCTGGGGAGAGCAACAAAAATGATAAAAGGTGTAGATAACCTGACCTATTAGGAAAGGTTAAAAAAAACTGGACATGTTTAGTGTTGAGGAAAGAAGACTGAGATGGGGGGACCTGACAACAGTCTTCAGATCCAGTAAGGGCCATTATAAAGAGGATGGGGATCAATTGTTCTCCATGTCCACTAAAGGTAGAACAAGAACTAATGGGTTTAATCTGTAGCAGGAGAGATTTAAATTAGATATTAGGGGAAACTTTCCAACTATAAAAGTAGTTCAACTCTGGAACAGGTCACCAAAGGAGGCTGTGGAATCTCCATCTCTGGAGGTTTTCAAGAACAGGTGGGACAAACCCATCAGGGATGGTCTAGATTTACTTGGTCCTGCCTCAACACAGGGGGCTGGATTTGATGAATTCTCGAGGTCCCTTCCAGCCCTACATTTCTGATTCAATGACCTCTTAAGCAGTTTGCTCCATCTGCCTGTCTGTTTCTGCTTCCATCCACCCCTTAAGCAGTCCATGATTCCATCCATCCTGTCACCGCTCTTTCTGCTTCCGTGCATCCATCCCTGTACACACTCATCTGTCCAGCAGGGTGCCCGTCACCCTGGTGTTAGGCTGGAGAGAGAAATAGTTTGGAAAATTGACAAGTGAGATGCTTTGCTCAGGTTTCTACCTTTAAGTGGCCCTCAAGTTCTCTGAGGAGCAGGTGGTTTAGCTGAGTGACTGACATTGTTGACATGAACTGCCAAAGGCTGCATCATTATAGTGGCATAGTCATGCTAGGATCCACAGAACCAAGTCAATTAAGCTTGGATCAGGACCCCATGCTATCCAAATTTGAATTTTGGGAATGAGAGTTTTGTTGGGTTAAAGATCAGTGACCATGAGTTAAAAAGCATCAGCAGAAGCAATGAAATTGCAGGTCTTGAGAGACAGCCTGCAATTTGAACATTATCAAAAACTGGCAGGAATTTGAATGAGAGAGAAGCAAGCCTTGGCCCAGCTGAAAAAAGAAGCTTGCAGGGAGTGTATGGAACTGATGGCTTCTGAGGAGAGGGTTTACCAGATGCAACAAGAAACTGCCAGACTTAAGCTCCAAGTCAAAAAAGCAATGGTAGAACAGCAGAAACTGTATCCTCTTGAAAGTCATGTTTATAACAATGTTGGGATGTTGTATTACTCTGAGCACTTTTCTGTGTTTAACCCATTATACTATGACCAGGGGGAGAGGGATTCTAACCTGGTGGGAAATAGCTTTTTGTCTGTCCAAAAAGGCTGTTTGTCTGTGAATGAAGTTTCTGAATGTCTGCCTAGGCCAGGGGTCGGCAACCTTTCAGAAGTGCTGTGCCGAGTCTTCATTTATTCACTCTAATTTAAGGTTTTGCGTGCCAGTCATACATGTTAACGTTTTTAGATGGTCTCTTTCTCTAAATCTATAATATATAACTAAACTATTGTTGTATGTAAAGTAAATAATTTTTTTAAAATGTTTAACAAGCTTCTTTTAAAATTAAATTAAAATGCAGAGCCTCCTTGACCGGTGGCCAGGACCCGAGAAGTGTGAGTGCCGCTGAAATTCAGCTCACATGCCGCCTTCGGCACACATGCCATAGGTTGCCTACCCCTGGTCTAGGCACTGAGGTCCCTAAGAGTCTCTCCAGCTGCCAGGCTCCAGCTCTGGTCTGGATCAGGGGCTGCCAGCTGCCCAGCAGGGGTCCCCACCAGGTCAGGGCTCAGGCAAGCTGGCAGGAGCAAGTGGGTGAGAAAGCCACTCAGACCTGCTCTACAGATAGAGGCCCTAGAGCTCATCAATCTGCCCAGGCAAGGGCGCCCAGGCGGGTAGCTCCATATACAGTGGGTGGGGCTGGGCAGCAGGACCCCATTGGCACTGCGAAGCTCACTAATCCTGCTTCATGATGTGGCCAAGATGCCTGGGATGCCAGCAGCTAGCCAAGGGGGCAGGGGCACTCACTCCCTGTCACCAGCCAAAGGGGACTTGCTCAGCTGCTCAGTAACTGGCTCCTCCACAGCCCCCAAAAGCCAGATGGGAGCTATTCACCCAGCCCTGCAAGGGGCCAGCAGTCAGGCCACAAGCGAAGGCCCCTCTTTCATTGGCTCTGTTTCGCCTCCTGCTCTATCCACTAGACACCATGCCCCTCCCAAAGCCTGGAGCAGAACCCAGGAATCCTGACTCCCAGCTCCAACCAATAGACCCCACTCCCCTCCCAGAGCTGCAATAGAACCCAGGAGTCCTGACTCCTGGTTCCCCCTGCTCTAACCACTACACCCCCTCCCCTCTCCAGGAACAGAACCCAGGAGCCCTGGCTCTCAGCCTATCTGGTCTAACCACTAGACAGCTCTCCAGTACTCCAGTGCCCAGAAGGTGCAGGAACCACCGCAGGGAAAACAGGCAGGCACTAAAAATGCTGGGACAATGCTGCTTTTCAGCAGCAGGGCAGGGGGTGGCTCTTTGGCATTGGAACATCCCATTTCTCCCATCCCACCCCATTGTGGGATGCAGATCTGGAGAGACGCATGGGGACCTGTGGAGCCCGGCTGCCATGCAGCTGAGCATGGTCCACCCAGTTAGGGAAAGGGAAAGAGATGGGGGTGTGGGACAGGACTAGAGGTGCCCAGGGGTGGGGCCACAGGCCTGCAGAATGGGCTGGGGTGGCAGCAGAGCAGGAGCCACCCCAGGGGATGGAAATTCCTTTGGGATCCTGCAGGCTTGGAAACAGCGTCATGGCAACCACCATTGCCAGGAGCAACAGCATCAGAAGCTGCCAGTATAATGAGCTCCCCTGGCACTTCAGGGGGTGGGGGCAGCCATCCACTGGGCTGCTGCTACTCCTAAGTGAAGGAGCCCTTGGGAAGCCCAAGAGTGCCCCTGTGTCCAAGCCCCCAGGGGGCCTGTGCAGATCCCCCCAACCACAGGCCGAAAGAGGTTTCGTCAGACTGAATGCATTGGGGAGGGCAGCCTGGGTAATAACAGGGGAGCAGTGACCTCTGCCCCACACAGAGTGCCTTGCAGGACCCCTCGGGGTGGTGGTGAGTTGGCCAGTCTGATCCAAGCAGCACTGAGACTCTACTGAGGCTGCCCAACAACCTCCAGCCCCTTCTGTCCCATGCCACAAGGGACCATCTCTGCCTGACTTCCCTCTGTCCCACCCCACCCTGGGAGGGGGCATCTCTGCTCTTCTCACACCACTCCACCCATTAGATCCACCTCCTCCTTGGCCTGCTCCACCCCATCCTTCAGCCCCTTGGCACCCCCCAAGACCCTTTCTGTCCCTCCCCCTCTCCACCAGTCCCTCTTGGGCCTTCTCTGCCCCCCAGGACCACTCAGTTCTGTCCTTGGGAAGAGCTGTCTCTGCCCCTCCTTTAATTTCACATAATCCATCTTCCATCCCTTTTCCTGGTATTGTTTTCTCTGCTCAGGAACTAGATGGAGTGGAGCCCAGGAATGAGATTCCCACTCTCTTTGGGACTGAGCTGTGTATCCCCATTTGTCCCATCAGGGCAGCTGGGGTCACCTCAGTCCCACACAGGGAACCCCCCATAGCCTGTCTCAGCGCCATGGCCCCAGAGCCCCCACATCCTGAATGGGACCCTGTTCTAGTCCCACCATGGCCAGGCCTGGTGGTGACAGCCGACCTGGGGGATGCCAGCAGTCTCACTCCCCCCTCGGGGGCCACCTGGGACCCACTGCCTGGAACCACACCCAAGTTACAGATCCCAAAGGCTGCCACACCAGGCAGGACCACAAGGCTGCTGAGTACATCCATGGGCGGGGGATGTTCCAGCAGCGCAACCACCACTCTCCCTGTTGCCTCCCTCCTCCCTGCAGGTCTGCTGCTCTGAGATAAATGAAGGGAAGAGAGTAGCTTTCTTTTATGGACACCCAGCCAGCCAGTAGCTATAAAATCCCTCTTAGTAGCTGTTCTCTAATTGCTCTACCTGTAAAGGGTTAAAAAGTCTCACTGCTATGCATAGGTAAAAGGAAGTGAGTGATCACCTGGCCAAAAGAGCCAATGGGAAGTCTAGAACCTTTTAACATTGAAACAAAGACTCTGCTTTTGTCTGTCTATTGTTGTTCTCTGGGGGAGAGGTGGACACCGCAGAGCTATGCTGTAAGAAGCTTGGGGCCAGGTATGAAAAATCCTCAGTATCATATCTAAAAACTACTCATTTGAAACCCCAGCTATGTAAGTAGATCAGGAAATGTCTAGGCAGATACGATTAGGTTTATCTCTTTTTATTTCTTTATGGCTGAGGAGGTTGTGAAGGCTAGGACTATACCAGGTTTTAAAAGAGAACTGGATACGTTCATGGAGGTTAAGTCCATTAATGGTTATTAGCCAGGATGGGTAAGGAATGGTGTCCCTAGCCTCTGTTTGTCAAAGGGTGGAGATGGATGGCAGGAGAGAGATCACTTGATTATTACCTGTTAGGTTCACTTCCTCTGGGGCACCTGGCTTTGGCCACTGTTGGTAGAAAGGATACTGGGCAGGATGGACCTTTGGTCTGTTATGTTCTTATGCTAACCTTTGTGCTAACCCCAGATACTTTTGTTTTGCTTTTAACCTTTAAGCTGGATCTCAAGAAAGCTGTTCTTGGTGCTTAATCCTTATAGTTGCTCTTTTAAAAACTTGCAATAGCCTGAGTTCACAGATGTATTTTCTTTCTTTTTTATTAATAAAATTTATCTTTTTAAAGAAAATAATTAGATTTTTGTGTCTTAAGAGGTTTGTGCACATTGTTTAATTAGCTGGTGGCAAAAGTTGATTTCCTTTGTTTTTTCTTTCTCAACTCTTCCCTGGAGGTGGGGTGAAAGGGCTTGAGGGTTCCCCACAGGAAGAAATTCCTAAGGGCACCTTCCTGGGCTCTCAAAGGGGTTCTGCACTTGGGTGGTAGCAGCGTTTACCGATCCAAGGTCAGAGAAAAGCTGTAACCTTGGGAGTTTAATACCAACCTGGAGTGGTCAGTGTTAATTTTTAGAATCCTTGCGGGCCCCCACCTTCTGCACTCGAAGTGCCAGAGTGGGGAATCAGCCTTGACAGGCTCCCTGGCCCCACTCCCAGCAGGCAGTGCGGCATGGGGGCACCTGAGGGCTGGCACACAAAGGCCCCTCTGTTGGCCCCGCTGCTCCGTGCTCCCTTATCCTTTGTTCCCAGGAAACACTTGCAGTTTGTTCTGGCAGGTCCCTCCTGCCACTGGCCTGAGCCCCTGGGTGCCAGCGCCTCGCCAGCTCCAAGCGTTTGTAAACAACAGAGTGGAGAGAAGCCAACCCCGCATGACACAGAATCCCCTCAGGCCCCAGTGAGCCCCCCCAGTATAAAAATCCCCCCAAGTATCAGTGAGCCCCCCACCATTATACAGATCCCCTCCAGGCCTCAGTGAGACCCTGCCCTGCACTATACAGATCTCCCAGGCTCCAGGGAGATCTCCCTTTCTACAGATCCCCCAGGCAGCCCCCCATTATACAGATACCCCCAAGTACCAGTGAGCCCCCCATTACACAGATCTCCTCCAGGCAGAGTCCCCAGTGGTACAGACCATCCCCAGGCAGCAGAGGGTGTCTCTTTGAAGACGTTATCCTGTCCCCCAACCAGCCTGGCAGTTCCCCATTGCTCAGCCCAGCAGCAACCAAATGGGCCCACTCCATTTTGCCTCAAGTCCCTTCCCTCAAATACTACCCAGGGGCGGCTCCAGGCCTCAGCATGCCAAGTGGGGGCGGCAAGCTGCGGGAGGTGCTACTAAACCAGCTCAAACTAAACCAGCTCAAATGTGTGAGTGGCCAGCACTGCCCTGATAAAGAAAACTAACCCCAGGCCCAAAAGCCGGGTCTTGATCAAGCTAATAATTACATCAAGGCCATAGGCCTCAATCATACTAACATATAAAGAGTAAGGAAAATAATTAATTACTAACTCACCTGAGGCTCACTCTCTGATTTTAATATACACTATCATAACACTATTAAATGCTGCTAACACTACTATAACAATCAAAGCTGCCCTCGGCGGCTTGCCTGTGGAGGGTCCTCTGGTCCCGCGGCTTTGGCGGACCTCTCGCAGGCGTGCCTGAGGAGGGTCCATGGGACCAGCGGACCCTCCGCAGGCAAGCCGCCGAAGGCAGCCTGCCTGCCATGCTTGGGGCAGCAAAATGCTTAGAGCCGCCCCGATACTACCCCCACGCTTTGCAAGTGGGGCCTGCTAACCCTCAGGCCCTGGGCTCACCCCACTCCTCACATGGCCCTAAGTTGGTTTGGTCTGTGCTGGGACCCCATCTCCTTTGACTCCTGCCCCTGGGGCCAACACCCAAGCCTTAGGCCAGATCCTCAGCTAGTGTGAACCAACATAGCTCCATGGGAATCAACGGGCCAGATCCTAGCTGGTGTGAATTGGCCAGTGCTCCACTGGAGTTTCCAAACCCACTCTACGGGAATTGTATCAAAGCAGCTGATTCCAAATTAAGTTGAGATTTGACATGCCTGAAAGGCAGATTCTGTCCTGAGACTTTGACTCCCTCTCTTCCTGCAGTCTGGCAGCACAAAGGGGACCCTGTGCTAGGCTGTACATTGGGGTGTGCTTACTACAATCACTGAACAAAGCTGATGGGTTTATCCAGCAGCTAAACCCCCTCCGGCTGTAACCCTGCCAAGAGCTTTGGGCATAGGGTTGTCAGACCTCCAGGATTGTCCTGAAGTCTCTAGGAATTAAAAATGATTTTTTAATTAAAGATTATGTATGTGATGAACCCTCCAGGGATACATCCAACTAAAATTGGGAACCCTATTTGTGCAAGGAGAGTTACCCAATGGAGCCCAGTTTGTAACTGGCCATTTCCCCTTTGGCCATCTCCCTAACTCCGCTACCAAGGGGAAAGCCAGGGGCTGTGGGAATTTTGAAGCCCTGACCTAAGACAATGTAGGTACTGAGGTTTCTAGCACGCACTAGAGGTCTCTGATTAACTGGGAACAGGGGCATTCCAGGCCTCTCTGGTGGATCTCAAGGACTCCAGAATAGTGTTCCCATTTGAAATGAAGCAGCCCAACATGCCTGAGTGACCCTACAATAACACACTAGCATGCACAGCCTCAGTGATTTCAACCAGCCCTATAGTAACAAACCAGCTTGATGTCAAGTATCCGAGGGGTAGCCGTGTTAGTCTGGATCTGTAAAAGCAGCAAAGAGTCCTGTGTGCACCTTATAGACTAACAAATGTTTTGGAGCATGAGCTTTCGTGGGTGAATACCCACTTCGTCAGATGCATCTGACAAAGTGGGTATTCACCCACGAAAGTTCATGCTCCAAAACGTCTGTTAGTCTATAAGATGCCACAGGACTCTTTGCTGCTTTTACAAACCAGCTTGAGTGACCCTACAATGCCAAACCAGCACACACAGCCCCAGTGACTATACAACAACAAACCAGAGCAGCCAACCCCAGAACTCTACTGATCCTCCAATAACAAATCAATGCCTCATGTCCAGCCCCTCATTGTACCACTGTCAGCATTGTTCCACTGGCTCTGCATCCACATTGGGCAGGGGGGATTGTACCACTGTCACTGCATCCACACTTGGATTGGGGGTTTGTACCACTGGACCTGCACCCATGCTGGAAAGGGGGACTGTACCATTGTCACTGCATCCACAGTGGGTGTGGGGATTGTACCACTTTAACTGGCCCAGGAGGGTTACAGCAGCTGTGTGCAGACAGGACCAGGGCTGTGATTTGAAAGTGACATGGCCAGACTCCTGCAGAAGGCCATGTGGCTGCTCTGGTTTCAGTTGAACTGGGGTTATTATTGGGTCAGTGAGGAGTCAGGCTAAGCCACTCATGCTGCAGTATGGGAGCACACAGGGTCCGTGCAATGGTTTACTAAACCAGCTCAAATGTGTGAGTGGCCAGCCCTGCCCTGAGCCAAAGCGGAGCAGGGGCCTATGGGATGGTGGCAGAGCCTGCGGGAAGGAGTGCCCCAGGAGCTCTAGGAATAGTGCAGGCTGTAAAATGCCCTGACTAACGTGTCACTAGCCATAAGACAGAGCCCCATCCCTAAAACACACACACAGAGTCCACTCGCACACACAGGAGACACTACACACACACTCAAACAGTTCTCAACAGCCACCCTGGCCCTTGCCAGTTCTGCAATGGCTTTAACCTTTCCAGTCTCTCTTCCCTTGCCTGCCCCCCAGCCACCCCCCACATTCTGGCAATGCCTAGAGTAGTAGAGGGAATGTGTCCCTTCTGGGGGGCTCCCAGTGGCTGACTCCCCCCTGCTAGAAGTGTTTCTCCCTGCCTCCCAGCAGCTAATGCCTCCCATCTCCCACAACGGTGCCCTGGTATGTTATTGTAGGGTCACTCAGGGGCAGCTCCTGCTGATTTGTGATGGCAGGTGTCTCCCATGAGTATCAAGGCTCCACCCTTTGGTGTATTATTGTAGGGTCTTTCAGGAGTGCCAGGGTGGTCTGCTCTTGTGATGTAGGGTCCAGGACAGCTGCTCTCTGATTGGCTAATGGCTCCTCACCTTTCAAGAGTCTAGACGTCCCTTTGCTAGAACTGACTCAGCCCCTAAATGACATATGTTCACCCCAGAGGCTTCTGGGTACTTATCCTGCCCTGCTGCAGAGTGTGGCATCAGCTCCCTTGAGGGACTGTCCTCCAGGGGGACAGAGCGAACCTTTAACCAGGCACTCAGCTTCCAGGCCTGGAGCAAACATGGGCTAGACCCAAGGAATCATGGGACAGCTAGCTCAGTGGCCATGTGTGACTGGCGTGTGTAAAGCCAGGCCAGTGCCATGCCCACGAGTACAGAACAATCAGGGATGTTTGATAAGCCCAAAGCATGTGGGGGTTGTGGGAACAACTCCTGAATCCCACAGCTACCTTGTCCTTGTTCTCTGCCCCTTGTGTCTGACACTGGCTCATGCCCCCTCATCCCCACTGCCCACCTCTGGTCCCAGACTCTCATTGGCTGGGTAAACATGAGGTAGAACCCATCACGTCCTCTTCTCCTTTCCTCCTTCCTCAATCAATGGGAACCGTCAACACCCACCTTTCTGCTATGGGGCTGCCATCAGGTCATATCTTCATCCATCACTCTCATTCTGCTCCCTCTTCCCCAGCCTCTCTGTCCCTGATGCCCAGGCTTATGGGACAGATAAAAATCAGTGCTGATCTCATGCCTAGAGCTCCCAAAGCAACAAAGCACTTGGGACAAAACGAGCCATTAGCACCTTAACAAGTTCACGTGGGTGTCCATGGAAATCAGACCTCAGAGACAATCAGTGGCAAAACAGGAATAGAACCCAGGGTCCTGGCTCCCAGCACTAAACACTAGACACCACTCCCCTACCAGAGCTGGGAGTAGTAGCCAGCAGTCCTGGCTCCCAGCCCCCCTTACTCTGCTCATGAGATCCCACTCCGCTCTTAGAGCTGGGGTAGAACCCAGGAGTCCTACGCTGATGTTCCCATCAGCACAGTGAAGTGTGTCTCCAGTTACCTGATCTCAGTGATGGACCAGCCTGCCAGGTTGTCATGGAGACAAGCTGGAGCAGGTCTGATGGGACAGGCAATGTCACTCGCAGTTGTGCCAGGCAGGTGTCAGCTGCATCCCTGACACACTGTGTGTTGCCACCTGCAAGCCACTGGGTAGCTTTCCCAAGCCACCAGGGTACTGCTCAGCCAAAAAGAGCTCACGAGATGACATCATGGTTGTCTCTGCTGTTCCACTGGGTCACTTTGTTATCACCCCCATATCCTTGCTAGGGTCTTAAGGCGGGAGGCGGGGAAATGTTCTGAAACCCTCTCTGAACGGGTCTCTAATGTGTGTATTTTACGGCTGTACCCAGAGGCCTCAGCTGAGATCAGGGCCTCATCACGCTGGCTGCTGGTCAGAGTCACCGAGATGGAAGGCCTCATCATGCCAGACGCTGCACAGACACAGAGAAGGGGCTGCAGAGGAGCTGCATCACAGAGGCAGGGACAGAAGAGCCTTGAGTGCGAAGAGAAGGAGGGATGGAGAAAGAGGCAGGACAGTCCAGTGGTTAGAGTGCTGGAAGACTGGGTTCAATTCCCAGCTCTTCTCGCGTAACACTGATCAAATCGTTTAGTGCCTCAGTCCCTCTGCCTCCATGGCAGGGCCCCAGTGTTCCTCACACTAAGGCTTCTGTATGTCCCCCATTCTCCCCTCATGGCAGGAGCTCTGTGTACACCCCTCTCCCCTCCACTCTGTACCAGGTTCTCCTATTATCCTCCAATGCCAGCAGCTCTGTGTGCCACTCCCCCCATATCAGGGCCCCAAGTTTGCCCCATGCCAGGGACTCTGTCTGCCCCCCTTCCCCAGCTTCTCTCCATTGAGGGACCCTGTGTATCTCCTTCTCCCCTCCCCTGTACCAGGGTCCCCCATTTTCCCCCATGCCAGGGTGATATGCACATCCCCATGTTCCCCCCATACACTCCTTTTCTTCCAACCCTTTGGCAGGGAAACATTGTCAACATGGGAGAGGGGCTTGTGTTATGCTGGCAGGTGTTAACTGGTACCATCAACCAGTTGTTTAACCAACAGACAATTGGAGAGGTGAAAGAGGCCATGGTTAATCAGGCACCCGGGGCTCTGGGGGTCCCCCCACACTCAGTTTTTTAGCTGTCTTCCAGCTCACTAGAGCTCTGCCCCTAGATGTAGCACATTCCCTGTGATGCTGGCAGGGATCAGCTGCCACTTCCCCCAGTTACTGCCTTGCACCCAGAGCAATGCTGTGGTGCTGAGGATGAGGCCCGGCTTTCCCCCTCAACCACTGGGTGAACTCTGCACCCGGCAGCACCAGTGCTTTACCTTGTTTCACCCTGTAGCAAGGCGGTGGGATCCCCCACAGCCCCACGGAGGGATGAGCCTCCCCTAGCACCAATGTGGGCGGAGCCAGCGTGTCCTGCGCCCACCCCCAGAGGGCAGGGCACAGGACAGGAAGTAGAAAAGAGCAACTGCAGAGCTCACTTGGAAGCCAGTCAGATGCCGATGGCCTAGCTCCGGGTTGGGATGTTCCAGCAGGCTGCCGCTGACATGAAGACTGGCCAGGCCAGGCCAGGCCAGCCTACCCATGGCCAGCTACCGCGAGGAGCAGCCAAGCCTACCTCTCACCCGCTACCGGAACTGATGTGTTGGAAACCTCCGAGGACACTGCCCTAACCCAGGTACCTACAAGGGGGAGTCCGGAAGTAGCCCGGGGGCAGTCGGCCCTGATCTGGCTGCAGCTCAGCCAGAACCCATGTCAGTGTGTTGTGGTCAGGATCCCCACTGACACAGCAGCAAGCCGGATTTATCAGAAATCTCTGGGCTCGTTCAGGGGAAGATCTCGTTTATTCCTCCTTAGTCTCTACGGAATTCCACAGGAGGTGAAACCAGCCAGACATGGCATAGGGGGCCTATACAAGGACACCAGACTGGAGAATGAATTTTTCTGGAGGCTTCTGGATCCAGCCTATGGGATTCTATAGGAGACAGAGAATTCTATAGGGTTATGCCCTAAGGGAGGGGGAGTGAGCCCTCAGCCTCTGAGCTGCTATCCAAGGGAGATCAGGACTTAGGGGCTTGTTCTATAAGGCATGGCTGATTCCAGAGTTGGGGGCAAACCAAGGATGAGACAAGAATGGGGCCATGACCCCAGGCAGGAGGCTTTCCCTCTCTGTGTCTCAGTTTCTCAATCTTAGCCACCTGCTCACCTTACCAGACCCTGCTGTGGGCTCCCCCTCTGACCCACTGGCAGCCACAGGGCCCTGGGCCTTGCAGTAGCCCTCATGAGGTTGCTATAACAGCCCCCCCTGCCTGGCTCAGGGCTCCACTCCAGCCCTGTGGGCAGCGCAGAGATGGAGGCAGCAGCATGCAAAGTTTCCCCTGTCCCATTGCCTCATCTCTCCCCTGGGCTGGCATAAGTTCTGGATGAGAGGTCATGGGCCCACATGGAGTAATGTGGCCCCACATATCAGTGCCTCCACCTTAGATTAACATAGCTGGGACGATAAAGTCTAATCTTATCGCTGGGGAGGGAGGTGGCAGGTTGCACCCTGAGTGTGTGTGTGCTGCAGGGGGAAGTGCCAGGAGTCCAGTGCCAGGTGCCCGAGGAGCAACCAAAATCCCCACAGCCTGGGCAAAGCACACAGGGAACATGGACCCATAGGGCAGCCAGCTGCTCCAGGCCAGCGGGGGTTGGGAATGGGACACGGAGCCTTTCCCTTCTAGGGGGCACAGACTCCAATCTGGTTCCAAGCTCCAAAACAATAAGGGATCTCAGCTGGACTTGCCCAAGGTTTCTGTTCCTTTCCCCCTGGAGTGGGGCACTTTCTCCCCCTTCCCCAGCACACAGCTCAGGCTCTGCAGGGGCCCACTGCTTCCAGTTCCGTGAGCCTCCTGCACCTGGCAGGGCCAGGGCCTAATCCCAGTGGAGAGTTAATGCTGTCTGGGGACGCAGGTGTCGAGAGCCAGCCTGCGGGCCCAGATTAGCATGGGGGAGGGCTGTGCAGGTGTGTGGCTGCCTGTCTATATATGGCAGTGTAATCCCTTTGTGGAAAAATTACCAGCCCTGCTGTGACTGGATCATACAGCCTTGGGCTGCTACCTAGCACTAACCCCACCGGGAGGCTAACCCCTCTGGGCGATGGGGAAGGTCCTTAGTCCCACCCCAATTTGACCACCACTGGGGGTAGGGCGCCTTCGCTGATGGCGGTCCAGGTTTCTAGCCCAGCTGGCTTCCAGGTAGAAAGCCACTGGGGGATCCTCTCGCCCGACCCACAGCATGACCCAGGCCAGAGCAGTCTCCTGCCATTCCTGCCCTGGGGCATATTTCCTTCCCACAATGATTCCTGTTGTTTGCCAGGTGAGAGCTGCGTAGAGGGCTGGGGCTATTTCCTTCTCCTAGCGTGGTCTCCAGAACAAACAGGCTCCTGATTCAACACTTGTGATCGGCCTTTGCCCCCAGATGAACTTTTAATACCATCTACACAGACAAGCTGCCAAGCAGTGGCTCATCAGCCCCATGCCCCAGCCTGGCCACAGCTCGGGGGTTGGGGGAGGGACCCCAGAAGGAAGTTTCATTTCCCTTTATGTTTTCAATCTGCCCCCCCCCCAGTCGGATCATAGGCTGCAGTATTCACAGGGCGGCTGCTGAGGTACCCAGGGGCCTGGATCTCAGGCAATGAGTTGTGTGCCCATGGAACCTGGGCACTGACTACTCTGTCAGGGCTCCAAAGGAGTGAGCAAGGCCCAGGCAGGGGCCGGACTGTCCGTGTTGCTGACACCAGTGGCCAGATCGCAGTGAGCAGGTTCTCCACTCAGTGGGCTCCAGTGTGAATACTGACGGGGGCTGTGGGAGAATCAGGCCTTGCTGATCGGCACCACAGGATGCAGGGGAGTCTCAACCCTCTAAGCCCAAGACCCCTTCCCCCTTCAACGCGATGCCCCACACTGTCTCCTCTCCTCCATTGAGCAGGTAGGGGGTGGAGTCTCTCTTGGTGGGGCAGGCTCTACCCCTGCCATTCAAAACAGGCCTCCAGCAAGGGGCGGAGTCTCTCTTGCTAGGGCAGGCTCCGCCCCACCCATTCAGAAATAGGTCTCCAGGTAGGGGGCAGAGTTTCTCTTGGCGGGGCCAGGCTCCTCCTCCTCCCCACCCTCTTGCGCTAGGCTGAGCAAGGGGCGCTGGGTCACGTGGAAAGTCTTGCCACGTGTGTCTGGTTTCTTCCTGCCTGGGGGCTTCTTCTTCCGAGCCTGCTTCTCGGCCGCCTCCTCCTGCCGGCGCCGCTCCTGCTCCTGCCGGCGCTGCTCCTTCAGCTGCTCCCTCTCCAGCCGGCGCTGCTCCTTGGGGAGGAGTGGGGGAGGGTCCACCACAATCTCAGGGATGAGGAAGGTGGGTGCTGGGTGCCTGCCCTTCCTGGGCTGCTGTGCATCCTCCAGCTGCTGGGCATCGAAGACGGCTTTGGCATTGGGCAGGCGCTGCTCCGGGTGGTACCCGAAATCAGGCCGGACCTTGCGCAGCTTGGCTAGCTGGGTCCGGCACTCACGCTCCACGTCGCGGTCTGAGACGGCCATGTTGTGAACCTGCAGGAGATGGGGGTGGAGGGACATCATGGGGTCTGTGTCTTGTGGGGAGCCCCCTGTGCAAAGGGATCCCACGTGCACTAGTGTGAGACACCTCAGCTTGGTGTGTGCAGAGGAGAGAAACAGCAGAGGGCACCATGACATTGGGTGGGAGGAGCCTGCAGCTGCCCAGCCCTGCCCTTCCCAGCAGGGAGCACTGTACCGTAAGCCCCTCAGGGGGCTGAACTGGGGAGGGGGCAGGACAGGGCAAGGGGGCAGATCAGAGCTGGGGAGGCATGGCCCTCAGGAGCTGAGTTGGGGACTGGGGGCAGAAGAAGGGAGCAGGACAGAGCTAGGGAGTCCTGTCCCCAAGGGAATGAGCTGGGGAGAGGCAGGAGACTGGGGGAGGAAGGAGCTGGGGAGGCCTGTCCTGGTGGGGGCTGAATAGGGGAGGGGGGCCTGGCCCCGCCTGAGGCTGGTGAAGGTTCCTATCTCTGCAGCAGAAGCCCAGCCTAGTCCCCACCCTGCACCTCACCTCGGCCATGAACGTGTCCTCCTGCAGCAGGCGGGCTGGGATGCTGCGCAGCTTTTCCAGTGTTTCCACCACGCCTGTGCAGTCCCGCAGATTCTCTGAGGAGCCCAGCGCCAGGCGCACCAGCACTAGCCCCACCCGGAACAGCACCTTCACCCCTGCAGGGAGACAGCAGCTGTCAGACCCCAAGCCAGCAGGAGGGGGTGCTGGGGCAGCCCTGAAACAGCCAGGAGACCGGGGGGTGGAGGGGCTGAAACAGCCAGGGGTACCTAGGAGGGAGCCATGAAACAGTCAAAGGCACCTGAGAGGGGGAGCCATGAAACTGTCAGGGGAGCTCTGTGTGAGTGAGAGAGAGAGAGAGAGAGAGAATGTGAAACAACCAGGGGGACCTATGCAGGGAGACATGAACCAGCCAGGGGAGCTGTGTGGAGGGGACACCATGAAACAGCCAGGTGAGCTGGCGGCAGGAGCCTTGAAACAGTCAAAGGCCCCTGGAAGGAGGAGCCAAGAGATGGGTGGGTGAGCCATGAAACAGCCAGGGGACCTGCAAGGGGAGGAATGAAGCTGCCAGTGGAGCTGGGGAAGGTGGAGCCATGAAACAGGCAGCAGGCTTGTGGAGAGCTGTGAAACCACCAAGACAACATGACCTGGCCCCACCCCTCCTAGTCCAGGGCAGCCAGGATGTCTCAGCCCTGGGGGAGCCATAAATTATGCAGGACCATGCCCCCATTACAGCCCTGGCCAGGGCCGTCCTTAGGATTTATGGTGCCCTAGGCGGGATTATTAAACTGGTGCCCCTGTGCCTGTCTTGCTTTTAGCAACACGAACATAAGCTTACACTATTGGAAAACTTGCCACATGCATGTTATTAAAACCAGTTTAACATAGTTAAGCACACTGTAATGCTGATGGACTAGCACTAAAGAAGTAGCACTATAGAAAAATTTCTGATTTGACAGAATGATGCAAATAATATAATTTTTTAATTTGTCAACTTTTTATTGGAAATTTATATGAAGAGGTATTGACACAAGGATTTGTTTTTAATTAAAAGCAATCTTTCTGGCCTTTTTGGCTGCAAAATCAGGAATAATGTCATCGTATGACAAAGACAAAGTGATGTCTTGTTTGATTGCAAAAATAGCAAGACTAGTCAAGTGTTCCTGACTCATTGTAGAGCGGAGATAGTTTTTAATGAGATTTAGTTTTGAAAAACTCCGTTCTCCTGATGCTACTGTTACAGGAATTGTCAGTAGAATATGAGTGGCAATGTACATGTTAGGATATATGTCAACAAGTTTGCTGTTATGAGTAAACTGTACAATGTCCATTATCGATTTTGCATGTGGCAACATTGATGACAGTGTACTCAATTCTTCATACAGTTCAAGTCCATTTAAATCAAAACGATCGCCATGCTTCAGGAGGCTCTCTAGGTCAGGCGTCCCCAACGCGGTGCCCGTGGGTGCCATAGTGCCCGCAGGGGACTCTCAGTGCACCTGCGTATTGGCTGGCAGACAAGCATTTGCTGAAATGCCAGCAAAATTCGGCAGCATTTCGGCAGTGATGCCTCTTGATGACGCCACTTGCCGCTGATAAGCAGTGTCATCCAGAAGCGTCGCTGCTGAAATGCCGCCAAATTTTGGCGGATGCTCGTCCACTGCCACGGTCCTTTGTCTGGTGGGCGCCAGATGAAAAAGACCAGGGACCACTGCTCTAGGTTCTTGCACTTTGTCATTAGTTGCTCTTGTTTTCCTATTTCGTTGAATTTAGTCCTGCTCAGCCCACTACCAGCTGAGTGAATGGAACCCCAGGCAGACAGCGGATTGAGTGGCTTAGCCAGGGTATCAGCTGCCGGCCTGCTCAGCCCGCTGCCAGCCTGGGGTTCCTTGGGGGTCCCCAGGCCAGCAGTGGGTGCTGAGTGGGGCCAGTGGCCAGGACCCCGGGTGGCAACGGGGCAGCAGCCAGAACTCCAGAGCAGCGGCGTGTGTGCTCAGCCCGCCACTGCGTGCCATCAAAAATCAGCTCGCATCCCACCTTTGGCACGTGTGCCGTAGGTTGCCAACCCCTTCTCTATACATTAGTAAGGAGATGAGCATATTACAGTTGTTGGAGGGCTCTATTTAGCAGTAACAGGGCTATAGGAAAGTCAGTCAACATTTTTTGTTTCTCTGATGAAAACTGGCCCACTCCCTTCCCCATACCAAACTTGTCACAAATAATTGTCAACAACTTAATTTTCTGTTTTTGGCTAAGATATTGATTTAAAAACATATATTGAAATTGAATTCAGGATTGTTAGCAAGCATTTTTGGGGACCAAATTTGTTAAATGACAATCTAAATGGCAACACAGCACTGCTTTCATACTTGGCTCACTCCACAGCCTGCTGGTCCGACAGCTGCAGTAGAGGAGGAGATAGGTGGAAAACTGCAGGACCCCAAAATCCACCACTTGGGATGCAGAGTGGCAACAGCAGCAGCAAACCCTCAGGTCCGATCACACGCCAGCCCAAAGGACCATGGTGAAGTTAGCACAGCATCTGATCTCAGGGACGGGGCACCCTGAAGCCACAGCAGCTCATCCTGCCCTGTGCAGCTCCCCCCAGATGAGATGGATCACT
The DNA here is from genome assembly GCF_025201925.1 of Gopherus flavomarginatus. Classification (NCBI taxonomy): domain Eukaryota; kingdom Metazoa; phylum Chordata; order Testudines; family Testudinidae; genus Gopherus; species Gopherus flavomarginatus. The sequence goes on along the minus strand of NC_066621.1, from coordinate 35,871,514 downwards.
GCCAGCCTGGGGGAGAGACGCGCTCCCCAGCTAGGGTGACCAGATCCAGATGTCCTGATTTTATAGGGCCAGTCCCGATATTTGGGGCTTTGTCTTATATAGGTACCAATTACCCCCACCTAGGGTGTCCAGACAGCAAGTGTGAAAAACCCGGACCGGGGGGGGGTGGGGCGCGAATAGGAGCCTATATAAGAAAAAGACCCAAAAATCAGGATTGTCCCTAAAAAATCAGGACATCTGGTCACCCTACAGGTCGAGTTCCTTCCCCCACCCCTTCCCAGAGACCCTAGCAGCCAATCCTCTCCCTCAGACTGTGCTGCATTCATCTCTCTCTAGAACCCAGCAGCCCTGCTCTTACATGCTCCACTGCTTCCCGTCTGTCCGGGCTCCCAGCAGAGTGGTGTCCCCAGACCTAGTGGTGCTCTAGGTGGCTGCCTGTTCTGCCTATAGCTAAGGACGGCCCTGGCTCTGGCTGGTGGCTGGTGGAGCTCTGGGCTGAGCCAGTACATCACGCACCCTCGCTGAGGAAGGTATCCCAGATGCGCAGCACGGTGGGGAAAGGCAGGGTGCGGCTGTAGAGGCACAGGAACCACTCGGTGACGTAGAGCAGCGGCCCCACACTGTGCTTCTGCAGGTGCTTGTAGGCCTTGGGGCAGACGCGCCGCAGCAGTGCCACGAAGACCTCACCGTCCAGCAGCACTGCCTCCTGCAGGGGCAACCGAGAGCCCATCAAATCTGCCCATTGCACAGCACCACGCTGCTGCCAAGCATGCAGGCTCCAGCCCCACAGCCCTCTCCTACTCCCCTGCTGGGGAGGGCAGGGCTGGGCAGTCCAGGCTCCTCCCCCTCCCTGGTGTCCCAGCACCCCCTGCTGGGGACGGTGTGGCCAGGCAGCTGCAGGCTCTTCCCCCTGCCTTGCTGACTCCTGGTTGCATCTCATAAGGGTCCATGACCCTGTAGAATTCCCAACCTGTGAAAAGGGTGCAGGGGGGTTCTCACCATCTCAGGGCTGTAGTAACCAGGCAGGTACCGCTCACTGATCTGCACCAGGCACCAGAAGGCTTGCTGTAGAGAACGGGGAAACATTAGCCAGGGGAGATATCAGGGTCCCTGGAGCACATGGCAAGGGGGAGTGAATAGAAGAGGGGCACAGGGTTTATGCGAGGGGGAAGGTGTGTATCTTGTGTGGGGAGGAGGGGAACTGGCTGCCCTGGCATGCAAAGGGGCCTGAGGGTGGTGGTTAATGAGGGCTGGGAGTGGGGTTGGTGATGGTGGCCTGTGAAGGGATGGGAGCTGGCTGCTCCATGCGGGAGGCCAGTGGGGGTCAGTGCCCATGAGAGGATGGGGTTATATTACAGGGCAGCAGAACAGTGGGGGTGAGTGCTCGACAGGGTAGAGCAGGACAGAGAGGGCAGGTGCCTGGTGTGGGTTCAGGATAGTGGGGACAGGGACAGGGCAATGGGGGCGGGGCAGGACAGTGAGGGCGGGTGACCTGCAGGGACGGGGAGGGCAGTGAAGACAGGTGCTAGGCAGTGGGGCAGGGGCAGAGCAGTGAGGTCCGGTGCCACGGCAGTGAGGTGGGGGTAGTGCAGTTGGGGGGTGCCCCATGGGGGAGGGCATAGTTCCCAGTAGCTACTGGGCATGACTCACCTCAGCAGGCATGTGCATGAGCAGCACTGCAGCCACAGGGCCCTGGGCCTGGCAGTAGCCCTCATGGGGCCGATATACGGTGTAGGCCTTCAGGAGCTGCATGAGCCCTCGCTGCCTGCACGGATGGGTCTGAATGTTAGAGTTCGGCCAGGATATGGGGCGCACGGTGCAGAGCTCCCTCCCCATACAGGACCAGAACACTGGGCCCAAGTAGCCCAGTATCATCCTCTGACCCCACCCATACCCCATCCCATGTCAGATCAGACCTTTGGGAAGAGAACCCAGGTGTCCTGAGTCCACGAGGCTACATATATATAGAATTCTCTAAATAGATACCTAGCGGGGAGTCTACTGGGTGGATGGTTAAGTGGATGGGTGGAGAGAGGGAGAGAGGAGTATGGATAGGGATGGAAGGAGGGATAGGTGTGGATGGGGATGGAGGGAGGGAGGGATAGATAGAAGAAAGAAGGAGTGTGCATGGGGATCGATAGATGAGTCACACACTCCCCCCTTCCCAGGGGTTTGGGGGTAACTCTACTGCCCAGATGGGCACTCCCCAGGGGGCACCGTTCAGTTGCAGGTTGCACCAGTGTGGGGAAATGACTCTGGCTCACATGCCCAAGTGGTGCCCCGGACAGTGCGACTCAATGTCATGGACCCCAGCCGCGTTCCCCCTGCCCCTTGGACAATCCCTGCTCTCTAACTGGAGCCGCTGGGAGCTGGTGTCAGTGGGAAGACAGCACCACTCAGTGGCGAGTGCCTGGAATGGGAATCACAGGCCCACTACAGCAGCGCTGCCCAGCTGGGAGGAATGTCCTGGGCCGGGTGCAGGACACAGCATCCTGCTCCGGCTGCAGGGACAACTCAGGCATCAGCCCCAGCAGGGCTTCCCCTCTGCTCCCCCAGCATTTGGCAGTGCCCCCGCCGCTCCCTTACCCATGTCCCTCAGGCGACAGGAACATCTCGTGGAAGGGAAACTGGCGGTGGATGTCCTTCTCAATGGTCTCCAACCACTGCGGGTCACCAGGTGACTGTTCCAGTTCCTACAGTGACATGGCAACGGGTGACCATGGCAACGAAGTGGGCCACACCACTCTATCCCTGGGGCAGGGGTTTAGGGTTAGCAGCAAGAGATCAGGGCCTGGGGTGGGTGTTAGCAGCTCCCTGCATGGTGGTTGTGTTTGCAGGTGTAGTGTGGGCCAGGAGGAGTGCCAGAGCATGCCGGACTCAGCCCAACTGGATGCGGGTCCTTTGGCTCTGGCTGGGATCAACCCAGAGCAATGGAAACCCCAGTGACTATCACCTATCAGCAAGGGCTCCCAGCACGCTGAGCATGTGAACTCAGTTGTGGTCTCTCACCTGGGACTGAGGGACAAAGGGACAGGGACAGAGAAAGGAAACTGCACGGCTCTCAAAGCAGCAGCATGGCTCACGGAGCCCTGGTGCAGGTCAGGATGGATGGTGTCTTAACCTTTGTCCCTCCGTTCCTCCACTCAGGACTCCCCGTGCCATGTGCCAGCGGGCTAACAAACCCTGCTCTGGTTGGAAAAGCTGCCCTGTGTCACTGCAAACACTGGCTGGGGTGCCCAGGGCCCTAGAGAGGGTGAATATCTCTGACCAGGCGTCTGGCTCAGTTGGGACTCACAGGGCAGAGCTCATGGCACAAAGCAAAAGGGCTGGAGTCCAGCGGCTGTGTCTCGGGGGCATTGAGGCCTTGTGGCCGGCCCTTGGGAGACTGGTACATTGAAGAGTACCACCACACACCATTTATAAGCTGAGTCATAGCACATATCCAGTGGATCCGTGCCTCAAGATGTTCTATTCTACCACTGACGATGACTCACCATGGGGCCAGATGCTGTTCTCCTGCCAATCACCCCCATGGCAGTCAGCAGGGTCAGGGAGAACAAGATTGGGCTCTTTCACCCTGTATGTTAACCCCCTGTCCTCTGGCCCTGGGGAGCTGAGCGCTCCCTCTTGCCACTGCAGCAATGCAGGCAGAGGCGGCTCTAGACGTTTCGCTGCCCCAAACAGGGCGGCATGCCACGGGGCGCTCTGCCGGTTGCCGGGAGTGTGGCAGGCGGCTCCGGTGCACCTCCCACCAGAGCCTCAGGACCAGTGGACCCTCTGCAGGCACGCCTGCAGGAGGTCCACCGGAGCTGCCTGCCGCCCTCTCAGCGACCGGCAGAGCGCCCCCTGCAGCATGCTGCCCCGAGCATGCGATTGGTGTGCTGGAGCCTGGAGCTACCCCTGAATGCAGGTGTCTGCTGCAAGAGCTAAAGGAGTGCTCCTCTAGCAGAAGTGGTATCTGGGATGTTATCCTCTCTGCACACTAGCCAATACAGGGTAGCCTTGTGCATATCCAGCTCCTAGAGCCAGGAATGCGAAAGTCTGGGAGGCAGCTGACTCAGAGCTTGGGGGCATCGGCAAGGATGCGGGTGGGGCAAAGTGGGTGGGTCGGGGGCATAGGATGTCGAGGGAGAGTGGGAGCCGCGAGGGAGGCAGGAGGAGCTGATTACCTTGTACTTGCCATGGTTGCGGTCCATGCTGGTCTGCCCTCCACACAGCAGGGGCCAGCAGCGGGCACGCATGGATGAGGGGATCCCTTTACGGCACAGGACCTTCACCTGGAGCCAGAGAACTGCATCAATCACAGCACAACCCACCACAGGGCAGGGCCAGGGAGAGGGGGCCCAGCATGGTGCCACACTAGAGAGAGCCAGGGCCCTGGGACATGGGCTTCAAGGGCAGGGAGATCCTAGCTCCAGGGGGCTCAGCTGTGTCGCATTACACTGTCAGGAGATATAATGGGGGAAGCCCTGGCAGCAGCTGATTCCTTGGGGGAGTGGAGCACACTGGGGTGCCCTATGGGGAAACCGGTTGCTCCCTGGGAGGATTAGCATGGCCCTTTGGGGTGCCCCATGGGAGGGCTGAGTGGCCTATTGGGCAATCAGCATGGCCCCATAGAGGGGTTGGGATTTTTCTGTGGCTCCTCCTCACCTTCTTGTACCTCCTGGCCATGGCCTTCTCCCAGTGCAATGTCATCTCCAGCCATCTGGCTTCCCGGTGCCGGATGAGCTCTACTGGGGGCTGGCCCAGGCTGGATGAGGGGAAGAGAATGGGTATCAGGCCAAAGGCCATCTCCTCCTCGCCCAGTGCCTGCATTCCTCCCATCTCTTTGTCCCCCTGGTGCACTCCTTCTATCTCTCATTCCCTCTTACCTCTTCCTTGTGCCTTCTCTGCTTCCTCATTCAGTAGTCACATGAGGCTCCCCTCCTGGGGCACTACTCTGAGAAGAGAGCACAGCCTCCTCATTGCACATCCCCTGTCTGCTCCTTCTTCTCCAGGTACTGCTGCCTCAGCTTCCTGTACCCCTGCCCTACCCTGGGGCTGGGCAGGGGGAGGCAGGACCTGGGAATGTGAGAACTAAACACTGGGCAAATCAGGATGTTCCAACATCACCTTAACTCTGACCTCTCTCCTGCTTAACCCAAGCTACAGGCTGCTGGCACCATCACCCTGCCAACTCTATCCCCAGATGAGCCACACAGCTGCCCTCCGGCATCACCCTCACATTCTGCATGCTGAGGGAGCACTGGCTTAACCGTCTGTTATTGTTTAGAGACCCAGAACATGGCTTTTCACCCTCCATGTGCTCCGGAGACACCTCACAATTCCCACCCTCCCACCAGAAGCACAGATCTCTTGTTTACTGGGTTTGTAAATTCATGGGGCACATTCTGAGCAACCACATCTGGATGTATTCCTTCTGCCATGGAGACCACGAGTTTGAGTAACACCAAGTAAGCAAGGAATAATAATTAACAACTAACAAGTGAGTATTGTCTGAGTAAATACTTAGTAATCCCTGAGTAACAAGTGAATAAACACTGAGATGAGCAAGTAATCACTGAGTAGCGTCTGAGTAAGTATCAAGTAATGCCTGGATAATGACTACATAAACCTGAGTAACGGCAAAGGAGTGATCAAGTAACAACTGAGTAAACTATGAGTAATGGCCAGGTAAACACCAAATAATGACTCAATAAACACTTAGTAACAATTTAGTAAACCCTGACTACCGAGTAATGACTAAATGACCACCACACAATGCCTTCAGAACCACGGAGTAAACCCTGACTAATGACTGAGTAAATACTGACTAAAAACTGAGCAATGGCTAAGCAAACACCGAGTGGCATTTGAATAATAAGCAACTAAACACGAAGTCATGGCTGAGTAATGACCTAACAAATACCAAGAGCTCAACTCCCTGTTGCCCTAGGGCAGTGGTTCTCAAATTTTTGTACTGGTGACCCCTTTCACCTAGCAAGCCTCTGAGTGTGATGCCCTTATAAATTAAAAACACTTTTTTATATATTTAACACCATTATAAATGCTTGAGGCAAAGCGAGTTTTGGAGTGGAGGCTGACAGCTCGCAACCCCCCATTTAATAACCTCACGAGGACACACTAGGGCGAGGTGCTGCACTGTCTCTGACTGTTCTCTGACTGTTCTGTGCAAAGCTCCATTGGTCCACCGCAGCAGAGGCACTAGTTGAAGCAGCCCCAAGGGTTGTTGTAGCCTGTGAGGAGGGCAGAACTGGCTCCTGCTACAGACTGCCTGCCCTCCATCTGGGCCTATGTAACAACTGAGTAATGAGTGAGTAAACACTGTGGCCTGGTCTACACATAAAACTTAGGTCAACCTAGCTACCTCAGTCAGGACTGTGAAAAACATCACGCCCTGTGCAACATAACCCTGACTGCAGATGCAGCTAGGTTGGTGGAAGAATTCTTCTATTGGCCTAGCTACTGCCTCTCAAGGGGGGTGGATTTACTACGGTGACGGAAAAATGCCTTCCCTCACCATAGCAAGTGTCTACACTATAGTGGTGCTGCTGCAGCGGTGCTGCTGTGGTGCTTCTTGTGTAGACATACGCTGAGTAATGAGTGAGTAAACATTGAGTAACGAGCCAGTAAACATTGAGGAACAAATAAATATTGAGTAATGAACATGCAAAAGCAAAGTAATGAGTGAGTAAACAACATGGAGTAACGAGCGAGTAAATACTAAGAACATAAGAGAGGCCATACTGGCTCAGACCAATGATCCCTCTAGTCCAGTATTCTGTCTTCTGACAGTGACCAATGCTAGGTATTTCAGAGGGAATGAACAGAACAGGGCAAGTTTGAGTGATCCATCCCATGTCATTCACTCCCAGCATCTGGCAGTCAGAGATGTAGGGTCATCCAGAGTATGGGGTTGTGTCCCTGACCATCTTGACTAATAGTCATTGATGGACCTATTCTCCATGAACTTATCTAATTCTTTCTTGAAATCAACTATACTTTTCACCATCACAACATCCCCTGGAAACGAGTTCCACAGGCTGACTGTGTGTTATGTGAAGAAATACTTCCTTTTGTTTGTTTTAAACCTGCTGCTTGTTAATTTCATCAGGTGACCCCGGGTTCTTGTGTTATGTGAAGGGGTAAATAACATTTCTTTATTTGCTTTCTTCACACCAGTCATGATTTTATAGACCACTACCATAGCCCCCCTTAGTCGTCTCTTTTTCAAGCTGAACGGTCCCAGTCTTTTTAATCTCTCCACATGTAAAAGCTGTTCCATACCCCTAATCATTTTTGTTGTAACGAGTAATGAGAACCTAAACACTGGGTAATGAGTGTGTAAACACTGAGTAAAGAGCAAGTCAACACTGAGTAACCAATAAGTAAACACTGAGTAATATGTGAGTAAACGTCGAGTAATGTCCACATATAAACACCGAGCAATGAGTGAATAAACTCTGAGAAATGTCCATGAAAACACTGAGTAATGAGTGAATAAACACTGAGTAATGAGCATGTAAACACTGAGTAATGAGTGAGCAGATACTGAATAATGAGCAAATAAACACTGAATAAAGATGGAATAATACTATCAGTGCTTTAACCTACAGAGCTTCCCTCTCATACTCTTATCAGGAGATGGGTGTGGGCAGCGAGGGGTCTGTTGGGCAGGGGAAGTGCCTTCGGGGGCAGGTTGGCAGCCTCATTACAAGTGATCTTCCCAGCAGCACAGAGCAGATCCCTGAGATGAGGCTGTAGGAAAGGATCCCAGGGAAAACAGGGTTGGGGCTGAACAGGACTGTTCTCTCTTCTCTCCTGGGCCTGTTCATACCCTGAGCCGCTCGGTGGGGTGAGGTGGGGGAGGCTGGGGCGCTGACGTCCCTGACCACACACTGCTGCAAGCACGGTGTGCACATCGCCATGGAGACGGGGACAGGATGTGGCCAAGCCATGAGCTGCTGAAACAGGAAGTGTTAGTTCATGCGGGTGGAGGGGTGCAGGGTGCTCCCCTCCCTTGGCCCAGCACCAACAGTGCTCGGAGACCTTCCCAGAGGTGTGAGGGGCTCTGGCTGACGTGGGCCTCACACCCCTCATTACCACACGTCCCCCTCAGAACCCCAAGAAAGGCTAGAGCCATGGACAGGTGTGAGCAGCCCAGAAGGAAACCATAGCTTCTGAGCTCATGTCCTTTGCAGGATCTCTGCATGATACTGCGGCAGAGCTCCCCAGCTTCCCCCAGGGCTGGAGCATTCTCCAGGCCTCAGTGCCTGGCAGCCCTAAGGGGACATCCCTAAAGACCCGCTCTAGCTCATCACAAGTTCTGGGATCAGTGCAGGAGTCACCCCAGGGCTCCGCAGGAGATCAGACTAGACCAGTGGTTTCAATCTGTGGTCCGCAGACGCCTGTGGGGTCTGCAGATCATGTTTAAGATTTCCAAAGGGGCCCGCACCTCCATTTGAAATTTTTGGGAGGTCTGCAAATGAAAAAAGGTTCAAAACCACTAGACCAGATGATCAGAACAGCCCCTTCTGGCTTTCCAACCAGGAATTCAGGAGCCTTCCCATGCCTCCGTGCATTGCATTGACGTCATAGTTTGTATTTAATTTCCTACAATTTTTGTAACAAACAGTAAGAAAAGGGAAGGAAAATCCCATCCAAAGACAGAGCTTCCATCTCTGGTGTTCTCGAGCTCTGCTGCTTTGCAGATGCACCTTGCAGATTTTAGAACTGAGACCTGTTTGGTTAGACCCTACCTAAACATGCTCCCGCTCCAAGGGAGGACCCTGGAACCCTGACTGAGCCAGTAGTTAGAAAACCCCACCCTGTCATCTACCTTCAGCACACTGTGCATTTAAACAACAACAACTACACAAACCTTAGCTTTGCCATGCTGGATAACCACCACTAAATCCCTTGGCACTAGCTAAGCTTAGCCCTCACGTTTGTTATCACCATCAGCTAGCCCAGTGTCCAGGGAGACATCCCAATAAGCCAGGTCCCAAGGAAGCAGGAGAGGATGTTATAGTAACATAGCATCTTTCATCCTGCAGCACTTTGCAGTCAATGCTGGTTGTGTGAGCTGGGGCAGGTCACCTGCCCTGCTTGGTGCCTCAGTTTCCCTATCTGTTCAATGGGGAGTAGGACACCAACAATGCACCTCTCCCATCCAATAGGAGATGGGATGGCAGGTGCTCTGGAAGAGCTAGGTGTTATTGTGATCCTAGACATAGACAGTTATGGGGCTGTGGCTGCCTCTAGGGAGGGGGGCACACAGGACACTGTTATGCAGGGAGCGTGGCGGCAGCATGGCACACTGACACCAGGGTGGCATGGGCTCTTCTGAACCCCGCCCTGAAAGCTCCAGAAACCTCAGCTGACCCAGCCATGAGGCTGATGGCCTGAGGCCGGCCCTGCCTGGATACAGCTTTGGGGCTGTACACCCACTCGCGATTCGCCAGCTGAGGGAAGGTACAGAGAGTGAACCGGGGTGACCAGGGGCCATTGTGCCTCCCCAGCAGAGGGCCTGTCCTCACTAACATCTTCGTTGTAGAGACTCTAGAGGGCACCCACGATATTCCCTGAGTCGGAGGATCCCCTACATCAGGCTGTTAGAGAGATGGGGCTGGTGCACAGGGCCCTGATGCAAGAGTCCCAAACAGTCCTCTCCCCCAGCGCCTGAGATCCTCCTTCCCCAAACTCTGCCTCTTCCCTGCTTCTTCCCCACCCCCGAGGGGCAACAGGACTAGGAGAGAGGTGGGGGGGCAGGGCCACAACCACAAACTGGTACACTTGGGTGTGGGTTGATTCCCCAGTCCCCAGGCCAGGGGCTCAGCTTCTCTGTGTATGTCCATTCTATGGGCCTGAGCACCCTATATCCTCAGCTCACAGAGTGGGGAGATGCTGGTTCCAGGCTCAGAGCCCAGGGGATTGCCCTGCAGGACTCGGAATGTGGGTATCAGCCCAGCACCCACAATGGCTCCAGGGAGCAAGAGATCAGGACAAGGAATGGGAGCCAGGCATCCGGGTCAGCCGTGCAGGGTACTCACCCTAGGGGACACAGAAACACCCTTTGCGGCACCCGCACTCCCTCTGCAATGCCCCCTTTGAGCACTCCCATGCCCAGGCCTGCCCCACTCACCCATCCTGGGTGCCACCAGCCCCGAGGAAGCCATAGCGGTCGGTCTGACGATAGGGGGCGGCCCCGTTCAGCTCAGAGTCGGAGCCCAGTGAGCTGGAGTCATCATGAGGGCACCCCAGGGCTGAATCGAAGGCGTCGGACAGCTCCTCCAAGGTACTGAGGCTGGAGGAGTCGGCGGAGGACATGGGGCCGGACGCCATGCCCACAAGTCCAGCACCCTGCTGGGGGAGGGAGGGCAGGGAGAGGTTGCCCTCAGTGAGTGCCCAGCATGGTCAGGCCAGAACTGAACACTCCAGGAGACAACCTCAGAGGCTGACCTGCCCAGGGCCCCGCATCCCCATTTCCCCTAGGACCTGCCCCCCGGGGCCCCTCATCCCCTCCCCACTAGAGTCTGCTCAGCCCAGGGCCCTAACCCCTATCACTCCAAGGTCTTCCCTGCCCAGGGCCACACAACCTCATCCCCCCTGGGGCTGACCCTCCCAGGGTCCCTAACCCCCATCGCCTCAGGGTCTGACCCGCCCAGGGCCCCTAACCCCCATCGCCCCAGAGTCTGCCCCGCCCAGGGCCCCATAACCTCATCCCCCCAGGGTCTGCCCCGCCCAGGGCCCCTCATCCCCATTGCCCCCAGGGTCTGCCTCTACCAGAGCTCCAAATTCTCATCTCCCCCTAGGGTTTGCTCCACCCGGGGCCCCTCACCCCTCCGCCCCCCCCTACCCCCAGTCTACCCGGCCCAGGGCCCCTCACCTCCATTCCCCCCAGGGTCTGCCTCTACCAAAGCTCCGCACTTCCATCCCGCCAGGGTCTACCCAGCCCAGGGCCCACAACCCCATCCACCCCAGGGGCTGACCTGCCCAGGGCCACAAACCCATTCTCACCCAGGCTCTCCCCAGCCAGGGCTACAAACCCCCATTCCCTCCAGTCTGCCCAGGCCAAGGCTTCAAGGCCCCTCACCCCCATCCCTCCCAGGGTCTGCCTCCCCCCCACCCCCGAGCCCTTCCCGCTAGTGTCTGCCTAGCCCAGGGCCTTGCACCTCCATCCCCATAGGGTTTGCCGAGCCCAGGCCCCTCACCCCCATCTTCCCCAGGATCTGCCCCAACCAAAACCCCACACTCACATCCCCTCAGGAACTGTACCACCCAGTGCCCCACATCTCCATCCCTCAGGGTCTGCCCCGCCCAGGGCTCCTCCCCACCATCTTTGCTTCCAGTCCAGGGCCCCCCACCTCTAGCCCAGGGAACCACACCTCCATTCCCCTGCCCCGGGGCCCAGCTCCTCCATCCCCAGGTGTACTAGGGAGAGGAATCCATGGGCGCCTGGTTTCTGGTCAGGGAGTGTAACACCCTCACACAGAGCCTCCCACCCCAATGCTCTTGTGTCCATCCTGGGGGTAACTTTGTGCAGCCCTTGTCTCTAAGCCTGGCCCCCCGGCATAGCTCAGGGGGGTTCCTAGGAAATTTCCCCACATGGCCCCCAAGCAGCCCTCCCTGTGCTCCGTTCCCTTGTTCCCACTCACCTTCAATGTGCCCAATCCTCTTAGCTTGTGTACTGTGCTGGGGCCATTCCCAATGGAGCAGTGCCCAAGTGGTACAGTCGCGCATTCGTCCCTTGCCAACACCTCAGTCCAGCGCGCTCCCCATGGGCGCTGCAAACTTATTTCCTCTTTGCTGTCATTTCCTTTTGCACCTGATGGCTGAGGCAGCATGCGGGGGGAGGGGAAGGCAGCCTGAGGCCATGGGGAGTGTTTGTGGGGCAGCGCTGACACCCTGCTCCCTGCAGCCCCCCCTGCTAGGAGAGGCTGGGGCTGGAGTATCCGGGAGCTCCCCCCACAGCCAGTGCCCCCACCCTGCTCACCATAGCGCCCCCTGCTGGGAGAGGCTGAGGCTGGAGTAGCCGGGAGCTTCCCCCACAGCCAGTGCCCCCACCCTGCTCACCATAGCGCCCCCTGCTGGGAGAGGCTGGGGCTGGAGTAGCCAGGAGCTTCCCCTACAGCCAGTGCCCCCACCCTGCTCACCATAGCGCCCCCTGCTGGGAGAGGCTGGGGCTGGAGTAGCCAGGAGCTTCCCCTACAGCCAGTGCCCCCACCCTGCTCACCATAGCGCCCCCTGCTGGGAGAGGCTGGGGCCGGAGTAGCCGGGAGCTCCCCCCACAGCCAGTGCCCCCACCCTGCTCACCATAGCGCCTCCTGCTGGGAGAGGCTGGGGCCGGAGTAGCCGGGAGCTCCCCCCACAGCCAGTGCCCCCACCCTGCTCACCATAGCGCCCCCTGCTGGCAGATGCCGCGCTGCGGAGCCGCGCCCTCCCTCGGGGCTCTAGGCGGGTGGCTGCTAATGATCCCTCCACTCCTCTAGAGGGCCTGCGCTCGCGACCCGCCTCCTGGCTGAAAGCGGCAGTGAGTCAGTCAGAGCCAGGCTCTCGGGCCGGACCTCGCGGAGCCAAGCAGGCGGGCGGGGGGAGAGTGCAGCGTGAGGAACCCAGGAGTCCGGGTCTCCCCCCTGCAGAGCCGCCATGTCGGAGGGCGAGAAACTCAACTTGGACTCCATCATCGGGCGGCTGCTGGAAGGTGCGGGGGGCCGGGCCGGGCCCGAGCGGGAACAGCTGAGGGCGCGTGGTGGTGCTGGGGCGGGGGGCGAGGCTCCTACCCCCTCCTCCCGCACAGGCTGGGCTGGGGCGGGGGGCGAGCGCTCCGGGAAGTTCCGTGTTGACTTTCTGGGTTCCTTTGTTTTCGCTCGGGTCTCCCTGCCTGCAGCGCGCTCCTGGGCGGGGGTCGGGGCTGGCCCTATGCGGTCGGGGGGACCCGGGCTCTGGTAGCGGCCCGGCCGCTTGCTGCTCGCCCCACGCCGGCCGGGCCCAGGGCTTGTACATTTCATGGCAAACCCGGGTGGGACGCGCTGTTCGTAGGCCCCAGGGAGGAGCTAGGGACTCTCCCATTCCCGGGGGCGTGGTGGGGACTTGATCTCAGCTGGAAGGGGAGACCCAGTCGTCCTAGTGTGAACTCTGCTCTCCCAGTGCTGCTAACAAAAGAGAGGGGGAGATTAACTGTTACTTCCCTGCACACTTCTAATACTAGGGGTGTTTGGGGGGGCGACCCTAGCTATGCTTTCTAGGGAGTAGTTGACCCCTGGGGCTGAACCCTGGACGGGAGCAGTTGCTGAGCGGCAGATTATCTGGTCTCACATCCCAGTGTATCACAAAGGGAAAGCAAAAGCATCAGTTCTGTGTATCATATGGGGAAATTGAGGCACAGAGGAAGGGAGTGGCCCAAGATTACAGAACAGTTCAGAGCTGGGGAAAGAACCCAGGTGCCCGATCTAACAGTCCAGTATCAGCTGCTAGGCCACGCTGCTTCTTAAAGCATGTGTATTCTGCATCCTGCAATGTTGAAAAGGACTCTAGTATGACCAGGAGCCAGGGGGGTGGGGAATGGGATACAGGACCTTTCCCCCTAGTGGGCACCAGCTCTGATCCTGCCCCAGGGTGGGAGAACTGGCTGGCTCAGAGGGATGAGGGAATGGGACATGGTGTCTTTCTCCACTAGGGGTGGTGGGTCCAATCCTGCCCCAGGGTGGGGGGACTGGCTGTCTGAGAGGGGTGAGGGAATGGGACGCGGGGCCTTTCCTCTGTAGGGGGTGCCACCTCTCCTCTGACTGGCAAAGTGTCTGAAGATCCCATCTGGGTTCTAGCCAAAGGTCCTGTGTGAGATGTCTGTGCTGGGTCTAGGTCCAGCCTCACTGCGCCTCTTGAGCCAGCTGCACAGAGCGGGTGAGGACCTAGGCTGGGCCAGGGCTGCTTGGTGCCTCCTCCCCCTTTGCTGGTCTTTAGTCACCTGTTAACCTGCCCTTGTGGGTGGAGGGGTGGTGGTAGTACACAGGCTGCCCAGAAAAGCCTCAGGCAGTTCAGCCCTGTAGCCCCTTGGAGCATTCTAGCTGGAGCCAGGGCCTTGCCCTGAGCTGTGGGTGGGTCTGTGAGCAGTGCAGGGGCTATGACCACAGCCCGGCAGAGATGCCCACTGTTCTGTGTTGCAGTGCAAGGGTCCCGACCTGGCAAGAATGTGCAGTTGACAGAGAGTGAGATCAGGGGCCTCTGCCTCAAGTCACGGGAGATCTTTCTGAGCCAGCCTATCCTGCTGGAACTGGAAGCACCACTGAAGATCTGCGGTGAGTGAGCAAGGTCAGGGGGTTGGAACCTTCCTCCCAGTGGCCATGGGGGAGAGGCTGGGGGAATTCCCTGCACCCCTTGTTCACTCTGGGGGGGGTTCGTTGGCTCAGACTGGGTGGAGAGGCCAGGAGTGGTTCTGTGGCCCCCTTGCTGGCTGTTTCCGGAGGTGGGAGGGATTCCTGGGCCTGTGCGGGGAGGACCCTGGTTCTGTGGGGGAGGTGGGTTAGGCTTGGCTGTGGTAGCTACTGTACTCACCTCCCGCCCTCTCCAGGTGACATCCATGGGCAGTACTATGACCTGCTGCGGCTCTTCGAGTACGGCGGCTTCCCACCTGAGAGCAACTACCTCTTCCTGGGCGACTATGTGGACCGGGGGAAGCAGTCGCTGGAGACCATCTGCCTCCTGCTGGCCTACAAGATCAAGTACCCCGAGAACTTCTTCCTGCTGCGCGGCAATCATGAGTGTGCCAGCATCAACCGCATCTACGGCTTCTATGATGAGTGTGAGTGTGCCCCCGCCCGGCCCCGAGTCCCCCCAACCCTGCTCCCCTCACCCTTACCATGAGGGCGCCAGCATCAACCGCATCTACAGCTTCTACAATGAGAGTGAGTGTGGTCCTGCCCGAATGCCCACCGCCTGGCCCCCCGAATCTCCCTCCACCCTGCTTCTCACCCCTACCACGAATGCGCCAGCATCAACCACATCTATGGCTTCTATGATGAATGTGCCTGCATTGCTCTGCCGCGTACTCTCCATGTCCTCCTCTGCCCCACATCTATACTCTTGTATCCCCTCTGCCCTGACCACTATATCCCCTACAGCCCAACCATGAGTGCGCCAGTGTCCATGGCAGAGAGCAGCCTCTGCTCCATATCCCATGTGCCCAGTAGCTAACCCTAAAGTCAGACTGGCGCCCCCTACAAAGGAAGGCCGTGTGTGCTGTTGCTGCACAGTTCACTTGGCTCCCTATATGGCCTGGGTCTCTCCCAGCAGGTCAGGGCCCAGCCTTGGAGGCGGGCCCCTCTCACGTGTCTCCCTCAGTGGCTGGGCCCCCATCCCCCACCATTGTGTCCCACAGGCAAGAGGCGCTACAACATCAAGCTGTGGAAGACGTTCACTGACTGCTTCAACTGCCTGCCCATTGCCGCTATTGTGGACGAGAAGATCTTCTGCGGCCATGGAGGTTTGGGAGGAGCCGCAGGGTGTGGTGGCCAGTGCTCTGTGACCCTGTCCCCAGGAAGGAGGGAGACAGCATAGTGGGGTGTTTCAGGAATTCCAGTGTGGGCTTTGTCCAGTAGAGGGCGCTGCTGCGGAAGGCAGAGGGTGCTAGGCATCATGGGGCTGTGGGCACTTGATCAGGACAGGGTGTTGTCCTGGGGATTGGATGAGGGGGTGCTGGGGCAGGGCTAATGGATGCTGGGAGGGCTGTGGAGGACACATCTGGGGTGGGGTGCTGCAAGGCAGAAATTGGTGGGGCAGGGAGTTGCTATAGGGGCTGTGTATGGTGGGATTTACCAAAAAATCCCTAGGTTTTACAAAAAGTATTCTTTTTCAGATTTTCACCCTACTTTTTGTATCATTCAAATATATATAACAAAACTTGTTTGATTAGTAAAATACAAAGCTTTGCATGAGCTATATGTATCACGATAATACATTAGTCTGTGTGTATATGCAAAGCTGCCTGTTGAACTAAGGCTATTTCTTGGTCTACAACAGGGATGGGCAAACTATGGCTCGTGGGCTGGATCTGGCCTGTCAGGGCTTTGGATCTGGCCCGCGAGATTGCCACCCCCGTGGCGCCACAGGCCCGATGCCATTGCTGGAAGCGTCCGGCACCATGTCCCTGCAGCCCCGGGGGGGGGGGGGGGGGGGGGGGGGGGGGGGGCAGAGGGCTCTGTGCGCTGCCCTTGCCTCCAGGCACCGCCCCCCGCAGCTCCCATTGGCTGGGAACAGGGAACCATGGCCAATGGGAGCTTCGGGGGAGGTACCTGCAGGGGAGGGCAGTGCACAGAGCCCTCTACCCCCCGACACCCCGCCTCCTCCCCCCCGGGGCTGCTGGGATGTGGTGCCGGCCACTTCTGGGAGTGGTGCGGCACAGGGCCAGGGCAGGCAGGGAGCCTGCCTGAGCCTCACTGTGTGCCGCTGCCATCCCGGAGCTGCTCCAGGTAAACAGCGCCAGGACGGAGCCCGCACCGCAACCCCCTGTCCTGAGCCCCCTTGTACATCCTGCGCTCCAACCCTCTGCCGCACCCCCTCCTGCACCCCAGTCCCTGACCTGAGCCCCCTCCCACACTCCGCACTCCCTCCTGCGCCCCAACCCCCTGATGAGCCCCTCTCACACCCTGAATTCCGTCCCACACCCCAACCGCCTGCCCCAGCCCTACATTCATGGCCCTGCATGTAATTTCCCCAGCCAGATGTGGCCCTCAGGCCAAAAAGTTTGCCCACCCCTGGTCTAGAAGATACACACAAGAAACGAACAGGCAGCATGCAAGCTCTGAAGTGTGTGCACATCTGAACATACTGATGAATCTCATGCTCACCATGTATACGTTTCAAGATGTTAGCAAATAACGGTTTAAAGATCTGAGACGGTAAAATGGGAAGAAAATGAAAATCTGTATCAGAATACATTTTGGAACACAAAGAAGTATTCAAAAGTTTTCAAAAGTAAAAACAGGAGAAAAGGATGAAGTTGAGTGTATGCGCTGCAAATTGCGTGGCCCAATTATTAAAAATAAATATTTATAGGTTAATAGTTCCAAGTCTACACCAGTAAACTGTTTGTTAGAATGAAAAGCTTTATTTGGGGATTAGAGAGAATTGTTTTCTTAAACTCAGAGGTGGCATTGTGTTTTGAGTTCTGTTTTAGTTCTACAGCAAACCACATTGATGAATGGAATTCACAGCATTAATCTACTAATACTTTCCCCCCATCCTTCCATCCACCAAAATAAAACCGATATTTACCCAGAAAAATTATTTTTGCACTGATTTTCACCTGGTTTCGTTGTTGTGGTAATAAACACTGATAAATTCCTGGTGAAAATTAAATAAAAGAAAAACTGAAAACGAAGGGCCCTATTAATATGCTACCACAGCGGGTGGAGCTTCTGTGAGGGGCGGAATCTAACAGACTGATTTCCTTCCTCCCCTCAGGACTCTCACCAGACCTGCAGTCGATGGAGCAGATCCGCAGGATCATGCGCCCCACGGACGTGCCAGATCAGGGCCTGCTGTGCGACCTCCTCTGGTCCGACCCCGACAAGGATGTCCAGGGCTGGGGCGAGAATGATCGCGGCGTCTCCTTCACCTTTGGCTCTGAGGTGGTCGCCAAATTCCTGCACAAACACGACCTGGACCTTATCTGTCGGGCACACCAGGTACCAGCCTGGGGGGAGCCCAGCACTAGGGGGACTGGGAGGCATCAGAAGGGCTGGGATAGCTGGGGGTCGTCATGTTAAAGCATCGTCAGAGTGGATGGGTGGGGTTGTGGGTCTGGATGGAGGGCATCGTCAGAGCTGTGTGGGGTGCTCTGCTGGTGGGGTTCCCCTGGCTGAGGTACAGGAACCTGCTGGCTGGGGGTAGTTTGCATTGTTTGGGTCAGTCTTTCCTGCACTCCAGCCCACACCCCTGCCCTGAGCCCCTTTGTACATCCCACACCCCTCCTGTGCCCCAACCCCTTGCCCTGAGCCCCCTGCCGCACCCATCCTGTACCCCAACCCCCTGCTGCACCCCTCCCATACTCCGCATCCCCTCCTGCACCCCACCCTCTTGCCCTGAGCCCCTTCCTGCACACCGCACGCAGGAGCAGCTCTAGGTATTTTGCTGCCCCAAGCACGGCAGGCAGGCTGCCTTCGGCGGCTTGCCTGCGGGAGGTCCCCGGTCCCGCGGATTCAGTGGCATGCCTCCGGGAGGTTCGCCGAAGCCGTGGGACCAGCAGACCCTCGGCAGGCAGGCTGTCGAAGGCAACCTGCCTGCTGCCCTCACAGCGACTGGCAGAGCGCCCCCCCCCCCGTGGCTTGCCGCCGTAGGCACGCCCTTGGCATGCTGGTGCCTGGAGCCGCCCCTGACCGCACCTCCTCCCACACCCCTGCGTCCCATGTGGGTGACAGAGAGGGGTTAGTCTGTGGTACCAGGCTGTGCCTGTTTGGGGATGGCAGTGTCTGGCAGAGCTGGGGGCATGGAGTGGGGTGCCTGGGGTGGGTAGGGCCAGACTCTACCTCCTGTCTCCCTGCCCCAGGTGGTGGAGGATGGTTACGAGTTTTTTGCCAAGCGCCAGCTGGTGACGCTCTTCTCAGCCCCCAACTACTGCGGCGAGTTTGACAACGCAGGAGCCATGATGAGTGTGGACGAGACGCTCATGTGCTCCTTCCAGGTGAGCCCAGGGCAGTGCTGTGCCCAGGCTGCTGGGGCAGAGGGCATGCGGAGCCAGCACCATGGGGCAGCCCTGGCCCTGCAGCCTGAGCTGCCTGCCAGGGGGAACGTGGGGGAAGCTAAGAGGGGTGTTAGACCTCAGATGGGATAATGGCAAGTGGGGGAGGAAACCTCCTGCAGAGGACAACCCCCATTCCAGTAACAGCCCAGATGGGGAAGGGTCTGGGCCTTAGAGGAGCTGTGGGGATCCCAAGTCTGGGCTCCGTGGGGCTGAAGGAGTGTGGGGAGCTGGGGGGTGTCCCCATGGCAGCCATTTCTTCAGACAGGGGGCGGGGCTCTGATTTCAAGAGCAGTAGAGCAGCCCCTGGGCTGTGGGGGCTGGCATGGGCCCTGGCCCAGCTCTTGTCAGGGCAGGGCACAGCAGGCTGGGTCCCCCTTCGGCACATCCAACCTGCCTCTCCTCCTGCAGATCCTGAAACCGGCTGATAAGAACAAGGGCAAGTATGGGCAGTTCAGCGGCCTGAACCCTGGCGGCCGCCCTGTCACACCCCCGCGCAACTCGGCCAAGGCCAAGAAGTAACTGGCTACTCCCCCTGCCCTACCCCGTGGACTGGGGGTCCCCCTCACTGCCCTGCCCCTGGCTCTCTGCACAGAGGGTCTCTGCTGTCCAGTGCCTGCCCTGCCTGCCTGGGGCAGAGCTGAATTATTATTTTTAAACTCCTGGAGTTTGATACCAAAAATCCTGCTCTGGGGAGAGGGGGCCAGGGAGGGCTCTTGATTTTGGGGGAGTGGGTTTAATCTTTTTGGATCAAGTCTATTTTGCCAGTTGAGCCCCCCACCCCTCCCCCCTAATGCTGAGATGATTTCTTTTTGAATAAATATTTACCAGAAATTCTTACCCTGCTGCCTCCCTGTCCCCAGCCTGTGGCTATGCAGGGAATACCCTGTCCTGCCTCATGCTGAGGCTCTAATACTCCTGGGAGTGGGGAATGGTATTTCCCCATAGCCCCTGCCTGCAGCAGCCAATGCCACAGGAGACTCCTGCCTGACGTGTGAGCAGGGACCTAGCCCTGGGCACATGCCTTCCAGCCCCCAGTATCTCCTGACCCCACCTGGGGCAAAGTGCTGATGTGCAGCCACTTCTGGGGAGAGCTGTACTTCCCCTACACCATGAGTGAGGAGTGTTATGGTGGGGCCCTGAACTATGCTGTGATCTACCTTCCTGGTATGATGGAGGAGAGCAGGGGGCCACAGCCCCTGCAGGGACCTTGATGGCTCCAGGAGCTAAGGGGCCCCTGACAGGAAGGGGATGTTGAGGGTGTCAGAGGCAGCTGAGCCCAGACTGCCCCCTCTTTAAGATGGGAGAAGGAGGCAGCAATGTGGGGGTCACTGTAGCAGAGGACCTCGGGGTGAACTCAGCTGCCTGGGAGGGGGTATCACAGCCATTACAAGGGGGGGGGGGTGCTCTTCCTGCCTCCAGTGTGGCTGGGAAGCAGCAGGGCTGATACCAGCCAGGTGCCCAGGAGCGGGACCCAGCCCCCCACTCTGCCTAGTTTGTGCACCCTGCAGAGGGGGACAATCTGGCAGCTTCCCTCAGCTGAGGTAGGTGCCCTGAGCACTGGCAGCTGCAGATTTCCTGGCCTCTAGCAAAGGAAAAGGGGTGAGGGGGAGACGACTGGTTACTGGGCCTCAGGGCTGGGTGGGATTGTGCTCCTGGGGCAGTAAGAGGGTTACTGTGTGCCCCAGCCACTCAGCCTGCAGCCATTGCTAGTCCAGCTCCATATCTAACTCCAGCAGTTCCCAGGAATTCACTCTGAGTGAGGACAGTCCCCACAGGGCAAGCTGGGGGAGATAGATACACCCCCTGCCCCAGCCTCAAACCCACCAGCCCGGGGAGCTTGGCTACAGTAAGAGGCATTTGGGGGATGGAATAGCCTGCCTCCCACTCCTGGCCCTGCCTATGCAAGGTGCATGAGGGAAAGGATCCTGCCTGCAGCACCCCTTCCCCCCCCAACTGGCTGGGGGTGTTCTGCCCAGGGAGATGGGGGAGCTGAGCTGCTTCTCCAGCCCCAGCAGCAGCTCTGCAGGCAGCAGACTTATTATAAAAGCTTTATTTACTGGGCCATGTTTATTCACAGTGGCTCAGAAGCAGCAGCCCCACCTATTCTTCCTGCCCTGCTCCAGCAGAGTTGAGAGGGTTGTAAAGTCCAGCTTCTCCACACAGGCTCTTGGGGGGCAGGGGGCTTGGAGCCAGGCTGCAGAAGGTGACCTCTCAGGACTCTCCCTCGCTGTCCTCAGCCAGCACATCCTGGCTGGGCCCTGGATGGGTCCCAGCCTGAGATGGGGTCAGCACCGACCCAAAGAACAAGGAGCGGAACTGAAAGAAATGCAGCAGGATGTGGGAGGAGGGGAGAATTCCCCAGCTTCTCTCTCCACCCACATGGTCCCAATCCCTTCAGGTTTCAATACAGGCCCTGCCATCCCCCACCATCAGCTGGGAATCCACACAGCTCCTCTCCCCGCACACCCGGCACATACCTTTTTCTGTGGGGGGGTCCCTGGCACAGCCCCCTCCAGGTCACTCTCCATGGCACTGCTCTGTGACTCCAGGGCAGCGCCTGGATGGGGGTGTCTCTGGGGAAAGGTGGGGCTGGAGGGCAGCCCTGGCCTCTCTTCACAGGTGGTCTCCATGGCAATCATGTAGGAGTCAATGTCATCACCTGTGAAGTCATCATCAGGGGTAGCCGTGGGAAAGGCACTGTGGGAAGAAGGGAGCAGGGCTGGGGCCAGAGTCAAACCTGCCTCTGGAGATGGGGTCCTTACCCCTCCCCGCTGTGGCCAGCCCAGTATCCCACAGAAGCTGCTGCTGCCTGAGTCTGCAGACAGCCTGCAACAGCAGCCCATTAGGGAGGTGGCAGCCAGCCAGTCCAATGGAGCTGTTCACTCTGACCTCTAATGACAACTGTGAGTGCAACTGTCAAACTCTCAGGCCTCTGCTTACCCATTGGCTGGACGGGCCTGCAAGGTTGTGGAGTGGACTTGTGAGCTGCTGTTGGGGTCTGACAGGGTGGCGAGGACCAGGTGCACTTCCAGCAGGGGGTCTGACAGAGTGAAGATGGCTGGCCTGCAGGGATATCACAGGAGAATGAGACAGATGGGGAGGGGAGGTCCAGGACTCTACAAGGACGGCACAGGGTGTGTACAGAGAGAGAGAGTTGCAGCAGAGGGCTAGGGAGTCCACATGGGACCCCAACCAATCCAGAGGGTCAGAGCCAGGGCCAGGGAGTGTGAGCACATGATCTCATCTGGGGAGAGCCAGCTCAGGACACTGAGGTAAAGGGAGCATCCCCACCTCACAAGGGGCTGGCCTGGACATACCTGCCGGGGGAATCGAAGTAGATGTTGAGGGGCAGGTTGGAGGACTCGGCGAAGCTCAGGAGACCCTAGGGGCAGACAAACAGGGTCAGTGAGGCAGCCCCACCCTCGGCCTAGAGCAGAAGAGCTGGGGGGGACGGGTGGGGGGGCAGGTTGGCTCTGTTCGCTCACCCTGAACTCCTTGAGGCAGAAGGTGACATGGGACTGCTGCTGCACCTGGACGTCCTGGAACTCGTCCTCGGAGAGGCACAGCTCGGTCACCATTGTCCTGCTGGGTTCTGGGGACAGAGAGGGATCTAAGCATCAGCTCCCCGGTGTCCCCACACTGCCAAGCCATTCCCCAGGACCTACTGGCCACTCTCTATAAACTGCTGCGAAAACCTCCCGCCTCAGAGATGCCAGCCAACCCAGACCCCAAAGCTTGTCGAGTGGGATATGGGGCCCTTCCCCTCTAGGGGGTGTCAGCTCCAATCCAGCCCCATGGCAGGGGGACTGACCCATGCTGTGTCTCTTTGGGATGAGGCCCATGGAGGGAGGAGCTGGCTCACCTGTCTCCTCATCCAGGTAATTGCGGAAGCTCACCTTCCCGGCAGGGCTGACCCCCAGCGTCACC
Organism: Gopherus flavomarginatus; assembly: GCF_025201925.1. NCBI lineage: Eukaryota > Metazoa > Chordata > Testudines > Testudinidae > Gopherus > Gopherus flavomarginatus. Next base: position 35,848,848 of record NC_066621.1, on the reverse strand, counting down.
TCAGCCAGCGTCACCGGGAAATGGACCACAGCGTCCACCAGCACCCTGCCACCAGAGGTGAGAGAGCTGTAAGCCCCACCCTACAGATACAGCTGCATCCTCCCACCCCCTCTGTGCCAATCCAGTGCCCCAGAGAGCTAGCTGTGCCCTCGATCCTCTCACCCCCTGTGCGCCAACCTAGTGCCCCAGAGAGCCAGCTGTGCCCCCGATCCTCCCACCTCTTCTGTGCCAACCTAGCACCCCAGAGAGACAGCTTCTGCCCCATTGATCTTCCCACCCCCTCCATGCCAAACTAGCAACCAAGGGAGCCAGCATATGTCCACACTCCCCTCATCTATACCTATGGTTCTCAATTAAGGGTCTACAAAAGTCCATGGGGCCCTGGAGCTGAAGCCCGGAACCTCAAGTCCCTTTCCCCCACGGGGCTGAAGCCAGAAGCGAAGCTGCAGGACTGAAGCCTGGCGCCCCAAGCCCTGGCACCCCATGAGGCAGAACCCCCCTGAACCCCTCTTCCCATCCAGTGGCTGAAGCCCAGAGTCCCAAGGTCCCACACACACTGCAGCTGAAGCCCCTGAGCTCCAGCCCCACAGGGCTAATGTTTCTCCCACCCACAAGAAGCCCCTGCTCGGGCAGCTGAAGACTGGAGGCCTCCCCACTGGGCCCTGGAGTTTTTATAGCATGCAGGGAGGCCTCAGGAAGAAATGAGCTGAGAACTCCTCAGCTATACTTCATGCTTTGCTTCCTCTCCCCCAACTCTGCAAAGCTCACTCACCGGGCAGGGGCGCGCAGCGTGTTGGCACACAGCTCCTTGTCGAAAACAGCCTGCAGCAACTCACACTCTTGGAATGACAAGTTGTGGGTCTTGGTGACTCCTGCTAAGGGCATCAGGACAGCAGCTCAGGGCCGGGGCCGCCTTTGCCCCTGCATCAGGACCATCACCAGCCCAGGACCCACCCCTGCAGATCCTCCCCAGTACACCTCACCAGCCTGGCCCTATGTTCAATATGGAACCAGGCTGGGGGTCTGACCCTTGGAAACTGCACCCCCCCCCCCAGCTTCACTCATCCCTCGCCTCCCCCTCTTCTGCTTTCCAGTATCATTCACTGCAGGGCCCCCTCTGCCCACCTGGCTCCCAGCTCTGCCCCAGCCCTCCAACCCAACTCACTCCATCCAAGGCCCCTGCTACCTTTGCTGGACCCCTGAGGTGCCTCCTGCCATTAGGGAGCCTTCCAATCTCCCTCCTCCACCCTGCTAATAGGGCTCCCTTGATGCCCCTTCTTGCCCCAGCAGGACCACCCAGATCCTCGCCTCCCGCCCCACTAGGGGGCTCCCCAGCAGCAGTGCACTCACCGTACTTGCAGTGCAGCTGCACGACCAGCCGGCTGGCCCGGGGGTTCAGGGAAATCAGACACTTCTCCACCATCTTCTCCAGGGAGGGCAGCGAGCGGAACACACCCAGGAAGGACTAGGGGGCCACAGACACCACCTCGTCACCACCTGCACCTCCTATCACGCAGCTAGGAAAATGGCTCCCAGCTCCCCTGCTGTAACCACAAGACGCCTATTCCCCTCCCAGAGCCAGGGAGGGAACCCAAGAGTCCTGCAGATTCACACCAAGATTCTTTCTCATGGAACAGGGTGGTCCCAAGCCCTGATCCCCCCCACCCCCGTGCCAGCTACACTCACTGTCCAGGGAAAAGAAAGCCACAAGCTCCTGCCCCCTGCAGGGGAGCCCCTGGGACACAGGGACTGGGCACATAGGCTGCGAGGAGACAGCACAGGCCAGGGTGCAGCCAGAGATACATCCCTGAGCCCAGCTCTCCCCTCTTCACCCTCCACCCCACACCATAGCGCCAGGGCCTTCTGCTTGGCTTCCCATATCCCAGATATCCCTGGGCCCTGGGGCATCCCTCTGAGGCCCACCCTGGACGCCCCGGCACAGCAATCTCACCTTCATGAGGACCTTGCAGCGGAAGGTCTCCCCATCGGGGTCCAGGCTCCCCTCCTCATAAAGCTGGAAGAAGAGCGGGGCGAACAGGAAGCAGGCATAGGCTGAGCGGGAAGAGTTCACAGCACGCAGGGAGAGCTGTGGAGAGGAAAGCCAGCCCCATCACTGACCAGCCCCCTCTGTCCCCCCCCCCCCGCCCAGGAGAGCCAGACCCATCATTGACCAGCCCCCTGGCAGGAGAGCCAGTCCCTCTGCCTCCCCCATGGGAGAGCCAGCCCCGTCACCAACCAGGGTGTGACCCAACTTGCTCCTCTTGGAGCTCAATGATAGCTCCAAAACCCTGTTTGGAAACCCACCCCCCCTTTCTCTGCTGACAACCCCCTTCAGTTCTCCCCCCCCTCAGATCAGAAGGGTGCCCCCCCAGTTAAAACAACACCCCCCCCTTACCCCATCCTCTGTGGGCTCTACGTAGAGCTCGTCTCCGATGCGGGACAGAGAGTGCACGGCCTTCCCTATGACTAGGGGGGAAGGAAAGAGACAGTGATCCAGGGCCAGACCCATTCCACCCCCACTCCCCTCAACTCCTGCTCTCTGAGGCAGGAAAAACAGCCATTTGGAGGCTGCACCCCCTAGAGGCGAATGGTCCTGTGTCCCATTCCCCACCCTGCTGAGCCCAGTCCCTCTGCCCTGGGACCAGATGGGAGCCAATGACCCTTGGGGGAGAGGCCTCACATCCTATTCCCCACCCCCATGCCCAGCTGGTAGCCCGGCACGCACCTTTGACATTGCCCCCGGTAACAAGGCACCTCATGGCCACAGAGTAATGCAGCTGGGCTCTCCCCACTCTTGGGGGGGGTGTGTCAAATCCCAACCCCGGTCAGAGCACTGTGAACCCCGAGATAATCCAGCCCTGTGGTGGGGAGAGTCTGTGCCTTCGGTGCTGCACTGGGTCCTCTGCCAGGGTCTAATCAGTACAACATGCTGGGAAGAAACGGGAGACAGACCACACCCTAGATAATCAACTCAACACATCTCCAACTCCTTTCCCCTGAAGGATCCCAAAGCACTTCCCCTGTATGCACAGGGATCCCTCACCCAGCACTAACATGCAGCCACTGCTGGGGTGGGGCTGGGCAGCTGTTGAACAGCCACACAGGAGTGCTTAGCAGAAAATGAAGGAGAAACCCTGTCAGACTGAAGCTCCAAGAAGAATCAAGGGAAGTAGATTCACTTTCTTAGTCCCCTGCTGGAGCTCCTAATCTTGCCCCTGCCCTGCATGTTACCCCTCTTCCTCCCTCATTCCCTTGCCCTTAGGCCAATTACCTCCTCCAACCACCTTCCCTGGAGTCTCCCCCTCCCGCCCCCTGCACATGCCCTGGGGTTTGTCAATTCGTTTCTGGTTCCGAGAGGCCCAGATCCTAAACACAACATCCCAACTGCCTCAGCTTTGCACAGAACAAGGCTCATTCCTGCTGTGGTAGACACATACATAGCATCAACCTGCACCAGCCTTTCCTGCAGCCACATCCTATCACAGACCCAGGTGGTCTCCTTTGCCATCTGCCCCTTCTGGCCACTCTGGCTGTCCCATCTCCCAGCCAGGTTCTGGCTGGCAGATCACCCCTCCCAGGTGTCTCAGCTGCACCTGCCCATTCAGCGCCTCATTTTGCAAGTCACTGCCCACATTCCTAACCTCTCCCCTTCTTTTAGTCAGCCCCCTTCTTCCCCAGGGAGCCTTTCTGTCCTGTGCTGATTGCAACTCCTGCCATTTTCACAGCAGCCACCGGTCTCCTTAGTGAGCTGGGTGCGCCCTCTTCCTGGGCTCTGGCCACACCAGGGTAGGGAGATGGTTTAGTCACTGTTATTTAGCCATCTAAACACCCAGCCAAGAGCAAATAAACTGTACTTTAGACGTTTAGCATGCGCTGAGCCAGTCAATGTAATGCCTGGGTTTGTGAGACTGAGCTAATCTAATGCCATTTAAACCATCCTTTTCCTAAATCCTAGACTGGACATGGTCCAGATCACTAACCACACTGGTCACCAAGGCCATACTCAACTGGGATGCCTGAGGTTGGGATTGGAGACAGATGATGAGGGTCCCAGCCCAACCCTCCCTACAGCTCTCTTTGTTAGCATGGAGCCTGCAGCCCTACTGTCAGTTTTTGCTACTCTCCATCTGTATCCCCATCCAAATGGGTCTGAAGGGCCTATTGATCATGTCAACACAAGAGCAGCCTTTCAGCCAAGAAAACAGAAGCTGAAGGGGCAGATGCTGTTGTCAGTGCAGTTGTGCCACTGCTGGGGGCATCAACAGACTCTGCAGCACCCAGTCCTTCCCACCACACACTACCCCCCCTTGGTACCTGTCCTGTCCCTGCTGACCACACACTGTCCCCCAGCAACCTGTCCTGCCCCACCCATGTACTACACACTACCAGACCTCTACACCATCTCCAGCACCCTACCCCGTCCCCCACCCCTTTCCTGTCACACTCCCACACCATCCCACCTCCCATATTCCATGCTGCTCCCCTAGTCCTTACCCATCCGATCCCCATACCACACACTATCCAGCTGCACCCAGTCGTACCCCTCCCCTCTCCTTCCCTCCACCCTGCCGGCCCCGCATTACGCCCTACCCCTACCTTCACCCTGCCCTGCCAAATCCTATCCCAAGCCACCCCATGCATGGGCCACCATGCCTGCCAGCGCCCTCCCAACCTCTCTTAGCCCCGCCCATCCACCGCGCCCCGCCCACCTTAGCCCCGCCCCATCACACATGTCCCCGGGCAGCGATCCCCGTTCATGCTCGGTGCTGCCCGGTTACCAGCGCAGAGCGGAGCGTCCCGCCCTCCCCCACTCGCCGGGCGGCTCCCGGACACGGGGCGCCGGGGCTGCTGGAGAGACAGCACCTCTTCCTGATGGTCTCGTCCAGCACCCCCGCCACTCACCCCCAATGGCCGCGCCCGGCCCCACTCCTTACCCTGCTTCTGGAACAACCCACCTCCCCTGCCCCGGCCGTCTTCCCATTGGCCGAGCCCTGCCTCGGTGCCGCCTCTTAGCCCGTCCTATTGGCTCATGGATTACGTGGAGGGGGGGGGGTCGCCTTCTCTTCACGTGACAAAGTCTCCGGAGAGGAGCCGCGCTGGCCCGGCTAGCGAGCACGTGAGCTTCCTGGGTGGAGCCTCGTCTGGCCGTCTTCGCGTCAGCCAGACCTCTTCGCCGGGTGGGCTCGTCTCCTCCTGCCGTTGGAGGAGCCGAATGACGCTGATTGGCTGGGACGGCAGAGGGACAGAACTACCAGACAATCGGGCCTCGAATGTAGGCGGTAGAATGTCGGGGTCTGCCCAGAGCCTCACCCCGACTTAGGCTCCTTCCTCTACTCCCCAGAGTGCCCCTTAGAACCCCCCCAGCGCAGGCTCCTGGCCCCTCCCCAGCTCAGGTCCTGCCCCTGCCTGCCTGCCCTCACAGACCTTCCCTGGGGCCCAGACAGCCCCCACCCGAGCTCGGTCACCCACTCTCCTCCCGGAGACCCACTCCCAAGCCCAGAAACACACCTCACTAGGCGCAGGCTCCTTTCTCTGCCCATCTCAGAGATATCCCATCCCCTGAGGCCAAGGCTGTCTCTCTGGCCCCCATTCAAACACACACCTCCCCCCACCCCCCCGAGTCTCCTCCCCTGAGTCCAAACTCTTTCCCTCCCCCTGGGCTGCCATCATTCTCTTCTTGCAGACTTTGGGCTCAAGTTCCCTCCCCAGGTTCCAAACTTGCCACCCCAGGTTTGCTGGAAGCTGTGGTCTCCATGGGCAACCACAGTCTGCCTCTTTGTGGCACACGATCCAGGTGGCAGCCCATCTGGCACCTCATCTGGGTACAAGCTGCTCGTGCCGAGGATGAGGACAAGAAGCAAAGGGGCCAGGAGGAGCCTTTGCAAGGGCTTTCCTAGCCTCTTCCCAACTCAGGATCCTCTGTCAGGTCAGGGGCTGAAGCACCATCCCTGTGCCCCAGCTGAGCAGGACCTCACAGCCTCCCCATCACAGCACAGGGGAATGATGATTCACTGCGCAGCTCTGTTTTGGTGAGTGACTGTCAAACCCACCTTGTGAGGCCCTGTACTTATCATCTCAGTGACACAAATGCCTCAAACTCCCCAGAAGCTAGGACCCATGCTAAGGTCTTCCCCGCCTTGTAGCATCACCAGCAAGAATGATTCGGCAGGCCATATCCTGACTTCTGTGCGGTCCCCACCCAAACTGTCCTGTGACTTTTGGGACACACCCTCAGGTGAGTAATGTGCAGCCACATTCCCCTCCCCCTCCTCACCTTCATTAGATTGCTCAAGCATAACCAAGAGCACTTGGCTCATCTAACCATCCTACTGGTGATGTGTGAGCCAGACTAGCCTCTGATTCCTTCTCCTGTCACTGGGCTGAGTCTATGGGGCTAACAGGAAGTTTTGTTTCCCTGAGAAACAGAAGCTCTGACTGTTACCTCCAACGGGCATTCTGTGCAGCACAAAGGGACTGTTATGCCAGAGGTACTTTTGCTAACTGCAACTGGTAAATGGAGCTGACATCTCTTCCCTCCTTTCTGTGATGCCAGGCTTCTGGGGCCCTGGTAATCCCATACCCCCTCTCAGCAGCTCTACATGAAGATTCCCTTTAGCTGAGCAGCCCCTTGGCTTTCAGCATTTCCAGACTCTGGGAGTGCTTCTGTAGGGTTGGGAGATTGACTCCTGAATGGGGGAGATGTCTAGTTTGCCATATTGGAGTTTTGCCCTGCTGACGCTGTCCATCACTGTTGTCCTATCTGAGTACCTTCCACACAAAAGATCAATAGCAATAAGGACATCCCCAGTGACAGGCAGCCTAAGTAGGGAGTTAGGTCCCATTGGTACCCTCACAGGTGGGGACATCAAAACAGGCATTCCATAACAGATCAGTGGTTTCCGTATGCTTCCGGAACCCATCCTGGCCCCCTGTGTAGCAGCAAAGATATGGGAATTACATACCTTGAGGGACTGGCCCATGGTTTGAGGGGGGCTAAAGAGATGGAAACTAATGATGTTGGGTAAAGGGCCATGGTGTAGAGGGTCTGTATAGAAAGGGAAAATAAAATGCACTAAAAATAATGGGCAGCAAGCCCAGGATCACGTGTTCCTGGGATGGAGCCTTAAGGGAGTCCAAGAGATCTGGTTTGATAGGGAATTTTAACAAAAAATAATACCTAATGTGGGACCTGCCTGTTGTCAGGCTAGGTAACTGCAAGAATCCCTCATTACTGCCCTCCTCGCATCCATCATGTTCACTTGTGTTGGTTTTTAAAAATGATTGGAGCTCTTTGAAGTAGGGACCGTCCTTTATTCTGTGTTTGGGATGTCTGTGCACTCTCATGAAATGGAGCTCTGATCCCGATTTATGCAAGAGAACCTCCAGAGCCAGAGGAGAGATGCTGAGATTATTTTAATTTAAGACAACCTAGCAGCCTTATGCTTATACTACCACTCTTCGCTTGGAATAAATCTCACGGCCTCTTGAGGCATAAACATGTGTCTGAGGCATTGCCCCTCCTTTCTCTCCCACCTTTTTTCCTTTCTTTTCCCCATCTCTCTCTGGTTAATATGTTCAGGGTGTGTTACTTAGTTTGGGGAGTAGGGGGGATGGAGGGGATGACAGATTGAGGTAAGAACCCTTAAGTCCAGAGCCCTCTCTGAATCCCCTAGAACAGGTACAGCCAGGGAAGCTGGAGGGCCAAGTCCCCACTGTCCCTGAATTAGCTTGTTAACTCTCTGGCACTGTAACTCCTTGGCTTCTCTGCTGGGAGCCCATTAGGTGGTTCCCATTGGGATTGTGGATGTTGAGAACTGGGTTCAGACGCACCAAACGTGGTACATATGGGATTTCTATGCCCACCATAGAATGGGCTCCGGATGCAATCCTGCAGAGAGGTAAAGAACCAGAACTGCATCCCTGTGCTCCTGCAATGGGATCTGGGTTTAGCCTTCATAAGGAGTAGAAGAACTGGAACTGGACATTAGTGGCCCCTGGAAGAGGCTCTTGGCACGGCCCCTTTTCCTCCCAAGAGGAAGAGAAGAACCAGATTTGGTGTTTAGAGTGTCCGTTCCAGCTCTTGAACAGCAACTGGGCTCCTATGAAGCGAGCATCCCCATGAGGATCCCTGGCCTCGGGACTCAAGAGTTTTATGGAGCTGTGGATAGGACACAGCTGGCTGAGAGCGTGATGCACACACCTCTGCAGTGTCCAAAGCTATGTGTACCCCTCCCTTCCCAGATCCTGCACTGACTAGACACAAGGGAGGTTAACACTAGGCGAGGAGTGGTGGGGGCTTGAGTCTGTGGAGTCTTTAAGTTAGGTCAGAGAGAGTCTATAACCCCCTCTGGGGGAGACTCCCACACCCACACAAGGTCAGTCTCATCGTAGTGTGACCCTCCCAACCAACCAACCTACTCACACTGGGTCAGCTCTCCCAAGCGCCACCATCAACTTCTCCCCTACTCCTCATTCACACAGGGTCAGTCCTGCCTATTCCCCAGCACGGCCCTCAGCCCCACCCCTGCAATCACACAGGGTCAGCACTCCCTGCTTCCCAGAACTGCTCCCCTATCCCACATTCACGCAGGGTCAGCACCCCCTGCTTCTCAGCACTGCTTCCCCACCTCTCACACAGGGTCAGCTCCTGCTGCTCCACAGCACTGATCCCCCCACATTCAGCTCCCCCCAAGCACCATTGACCATACTCTCACAGGACAGCCCCTGTACTACTGCTTCCCAGTACTGCATCTCCACACTCAAACAAGGTCATCCCTCGCTCTCCAGTACTGCTTCCCTACCCCACCCTCTCACAGGCTCAGCCATCACTGCCCATCATGTTCCCCCCCACACATACACACTCACTCAGGGTCAAGTCACATACACTCCAGAACCACTGGCTCCCTGCAGAGATTGTCCTGACCAACACAGCAGCCAGTCCATATAGATCTTTCTTTATTTTCTGTGAACTTTGTTTTGAGAGAGACAGACAGACACAGCTGGTCTTTCGGTCCTGACAAACTATTGCATTTCATGTTCTGTCCAGCAGAGGGTGACAGGTGCTTATCACAGCACTGAGAAATGGGGAAGCCAAGTGTCTGCTGTGTGTGTGAAGAAATCCCCTGGCTGGCTCCCAGCGGAGTCACCTGGAATCCCCTTGGAAGTGGGAGGGAACAGAGCTGCAGGCTGGGCCCCTGAGATCCCAGCCCCAGATTCTCGCTTTGGGGAGGGAGCATTTTAGAGGCTTGGGGAGGATTTAAAGTAGGAAGTTGAAGAGTCACCAGAGTTCCAAATCTCCCCTCTGCAGCGGCTCCAATGTCTGGCTGTCTGGTCTCGGGGTACGGTATCTGTAGACTGCTGTCCCACATGTCCCTACGTGTCTCACTGTGAGGCTACTCTTCTTTCTCTGATTCTCATATCCAAGGGGACCTATAGACTCAACTTTCACTCCTTCAGGGGTGGGATGACAGCATGGAGGGAGCTCGGGGGTATTCAACTATCGCCCAAAGCAGAGAAGAGAGAGGGGCTGATGAGAAGGCATTAGAGATGGGTAGGTGGCATGGGGAATTGATGAGACAGAAGGAGAAATGGGCACAGTCTAGACAGGAGAGTGGAGGGGTTAGTGGGAAAGGGAGGGAAGGTGGAGTGAGCAGGGATGGGAGCGAGTCCAATGGAAAGGTCAGCAAGTGGGAGGATTGGCTGGCTGGTGGCGCTGCTGGAGGGCGAATGTGCAACTCACGCTCTGCAGAAAGTGAGGTCAGCCTCCCACAATGCTTCCTGTGACGTCGCCCAGGAGTGAGGCGCCTGGGGGGCGGGCAAGAGGAGCTCAGCTCGCCTGCCAAGGGATAGGAGAGCTTGGCAGCCTGCCAGGGCGTGAGTTACCCACTGAGCCAAGCTGGCCAGGTGGAGCACTTCACTCTGTGAGTATCTCCTCCCACGCAGAGGACGTCCCATCCCAGTGCCATGGAGACGACCAATGTCCTAAACAATGTGGCCGCCTAGCAGAGGAGGCAGGCTGGACTGGGAGCAGGCTGCTCAGACACACATCCTCTGGGGACTGCCTGCTATCATAAGGCTCTCATCCCTGATTCTGTGAGCCCCATCACCATGGCTGGACTGAGCCACTCCATGGAGGGCCTGTGGACAGTCCATCTGCATGAAGAGCAGCTCATGGCTGGCCTAGAACCCACAGGCAGGGCCTGATATAGCCATTGCACTCCTGGTTCTTGTGCTGTCTATCTCTAGAACAACTGTCAGCATGGCATCAAGAGCGGCGCCAGAGTTTCTGGTGCTCTAGGCAGAATTCGGGGGGCGGCATTTTGTGTGCGCCCCACAGGGCGCGCAGGAGCTTCTGGTTCCACTCTCATCGCGCTGCCGAAGAAGGACCCTCCACCGAAATGCCGCAGGCGACAGCGGCAGTCATTGAGCTGCTCAGTTGCCTGCCACTGTTTTCTGTGGCACATCGGCAGAAAGTGCTTCTTCGGCGGCACGATGGGAGCGGAACCGGAAGCTCCCGTGCGCCCCGTGCGGAGTGCACAAAATGCCGCCCCCTGAATCCTGGCACCCTAGGCGACTGCCTAGGGTCGCCTTATGGAATCGCCGGCCCTGCATGGCATATAAGCTCTATCTTCATGGCTGGCCTGGAATTTGTGGGCAGGGCCTGAGGCTGTCCCTGAGCCATTGAACTTACCTGTGTTTTGTGTAGTGTTTTGTGTACAATTTTTTTCCCAAAGTGCTTCACAATTAAAGAATCTACCTGTGATGTTCCCAAGTGAGGAGAGAGTCAGGAAGAGTGATCAAGGGAGGCTTCTACACAAGGAACATGGGATTTTAGGTAGGAGGCAAAAAGGGGAAGACTTGTCTGAGTACCATGAAGAGACCAAGAGGAGACTGGTTCCAGATGAGTGGATAGTTGCTTGGAGTGAGCCCGTGGGAAGCTTTAAAAATGGGGTTGAATTGCATGCAGAGTAGAGTCTGGAGACAGTGTGAGAAATCTGGTGATAGGGCTATGTCAGGACACTTGGAGTCACCCACTCACAAGTCTGGTCTGTAATCATCATTCAGTATCTGCTGCCATTCCTGGGCCTGCTAGATCGGTACACTCTTGGGACATTGCTAGGTATCAGTGCCTTAGGGAACCAGCCTTGTGGGTTCAGTTGCCCTTGTTGGCATGGGGCATCTCTTCCTCCTTTCCTAAAAACACCCTTCACTAGATGTTGTGAGTTGCTCCATGGGCTGAGCACTGGATAGGAAAGAGGAGAGCAGCCCCCAGGAAATGACTCAGCCCATTGTCATTGAGCAGACAGGACAGGGAAGCCTTCTGTAAACAATGGCCTCTTCCACTGGCACCCCAAGAGGTGGGAGTGGAACAGCAGCTGTGACTCCAGGCTAGTGCCAGATGGGCAGGATTGGAATGGTGGCCAAAATCCTGGGCTGGCACCACAATCGGGCTGGACTGGAACAGTGGCCATGCCTCCGGGCTGATGCCCCAACAGATAAGATGGGATGGCAGCTCTGACTCTGGGCTGGCACTCCAGTGGCTGGGACTAGAATGGGAGCCATGACTATGGGTTGGCATCCCAATGGGGTGGGCTGCAACAGCAATCCTGGCTTACACTCCATGAGCTCTGTAATGGTCCCAAAGGGGAAGGATTGAAATGGCCTCAGTTGAAATGGAGAGTTCCATTGTGATGCCTCCTGAGGGGGAATTGTAAGGAGCCCAGGGCAGCAGGGGGAACCTGCTGCTGCACCAGTATGGGGGGAGTGCTGTCTGCCAGCTGGGAGGGAACAACAGGGAATGAGCTTTACGGACTCTGAGTTAGCTGACTAGCTCCAAGGGCTCTCTGTGGAAAAAGTCCAGTGAGAAGTGACGCCAAGGTTCTAAACCCAGCTTCCTGCCTCTGATCTGGTGGAAGGGGAAGGAGCAGCCTTGAAACCTACCACCAGCAGTGCTACCCAACAGTCTCTCCCAGACAGAGTCTGAAGCAGCCAGGGCCATGAGGCATCCAAGTATCACCCACGTGAGTCACAAAGCAGGATGTTCTACCCTATTCTTAGATATAATCTGCCCAAGAGCCCTTCGGGATACACAAAGAGCCCAGAAGATGGGCAGGGCTTTGGAAGGGTGACTCTTCCATCAGCTCTTGTCTGCAGGGCAGCTCCAGCCCACCAACTCCAAGGCTGCTGAGAGGCCTAGCATGACAGATGGGGCCAGTAGGCCCCCATCTCAAACCTGTTGCTCATCCCAGACCCTGCCAAGCAAAGCCTCAGTGCCAATAGCCATGTCCTGGCTGGAACCTGCCCAAACCCAGCTTTCCTTGTTAACATCCCCAAAATGGGGAGGATCCAGACAGCATTTGGGACTGCTTTGGGAGGAGTGGGAAGCTCTCTCCCTGGGTAAGGAAGGGCTTTCCTCTCCCCTCCACTCTAACAGCCCCACCACTGCTCCAGGCAGCCACACAGACAAGGGTCAGGATGACACTTGATTGGGTTCAGGGAACCGAGTTCCCACCATGGCTGCCCCATCAGCCACCACTTCCCACCCAGCCAAGGGGAGGCAGTTTATTGTGAGCCCCAGCTTCTCCAGCCTAGAGCCCTTTCGCTGCAAAACACAGCAGCATCAGCCCCATGTGGTGCCAAGGAAGGCTAGGGAGGACCCCTTTTAGGGTACAGGTACGCTGTAACTGGGAGCGTGCTTTCCAGCGCGGGTAGACAGTCACGCACTAGCTCTGCTCGAGCTATTACATTAAATGGAGTCATGAATGGTAGCTCGGGCTAGCCACCTGAGTACAAACCTGCCCGAACTCCTGGGTACATTCTCAGGGGTGGCTAGCCTGAGCTTCCACCTGTGTTGCCATGGCCACGTTAGTATTTTCAGTGGATTAGCTTGAGCAGAGCTAGAACGTCTATCTGCCCGCACTGGCAAGCACGCTCCCAGTTGCAGAGTATCTATTTCCTTAGTCTCCAGCCTAGCTCTTGCACCCAAAGCATCAAGACTTCAGACAGCTGCCTGACCTTTGGCTCAGGTGTTTCAGCTCCCTAAGATTACGGCTCCACCATGGTGACCTCTGGACACAGGAGACTTAAGTGCTTCTTTCCCCAGCCGTTAGCTGTCGGGGGCTTCCCTACCAGCCTGCTGGAAGGGGAGGCCAAATACCCTGCAGCACCATTGAGAAGGCCAGGCACAAATACACTGTTGGGGGACTGTCCCATATTGACATGCACAAGGAACTACACAGGACTGGTTGAGCATCCATGGTGCTTAAATAGTGGAGATGGCAGGATCCAGGGGAGATGGTTCCCAAGGTGGGGGAAATGTCTGGGGTGGGATGGGGTCCCTGATGCAGTGAAGGTTGGGGTATAAAGGAAATAGCCAGGCAGGGGTAGGGGTTGAGAGAGCTTCCCCCACAGTGCTGCCCCTCACCTAGAGACTTGGGACTGAGCCTCTTCTCTTCTTCCCCTCCCCCCTGGCCGCCTCCACTTGAATATAAACTGGGACATCCTCAGAGCAGGTTATAGTAGGCAGAGTAAAAGTGAGAGGGGCTGAGGGTGACCCCACTTCCCAAGCTCTGGTACTGTGATACCACATCTCCCAGGGAGGGACTTTTCCCTATGTTGAGTGAAGGAGGGGAAGAGGCTCCAGGAAGGACAAAGTTACTATCAGTTTCAGTAGCTTTATTGGGATGAGAAGATATTTTATTAAGCTAATCCAGTGAGCTTCTCTTGCTCTGTGTCAGGGCTGCAATCATGGCAGGGTTTGTTTGACTGGAACTGGGAAGCAGTTCCTTTTGGTAAAAGCAAAAAGACCCCAATTAAGTCAGTCTGTGCCTGAGAAAGGAATTGCTTCTAGCTTTCGAAGTTTGTTCTTCAGCCCTTGCTCTGTCTGTCCCTCTGCCCCTTCATCTGAATGACAGAAAATGAGAAATAAAGGGATTTCTTCCCCGCTCCCAGAGTCTGTCCCACATTCAGAGATCTTATTCTAGGTTACTGGGGATTCCACCCCCTCCCCGGGTATTACAGGGGTATAGAGTGTGACTCAGTCCTGAAGAAAAGAGTGGAATTGGGGAACCTTACAAAGAGGCACCTTTTCTTTTCTTTTCTTTTCTTTTCTTCCCATTCCCCTCCCTCTGTCTCTTGTTACCTGTGGCTGGCAGGCATGTATGCTGAAAGCTGGTGTTGTGCAATGTCCCTCTGCGGAAAGGTAAACCCCCAGTTTTCCGAAGCCAAGAAAAGAATTTCCTTGTCTCTAATTGCTCAGCAATATCAGGGGGTCTCCAAAGCTTTCCTAGTGGCATATCGCACTGCCCCATTCCCGCCTGCCAGCTCTGAGCAGTTTTTTTTTTTTAAAAAGCATTCCCTTGGATTGAGAGCGAAACAAACACAATTTGAGACGTGCATTCTGGGCTCACATTTTGCCTGTTAATGTTGCAAAGGAAACAGTCCCCCATTTTAACCAGCCTGTAACCTACATTTCCCTACAGTCAGGTATTGTTTATCTAATAAAAACATGGGGTGGAATAAGGATATTGGGGGCATATGTGTACACGTTACACACTTAGAATTGTGTTTATCTAAAAAGAAATACAGAAATGTACATAAATATGTCAGTATTTGTGTTGTAGATATTAATATCATTGTATGTATTGCAATATAGGCTCACTTAAATCTGTGTATTTGTTACATAAATCAGTATACACACATGTATATAAATGATTATACATAAGTTGTAAATGATAGCAGAACTGCTGTTTAAGAAATGGCAGAAAACTTGAGTTATTCACACTCTTGTGGTGAGTATCACCAAAGTGAAAAAGTAGTTGAAGAACTTTCAAACAAAAATGTTGCGATATTGGGAGGTTTTAACACCCTGGTTGTATTTTAAACTACTTTTGGGGAGCTTCAGGCACTGTTTAAAAATCTGAGACAAGTTGTGTCCCTAAGTGCCTTTGTTTTACACAAAGCATTAAGAGAAAACTTAGAAAAATGAATGCATTTCTTCCCCCTGCCCCCAAGTTAAAAGGATTGTAATAGGTTTTTTTTCCACAAAGTTTAAATACTAGTAAAGTTTTAACAACAACAGCAACAAGTATGGTTCACAAATGAAAATAATTTTGAATCCATTGATTGTATTTTGTTCTACAGAACAAAAAGCTCTCCCTGCTTTTCTTGTTTGAAAAAAATGTAAATATTTACTAATGTGAATAAACAGGGTTTGGGATTTTTTGTCTGTTTTTTATTTTTGCTTTTTTCACTTTTCCCATATCCTCAACATACCAAGTTTAATAACATTTGATAGTTTATTTTAAATGCAAAGTTTATTTCCAAAGTTCTCATCTAGTTTAGAGAGACACCAAGAGCAAAGCTTGTCCCATAAATGAGGCTAATTAAAAACAAACTCTTTTTTAGCTGTTGCACTATGAAAAAATATTCTTGTTTGCAAATCTTTTAAGAAAAAAAGTCACGCATCTGTATTAAACCAGACCACTAAAACCAAACAAAACGGAGTTTTTACACTGATCTTGAAGCTTTTTATGTCACTCACTAGAGCAGTTATTCAGAGAGGGAAAACTCACTGAACTTGGACACCAGTGCTACACAATACTGCAATGAGTTTTGTATGTATTTTGCAAACTGGTGAATGGGAACTTTGCCAGAGGAAGAACTGAAGATTGGGCCCATATTATTATGTAGTTCTTGTGCCCGCACAAATATATGTGTAGATGCAAAACAAGGGAGAAACAGAATGATGACTATAAATGTCTGCTGAACCTATTAGACTTTTAAATATATTTAAATTTGCATTGGGTGTGTATATATTACATAAGTATTTATTGTACATAAAATATTCCTGGAAGGAGGGAGGGATGATGTCTTTTTGGACATTGGTCACCTGTTTTAGGGAGGAAATATTTATTCTGCTGCATTCAGATTTAGCAAAATATTTTTAATTATTAAATATTTCAGATTTTGAATGCAGAGACATTTATTTTGAAAAATACCATCAAGCAGATGGGAAAGCTACCTTTGCATCTAACTTTCTAAAAAGTTGGAGCCTAGTGCTGAGTCACAATATGCAGTTGAAAGGTCTTGTGTTGAAATGGGGCTATGATGCCTTTTGCTGATTAATGAATCACAAATCTAGCACACACACCCCCCCCCCCACACACACACAAAGGGAGAAAGAAAGAATGAATGAAAAATAGAAAATGTGTGAACTTTGGGGGGGGGACGGGACTCAGAATTCAACTCCCCCACAACTCTCCTTTCATCAAAATATTTGCACTCACCCCCATCCATCCCATTCTGGTGTCTGTCGCCTGGTGAAATGCTTAGCAGAGTTAGTCACCTGCTGATGACTAAACCACTGCACGCGGCTTCCTTTCTCTCTTGTTTAGAGAAAACAATTAAAAAAAACAACAATCAACTGTATTTGGTTTCCCATGAAAGGTCAGTAGAAAGGGGAGAAAAAAAATGAATGAACCAGTATCACTTTTCCAAGTCCAGCATTTGGACTGGGGCAAGGGCAGAGGGCTGCCTTTGGGCTTGTAGGGTTTCTTCTTATGAGCAAAACTTTAAAAAAAAATCTGGAATGTGAGGAAGAGAGAGAAAGAGAAGAGGGGCTGAACATTATAGAAAGGAGAGGAGATAGCTTGTGTCATCTATCTAATCTGTCTGTCTGTCTCTATCTTTCTCTCTCTCCATCTTTCTCTGACTGTACCCTTCTCTCTCACTCACCACCCCCCGTCTCTCTGACACTCCGACATTTCTGACACAGGGTGGCACCGCATGCTTACCTCACCCCCTCCTACTAAAACTTTCTTTTGTAGAAGAGAGAATAACCAATCTCCCTCTACCTCTCCTCCTCTCCCCCCCTTTATGCCCCCCCCCCCAGGGACTGGTGTTTCAGCTTGTGGTTAAAGCTTTACACGTCAGGAAAAAAAAAGAGGGCTAAAGAATATCCTCATTTAAAAAAAAAAAGAAAGAAAGAAAACCACACACCAACCCAAACCAAACCCTAAATGAGTGGGATTGGCAAATGGGATTATTAATCCTGGCCAAAAATAAAGGACCGCAGACTCTGTGCAGCCCCCTTGGAGAAAGGAAGCACTAAATCACAAACCTACCTTGAAGGGCTGCAAGTCCTGAGTGTAGCTTTGGCTTTACCAAATGGATTTCAGAGCAGGTAGGGAGACCTCTGCACCTTTCCCAACCTCCCCTTCTCCAAAGGGAAGCCAGCCCTCCCCCTCCTCCTTGCCTGCTGCGTCCCATCTCCCCTCCCCACCCAGCGCGCCCTCCACCCACAACTCTTTGGGAAACACTGTTTAATTTTTCGCAATTTCTTTCCAAAATGCCACTAACAAAAGCTTTGCAACATCCAAAGATCTGGGGTGTGTGTGGATGGGGTGGCATTCCCCCTACCCTCTAAGATATATTTTTAAAATGTCTCTTTTTTTCCTCCTCTTCTTGCTTTCAGAAAAGCACGTCGCCCTTTAGTTCCATAGTTCCCTACCTTTGCCCAAAGCTGAAGAGCCAAGGGGGGGGGGGGAGGAGAGGAAAAAGAGAAAAATGAATGGAGCCTGCTCTTGTGTACAATTGCATCAAATACATTCTTGAAAGCAACCTGGTTCTGCTTAACACTTGAATTTAAAAAAAAAAAAAAAGCAAGCAGCTTGGAGAGAGGGTGTATGCAATTTTTTTTATTCTTGCATTCCTGGACACCAATCAAAAGAGCAAATCAAGGGAGGTGGAAAGGGGGAGAGAGCGAGAGAGCATGTTTAAAACTTTGCGCACACACACACCAAAAAAAATATCCGAGACAGCTTTTTCCACCTAACACCCAAGCAAACACAAACCAAAACAAATAGGGAAGAGGAAAAAGACAGAGAGAGAGAGAGAGGGCAGAACGAACAGGGAAAAAGTGAGGCTTCGCCATTCGCTTGGGGCTTTGGGTTTAGAGTAATAACTAACTAAAAAGTTTGTTTTCTATTGAACAAATTCTGCAGCCTTCCTTCCCCCACCCCAACCCCACAATCTGAGTCTACTATGCTATATGTTTCTGGGGAGATTTCAGGTAAGACCGAAGCGTCTCTACTATTTTGGCAGGGGCTGGGGGTGTAGGGGCGGGGGTCTTGCTGTGCGTGTCGTGTTTTTCTTTTCTGAACTGCTGCTGATTCTAATTTGATTTGATTAAAACGTCTGTCTGGCTTTGTGATTGATTTAAGACTTCCCCCCCTTTTTTTTTCTTTGCTTTCTCTTGTTCTCTCTTTTCCATGCATGTTTGTGATTACTGTGGGGGAAATGCCGCTTAGCACGGAGAATTAAAATCCAGGACTGACAGAGAGAAGAGGAAAATGAAAGTCACCAGGACTTAGAGCAGAAAGATTTTTTTTTCTTCCTATGGCTTCATTTAAGCACTTACACCAAAAAAAGAGAAAGGGTTTGGTTGCTAAAATAGACTGCATTTTTTAATGGATCTTGAAGCTAGGTTTCAGGGACACTGAGGAAATACCACTCTTTGGAAGGCATGCACTCCCCCTTCAAAATTCTCCAGAGCTTTTCTTGGTTGTGAATGACTCTTCTTTTTGTTGTTAATCTTTGGAGTTTTAACATTTGAAACCTAGTTAGAAAAGTCCCTTTGTGGGGGAGCAAAAAATGTTTTCAAGGAAAGGAACAGTCCCAGAGCATGGAGGGTGTAATTTGTATAAGCAGTAGGGGTTTTGTGTTTTGCAGACTACACTGCAAGCTTTCTGGGAAAGAGGTTGCCATTAAAATAAAATAAAATTGTAAAAACAGCCCTTAAAAGGTCAAAATCTTGACTTTCCTAGACTTGCTCTTTTGACAATTATGCTGTTAGGTTTGGCGCACGGGATTAAATGAGATTCTCCTCCTTTGGACAGAGTCAGTTCTTTGAAAAACAAAAAAATCTGTGTTTGTTTTTTGTTCCAGACTGGAGGTGCTGGAGTGAGTCAGGAAGGGCATAGTAGGGAAAGTGGGGGAGAAGGGCCAGAAAGTGTGAGGACAGAAAGACTTAACAAATCTATCTATCTATGGACAGACAGACACAGAATGAAACCCAGGGCAGGATTTGCCCTTCAGATCTCTGAGGACTAGAAATCTGAATTCTCCATGCACAATCCCCAGAAACATGCTGTCTGTCTGTCTAGTCTGTAGCTGGCAAGGGCTGTTTCTTGGCCAAGAGTGAGGAACAACCAAAATTTCTGGGCGGATTAAGGAGGGAAAGACAAGCTGAGAAAAGGAAGAAGAACAATGTACAGAGAAAGGGGAGATGGAGAAGGGCAAGTGTCTAGCAAAATCCAGCCTTGTCCCCATCCCATTCTGTCTCCCCAAGTACATGATGCTGGGTGAAGTTGGATTTTCTGTCTTTGGGGAGAAGGGAAGGGAATGAGTCCTAGAATGAGCTGTGAAGCTCGGAGCTTCAAAGCCCTCGGCTTTGTCACTCATCAGAAACACTTGGATCCTGACAGGAACCGATGTACCCAGCTCCTATTTGGCAGGCACAGCAAGGGCACAGCCCCTGCGCACATCTGGGCTTCATTAGCCTCAAACCAAAAAAAGCCTCTAAAGGGAAATGCAAAGGGCTCTCCTTGCGGGACTGGCTTTGGGGAGGACTTATTCCCTGCTAAGTGGCACATTTTTCCGTAAATTAAAACCCTTCCCCACTGTACCTGCACCTACACTCACAAGGCAATTTTTCTCTCATACACACATGCACACACACAGAGAGCTGCAGACATACACACTGGCGCACACACACACATACACTCAGGCAAACTCACACACACACACACATGCAAACTCCCCTCACACATCCTCTATATACACACACAGGAAAACTCTTTCACATACACGCACCCACAGAGGTGCATGCACTGGCAAACTCTCTCACTCACACATACACACACCTATGCCAACATAGACACAGGCAAACAGATGGAAACACACCAACTCCAATCCACATGCGAGGCGGGATCTGCAACAGCACAAACAGAAACTACAGGTTGCATCTGCAGTTATTCAGCACCTATGCAAGTGCTAGGATAGGCAGGGCTCTGACATTTTAGCACTATGTCACCAAGGTCTGTGTGTGTGCATGCCGTGTGCACACGTGCAGGTGCATGGCTTCAGGACACTGACCTGGAGAAGCTGGAGCCCTGACCACACTAGTGTTGCTCCCTTGCTATCCCCAGGGCAGCTGCACTGAGGTTGACAACCAGACACTAAGTTTGCTCAAGGAGGAACCTACCCATCCCAGGCCTGACCTGACCCCACTGAAATCAACAGCAAGACTGGTCTGCAAACTGGCCATGGGTGAGTAAGTAGAGGCACACGACAGGGACAGGGCCAGCCCGATGAGCCATCAAAGATACAAAGGACATTGTGTGAAGGGTCTAACTAGGGGAGATGCTTGAGAAATAGCTTAGAGTGCACAGGTCCTGACCACTGTTAGAGTCTGGGTTCCAGCCGCGCGGGCAGGTGGGCTAATCCAGACAGGCACATCTTATATGTCTGCACAACATACTTGTCTGAGCACGCATGCTGACATGCTCTCACTCGCACGCTCATGCACATACACACACACTCACATGAGCATACACACTGACATGCTGCCACTTGCAAGCTCAGGCCTGCAGAGACACTCACATAAGCACACATGCTGACATGTCCATGCCCACATATACCTGCTTGCAATACGCACATGGTCCCAACTCACAATGCACATGCTTGTGCTCACATGCTCACATTTGCATGCTCATTCATGCGCACATGCTGACATAACTCCCACTCATGCACTCATGCATGTGCATACATGCTAACATGCTCCCACTTGCATTCTTATCCATGCACACATATTGGCAAGTTCCCACTCATACACTTATGTATGTACACGCACGCTCACATGACCACATGGGCTGATGTCTCCCCACTCATGCATGTGCACACACTAACATGAGCACACACACTCACATTTGCATTCTCATGCATGTGCACATGTATTCATTTGAGTGCAGATGCTTACATGCATGCACACATAAGCACGCACACACACCTGAATGCCCAGACACACTCCCCTGCTCATGGATGTACGTCTTCACATGTGCATACTCGCATGCTCACACAAGCACACATTCACATACACTGACATGTTTATGCACACACACACAGAGGCAAACATTTCCTGTACTTTCTGTCTGAAACACTTGGCTTAGCTTTGCCGCTAGCAGCATGGAGATTAGGGGATACTAGGGTTATGTCTGCACTGCAGAGTGTACCTGGGTCTGGGTTTGCCAAGCCCGCTTGCGTTTGTCCACACCGCAGAGCTGCACTCGCCTCTTTCCTGGGTAGCCATGTCCACATTGGCACAGCAGTTACACATGTTTGGCACTAGGATTTCCAGGATACATCACAGGGTTCTTTGTGCCTCATTAACTTGAGCCACTTTAGGAATTGGTTTGTGGTGTATTGTGAGCTTCTCTTCATACATAGGAGGATCCTGTCTTCACTGCAGAGTTAACGCAAGTCCCACACAAAACCGCTTCACTGAGTTTGGTGGTGCTTTCAGCTTGAGCAGCCTGAGCAGTTAGGGAGTATAGGTTACACTCGAGTTAGTCCAACTCATCAGCTGCTAACATGACCACTCTGTGCAACTGGGATGTTATTTCGCAACCTAGCTGTTCTCACTTGAACTAGGCTAACTCAAGAGGAGTTCACTCCAGAGTAGATAACTGTGGTTAATTCTGCAGTGAAGACATAGCCAGGTTAGTTTACTTGTGGCAGAGGAGGTATGGGGGCACAATAGTTTCTGTGGTTGGCTTGTTTGCTAAATTTCTCTGCATGGCTTTCTCCCCTCCTTAGCTCAGGCTGGCATGTAAAGCAGGGAATATGCCCTAATGTTTGAGTCAGGACAGCTAGGTTGTGTTCTCTTTATTCACTGTGCCCTAGAGCAGGTCTCCTCCCCTCCTCCCAGGGCCTCAGTGTCACCCTGTGAAGATAGTGAACTTGGCACAAGGAGGCTTTGGCCCTGTTTGTGAGCAATTTGAGTTCCTCAGGTGCTAGGTACAGGTTGGTGAGAGAGTTGGTTAGTCTTAGCTAGGGAAGTCTGGTAGCCTTTTTCAGGAGGATCTCATTGGTTCATGGCATGGGGGCATGATCTGGGCTGGTCTGGTTGCTCGGCTCCCTTTCCCTTGCCATCATTACTGTCTTTTCCCCTCCATTCTGACCTTTGCAGGGGAATCTACTGCAGCGCTGTCTGGGTTCAGGCCTGGCCCATATGTTTCAGGGCCATCAAGGGATGCTGCAGGCACTGGCCTGGGATCTGCCCAAGGGGCAGGTTAAACATGAGCAGCTTGGATTGAGCATGGGCCATGCTGAGGAAGGGAATGAGGGCAAAGTCACTGAATGTTGGGGCGCAGGCTGCAGAGGAAGAGAAATATTGCCAGCAATGGGTTATTATCCTAGTGTAGGCAAGGCGCATGAATGTGTGTATATGCATCTGTGACTCTGTGTGTCTCTCAATCAGTTTGTGTGTGGGTCTCTCTCTGCCACTTGAATATGTCTCAATCACAGTTTGTGTGTGTTTGTGTCTTTGTGTCTCACTGTGTGTGTGGTGAGTGGGGAGAGAGAGAGAGCGAGAGCTGAGAAGTGCCTTTCCCCAGGCTCACGGGTCTGGATGGAATTAGGGGCCTGCACACCCATGTTAAACAAGTTTGTTTCCATCATGCTCCTGGCTGGAGCCGGTGATGGGAAATCCAGGCCCAGCTAATTACAGGCCTCGCTGGAGTCTCCCGTGCTCTGATATATTTATAAACATATAGAGGAGACAGGATGTAAACAATCAGTGTGAGCGGGCTCCAAATGTATCGACTGGCGTGTGTGCGAGACAGAGGGGGGGACATGAGGCACAGGGGGGAAGAGGGAAAGGAGAGGCATGGAGTAACCTCACACTCAGACACTAATTCACACCCACACATTCATTCACTTAGTCTCGCACACTCGCTCACACATGCACAGAGGAATGTACTGTATATGATGATAGGAACTAGAAAATGCAAAAAAACCCAAACCAAACCAAAAAAACCAACCCAACCCTCACTACCCCCAATCTGAACCTACAAAGGCCAGATATATGAGAGATGAATGTGGCCTCTGCAGATGCACAGGTTCTACCAGAATCTCTCCCTGCATGATCATGTAATACTGGGCAATTGCAAACAGAACATGTGGCTGGGGAGGAGGGGTGGATCAGTGGTTTGAGCATTGGCCTTCTAAACCCAGGGGTTGTGAGTTCAATCCTTGAGGGGGCCATTGAGGGATCTGGGGGAAAAATATGTCTGGGGATTGGTCCTGCTTTGAGCAGGGGGTTGGACTGGATGACCTCCTGAGGTCCCTTCCAACCCTGATTATTCTATGATTCTAACTCTGCCACTGCCTTCAGTCCTCATCTGAGCAACCCTCTGCTATCCCAGCCCTGGACTCCCTACACACACAACTCTGCTGATGCCTCTGTATTTCAACTACCAGGCCCCCTGCTAGGCTGTTCTAACCCCCGCACACAATACAGCCCAGCTCTGTTGGTGCCCAGCAGTTCCAATCTGTAGGCCCCAGCTAATCTAGTCTTGGGTTCTCCTTACACACAGCTCTGCCAATACTTCTCAATCCCATCATACGGCCAGGAAATTAAGAGCTATGGGGGGTGGACAGGGGATTCCCTACAAAGAGTGTCATAGCTACAGGAGACAGAGGGATATCTGTGGGGATTCCCTGTGTGTGTGTGGTGTTGGTGAACAGCAGAGTGGTGTGATCTGTGTGAAGGTTCCAAAGAGTTAATTCCCCATCACATGACAGGGTCAGTAGCCAGTTACTGCAGTGGTGGCTGTTACATCTGGCTGTGAGTCCATGTTTTGTTTGTTGAAAATTAAATAAAATGTCAGCCAAAAATAACAATCACAGAGACATTTAGCCCATTTATAACATTCCACATAGAAACACCTGGCCTGGAGGTCAAGTTTGATAGCTCAGCCCCAGACAGATGAGAGGACTACTCAGCCTTCTATCAGTAAATGCCTTCTCTGAGCCTACCTGGCTTCTAATTACAAGCCTGTAAGCCTGACTTCAGTACCGGGCAAACTGGTTGAAACTATAATAAAGAACAATATTGTCAGACATATAGATTAACATAATTTGTTGAGGAAGAGTCAACGTTGTTTTAGTAAAGGGAAATCATGCCTCATCAATCTACTAGAATTCTTTGAGGGGGTCAACGAGCATGTGGACCAAGGAGATCCAGTGGATATAGTGTACTTAGATTTTCAGAAAGCCTCAAGGTCCCTCACCAAAGGCTCTTACGCAAAGTAAGCTGCCATGGGACAAGAGGGAAGGTGCTCTCATGGATTGGAAACTGGTTAAAAGATAGAAACAAAAGGTAGATATAAATGGTCAGTTTTCAGAATGGAGAGAGGTAAATAGTGGTGTCCCCCAGAGGTCTGTTCTGGGACCAGTCCTATTCAACATATTCATAAATGATCTGGAAAAAGGGGTAAACAGTGAGGTGGCAAAATGTGCAGATGATACAAAATTACTAAAGATAGTTAAGACCCAGGCAGACTGTGAAGAGCTACAAAAGGATCTCTCAAAACTGGGTGACTGGGCAACAAAATGACAGATGAAATTTAATGTTGGTAAATGCAAAGTATCACGCATTGGAAAGCATAATCCCAACTATACATATAAAACAATGGGGTCTAAATTAGCTGTTACCACTCAAGAAGGAGATCTTGGAGTCATTGTGGATAATTCTCTGAAAACATCCACTCAATGTGCAGTGGCAGTCAAAAAAGGGAACAGAATGCTGGGAATAATTAAGAAAGGGATAGATAATAGGACAGAAAATATCATGTTGCCGCTATGTAAATCCATGGTACACCTGTATCTTGAATACTGTGTGCAGATGTGGTCGCCCCATCTCAAAAAAGATGTATCGGAATTGGAAAAGGTTCAGAAAAGGGTAACAAAAATGGAACAGCTTCCATATGAGGAAAGATTAATAAGGCTGGGACTATTCAGCTTAGAAAAGAGATGGCTAAAGGGGAGATATGGCTGAGGTCTATAAAATCATGACTGGTGTAGAGAAAGTAGATAGGGAAGTGTTGTTTACTACATTTCACACATTTTTTCACACAACACATAGTCAACTTGTGGAACTCCTTGCCAGAGGATGTTGTGAAGGCCAAGACCATAACAGGGTTCAAAAAAGAGCTAGATAAATTCATGGAGGATAGATCCATCAATGGCTATTTGCCAGGATGGGCAGGGATGAAGTCCCTAGCCTCTGTTTGCCAGAAGCTGGGAATGAAGGACAAGGGATGGATCACTTGATGATTACCTGTTCCCTCTGGGGCACCTGGCACTGGCCACTGTCGGAAGACAGGATACTGGGCTAAATGGACCTTTGGTCTGACTTAGTAGGGCCATTCTTACATTCTTACATGACCATCTCTTTATTATTTCTGTTGCAGTACCACCAGTCAGGACTCCAGTCAGCTTACAGGGCCCCATTGTGCTAGGTGCTGTACAGACAAGTAACACAAAGAGTATGTCCACATAGCTACCCAAGTACAGCCCTATCCCAGGTCCTAGGTATGTACTCGAGTTGGATGGATTTTCAGACAATCGAGACTGGTATCACTGGCGGAGCAAAGGCAGGAATAAGCCTTGTGATAAGAAATTCAATAGGAGAGGTGGAGTGGGGCTGATTGATGGACAACAGTAAGGACAAGAACCTAGTGTTTGAAGAAAGGGGAGCCAGTGATGGACACAGAAGTGAGCAGGAAGGTCAGAATGATTGGCAAGGAAGATGAGCCTACTGGCAACGTTCTGGATTAATGTGATGGTGAGCAAGGCAGGAGGCATTGAGTCCAAGAGGATATTACAGTAACCAAGGTATAGGAGGACAAAAGTCTGAACAAGAACTTTGGCAGCCTGTACAGAGAGAAAAGGCTGGATCTTTGAGATGTTGTAAGGGACGAAGTGGCAAGATTAAGACATGGCCTGGACAAGTGGGTCTAGGGTGAAACCTGA
Organism: Gopherus flavomarginatus; assembly: GCF_025201925.1. Taxonomy (NCBI): domain Eukaryota; kingdom Metazoa; phylum Chordata; order Testudines; family Testudinidae; genus Gopherus; species Gopherus flavomarginatus. The sequence continues at coordinate 35,822,754 of NC_066621.1, read as the reverse complement.
GTCCTGGAAGAATCTGGAGTTATGAATATGAATGACAGATGAATATGAATATGAATGACAACAATGTGTTGTCCACCATGACAGAAAAAGAAGGAAGGGTGAGGAAAGGAGATGAGGAGCCCTGATTAGGCCATGTTAAGTTTGAGTTGCTGGCTGGTCATCCACAAGGAGATGTTGGAAAGATAGGATGGATGGAGACAGGTCTGGGTTAGAGAGAGAAGTCGTGAGTCATCATGATCAAGAAGGTTGTAAAAGCCTTGTTTGTAGCTAAGATCATCCAGAGATAGGGGGTAAGGGAGAAGAGGAGGGAATCAAGGACAAAACCAGGACACTGCAAGAGAGAGAGAGGAGGGGGAAAAGCCACTGAATGAGACACTGACAGGGTGATCTGAATGTTGGAGGAGAACCAGGAAAGGACAGAGTCAGAAAAGCTAAGGAATGATAAGAAAAGAAGAAGAGAATAGCTGACAATATCAAAGGCAGCTGATAGATCCAGGGTCGGCTTTAGGAAGTGCGGGGCCCAATTTGAACAGTTTTGACGGGGCCCCGGCAGGGATGGCTTAAACAAATAAACAAACAAACAAACAAAACACGTGTGGCTTTTACTCACCGGGCGGTGCTCCGAGTCTTCGGCGGCACTTCGACAGCGGATCCTTCACTCACTCCAGGTCTTTGGAAGCACTGAAGGACCCGCCGCCGAAGTGCTGCCAAAGACCCGGAGCAAGCGAAGTACCCGCCATCGAAGTGCCACCGAAGACCCGGAGTGCCGCCAGGTGAGTAAAAATTAAAAAGGCACCTCTAGCCAGGGAAGGGATTCTTACTGGGCACGGGGCCCTCTTAGGCACGGGGTCCAATTCGGGTGATTTGGTGGAATAGGCCTAAAGCCGGACCTGCATAGATGTAGGAAGAGGAAGCTGGAGTGGAGGTCCTGAAGTTTGGTGATAAAGAGGTTGTTAGAGATCTTGAGGAGAGCTATTTCAGTGGGAGGGGGTCTAAAATGGAGAAGAAGGAAAAGAGCTTAAAACTGTGGGTGTAATCTGCATGCCTAGTGTATTTGGATATAAGGGGAGAAGGGAGAGGTGGGGTCAAGGCTGGGGCTTTTATAGTAGGGGAGACCAATGCATGTTTGTATTGTGAGGAGAAGGAGCTGGGGAGAGTGAGAGATTGAGGGCAGGCGTGCAAGTAGTTTCAGGGGGGGTCAGGAGACTGAGTGGAATGAGGTCTCTGGGGCTGAGAGTGGGAAAGAGAAAGGAGAATGTGATAGAGGAGGGATGGTTGGGAATTCATTTTTTGTTTGATTTTTGTGTGTGTTCTTGCTCTCAGAACGGCTTGGTCCGTGGTGGCCTGTTTAGCCAGTCCTCTTGGGATCTGCCCCGGAAAGCTGTGTTTGCTACTCCTGGTGTTTTTCATTGTCAGTAACTGAGTGGGCATGCATTACTTCTGTCAGCACTCAAGAGCTGACAGCATTCTGGATGTGCTAAAGGGAGGACATCAGCAGCGAGCCAGTGTCTCTTTGGTTTTGTTTAAATGCCTCCTGTCAGATTGGCCCTTAGAGTGGTTATGACGTTGGTGTGGATGGTGCAACTGTTGCTTTGGTATGTTACTGGCTACTTTCTGTTTGGAGTCTAATGTTCACTCCCACTTGCAATAGGGGTCACTGTTGGGAAGCCTGTCATAGTATTTTCTGTCCGGCTCACAAAGCTCCTTAGGTGCTGCCACTAAAGCATCTGTTGTCCTGCCCGTGAGTCTCTGACCTAGTAATTCTAATGAAACTTTGAGAGGTGTGTTGGGGTATCCTAACAGTGCTAAGTACAAATCCCTCAGATCTGTCAGAAGATTTCTTAAATCACATCCTTTGCTATTGTACTGACTTTTCAGCTAACCCCTTTGACTAAGGTAAGGGCTTGAACTGAGAATCCAAGACAATTCCTGAAAGAAGTCACTCATGATTGGGTCCATCCTCTGTTGTTAACTCATCTAGAAACCTATGGTGTGCAATTTACAATTGATGTTTTGTGCAACAGTTCAATTTAAAAGATAATTAAGTAGAAGTCGATTAATAAGAGTTAATTAATAATTAACTTCCCTGTTAAGTTCAGCTAGAACTGCACCAACTTTGGACAAGGAAGTTCAGGAATCTCATATGGTTTTAGTTCTTTTGCATTCTGTTTCCTGTAATGATTGCAGCCTTTAAGCTCAGATATGTTCTCTTTAATGGCAGCATTCATGCCTGGCTACAATAGGGCATCTTGGTCTCTATTCTTACATGGTTCAATAGCCAACTAAGTACTGTGGAAGATGCTTTACATTTGTGATTTCATGCTTATGATATGATGTCATTTGGACAGAATGCCATCTGATGCAACAATTCCATCTCTAGCTTCAATAAGTTTTTATACTTGGAGGTGGTTGGGCTTTTTCCACTAACTATCCGTCTAGAATTCTTCTCTTCTGTTCTAATGAGGTTGGGTCATTTGGTGTTTCTCTTTGGAACTTGTCAACTTTTGTTTTGGAAATGAATGGGTCATATTACTTCAAACTTCTTTTCCTGTAGCTCCTTGTTTTCACTGTTGATAGGAGTTTAAAAGTGTGCCTAATATAAAAAGCTCCTCGCTGGGTCTGCATTTCACACTCAATGAATTCTTTTGCAATTTCACAATCACTGTCTGAAGCCTGGACATTGCTTTGCACAATGGTTTCAGTAAAGTCGCTTTTAATGGCTTATGGTCTTTCTCAACCTCAGTAGGTTTCTGTCCATAAACATACTCATGGAACAGCTCACAATCATGCACAATTGCAGCATTTCCACTTCAACTGAGCATAATTTTGTTGGGTTTTAGCCCATGCTTTGTCTGCATCTGCTACTGGGTGATTATCTGGCAGAAGGGCAGCTCCTGTCCCAGGAGTGTTGGTGACAGTTGAGATCTTAGGCCCTTTATTAATTTCAAAATATTTCAGTATTGGTGCTTCTGTGACATTTTTTAATTCCCCAAAGGTTTTTCTCTTGCCAGTTACACCAGTTACACCCCAGTGCCACTCTGAACTGCCCTCCATAAGCATTCTGAGTAGAGCCCCTAACTGCGACAAATGAAGGATCAATTTGCTTAGCTATGCTAATCCAACAATCAGTCTATGTAAGACCTCCTTGTCTCTTTCTGTTTTTCCAGTCCCTTCCATCTTTCCTGGGTCTGGTTGAATTCCTTTGTCCCTGAGTACGTGTCCTAAATAAAACAAGTCATTCAGCCCAATTTGGCATTTCTCCTCTCCAATACTGTGGCCCACTGCAGAATGTCCCATCCTGACATTTTGTTGATCATTTTCAACCCAACTTAGCAGATCATTGATTAATACTTCCACGCTATCCAGTTCCCCCAAGATCCAGGACACAAGGCAAGGCTGAAAGGACATTGTTTGAACATATGTCTACCAAAATGGAAGTCGGATGTTCAGAGTTTTGCAGTTACACTGCCGAGTTGGACCTGCCAAAATGCTTGGCTTGCTTCCAAAAGTGAATTATTATTACATTTTGAAGTCTAGACATGAGCTCCTCAACTGTCCTCCTGGGGAAGCATTCATGTTTGGTGGCCTTATCCAAAACTTTTGGATCTGTAGAAATCCTGAATATGTTTAAATGTAGAATGTAACATGGTGACCACACTGTTAGCCCAACAGTGCCTAACTTAACCATCTGGCCAAGTTCAGTTTTTATGTTATCTCTCAGTGCTAATGGGACTTGATTTGGTGCACGTATTTTTGGTGGTAGACTGGGATCTATATCAGCATGACGTATAATATCCTTAAATGGTTCCCAGTCCATTAGACAGCTCATGAAACACTTTAATATCTTTTGCATCCTGTTCTGTAGACAAGTTATACACCTGTTTGATCATCTGTATTTGCAGCCGTCTCCTTAACCTAAGCACGCATGAGGCTTCCTGTCCCATTATTTCTGAGCGCTATCTGTTCTTAACAATGCCAGTGGGGCTTTGCCTGCTTCATTTTGCTCCTGCTTTATTAAGTTGTATTTTTCTGTATTAACATTGGACAGTCACTAATTATTTTTCATATGTGATCTGTGATTATCTTGGCTCCGCTCCAGGGTCAATTTTGAAATTCACTTGTTCCTGTATTTCTAATGTTGCAGGGCAATCTGCCGTAGAATCTTGCTTTATAAATATATTAAGAGACTCAACAAAAACTCTTGCTACTAAATCATCAAATAGTCAAACTGATAAATTAAACAGTAATAAGTCACCAGGACCAGATGGTATTCACCCAAGAGTTCTGAAGGAACTCAAATATAAAATTGCACAACTACTAACTGTGGTATGTAAGCTATCGCTTAGCTAATGTAATGGCAATTTTAAAAAAGGGCTCCAGAGGCAATCCTGGCAGTTACAGGCTGGTAAGCCTAACTTCTCTACCAGGCAAATTGGTTGAAACTATAGTAAAGAACAGAATTATCAGACACATAGATGAACACTATATGTTGGGGAGAGTCAATATGGTTTTTGTAGAGGGAAATCATGCCTCACTAATCTATTAAAATTCTTTCAGGGTGTAAATAAACATGTGGATAAGGGTGATCCAATGGATATAGTGTACTTGGACTTTTGGAAAGCCTTTGACAAGATCCCTCACCAAAGGTTCTTAAGCAAAGTAAGCAGTCATGCAATAAGAGGAAAGGTCCTCTCATAGTTCAGTAACTGATTAAAAGATAAGAACCAAAGGGTAGGAATAAATTATCAGTTTTCACAGTGGAGAGAGGTAAGTAGTGGGGATTCCCATGGATCTACTGGAACCAGTGCTGTTCATAGAATCATAGTTGGAAGGGACCTCAAGAGATCATTTAGTCCAACCCCCTGCTCAAAGCAGGACCAACCTCCAAATGGCCCCCCTCAAAGACTGAGCTCACAACCCTGGGTTTAGCAGGCCAATGCTCAAACCACTGAAATATCTCTCCCCCGCAACATATTCACAAATGATCTGGGAAAAAGGATAAACAGTGAGGAGGCAAAGTGTGCAGACAATACAACATTGCTCAAGATAGTTAAGTCCAAAGCAGACTGTGAAGAGTTACAAAAGGATCTCACAAAACTGGCTGACTGGGCAACAAAATGGCTGAAGAAATTAAATGTTAATAAATGCAAAGTAACGCACACTGGAAAACATAATCCCAACTATATACATACAAAATGATGGGGTCTAAATTAGCTGTTACCACTCAAGAAAGAGATCTTGAAGTCATCGTAGATAGTTCTGTGAAAACATCTGCTCAATCTGCAGCAGCAGTCAAAAAAACCAACATAATATTAGGAATCATTAGGAAAGGGATAGATAATAAGGCAGAAAATATCATAATGCGACAATATAAATCCATAGTACCCCCAACCTTGAATACAGTGTGCAGGTCTGGTTGTCCCATCTAAAAAAAAGAAATATTAGAAATGGAAAAGATACAGAGAAGGGCAAAAAAAATTATTAGGGGGCTGGAAAACCTTCTATACAAAGAGAGATTATAAATATTGGGACTGTTCAGTTTAGAAGAGGGATCACTAAGGAGGGATATGATAGACATCTATAAAATCATGACTGGTGTGGAGAAAGTGAATAAGGAAGTGTTACCAACCTCTTCATGTAACACAAGAACCAAGGGTCACCCAATGAAATTAATTGGCAGCAGGTTTAAAACAAACATAAGGAAACATTTGTTCACACAACTCAGTCAATGTGTGGAACTTGTTGACATGGGATGTTGTGAGGGCCAAAAGTATAACAGGATTCAAAAAAGAATTAGATAAGCTAAATTGAAAGATAGCTTTATCAATGGCTATTAGCCAAGATGGTCAGGGATGCAGCCCCATGCTCTGGTTGTCCCCAAACCTCTGACTGCCTGAAGCTGGCACTGGACAACAGGGGATGGCTCACTTAATAATTGCCCTATTTTGTTCTTTCCCTCTGAAGCACCTGGCACTGGCCGTTGTCGGCAGACAGTATACTGGACTAGATGGACGAATGGCCAATATGGCCATTCTTATGTTCTTGTGATCATGGTTTTGTCCTCCAGCTGTGTGTTGCTTCTCAATCTCCCTGATCTATGGAAAGTTACTCTGGTGTGACTTTCCTGTTTGGACAAGGCCTAGCTCTCATTCTTTCTCCCCTCTGTATGTCCATTCCTCTTCTATGTCAATCCTCTCTCTGTTCCCCATCCCTCTATGTCTGACCCCACCTCTCCCATCTCTCTTCCTCTTGCCTGTCGTGACATAGCTTACCTCAGAACTGAAAAATCCCTGGAAAGCACAGTCATTGTCTGGTTAATTTCACATGCCGTTTTCTGCACAGCCGGGAACCCTTTATTATTTATACAAGTGAGCCTCCCATTTCTAAGAGCAAGAGACTCCAGGGGCCCACACACACACACATGGTCACTTCCAGCCTTTCCTGCTCTCTCAGCCCAAAATATGCTCAGGGGTAACAAGCAGATGCAGGGACAACCATGTTGTGTAAACCTAACCCCAGGCAACCCCCTAACTCCACCCCACCTGATCATGGACCTTCATCCTAAACTCATCTGACAGTCCAGCCCCTGCCTACAACCTAACTTAACCCGCCCATCCTAACCCCAACCACTGCCCTAATGTTCCTTGATGCTTATCAATACCTAAATTCATAACCACAACACTCCAACTCTAGCTGTCACCCCAGCTCACACTTAACTCTCAGCCAACCCCAACCCACAGCCTAATGCTAATCTACTCCTGAGCCAAGATCATGCCTTGATGTCTTTCAAACCCTCGCCTGAAGCCTAACCCTCAGGGTGGGTGCAAGGATGTTTTGCACCCTAGGCAAAACTTCCACCTTGCGCCCCGCCCCCCTCGAGCCCTGCGGCAGCCCTCTGCCCTAAAGCGCCGCCACCTCCCCCCTCCGCAGCAGCTCCCCTTGGCCCAGGGAGCTGTGCGGCAGCTCCCTGGCCCAGCTCACCTCTGCTCCGCCTCCTCCCCGAGCACGCCATCGCCGCTCCACTTCTCCCGCCTCCCAGGCTTGCGGAGCAAATCAGCTGTTTGGCGCTGCAAGGCTGGGAGGGAAAGAAGCAAAGCGCGGTGGCATGCTCAGGGGAGGAGGCAGAGCAGAGATGAGCTGCAGCGGGGAGTGGCTCCCCTGAATGCCGCGCCACCCCTTACTTGCTGCAGGCGGTCCTCCTGGCGCCCCCCTGCCCCAGGTCCCTCCGCCTAAATGCCGACGACGACCAGGGCAGCCGAAGATCTGGCCTCCACGGTCGCCGCCGAAGGGCCTGAAATGCCGCCCCCTAAATGCTAGTGCTCTAGGCGACCGTCTAGGTCACCAAATGGGTTGCACCAGCACTGCTAACCCTAAGCCTCATCCTGATTCCATCCAGTCCACATCCTAACTGCAGCCAGTGTCCTAACCCTCACCCTAATTGTGCGAACACAACCCTAATCTCACCCTAACTCCGACCTCAATCCCACCCCAACCAATATGCTAACCTGCAGCCAATCCCACTCATGATCTAACCCTCACATTCCCTTAAGCCCACCTCCAACTCCCTCCCACCACCAACATATTAACTCTTGCCCCAGCCGACGTCCTGTCCCTTAACTAGAAAAGAAATCCGACCCACACTTTCACAGAAACCCAACCCTAATCACTCTGACCCTTCCCCAACGCTTCCCTGTACCCTAAACCCAGCAAACAGCTTTATCTGCACCCCAACACTCACCTACACCCGGGCCCTCCTCCAATGCTTCCCTAAACCCAGCAAACAGCTTTATCTGCACCCCAACACTCACCTACACCCGGGCCCTCCTCCAATGCTTCCCTAAACCCAGCAAACAGCTTTATCTGCGCCCTAACACTCACCTACACCCGGGCCCTCCTCCAATGCTTCCCTAAACCCAGCAAACAGCTTTATCTGCACCCCAACACTCACCTACACCCGGGCCCTCCTCCAATGCTTCCCTAAACCCAGCAACAGCTTTATCTGCACCCCAACACTCACCTACACCCGGGCCCTCCTCCAATGCTTCCCTAAACCCAGCAAACAGCTTTATCTGCACCCTAACACTCACCTACACCCGGGCCCTCCTCCAATGCTTCCCTAAACCCAGCAAACAGCTTTATCTGCGCCCCAACACTCACCTACACCCGGGCCCTCCTCCAATGCTTCCCTAAACCCAGCAAACAGCTTTATCTGCACCCCAACACTCACCTACACCCGGGGCCTCCTCCAATGCTTCCCTAAACCCAGCAAACAGCTTTATCTGCACCCTAACACTCACCTACACCCGGGCCCTCCTCCAATGCTTCCCTAAACCCAGCAAACAGCTTTATCTGCGCCCTAACACTCACCTACACCCGGGCCCTCCTCCAATGCTTCCCTAAACCCAGCAAACAGCTTTATCTGCGCCCTAACACTCACCTACACCCGGGCCCTCCTCCATTGCTTCCCTAAACCCAGCAAACAGCTTTATCTGCGCCCTAACACTCACCTACACCCGGGCCCTCCTCCAATGCTTCCCTAAACCCAGCAAACAGCTTTATCTGCACCCTAACACTCACCTACACCCGGGCCTTCCTCCAATGCTTCCCTAAACCCAGCAAACAGCTTTATCTGCGCCCTAACACTCACCTACACCCGGGCCCTCCTCCAATGCTTCCCTAAACCCAGCAAACAGCTTTATCTGCACCCTAACACTCACCTACACCCGGGCCCTCCTCCATTGCTTCCCTAAACCCAGCAAACAGCTTTATCTGCGCCCTAACACTCACCTACACCCGGGCCCTCCTCCAATGCTTCCCTAAACCCAGCAAACAGCTTTATCTGCACCCTAACACTCACCTACACCCGGGCCCTCCTCCATTGCTTCCCTAAACCCAGCAAACAGCTTTATCTGCGCCCTAATACTCACCTACACCCGGGCCCTCCTCCAATGCTTCCCTAAACCCAGCAAACAGCTTTATCTGCGCCCCAACACTCACCTACACCCGGGCCCTCCTCCAATGCTTCCCTAAACCCAGCAACAGCTTTATCTGCACCCTAACACTCACCTACACCCGGGCCCTCCTCCAATGCTTCCCTAAACCCAGCAAACAGCTTTATCTGCACCCTAACACTCACCTACACCCGGGCCCTCCTCCAATGCTTCCCTAAACCCAGCAAACAGCTTTATCTGCGCCCTAACACTCACCTACACCCGGGCCCTCCTCCATTGCTTCCCTAAACCCAGCAAACAGCTTTATCTGCACCCTAACACTCACCTACACCCGGGCCCTCCTCCAATGCTTCCCTAAACCCAGCAAACAGCTTTATCTGCACCCTAATACTCACCTACACCCGGGCCCTCCTCCAATGCTTCCCTAAACCCAGCAAACAGCTTTATCTGCACCCCAACACTCACCTACACCCGGGCCCTCCTCCAATGCTTCCCTAAACCCAGCAAACAGCTTTATCTGCACCCTAACACTCACCTACACCCGGGCCCTCCTCCAATGCTTCCCTAAACCCTAGCAACAGCTTTATCTGCGCCCTAACACTCACCTACACCCGGGCCCTCCTCCAATGCTTCCCTAAACCCAGCAAACAGCTTTATCTGCGCCCCAACACTCACCTACACCCGGGCCCTCCTCCAATGCTTCCCTAAACCCAGCAACAGCTTTATCTGCACCCTAATACTCACCTACACCCGGGCCCTCCTCCAATGCTTCCCTAAACCCAGCAAACAGCTTTATCTGCGCCCTAACACTCACCTACACCCGGGCCCTCCTCCAATGCTTCCCTAAACCCTAGCAACAGCTTTATCTGCGCCCTAACACTCACCTATAATCCAACCTTAAACACAATGTCACCTCCACCCTACTCCCAATGATTTCCTCCTTGCTCTCACCTCAGCCCTCCTCTGACCCCATCCCTAACCACATTCACTCTCATTCCCCCTCAATTCCATTTCTAATCCCAAACCTATTCTCAATGCCAGCACCAGGCCCAGCCCCAAGCATAATGCCATCCCTCCCACTAGTCCTAGGCCTACCCCTTTTCCCTTTGGCATAGACCTGCAGCGTGGCCCCAGGAGGTCTGGAGGGGTACGTCTACACTGCAATTAAAACCTGTGCTTGTCCTGTGCCAGCTGACTCGGGCTTTCCAGGCTCAGGCTAAGGGGCTGTTTAAGGTGTAGACTTTCAGGCTTGGTCTGGAGTCCGGCATCTAGAACCCTGCAAGATGGGAGGGTCCCAGAGCTCGTGCTGCAGCCTGAACCAGAACATCTACACTGCAATTAAACAGCCCCTTAGCCCGATCCGAAGTCAGTATGGGCCAGCTGCAGGGGTCCAATTGCACTGTAGACATACCTAGAAGTGCTTTGGATGGGAGCTGTGGCCCCCAGTGCAGGAGCTTCTCCCCAGTCCCTCTTTCTCACTCTTCTGTTTTACTGCCTTGGCTCTTTCTCTTTCTCTCCTGTTCCCTCTCTCTCCATCCTCCTCACCAGTTCTGTCCCTTCCATTTCACTGTGTTTGTATTTGGGTTGGAACGCAGCAGGCGTAAATGTAGGTCTCACTCTGCAAGGCAAGCTCTAGAAACCTGACCCTGCAATGGACGCAGGGTTTTGTCCCAGCCCTGTCTGCGCAGCCCTCCCTCATGCAGCGAGCAGGAAAACATGTCAAAATGGGCCATAAAAGTTCTGTGCTGGGGCTCACGCCACTATGGACTGGGCCAGTGCAAACACAGGAGGCAGGCGGAGTTGTACATTAGCACCCCCCGCCCCACACCAGTGAACAGCTCCCCCGTATACACTTGTAGAGGCAGGGGTACACACATACACAACCTGCCTGTGCGCTCCCAGGCCCACGCACACCCAGAGGAGCTCTCCCATTCACCTCGGGGGAGCAGTCTTTGCATAAAGCACCTCAACCTGTCAGCACTGGAGAAGAGCCCAGCCAACCAAAGTGGCTAGATGGATGTGCTCACTCCCGGCCCAATATGCTTAGTGTAGGGGGAGCTTTACTTTCCTTGCAGCTTCCAGCGCAGGATCCTGCCTCCCACATTTGGGGGCAGGGTCCCATGGGGGGACCCATGTGAGGGGCAGAGTGAGGGGTCTTTTGGGGGCAGGGTCCCGTGGGGGGAGCAGTGTGAAGGGGTCCCATTACAGAGCAGGCACAGCCAGATGGACTGGTGCCAGCAGGGAGAGTTCCTTCCCAGATGCCCATGTCATTGGAGCTTGACTAGTAGTTTGTTTCTTAATCTCTTTGCATCTTTGACTGTGAAATCTGATGTGAAAGGGCATCACGTAGCTTCCACCTGTAATAACCATCCCGGTACTTCCGCCAGCAGGGCAGCCAAATACTCCCAGCTGCTGGGATACAGAAGAATCGCAGTAGCGGGGGGCTGTGAGTCAGGATTATGGGCATCTATGGAGCTATGTAGGGGGGAGCCTAGAGCTGGTATGGCTGTGGGCCTGTGGGTCAGGATTGAGGGGCTTTGGCAGAGCTGTTTTTTTTTTGGTGGGGGGGGTAGTCTAGGTCTGGGATAGCTGAGGGGCTGTGAAGCAGAATTTAGAGGTATTAGTGGAGTGCGGGGGAGGGGGAGTCTGGGCCTGGAATAGTTGGGTGGCTGTGAGTCATAATTAAGGGGCATCAGCAGAGCTGTGGGGGAGGGGAGCAAAGGCAGGCTGTGAGTCAGGGTTTAGGGGCATCATCATTGTCACCCCCACCACGGGAGATATGACGGGGAGATTCCTGGAGCTGTGATGGGAAGTGGAGTCTGGGGAAGGCAGCTCCCTCGGCTGCTGAGCGAGGTGCCAGTTGGACGGGAAAAGTCTTGGAAACGAGATGTGACCTTTATAAAATAACAGGCTAATTGGTTTGTCTTTCATAACCTGCCCCTGACGTCAGGGAAGATGACGGGAACCCAGGCTGCGGTTTCCTGCAGGCCTCTGCAAAGGTCATTGTGGGCCACTCCCGGCCCCTCCCTATATTAGGGTCTCCCCCCTCACCCAGAACAGCTCTCAGCTCCATCCCAAGTTGGGGTCTCCCCCCATAACTCCTGGGGACAGCTCTTAACTCCTTTTCAAGTAGGGGTCCCCCCTCACTTCTGGAGTGGCTCCCAGCCTCTTCCTGAGTCTGGGTGCCCCCTTTGACTTCAGGACATCTCCTAGTCCCTCCCCAAGTCGGGGTCCCCCCTCATCTCTAGGATAGCTCTCAGCCCATCCCTGAGTTGGGGTCTCCCCCCCTCACACCCTGGTAAGCCTCCCAAACCCTCTCCAAGTCAGGATTCCCCCTCATTCCCTGACAGGGCTCTCTGGCCATCCCTGAATAAGGGATTCCCCACCCCTAGCAGTCTGGTATAGCTCCCAGACCTGCCTCGAGTTGGAATCTCCCCCTTTACTTCTCACTATTCCTCCTGGGTTCTCTCCATGTTGGAGTTCCCTCCTACCTGCCAATACAACTCACAGCTCTTCCCCCAAGTCAGGGTCTCTCCTTGTGCCTCAGCATGACTCCTCCCTCCCAAGTTGGGCTCCCTCATCATTCCCAATATGACTCAGACCCCTCTCTGAGCTGGGGCTCTCCATGTCACACCCAGTATGACTTCTGGCCCCTCTCCAAGTCAGGCCTGGCCCCTGACTATCAAGTACCACTTCTTACCCCTGCTAGCATTGGTATACTAGCTGAGAGGTCTTCACATGATGTCCACATTGCTTACCAAGGGACCTTTCCCTGCCTCCTACCCATCTCAGACTCCTGTGAGCATTTCATGTGTCACCCCAGCCCATCACACTCCGCTGGGGCTCATCTCAGCCTGGCCTGGATGCCTCTCCTTGAAGGGAGTAGCAGGGGGCTGAGGCCAGGGTTTGGGATGCATAGAATTTGCCTGACCCTACTGACACCTGTCTTCCCTGCCAAGGCCCTCCACCATCCCCACAACCTGCCTCAGAGAGACCCCACCTCCTCACACACTGCTCCCCTCATGGGAACCCCAACCCTGCCCCAGAGCCTGCCACCTCCCCACACATTATTCCCTCTGTTGGACCCTAACCCAGAGAGATCCCCTTCCCCCACACTGTTCCCCTCATGAGACCCCCCCACCATGCCCCAGAGAGACCCTCCCTCCCTGCACACTATAGGATCAGGTTCAAGGGCATTGCAGGAGATTCTCCCCCCCACCCTCCGGGTCTGTCACATTAGTGAGGTCTGTTTAGTCTGTGGCTCCCTAATCACCTCGAACTGGGCTGCTCTCTCTCTGCCTCTGTAAACATCTGTCGGGATCAATCCATCTATGAGCCCAGCCAGGTCCTGGCCTCCCCCATCCGTCACCCCCTCTACCATCCACATCCCGCACAGTCAGCCCTACCCTGGGCTGACATGCAGAGAGCAGGCGCCAAAGGGAGCTCTGCCTCCACCCTCCAGCCAGTATTCCCCAGAGCCTTCTCTTTCTGGAGCTGACCAGTGTCACCCGCATAGAATAATCAGGGTTGGAAGGGACCTCAGGAGGTCATCTAGTCCAACCACCTGCTCAGAGCAGGACCAATCCCCAGACAGATTTTAGCGCCAGATCCCTAAATGGCCCCCCTCAAGGACTGAGCTCACAACTCTGGGTTTAGCAGGCCAATGCTCAAACCACTGAGCTATCCCTCCCCTCACTCCAGTGAAACCCTGTAGTGGGGATCCCCCAGCCCCAGTGTATATCCCCCCAGAGATTCCCCTCTGTACAGCTCTTCCCCCACCACACACACACTTTAGAACAGGACTTGAGGCCACCACCTATAGTGGTTGATCACAGGGAAAGGGCTTTGGTGCTTCCCTCTGCTCAGATCTTGTTTCCTTTGTCTGACTGTGGCCTAAAATGGCAGCTCCATAACCAAGGCTGTTTTCCCCCACCTTGCCCCCAAGAACATCCTGCAGAGGGGCCTTTGCCTTTTAATGAAATTGAACATTGTTTATGGGAAAAGAGAGGGCTGTATCAGGGTTGAGGGGAGCCAGCAGAGCTGGGAGTGGGGAGCTCAGGACTAGGACAGCAGGAGGCTGCATGTCAGGTTGAGATGCACTGGCAGAGCTAGGGGTAGGGGGGAACCCAGGGCTGGGGTAGCAGATGGCTGTGGGTCAGGGTTGAGCGGCACTGGCAAAGCTGTGGGGAGAGGCGGAGCCCAGGGCTGGGGTAGCCGGGGGTGGTTTGCTGAGACTGACACATCTGCAAAGCCTCGCAAGGTGCTAATGAAAGAACCTAGAGCCTTCCTCACCACAGATGAGGAATGCAGGGATGTTGCGATTAGGAAGGCAATAAAGTCTGCTACAGCATTAATAGTAGGTGACTCGGAGTACCCAAATATAACCCATCCAGGCGTCCCGTCGGGAATGGCCTTGGAGAAATGCTTTCTCAAGACCATATAAAGGATTGTTTCTGTGTCTCTCATTGTGGAGCAGTTGAAAGGAGAGGCTGCTCTGGACTGAGTTCTGAGCAACCCAGCTGGGTCAGGTCAGGGAGTCGCTGGTTCACTGACTGCACTGCTGTGTAATTGAGTCTGATGTGCTGGCAGGAATAGTGTTGTCCGCAGTGGCCTGGTGAAAGCAAATGGCCATGAGGGGAGCAGAACAAACTGTCAATGTTTGCAAGAAGCAGCCCAAAAGGGAGCAGGAGGGAACGAATCCTTCAAAGCAGCAGGGAGGCTGCTGAGGGCTCCACTGCTAGAGTCACTGCCCTGAAGGAGAAGCAGGAGCAACTACAGTAGCAGCCAGTGGGTAGATACAAGAACACAGCAAGGCCCAACCAGAGCCGGTGCAACCATTTAGGCGACCTAGGCGGTCGCCTAGGGCACTAGGATTTGGGGGGCACCATTTTCTTCTGCAGCGACCGCGGCAGCCGGATCTTCGGCCGCCCCAGTCGCCGCCGACATTTAGGCGGAAAGAGCTGGGGCAGGGGAGTACGGGGAGGGCCGCCTGCAGCAAGTAAGGGGGGGGCGGCACGCAGGGGAACTCTCTGCCCCAGCTCACCCCTGCCCCACCTCCTCCCCGAGCACATCGTGGCTGCTTCACTTCTCCTGCCTCCCAGGCTTGCAGCGCCTAAGCTGATTGGTGCTCGTGCTCATGTGCAGAGCAGGGGTGAGCTGGGGTAGGGGGGTGCTTCAGGGCGGAGTGTGGAGAGCTGCCGTGGGAGGGCACCTCAGGGCGGAGTGGGGGGAGGGTGCAAGGTGGAAGTTTCGCCTATGGCGCAAAACATCCTTGCACCAGCCCTGGGCCCAACCCATGTCCTTAGGGATCAGGAGAGCAAGGGGAGGGCAGCGGGGCCCGAGGAGTCATTTCCAGAGGTCATTTCCTACCCCTGCATCACTACAGAGTGATGACTCTATTAAACAATGCAGTTAGCCTATGGAACTGGATGGCAGCGAGGCTGAGAGCTCACACCAAAGGATAAGATATCTCTGGGGTCGTAAGAGATTCTGCTGCTGCATTAGGCCATCTGAATGTGTTTAAGGGACCTAAGCCCACCTGCAAACCACTAAGGATTTGTCTAGATAAGGGGGAAAGGGTCATGGTTAGGTCAGGACTAGTGAGCTACTTCCAGCTAACCCTGCCCCGCTTCCTTTATAAATCTAGACATAACCAAACCTAAATTTCTCCTTGGGCAGGTTCTTTGAGGGCCTCTGTGCTTCCTATTTGTGGGGCCTAGTGCCCTTGGTGTCCAGCTGTGGAACTGCCCAGAAAAGCCATGTCTACAGGAGGGTGCATGCGATATCTCGTGTGAGAGTGATGTCATTTACTCTATGTAAAGGCATATACCCTTCTCTGTGATGGCGACGAAGGACTGAGGCAATGAGCTAAAGGAACTCAGGCTAGAGGCTCTCTAACTCTAGCTTGATCTTTCCTTGTAAAAGATAGCATTTAGGGTAGTATAGGTAATTCCATTGGTGATAGCCCTTCTCTTGTCCCTCACTGGGGCCACGTCAGGCCCCACAACAACTTCAAGAGACGTGCCTCTTGTCCAGCAATTATACCGGAGACAAACACCCACATCTGGTGCCTCTTATGCCATGGTGAAACCCATTGGGTAACTTTAGGTACAGTCTGTCATGTCTTCATCCCCCATGATAGACAGCAGAGATACTGGAGGCTCCTCTGGCTTTTCAGTGCCTGCAGCCTATGATACCCTTGATGGACCCCTTGGAGTATCGAAACCAGCCTCTGTGCTGCACACATTACCACTTCAGCTTCAGCACTGCCTTGAATCACAGGCTCAAGATGGGAATCTTCTCAGCCTGCTGCATGGTGCGGATCCCTCACTCAGTGTCACTGGGGGCAGTTCACTCTAAAGTGACAAACTTGGCACTGCCTACTAAGGCCTCAGTAGCCTTGGCACTATGGCAGAAGGCACCAGCCTCAATACCTACTCCACACCAGGCACCATTACCCTCATTGTCGACCCCAGACCTATCATCTGACACAACAAACTAAGAGCAAACTCACCCAGAGGGTCATATAGTTGCTCCTTTTTCACTTGGAGAGGTCATGATATCTCAGACACCAAAGCAAGAACAATGGCCACAGGAATGGTTCTCAGGAGGTACTCCTTGCTGAAGTACAATGGCGTAACACCTGCCTCCCCAGGGAAAATTAAAGACCTGCCTTTGAAGGCATGGACCTCTTGAGTGACAGACCTGACAAGGCCCTGGCCTCTTCCAAAGACAGGCTCCCTCACAGCACCAAGGGACACAGTCTCACAGGTGATATCACCTGCCTCCAAAACCTGCTCTGGCCAACAACCTCAGCAGGACTGGAGCAGGATTCCTCACCACACATCCTCAGCCCCCAGCATCAGCCTCTAAACAGCAACTCTGATGGTGCAGTCAAGAGCTGCATACATCACATCACCAGTCCTTTGTCCCTCATTCTCTCTCTCCTGACCTTGTCTCTCCTCCTTCCATAGTGCCTGATGCATGATTACTTCCACTCTCTGGGTACTAGACATCATCTACAACAGATATTCCACCCAGTTCTGCACCAGGCCACCTCCCTCTCTTTCCTGCCTCTTCAGGCACTCGTCTCACCAGAGATTCTCATTGGAAGAGCTGGATTCCCTTTTCAGGAAGGGAGCCATAGAGGTTCCGCAGATCTCCAGTGGATATTCTGTTCTCCAAGAAGAGCAACGACCTGAGACCCATCATAGAATATCAGGGTTGAAAGGGACCCCAGGAGGTCAGCTAGTCCAACCCCCTGCTCAAAGCAGGACCTAATCCCCAACTAAATCAAGCCTGACCTTAAAAACCTCTAAGGAAGGAGATTCCACCACCTTCCTAGGTAACCCATTCCAGTGCTTCACCACCCTCCGAGTGAAAAAGTTTTTCCTAATATCCAACCTAAACCTCCCCCACTGCAACTTGAGACCATTGCTCCTTGTTCTGTCATCTGCTACCACTGAGAACAGTCTAGATCTTCCTCTGATCTCCAGAGTCATAAGGAAAAGCAGACTGGACAGAGCCAATGTTTTACTAAGAGCCTTTTTGTGGCCTCATCAGCAGTATTGTCCAGATCGCATTGCAGCTGACCAAGGAGTAACCTTATCTGCTTGCCTCTGTTCTCAGGCCTCCTGAGTCAACTGCAAGGGAGGAGTCTGCATCCCAACCCACAGTCACTCCCCTAGCAGTGTGAAGGGTAGATGACCTGCTGACCAATGTAGATTGTTTCGACTCTTGGAGGGCCCAAGCCATTCTCTTACAATCCGGAAAGGGCTCTGTCCTCAAATGAAAACTATTGCCATCTGGCTGCAGGTAAAGTGCTCACTCCATCATGAGCTGGGGTCCTTACAGTCCTAGAGCATCTTCTACCCCCTAATTCCCAGGACTTCACCTCCCTATGGCACAGTATCTATCTTCTCTCCTTGAACAGTCTCCACGTTCCTTAAGGGCATGGTAAATGCATTTCCTCCCATGAGGAGCCTCCAGCTTTATGGGAGCTCAGTCTTATCCTAACAAAGCTGAGGGGCCATCCTTACAGAGCTCAGGTTCTAAGGTCCACCCCGCTCCCTGTGCTTCAGAGCCCGAGCCACAATGTCTACAGTGCACTTTTTAGCACTGTAGTGCAAGCCCAAGTCTATAGACCTGGGCTCTGAGACTTGCTGCCCTGTGTTTTTAAATGCAGTGTAGATGGACCCTCAGTGTTCAGTGTGAGTCCCCAGTCTTCTAAAACAAGAAGGTAAAGAGACATAAAGGCAGAGTCAAGACCATGAGGTCCCACTCAGGATAGAGGACAATTGAAGGCAATCCACCTACTGTAGGATGTTACTACGTAGGCAGAAGGAGAGAAAGGATAGGGCACCAAACTAGGCAGCAGGACTCCTGGATCCTCTCCAAATTCTGCCACTGTGTGACCTGGGGCAAATCCCTTTCCCTCTGTGTGCCTCAGTTTCCCTGTTTGTAAGAGGGGGGCATAAGTGATCCTGAGTGGCTGACTCATGAGATTTGTGAAGCTACATTCCTTTCTAAAGAAGCCTCTCACAGCCTCCACCCCTGCCCATGGGGCTCTTGCAGTCTGGACGGCACTGTTGAAAGGCAAAGTGTTGTTAAATGTGGAGTCTGGGGAGCAAGGGATGGGCCCTGCTCCAGAGACAGTAGGCAGTAGAACAGCTGGAGTTGTTGAGGGCGATAAATCCCTGGGAGCTGATGACCTCACCAAGAGTGACAAGGCTGAACCACTCACAAAACAGTGTCAGTGAGGGGGGTCTGCATCACCCCAGACCAGGAACCCTCTTACTCTTAGTACTACCATGGCAAAGAGAAGAGACCCCTGCTTGGGAGTAGGAGAGGGACACAGCAGCCTGGCTGTTGGGGGTGGGCAGGATAATGGGGCCCTCTCTAGCTTCACTGAGTCCTTGGAAAGGCTTAACAATAAAGCTCCCTCTCTGGATCTTGTGTGGAATCCTGGGGTGCCGCCGAGATGGGTAAAGACAGAGCAGTTATCAGAGCAGGGGCACATCTAGCTTCGTATCCCATCTTTGACAGTGCTCCATACCACCCGCTTTTAAGGGAGCTGCAGGAAACCCTGGGGTGGGGAGTTACGGGATAACATGCCCACTCGTGTAGTCTTTAGCTCCCATCAGCTGGGGGTTGGCTTTGCCCTGCGGAAGGAGGGGTTTGGTCCCTCCCAAAGCTCTTGCCTATTTTTCATCATTGCTGTTCTAATTGGATGTTCTCATTCTCCCTAGAAATGCACGACCTTTTTATGAATCTTGCTGAGCTCTTAGTTCCAGTAACATCTCGCAGCAGTGAGTTCCACAGGCTAAGTGTGCATGGTGTGAAAAGCTGTTCCTCTGTGCAAAAGTTGCTAAGAGAAGAGGATCAGGGAATAGGAAGGAAGGATATATCACTGGCTGCGAAGAGTAGACTGCCTGAGAGAGTTGGATTTGGTTCTGTGATTTAAGGAGGAAGGTTGGGCTTGTGATTGCACTCATAGGCTGAAACCCACCAGAGGTGAGTTCAGTTCCTCACTCTACTATCGACTTCCTGTGGGTGCATGGGCAAGGCTCTTCACCTCTCAGTTACCAGTAAAATGAAGATAATGGTCCTTTTTTGTGTGTCTGGTCTTTTAAGACTCAGTTCTTTGGGGCAGGGACTGTCACTCGCTGTGTATCTGCGCAGTGCCCAGCACAATGGGGGCCTGATCTTGGTTCGTGCCTCTAGGTGCTGCTATCATCATAGTATTACAGATAGAAGCAACATATAAAGGAGGAGGAGGATGCATAAATGCTGAGGTTTGACCAGTCTTAACACAGTGTTTCCTAATGTATTGAGTGTGGGGGGCTGAAAAACTAGTTTGGAATCAAGGGGCATGAGCTGAGCTGTGGAGAGGGGAGCCTAAGAGTGGGATAACAGAGGGGCTGTGCATCTGGATTGATGGGCACTGGCACAACTGTGGAGGGAGCCCAGAACTGCGATAACAGGGGGCCGCTGATCCAGATTGAGGGGCATTAGCATATCTGGGGGAGGGAAGAAAGCCAAGGACTGGAATAACAGGGGGCTCTGGGCAGATAGGCAGGCCTCCCAATTGTTCCCAAGGGTGCCAGCTTTCATTTAAAAAGAGTAAGACTCCAGCTGTTCCGACAGGGAACAAAACCTTGTAAATATGACTCAAGTGTAACTGACGCACCCTGAGTTTGCAGAGAGCCCCAGAGAAAGGTGCTGAGGTGTGAACTGCCCTGCTGCTTTCACTGGGCACTCACTTACATGCCCAAGATGCCACTTTAAGTGTCAACGTTGTTAACTCTTTCACTGCTGGTCAGAGCATGTCAGAAAGAGTTTGGAGGGGAGCATATTTTTCAGGCATAAGATTATATGGGCCCTTAACCACAAGGCAGATGCTATTACTTGTATTTGCCTGAAGGGGGCACCTGGTCTTCCGAGGTTTGGGGAACGTGTTAACACCAGCCAGTGATGTCAGTTTAATTAGGACACGGGGACAATCTGAGGCATATTCCCTCCAGACCTTTCCTCGAATTCAGCTGCTGCAGGGCAGGCGCAGGGGGGACGTTCTCGCAGCCAGAATTCCATGCTGCAAAGAAGTTACCTGTAGGCACTGACAGGCCCTGAGTCAGCATAGAAAAGAGCCAGGCACCATGCAATGGGGTCTGTGGGGAGGCCCAAAAGTGTTTGGCTGCCAGAATAGGGAAGAGACAGGGCCTGCTCACCAGCATGGAGATGTGCCAGGAGAGGAGAGAGACTCAGGCTGGTGTGGGGAGATGTGAGCGAGGGGCTGGGATGGAACTCTCACCCATGATCAAGGAGCACTCAGACAAGTGTTCCTAACTGAGCCTCCACCTGCAGGACTCACTGCTGCAGTTTGGTCCTGAGGTGGAGAGCTCTCTGCACTCCTAGAAGAGGGAGTATAGGCTCATGGGAATAGGGAGAGATTGCAGAGAGGGGAGATAGGTGGGCTCTGCACTCTCAGGCTTCTGGGCCTGAGCTGATCCCCAGCTGGGGAACAGGAAAGAATTAGGCACCATGGCACAGGACTGTGCAGTGAGGTTCATTTGGTGATTTGCACCATCTGTAAGAAACAGATGGAGGGAGGCAGAATATCAGTCTAGGGCCCATTGGTCTGATCCAGCACAGCAGGATGGAAAATGTACTTACTGGGCTAGAAGGGCCCATTGGTCTGATCCAACCTAGTGTCTGTGAGGATAGATACCAGCTTAGATGGGCCCTTTGGTCTGAAAGGTAGTAGCTGGGCTGGAGGGAGAGAGGGAATATCATGCTGGGTGGGCTGGTTGGGCTGATCTGGGCTTGGTAGGAAAGGGGATTGTCTGATTTAGTGTAACAAGGAATGGGCATTGGGTACTGGGCTAGGGGGCTTATTGTTCTGATTCAGCATGGCATGGAGAGGGATGGGGTCTAGACCAGCCCTGGTGTGATCGGGTGCAGCAAGGGGTTGAGGGATAGCAGAGTAGATGGGCACATTGGTCTCTTACAGTGTCTGGGGGGGGTGGGGGGCAACGTAAGGATAGCTGGGCCATTTGGTTGGCTCTTCAGGCGGTTCCCTAGCTGGTCAGCACCAAGGTAGGAGCGCATGTCCCCCAACCCCCAGTACACACATGCACAACACTGGGGAAGCTGCTGGCTGCAGCCTTTGGGTCTGTGCCTCCCAGGCAGCTAAGCAGACTGGGCTCTTAAAGGGAAAGCACAGCGACTGCACAGGCCAAGTGACCCAGGTGAAGGAACATGTGACACCTCGCTTTAATGGGCTGCCTGTTTCCTCCCCTGAACTGAGGCCAGCTCCACTCTGGGCCCATGTTCCAGCCTCACTCTGCC
Organism: Gopherus flavomarginatus; assembly: GCF_025201925.1. Lineage (NCBI taxonomy): Eukaryota > Metazoa > Chordata > Testudines > Testudinidae > Gopherus > Gopherus flavomarginatus. Next base: position 35,800,957 of record NC_066621.1, on the reverse strand, counting down.
CTGCCAAACAGGCAGGGAGGGGCTGCCAGAAGGTTCACTGCAGGGGGTTGGGGGGGAGGGAAGGATGGGGGGAGGAGGGTGATGGGGGACAGGGGAGGGGGCAAGCGGGAGAGGAAACCAGGGAAGGAGGCAGGAGAGGGATTATGCAGGGAGCAGAGGGTGAAGGGAGAAGTGGGCCAGAGAAGAAGGGGGGTTGTGGAAACAGAACCCTCTGGCAGGTGACTCCTTGATCTGGCTCTTGGCCTGGCCCTGCTGTCTAGCCCCTCCCCACACTGGGTTAGAAATCACTGGGCTCTGCCAACCCCAGCTCTGGAAAATAGCTCTGCGAGCGTGACACACTTTTTCGATTAAGAGTTGGCAGGAGTGCATTCCGGCCCTCAAACTGCTGGCAGGGTGCAGAGGGGATGAAAGGGAGTTGAGGCAGCGGGGCAGGAGGGAAGGAGCCTGCTTGCTGCCTGCCACCCCCTGCTCTCCCTGCCCTCACCCTTCACCCCCTCCGATTAGTTAAATTCCAGTTGCTGTTCTACAACATGTCTGGGATGTTTCTTTTGTTAACGTGTGGGAGGCTGTGATATCAGAGAGACCTCAGCCAGTCAGCATGGAGCTTACCATAACTCATTAGCAAGCTGTCAGCCTATTGATTGCTTTGCAGGGGCATTGGGGCAAGGAGAGATCTCATGCTATGAAGTCACAGCATGATGTCATCTCTGATTCATTTGACTTTATTCCCGTTGGGGTGTATGAGAGAGACTATTGCCATCTGCTGAGCTGAACTGAAACTGTTCAGCTGTATGTCATAGGTTCTGTACTTCTGATAGCAAATGGGGATTCTCCATTAGTTCAGTGGCCCACACATGGGCTTCATCAGTAGGAGGATCCAAGTGCTATACCCACTGGTGCTGTGACGTTGAGAGTAGCCATATTGTCCATGGAGTGCTGGCTAGTCCTGGCTTAGTTAAAATAGCTGAGATGCAGCTGCCTCTGGGGGGATGTAGCAGCTGTTTATACAAGGATTCCTTGTCTGGTGCCAAGATGTAGCCACCTCTGGGTTGGGGCCCAGCAGCTGTATAAACAGGGATTACTCATGCAGTGCTAAGATGCAACCTCCTCTAGAGTGGGGCATGGTGCTGTTTATCAGCTGTTTTTCAACTGTGATGCTGTCTAGGAGAGGCCATCTCCAGAAGAAGTGCAAGAGGTGTAGGGAGGCAGAATGGAATTGCCCAGGTTGGGATTGGTCCAGGGCATGGCGTGAACACCTAACTGAGGCAAAGTGCTGCAAGATGCTCTTTAATGAAGCGTGCAAGTGGCCAGGGCCTGGGCTTTATGTCTCATAGGTGATTCATCGCAGGTGAGAATCACCTTCCTGAGCAGGATTCACGCACCAGCACGAGTAATGGGCACGTCCCCTCCATGGCCAAGAGCCAGCAGCCTACGCAGGCATGTCTCCCTTTACATCTCCTTCCTGCCAAGCCCAGCGGAGCTGCAGTGAGACACTGGAACACTGCATGGTTCTGGAGCCTGAAACCACCATGCTCTTGAACCTCTAAGCCTACAAACCTTGTCGGCTCCCTACACGCTAAAGCCCCAAGAGCTCCAACCACACTGAATCCCTGACAGCTGCTGAGCTCCTGATGGGCCCTGCAGCACCCACTACCCCATGCCTCCAGTGGGCTTTGGCCCCACGTTTAGCTGAGCATCAAACCAAATCACGCATTCTGAAGCAGTAAGAGAGTCCTTTACCTCCAGCTGTGAACCCTCTGACCCTCCTTTCCCTTGGGGTTTGGGACCCAGAAGAGATACTCAGCCCTGGACTGAGGAGGAGTAGAGGTGGCCAGGCACACATTAGAAGGCCTGTTAGACCAGTTAGGCCTCAACTCCCCGACACCCACAGCATCTGCCTCTTGCTCCCAGCTCTTTCCTGAGTGCACTACAGGCTTTATCACTCATTTGAAACAGGTGTGTGAGACACCCATAAAAATACCTGGCTGAGCAGCTGGGGCTGGAGGCCATTCAGGGCAGTGTGGAGGAGAATGTGAGACATCCTGTATCCCTGGGCCACTGGGCTGGAGAACTGGCCTGGATGGCCCCAGAGAGTGCACCCCGCCTGTCTCTCCTCAACCACCAGCCAGAGCACATTCAGACCCAGCCTGAACACAGCCCTGGGGCAGAGCAGTGGGGTGACAGCTCCAGAGACAAAATCATGTCACAGCATCCCCTGCTGGAGAGGGCAGGGCTAGGCAGCCACAGGTTCTTCCTCCTACCCAATGTCACAATAACCCTGCTGGGCAGAGGAAGTGCCACCCTCTCTCTGGTGTCACAGTGCCCCCTGCTGGGGCGGGCAGGGCTGGGCAGTCACAGGCCTCCTCCTACCCAATGTCCCAGCGCCCCCTGCTGGGGCGGGCAGGGCTCAACAGAGGTAGGCTCTGCCCTTGCCTGTGTCAAAGCGCCCCTTGCAGCCCCCTGAGCTGGTCATTGTGTTCCCTGCAGGAGATTCTTGGGGGATCTTTGCCTTCCTGTGTGCCGCACTCTGGAACCTGCCTGCGATCCCCGCCCTGAACAGCACAGACGAGGTGGGCGCCGGCCAGTCCATCCAGAAGACCTACGACCTCACCAGGTATCTGGAACACCAGCTGCGCACACTCGCCGGGACCTATGTGAGTACAGGGAGGGCTATGGAGCAGGGCACAGCCCTGTGACCCCATCTCCCCTTTCCTCGCCCATCCCTGCCTGTCCTCAGCTCTCCCCCTCTCCTGCCCCTTTCTCCCACCCATACCTCCTGTGCAGTCGCTCTGCTCCCCTCCCCCAACTTAGATGTCTCTCCAGAGGGGTGGGGGGTTGATTCCTTTCTGTCCTCCTTGGGGTGGTCTTGGTAAATGACAGGCTCCCAAAAGTGATTCTCCCACCCAGGAGACCTGGGGACGGTGGGTTGTAACTCAATTCCCCCCCCCCGCCCCCTCAGCACACGAGAGAGCAGGGATGATAAATGGCTGAGGCATGTTCTGTTATAGGATCTGGCTCTGTATCATGCTGATGTGGTCTGGGGGCTGAGTCAGGAGGCAGCTCTTGGAGTGCAGGGAAGAGCTGCAAATCCTCTGCCTCTCCGATTGGGGTCTCTGTCTCATCCCCAGCCCCCTCTCTATTCTGGGCCCAGTTCTCTGCCCTCCCACCCCGCCAACATCCCCTTCTGGGGTCTGGGACTCCCACTCTCCCTGTCTGCACCCACCTGCCCCTGCTCTGTCATGCATATCTCCCAGCTCACACCCTTCCCGCTGCGTGGCTCTAGCCCTGGCAGGATGCCCTGCATCATGCCCCCTCCCTGTCCTCGGGCACCGGGGGAGTCTCCCACTGTTTACACTCTGTTGTGCTGTCTCTCCATGGGGTGAGGTGAGGCCCGTGTGTCAGAACTCGCCTGGGAGACGCCCCGGCTGGGCCACGCTCCACCACGCACAGAACAGGCACCCAACCATGGCAACGGGGGACACCGCCCGCATCAGATCCACGGGCCTATCCAGCCTGGTATCCCTCTCCCCGCTGCTCTGCCAGACCAGACCCACAAGCCCATCCAATCTGTATCTCCCTCTTCCTGCTGGGCCAGATCACACCCTTGGGCCCATCTAGCCTTGTATCCCCCCATATTGGATCAGACTTATGGGCCCTTCTAGCCTCGTCTCCCTGGCAATGCCCAATGCCAAAACTTCCCATGGATATTGTCCAGCCTGGCCTGTGGATTCCACTTCTCTCTAGAGTTTTGTGCCAATGGGTTATAAGGAGCCCGGGGTAACTATAGGCCAGTTACCCTGACACCGATCCCGGGCAAAATCATGGAAAGGTTTAAATGGAATACAACAAAGAATTAAAGGGTGGTACCATGATGAATGCCAGGGAGCCGTGTTTTGGAAAATAGGGCTCGTCAGACAAACCTGATATCCTGTTTTTTGATGAAATCACAAATTTGATAGTAAAGACAACTATGCTGCTGTAACATACATTGATATCTGTGAAGCAGTTGACTTAGTCCCGCAGGATAATCTGATTAAACAGTATGGTGCAAAATCAGTGTAGACCATATTAAATGGATTAGAAACTGGCTAACGGATAGAGCTGAAAAGTAATTATAATTGGAGAATCCTCATCCAATAGGGGTGTTTCTATTGGGGCCCTGCAGGGATCCCCTCTTGGCCCAAAGCTGTTTGATATTTTTATCATTGATCTGGAAAAATATACAAAATTATACTGGTGGTAAAGTTAGCACATAATACCAAAATTGGCAGTGGTAAATACTGATGTGGGCAGGTTAGTTAGACTGACTGATCTGGATTGCTTGGTAAACTGGGCTCATGTGAACAAGGTGCATTTTAATAGAGCCAAATACAAGAACATACATTCTTCATTCCTAGGTGTAGGCCATGCATACTGGAGGAGGGACCGTATCTTGGAATGAAAAAGCACTAGGGGGTCATGGTAGATAACCAAACAAACATGAGCTCCCAGTTCAGTGCTATAGCTCATGTGATCCTTGGATGCACAAGCAGGGGAATGTCCAGTGGGAGGAGGGAAATGGTGTTACCTCTGTGTATGGCATTAGTGAGGCCATTACAGGAACAGCATGTCTGGTTCTGGTAACCATATCAGAAAAACTGGTCAGGGTTCAGGAAAGAGCAAAAAGAATGAGGCGAACTCTGGGAAAGTCTGTGTGATGGTATTTATCTACCTGGGGTTGTTAAAGAGAAGGTTAAGGGGTGATTGACCCTGGTCAATAAGTACCAAGATGAGAAGATGATTCTGGTGCGGGAGAGCTCTTTAAACTAGCAAAGGCAGAATGAGATCCGATGGATGAAGTCAGCAAAGCGCAAACTGGGAACGAGACGCAACCTTGTCCGAGGTTCCGTGAATACTATTGACGATTTCACAGTAACTGTCACACAGCAGCACTTTTATTTTTTATTCCAAATTCTTCACACATTTTTCTCAAAAACGTTTGGGTTGGAAAATATTCGATTCCCTCCTCCTCCTTTCATGGTGTTTCCATTTTGACACGGAAAATGCAGGTGAGAGAGGAAAACCTTTAAAAATCCAACCTCAAATGTTCGGGGGGGTGGGGAGAGTGATGAAAACTGGAAAATTTTGAAAAAATGAACATTGCGGGTGAAAATATGCATCTCATGGACAAAAGGCCATTTTGGACACTGATACAATTGTTCAGTATGTCGCCAGACTAAGCAATGTGCCGTCCTTTGGGGCAGCTTCCCACAGGGCCTGGCGAGCAGCTTCCTCTCCCTGGATTCTTTCTTCTCACAGTGGGACTCTTTCTAAAGGATCTGCTCTAGTGCAGCAGTTCTGGGCTGGAGGCAGGAATCCCTGGGGATGGCTCTCTGGCCTGGGTTATGCAGGAAATCCGACTAGATCAGGGGCAGGCACACTTTTTGGCCTGTGGGCCACATCAGGTTTCCAAAATTGTATGGAGGGCCAGTTAGGGGAGGCTGTGCCTCCCCAAACAGCCTGGCATGACCCAGCCCCTGCCCCCTATCTGACCCCCATTGCTTCTGGCCCCCTGATGCCCCCCCCAGGACTCCTACTCCATCCAACCCCCCCATTCCCTGACAGCCCCCCCAGGCCCCCTGCCCCATCCACGCCCCCATTCCTTGTCCCCTGACCACACCCGGAACCCCTTCCCCTGACTGCCCCCCACCGCCCCCATGTAACCCCTCCTCTCATTCCTGACTCCCCACCCCCCTGGGACTCTGCCCCATCCAACCCCCCTGTTCCCTGTCCTCTGACTGTCCTGACCCCTATCCACACCCCCGCCCCCTGACCACCACCCCCAACTTCCCTGCCCCCTTATCACGCTGCCTGGAGCACCGGTGGCTGGCAGCACTACAGCTGCGCCGCCTGGCTGGAGCCAGCCATGCCACAGCACAGCTGCAGAGCACTGGGTCAGGCCCCGACTCTGCAGCTGTGCTGCCCCAGGAGCTCATAGCCCTGCCACCCAGAGCATTGCACCAGCAAGGCAGTGAGCTGAGGCTGCGGGGGAGGGGGAACAGCAGGAGAGGGGCCGGGGACTATCCTCCCTAGCCAGCAGCTCAGGGGCTGGGTAGGAGGGTCCTGCGGGCTGGATGTGGCCGTAGTTTGCTCAGCTCTGGACTAGATGATCTCAGTGGCCCCTTCTGGCCTTAAAGTCTAGGGCTATCTGAGTTCTCGGCAGCTACAGTGTGGGACCTGACCCTATGACATCTCTTGTCAGCTGCCTGCACCCTGGAGATGTCCTTGGCCTTTGCTAGACCTCTCCTTTCTTCTAGGGTCATGGGGTAGGTTGGAGGGCACTCAGCAGGGGGAAATCCGGCTTGTGTCTCTGTTTCACCTCTCTCCCTCTGATCACATGTGTGAGCAGGGCCGTCCTTAGGCATAGGCAACATAGGCAGCTGCGTAGGGCACCTGAAAATTTGGGGCACCACTGGGTCTTAGTGTCCACCGGCTTATTTTCCTATCCCTGTTCTGACCCTTCCTGCAGGCTCCCACAGATGGCTGCTCTAGCCTGGTGAGTCTTCCTTGGGAGGGAATCTAGTAGTTAAAAGTGAAAAAACCTCCAGTCTGCCAGACCTATTAGCACAACATTGAAACTGTTAAAAGAGACATTCAAGGGGTAATAAAGCCATTTAACAGGCATTTGCCAACCCCAAGGTATATACTGATAGGTTTCAGAGTGGTAGTCCTGTTAGTCTATATCAGCAAAAACAAGGACGAGTCCTTGTGTGACCTCAAAGACTAACAAATTATTTGGGCATAAGCTTTTGTGGACTAGAACCCATTTCATCAGATGTCCATGAAAGCTTATGCCCAAATAAATTTTTATACTGTCAGTTTCTGACTTTACTGACAAAAACAGTTGTGCATTAATGTAATATTTACACAGAACATGTCAGTCTACAGGACTTTAGTTTAAATTTGCTTTAAAAATATTTCATTAGTGAGCTGGTGAAGATTATAAAATCACATTTCTAAAAAATGCTTGCATAGAGTTTTAGATGCACAATCATCTTTAGCCTTAAATGTGTGGATCTTCACACATAGTTTTTTAAATAAATCCTTCAAAAGACCTCCCTTATCTAAAATACACATTTTAATTACTATAGTTAAAAAAAAAAGTGCTTCCAAGTCTTCCTGTCCTTTCTGTCCATCCCTTCCCACCTCTCCCCCTACTCCCCATTGAAGAGAGCCCTTAAAGGGACAACAGTCCTTCCCTTCCAGATAGCTGGACAAAGAGTTCCCTTTCTTTACTTCTGACTATCCGACAAACTAGTTTTAAAAGAACCCTCCAGCAAAATCAGTACCTTAGTAAGACAAAATCCTTGTTATACCTAAAATCTTTGGAAACATATTTTTTTAAAGTTGGTGAAATTTCATAACCATGTCTCTTGTTATGGAGATCACACAAAGTAAATTACTGTTCCCTTTTTCTAAAAGCAATGAACATTGTTATGAACACACTAAACCTCTCTGATTAATTTAAAAGAATGTCTTTGTTTCAGTGAGTTAAATATGTAGTAATCCGGAATGCTGGCTTAAGATTTGAGTACATTTAAAATATAAATTCAACTTAGAATTACTGATGAAGAAAATGTAAAACAGAGAAGAGCTGCATCATGTATTCCATTATATGTAATGTTGTATTCAGCAGGAGAGCTGACTCACCCTTACTATGAAGTTTTTGCAAATAAATCTCTGACAAACTTCAGGGCATATCAAAAAACCTGTGACTGACATTTTTTATTCCCAAATTTTAGTGCTTTTAATTAGGTACTTTCTTCATGTCCATTCTGCATGAGGGAGAGTGCATGGAAGTCTCTGCGGGGAACTGTGACTCTCCGCCACCATGAGGCAGGCTGGGCATCTCATTATCCTTTGCTGTCAAGTCCCTCCTCCCCCTCCCCCACCAGGCTGTGAGCTTGGGCTGCCATCCGGCATAGGGGCACCAGTTTAATAATACTGCCTAGGGCCCCATAAATCCTAAGGACGGCCCTGTGTGTGAGGCATGCTCCCTGCTTCCATGTTCACATGTCAGTGCATGTTAGTGCTCTTCAGTCTCTCCACTTTCACTCCAGCTCACTCTGTGTCTGCCCCCCCACCTCTGTGTATGTCTCCCCCTCTGCTCCCGTACCCTCCCCCACTCTAGGGTGCTCACCTTGTCCCTGCGCCCCCACCAGTTTCCGCTTAGGCTTGCGCAATGGATGGGGAGAGACATCTCCATTCGCCTCCGGGCAACACTGAGGAAATTAATTCATCTCCTGAGCTTGTCAGATTGTTCAGGTGCCCACACCGCCCCACCTGCGGCATTGACAGACCTCCTTGATTCTCCCTGAATGCCTGCTAGGGCTCCCCTGCTGTGGGGGCTGCTCCCCATGCCGTCCTGGGGGACGGGGAATCCCTGGGTGTGGGGAGGCAGGGGAGTAGCAGTTTGGAGGATGGGTATGGGAATTTGCATGTGTGGAGGCATGTTAGCAAGCATGTGTGAGAGAATGAGTACATGTGTTGAGGGTGAAAATGGGCATGTGTGGGGTGTGTGCACGCATCTGGGGCTGCACGTGTGACTGTGTGTGTGGGGGGTGCATGTGGGTATGTGTTGGTGTGCATGGGTGTCAGTGTGTGGGGGGGTGTATGTGTGTCAGTGTGTGTGTGGGGTGTCTGTATGAGGGTGGATGTGGGTATGCGTGTGTCACTGTTCAGATGTGGGGGGTGATAATACGCAGGTATGCAGGATGTGCATGGGTGTGGAAATTGGTGTGTTTGTATGTGTGTGAGATAATGGGCATGCATGTGGGAGGGTGTGTCACTGCATGTATGTATGGAGTGTGGGAGTACCTGGGCATGAGAATGTGCAGATGTGTGAAATGTACATGTGAGAATGTGTTTGTGGAGGTCAGTGTGTGTCTGCGTGGGGTGGAGGGTCAGTGTGTGTCTGTGAGGGGCAAGGGGTGGTCAGCGTGTGTCTGCGGGGGGTGGAGGGTCAGTGTGTGTCTGTGAGGGGCAAGGGGTGGTCAGCGTGTGTCTGCGTGGGGTGGAGGGTCAGTGTGTGTCTGTGAGGGGCAAGGGGTGGTCAGCGTGTGTCTGCATGGGGTGGGGGGTTAGCATGTGTCTGTGTGGGGCGAGGAGAGTCAATGTATGTCTATGAGGGATGAGGGGGGTCAGCATGTGTCTGTTGGGTGGAGCATCAGCGTTTCTGTGAGGGTCAGTGTGTGTCTGCATGGGGTGAGGGGGTAGCATATGTCTGTGTGGCGAGGAGGTCAGCATTTCTGTGAGGAGTCAGTGTGTGTCTTCGTGGGGGAAGTGGAGTCAGCATGTGTCTGCATGATGGGGGTGGGGTCAGTGTGTGTCTGCATGCGATGAGGGATGGTTCTGGGGCTAACTAGTTTCCCCAGCCCGGCATTGTCCTCCATCCTGTGCATAGACTTAGGTGGAGAACACACCCCTTGCCCCCCCCCCCCCACTTTCACTGTCTGTGGGGGGCACACCTGGACCCCCGTCTCCAGCAACACCGCACTCCGATGGCCTTGGTTCACCTCCACTTCCCCACTCAGCAGCCCGTAAATCATCTCATCCCTGGGGCTGACAGCTGGTTCCTCCTGCTTCCTAGCCCCGTCATTAGGGCCTCACCTGCGAGACAGGGCCCCCTCCCTCCATCATCCCTGGAGGAATTCCTGAGAGCTGCCTGCCGTGCTCTGAAGTGTCCTCGCCTGCGCCAGGGGGCACAGGAAATTCCACAGCTCATGATGGGGCAGAAGCAGCCCTTCCCAGGGGGCACAGTCCCTGAGACTTACTACCCCCAAGGCCCAGAAGTGCTTCCCCCGCCTCATGGCATTTTGGTGCCAGTGTTCCCACCCCTGCCCCGACAGGGATTCCCTGGCTCTGTGCCCCTGCCTTGGTTGGCCATACCCTCTGGCTATGGGGCTGCGGGGCTCTAATCCCACAGGCCGTTATCCCCCCCACATCCTCTTTGATGCATGGACTGGCGCTGGGCTCTTTGGTGCATAGGCCAAAGCCTGTGATCCTCATGGAATTGACTTCAGAGCCATAGTCCACTGAGACCCCGGCCTCCCGTCCCCTGCCCCTGGCCCGGGACAGGCCCCTTATTCCCTTCCTCACCAGAGGCACCCACTTGGCAACCAGTTACGCCAGAAGGAGCCATGCCCTCCTGGGCTTGAAGCCACCAGCAGCTGAGGGGTTTAGGGAGCCCGTGGCCCTGGGAGAGAAACCGATTCAAACCTGCTCACCGTGTGCTCCCCCCAAGCAGCACTCTATCCCGAAGCTGCAGGGCCTGGGCTAAGGGCCACACAGCCCCCGGTCACTCCCAGCATCACCCAGCTGCACTATGCCCCATGACTGAAGGTCTCCTTCCAGCAGTGGATAGGGCTGAGCTGTAGGGCTCTTGAGTATCACTGGCCCTTTCCAGTGCCTCCCCTTTACCCCCAGGCTCTCCTAGGAGGGACTTGTTCCCATGGACATCTCCTTGGGGCCACTTAGGAGGGCTGAGTGGCAGCTGAGGTGTCCACATGCTGATCCCCTCAGAGTCTCTGGCCATCCTTGGGTCAGGCCTGACCCTGGCAGAAGTGTCCGAGGGTCACATTGAGTTCTGTCTGGGTGAATCTAATGCCCTCTCTCCACTCTCTCGCCCACTGCAGCTGAATTACCTTGGCCCACCCTTCAATGAGCCAGACTTCAACCCTCCCCGGATGACAAGGGCCGAGATGGTGCCCAGTGCCACTGTGGACTTTGAGTTGTGGCGCAGCCTGAATGACAATGCCCGGCTGGCAGCCAATTATCGGGCCTACACGCACCTGCTGTGCTACCTGCGCAGCATGGATGGGCAGGTGGCCAAGGCCGAGCTGCGCAAGAACCTGGGCCACTTCTGCACCAGCCTGCAGGGCCTGGTGGTGAGCATTGCCAGCGTCATGTCCTCTCTGGGCTACCCACTGCCCAGCCCGCTGGGCAGTGCCAACCCCACCTGGGCCCAGGGGCCAGGCACCACGAGCCCCCACAATGACTTCCTCAAGAAGATGGATGACTTCTGGCTGCTCAAGGAGCTGCAGACCTGGCTGTGGCGCTCCGCCAAGGACTTCAACCGCCTCAAGAAGAAGGTGCCGCCTGCTGCCCTCATGCTGCGCCTCGAGATGCGGGGTTTCTGACCCCTGCCCCCCCACATCCCATCACCACGCTGTGCCTCAAGGTGCGGGGCATCTGCCCACTCCCACCCCACTCATCATGCTGTGCCTCAAGATAAGGGGCCTCTGACTTCCACCTCCTCCCAGATCTTCCGCACCTCCAAACCCAGGTTCCACTGTGCCTCCTACCCTTTACCCCTCACCCCTCTCTCTCCCTTCCATGGTTTCCAGCCTCCTCCCCATCTGTGATGCCATGCAGCATGTCCCCATCCTCCTCCCTCCCTTTCTGTGCCCTCCTGCCCCCACTTTTCCCTTATTCTCCAGCAAGGGACCTATTTGCTTTCCAAAACAGGGAAATGACCCTCATTCTCCCAATACAGCCCAGAGCAGCACTAAGCCCCACCCCCAGATCTGGACAGCAATAAGCCCATCCCATTTCACCCAGAGCAACAATAAACCCCATCCCCATGTGCTCTGGGCAGCAGTCAGCACTGTCTATTTACCAGGGGCAGCCCTAACTCTTGTCTGGCTTTGTCTCTTGCTGCGTCATACTCTGTACCTCTGGTTTGATCCAATTCTTTCTCTGCGTCCCCCTGCCCTGCTGCAATCCGCCACCCCTCCTCTCATGCACAGAGACCTGGACTCACCCAGCCTTTCCTCAGGTTCAGAGCCCCTGACACTGGCCTGCAGCCTGGCCTCCATGTCTCCTTGGGTGCTTCTAATTCTGCCCTATATGCATCACTTCCCTCATGCCTGGGGGCAGGAGCTGAGGTGAGCAATGCCACCAGTGTCAGCCCTCCAGTCACACCTATGAATGGGGCAATCTCACCCCATGACACTGCAGCATTATGGGGCAAGACAGATTAGAAATAGGAAGGATAAAGGGGGAACAAGAAAGTCTGGAGATCCAAACCAGGAAGGGGCGGGATTTGGAACAGGAAAGGTTGGGGTCCAAACTAGGGGCAGGGTTTGAAAGCGGACCTCCAATTGCAATGCTGCTGCACCTTGTGGCCCCATCTCCTGACAAAACACCCATGAGGGCCAGGAAAGCAGGGGAGCTAAACCAGGAAGGCGTGGGGCAATATCCCTCCGCCCTTTCATACCATGACACATGGAGCATTTCCTTAAAGTTTACATGGTGGCAGATGCGGGGGCTTTTTACCTGGCATAGGCCCTGCTGCCCAGCCCCCTGCCCATGCTCCAGGTGTGGAATCAGGGTTAAGGGCCTGACACCCCACCCTTCTTACCACCCCCACATTTCCCCTGTTGGGTTGTGTTTTTCTTGGTTTATCTATATTAATATTTATTTATTTGGAAATGTTATTTATTAGATGGTATTTATTGCAGAATTTCTATTCTTGTATTAACAAATAAAAGGCTTCCTCCATGAGCTTGGCTCACTGGCATCTTGAGTTGGGACTGGCTGAGAGCTCACTGGCCTGATAGTGTTCACCGCACCCCAATCAGCTGCCCCAGATTCTACCACAAACTGAGCAGCCACCCCAGATCCCTAACCCATGTAAATACAACCCCAATCCACCCCCACCCCATCCATTCCCCAGGTCCCTGCCCCTGATCCAGGTCCTGATCTGCTCCCCACACCAGCACCATGTGCTGTGTCACACACGTTCTCCTGGAAGGTTGGCCATCCTGAGGCTTTGGGGGTAAAGATGGGGGTTTCCTGGCAGGAAGGGAAAGAAATGGGGACCTGAGGGAGGGGCATTACTTGTAGGGTCAAGGAGAACTGGGCAGGCAGGAGAGCATGCAGGAGGGGAGAGGGGAAAGAGTGACAACATGGCTGGGGCACTAGGGGTGGGGAAAGAGAATGTGACGGGGGTGGGGAGACGGCTTATCAGCGTGGAACAGTAATGTAGGGAGTGGCTCTGAGATGGATGCAGGGGTGGGGCTGGATGGAAAGGCGAGTCCCAGGCCCCTTTGCCCATCCTGGCAGCTCCAACCTGTACAACATGACATGTCTGACAGGGAACAAGCCCTCCCCATGTGTGTCTGACAGCAGGCTCCTTATGTCCAAGGGGGAAAACTGAGGAACAGGGAGGGCATAGGGCACTGTCATAGCCAGTTAAAAGCAAAGCTGAGAATGGAACCCAGATGTGCTGGCGCTCACCACACCCCACCCTGCCTCTGCAGCTCTACCCACTAGATCTCACTCCTATGCTTCATAATTAAAATGTCATAGTTGGGGGAGCTGAAACTGCTGCACCTGCTCTGAGGATAAATGGGAGGTTCAGGCCCATTGGGCATCTCCTACCAGTGTAGAACTCACCAAAGAGTTCAATATGATGGGGATTATGGGGACAAAACACCTGCTAGCCCCCTAACTCCCTGCTTCTGGATCTATTCCAGCCAGTCCCTACACACCCATCCATCTAGGCATCCACTCATCCACGTACACATCCCTCCATCTGTCCCCATACACATCCATCCCTTCCTCCCTCCCTCCCCCAATATGTCCCTTCATCTGTCCCCATACACATCCCTCCATCCATGCATCCATCCCTCCCCCAATACATCCCTTCATCTGTCCTCATACACAACCCTCCATCCATCCATTCCTCTCCCAATACGTCCCTTCATCTGTCCCCATAACATCCCTCCATCCATCTATCCATCCATCCATCCCTCCCCCAGTACGTCCCTTCATCTGTCCCCATACACATCCCTCCATCCATCCCTCCCCCAATACGTCCCTTCATCTGTCCCCATATACCCCTCCATCCATCCTATAGTGGGGTGTTCACCCACTCCTGCTTGGAAGGGCTTAAAACAGCCCTGGAGAGGGCTGGGGCAGGGGGAAAAGCTGGGCCGATTGGGAAGCAGCGGCAGCTGGGGCTGCGCCCCAAACAGACTCAGCTGGCCCTATAAAGGCCAGGGAAGCCAGAGGTAGAAAGACTCTAACTGAGAAGAAAGGACTTGGCTGCAAGGAGCTGAGAGAAGGTATCTGGAGTGGAGCAGGGCTAGGAGAAGGCTGAGGGAGCTCTGGCCTGGAAACCCCCTAAGCTGCAGCCTAGTGGAAGGCCAATTAGGTATGGGGGTTGCAGGGGGTAGCCCACAGGTAGGCAGAGATAGCAGATCCAAATGCCCCTTGCCTATGATGAGTGGCTTTTACACTGCAGTCTTCCCAGGTGAGTGAGGTTAGATGGTGATTGGCAGTAGCCCATGACTGAGGCAAGGTGGGGATAGAAGGTTGGGGGTTCCCCTGGGTGGGAAGACCCTGATACTGCAGGGTATTGCCAGGGGGCAGCACCCCAAAGGCAAAGGGCACTGGGGTCCTGGGAGGGACACAGGGGCTAGCGGCAGTGGACATCGGCCTGCAGAAGGCACTCTGGAGGCTGGAAATGCTAATTCCCTGAGATGATCAGCAGGAGGCGCCACACAGGTGAGTCCTGCACTGTGACACATCCCTGCATCCACACTCTGACATGTCCCATGAGGTTGATGTACAGAATTGTGGCTCTTGCTCATTTTCACTTGAGTTAGTGTTGGGCAGGTCCCCAGCCTCTCCCCTTCTTGCTAGCTGGGTTCGTTCTGCCTGTGGAGCCTCAAGGCTGCCTTCTTGCCTTGTAAATTCACCCAGCAACTGCAGCAAATCAATGGGAGGGGGGAATGCAGCACATATACACACTGCAGCCTGGCATAATCCACACCGAGTGCAGGGAGCCCAAGGCTGGGCTGGCAGGGGCTGTGGGTCAGGGTTGAGGGGCTGGCATAGCTGGGTGTGTCTGTGTGCTGTTCATGCCCACCGCCCCCTCATCTGTGGCTGACATACTTCTCTTGGTCAGCAATGGGCTGAGAGTGGGGCTCCAGCCTGGCACCCTCCGCATGCCCCTGGAAGGGGGAAGGGTGCTGGGATATCAGACTCCTGTGAAAGCTGGGAAGAGTGGGGAATCCTGGCTGAGCTGGGTGACCCTCTCATGGTTCCCCCTAGGAGTTTTTGTCTCTGTCCCAGCCCCTCCCTGCCCCATGTGGGGAGGGGGGCAGCAGTTTGGGATTGAGGGGGCACCAGCAGAGCTGGTGGGGGGTGAGGCGGCCCCAGGGGCTGGTGGTGACTCAGCGCCATGTTGGATGCCTCACCCCCAACAGAGCCAGACTGGGGCTGGGGTCGGTGCCCCCTGCTGCTTCCCTTTGTCTCCCTGGAGCCAGGGCTCCCAGAATCCGACTGACTCAGCCCCGATTCCCTCCCTGTTCCTGGCAAGGGACAAAGCTGAAGCTGCCCTGGGTCAGGGATGGGGAGCGGGGGTGAAGGCTAAAATCCCAAGTGAGTCACTGTGCCCCCCAGACCACAAGCTCTGCACAGCCCTGAAGCTAAGCAGGCTCAGGGTAGGCTAACTCTAGGAAGCAGACCACCCAGCTTCTATGGCATCAGCCCCAAACCCAGGGCCCCATTCCCCTACCCCTTCTGGTTCATCCATTCTGCCTCCTTCAGTTGCCCTGCTTTCCTCAGTTGGCTGCGCTCATTCACCATCGCTTCTGGTTTTAAAATAATCTGCAGGTGTAGAACAGATGCTGGGGCCCTCCCCAGAGGCAGCTGCATCTCCTCACTGGGCTAGGGATACCTGTATAAACAGCCTCTGTGCCCCATCCCACAGAGGACTGTATCCTAGTGGTTGGCAAAAGATTCCTGTATAAACAGTTCTTGCACCTCTCCCCAGAGGGGGCTGCATCTCAGCACTGGGTGAGGAGCAGCAGAGAGATTAGAACTGAGATAGATTTCACTGAGTGAAACTGTTTTTCAGGATGGGGTCTCTCTGTGTGTTTGTGCAGTGCTGGGCCCTGCTCCTGACTGGGGACTCTGGGAGCTGCTCTAACAGGCCATCCTCTTTATATTGAAATCCCTAAACTGCTCACATAAAAAATCTTTTAAATGAGCACATGACTTTGCCGTGATTGGGGGGGGGGGGGCAGTTGGGCCTCTCAGTGCCCGTGATGGGGAGGATGTGGCACACATCAGCTAGATTTGTAAATGATCAGCTATGAAAGTGTTAACAATACAGGCATTTAAATCTGGAATCACCAAGCTTCAGAGTTAACAATGCAGCAAAGTCTAGAGCTGTGAAAGAATAGGGCATGGAGCCAAAATAACACTGACGATATGGGCATAAGCTTTTGTGGGTAAAAAAGAAAAAACCCACTTCAGATACCAACTAACATGGCTACCCCCGATACTTGACTGATATGGGGGAGGGGGGAAGGCTACATGGGCCAAGGGGGAACCCATGACTGGTGACCAGGTTTGGCAGGGCCCCATATGATCTTGGGGCATCACTGCCAGACCTGTGCCTCAGTTTCCCCTGTCCTGTGGGGGTGAGGGGCTCTTGTATTTGCAACAGGCCTTCGAGAGACATGCGGACAAGGAGTCAGAGAAAGCAGCACCCCAGAACCAATCCAGCTAATCAAACCCTGGCGCCCCGCCCCCTCACCCCCCGCGTGTCCAGTATGGAGGCGGAGGCAAGGCCCTCGGCGGGGAGGGGGTTAACTCCGAGCCGTCCGCTTCCTCCCGGGCAGGGAGCTACGAATCCTGGAAGTAACAGTGACACCCAGTGGCCAGATGGGATAATGCGCCTCGCCGGCGCAGATATCCCCAGGAAACCCCCAGTCCTGTGCCCCCGACCTGCAGCCTCCTACTAGCCCAGCCCTGGGCTACCCCCAAGCTCTACCGAGGCCCCTTCCCCCGCCCTGCTGCTGCCCCTCCCTCCATCCCCCACTAGCCCAGCCCTGAGCTCCCCCCACAGCTCTACTGATGCCCCTCTCTCCCTCCCTCCCTCCGTCCCCTGCTAGCCTAGCCCTGGACTCCCCCCACAGCTCTGCCTGTGCCCCTCAGTCCTGCCCTACAGCCCCTCCCTCCATCCCCTGCTAGCCCAGCCCTGGGCTCCCTCCGCCCCGCACTCTGTTGGTGCCCCATTCTCTCTAGGGAAGGGATTCCCTAGCACAGAGGAAGCCCAGCATGCTCCCCGGTTGTCCCCAGGCGCTGCCATGTGCCCCTGACCCAGTAGCACTTGCTCTGATCCTTCCCCTCACTCACCTGCCCAGGGGCAGTGGGGCCCTTCCAGCACTGACTTTACAGTCTCGAGTGTGTAGCTGAGCCCCTGCCCCACCGCGGGGGTGGGATGTGAGGGACGCCTCTGGGGCAGGAGAAGCAGCACCAGGTCAGTAGGGGGCACTGTAAAGAGCTGATGCTAAACTGTCCACCTCACACACACTTCACTCTGCAGGGGGTGGGTTGGAATGGCTCAGTGGGGGACCCTGTGTTGTGGGGAGCAGGGCAGGGGGCTCAGTGGGGGGGGGCTGTGCTGGGAGGGGGGCAGAGGGCTCAGTGGGGGATCCTGTGCTGGGAGTGGGGCAGAGGGCTCAGTGGGGGGCCCTGTGCTGTGGGGAGAGGGGCAGGGGGCTCAGTGGGGGGCACTATGCTGTAGGCAGGGGTGAAAGTAACTTAATGGATTTACCAGTACACTGGAGTTCTGAGCAGGGGCGTGGCCTCAACTGGAAGAGGCGGGGCCTTTCAAGATTTAAAGGCCCTAGGGCTCCAGCTATGGCTGGGAGCCTCAGGCCTTTAAATCACCCTGGAGCTACCAGCTGTAGAAGCGGCTAGGAGCCCTGGGGCAAATTAAAGAGCCCAGGGCTCTGGGCCCTTTAAATCACCTCTGGAGCCCTGCCGCCACTGAGGTAGCAGTAGCTCTGGCCACTGCGGGGAGCCCCGGGCCCTATAAATCCCTGCCAAAGCCTGGCTGGCAGGGCTCTGGCAGCTGGACTTGGGTGGGGATTTAAAGGACCTGGGGCTCCTGACACTGCGGGACCCCTCCAGGCCCTTTAAATCACCGCTGGAGCCCTGCTGCCACTAGGATAGCGGCGGCAGGGCTCCAGCTGCTGTGGGGACCCTGGGCCCTTTGAAGTGCTGCTGGAGCTCCAGCGGAGCAGCTTGGGTGGTGCTTTAAACGTGTCTAGAGCCCTGGGCCTTTAAATCACCACCGGAGAAGCTGGTCCAGTTTGGCATGGCGTTCTGGCTCTTGCCAGTATGCTGTACCATACCATACCATACCATACCGGCTTACTTTCACCTCTGGCTGTAGGGAGCGGGGCAGGGGCTCAGTAGGGGGCACTATGCTGTGGGGGGCAGGGGCTCAGTAACGGGTGCTATGCTGTGGGGAGCGAGGCAGAGGCTCAGTAGGGGGTGCTGTGCTACAAGGAGCAGGGAAGGGGGCTGTGTTGGGGGGGCAGGGGCTCAGTAGCAGGTGCTAAGCCCTCCTCTTCCCAAAGCACAGCATCTTTTGGATACAGGACACCCCTTCTTCCATTCCCCAATGTTACATGGTGTGCAAGTGCTGCTGTCTCCCCTCCCCCTTGGAGTTGGTCATGTCATCTAGTCCCTGTGGGGCAGAGAGGCCCTGCCATCATCACCAGTGTACAGGACCCAGGGAAGTCCAGGCAGTGCAGGGGGCTCAGGATGGCTCGGCTCAGCCCAGCAGCACAGTTCTCATGTAGCCATAGGTCAGGGAGTCTCGGAGGACCAAGAAGGTAGGGATCCCCAGGCGGGTTGGCCAGGAGGTGCTGGGGAAAGAGTGGGTCTGGGTGCCTGGGTAGTATCAGCTTTGTCTGTCACCCTCAAAGCTGCAGTTGTCATTGAGTAGCTCTGGCACCAGGGGAGAGGGACGCTCACACTGAAGAGGAGCAGGGGCTGTCTATGCTGGGAGCGTCCCCTTCCAGAGGGCACATCCCTCTAGGGTCAAGTCAGACTGCCCTCACCCCCCATGCCATCCCCTAAGCCAAAGGGGAGGAGTCTGTGCCATGCCCTGCTCAGACAGTCACTGAGGTCAGGGACCCATCATGCCAAGCATGGCCCTGACACGGAGTCACTGAAGTTGGGACCCCGTTGTGCCAGGTGCTGCACAGACATGGAGTAACTGAGATCGAGGGCCCAGTTGTGCTGGGATAGGGGTGGTCTGGCTTAGTAGTTGGTGCAAGAGTCATTCCCAGTGGTTGGAGCAGGAGCCAGGAAATGGAGCTGAGGGTCAGAGTCAGAGGACAGATTTTATATCCTTTTTGACAGAGATAGACACATCCAGCCACTAGAAAGTCTTTGACACCAAATTTCAGGTCTTGAAGTGGCAGAAGAGACCAACGAGACGTGTATCACAGCGTAACCTCAGGACCTGCAACTGAAGTTGTTCCTCTGGAACATAAACATGGCCTTTGTGGTAGAGGATGTCCTCCTGTAATCTGAACTTGGCAATGGGTTGGGTACTGGTACCAGCCAAGGCAGGACGGATTTGAGAGGTGAATGGGTCAGCAGGCAGCAAGAAACAGATGGAAAATATCAGGTTGCTGTCTATTATCCCATTAACAAAATTGGATGCCTTAAGAACTGTGGAAGGTGTTCCCCTGGCAAAGTCAAGTTATTCCTCCTTACGGGACAATGTGTTAGCCTTTCTGTCTCTGTCCCCCAGACAATAGGTGACTATAAAACTGAACTGCTCAAAGAAGAGGCATTGGATCTGACGTTGGATAAGGTGCTTGGCTGTCCGGGTATATTCCAGGTTCTTGTGATCTATAAGGATCTGGACTAGGAGTCCGGCCCCCTCTAGTCAATGGCATTATTCCTCAATGGCTGCTTTGATGGCTAACAACTTCTTCTCTGCCTGGGTTAGCTTTTATGTGAGAAGGCACAGCGGTGCAGTCAGCTGTGGTGGGGGGAGGGCCTGCTTTCTGGGATAACACACCATGCCCAGTATAAACTTTGCTGTGTCAGCCTGTGCTGTAAATAGTTTTGTGGGATCAGGATGAGTACTGAGGTGAATCTCTATTTTAGTTGCTTGAAGGTGGATTGGGCTTCTGGACACCATGTGAACTGGGCTCCCTCATGCAGAAGGGCAGCCATACACTAGAAAACACCTTAATGAATCAACTGTAGAAATTGGCAAAGCCCAGGAATTGCTGTATCCCATGGTGTCTTTTGGTGCAACCCAGTTGGATATGGCTATCATCTTGCACGAGTCAATGGTTTGCTCCTTGGGATGATATACCCAAAGAATTCAACTATATCTTGGTCAACCTTGCACCTCTCAGGCTTAGCATACAGATGATTCTGACAGATTATCTCTAGGACTCTGCATACACAATGATTGTGAAGGGCCTGGTCTCCCCAAAATATGAGGTTATTGTCATTGCAGATAAGTACAAAATGGTCTAGCATGTCCCTGAAGATATCATTGCTGGAAGGGCACCAGAGCACTGCACAGGCCAAATGGCATAACTAGGTACTAATGTCTGTATCAGGTACAGAAGGTGGTCTTCCACTCATCTTCCTTCCTAAACTAAGCTAGATTATAAACTCCAGAGGTCCAACTTCATGAAATCTTTGGTGGAACAAAGTCATTCAGAAAGCTCATTGACAAGGTTAAGGGGTTATTGATTCTGGATGGTGACCTTGTTTAGCATCTTGTAGTCCACACAGGGATCCATCCGTCTTCTTTACCAAGAAGATTGGTGAGATGTGGATGGATGGATGAAACCCTTTTGAAGGTTCTCTTGAAGGTAGCTCTAGAGTGCCTATAGCTCAGGCTCAGAGACAGAGTAGATGTGACAGAAAGGGATCTCTGCTCCTGGCTGAGGGTCAATGGGGCAGTTGTAACTATGATGGGGCAGAAAGGTGTCCACAATCTTCTTATTGAACATGTTCATGAATTCTTGGTATTTAGCAGATATTACTGAGGTGATAGGAGATGTGGAGAGTGCTGAGATTCTATGCAAGCTAATGGCTTTTGGATTCTCTGAGAAAGTAGACAGAGGTGCAGATGGCTTCTGGCCCATGAGTTGGTTATGGGAAACAAGACTCCTGACAGTAGCAATGGATATGCTGTTTGTGGGCAGCATGCTGAGGATAAGTGGAGAGTTTGTGGTTTGGATGAGCCCAGACTAGAGGTTTCTTGATGATCCTAGGGGTGGTGACCTCCCAGGGGCAGTCTGGTGAGTAACCAGGCCTGATAAGAGGAGTCATCCATCAACAGACTCCACCAAGTCTGGAGAGCTTTTTTGCTGCATGGGGACCATATGTGAAGGACTGCACAAAATCCAAGTCCATGAGCTTAAAGGAAGCACTTGAATCCACCACCATCACATTCAGGTGGGCCTCAGACATGGTGGGATGTTGAAGTTGGAGGGGGAATCCAAGTGGGTGACAGGTCAGGTTCTAGTTAGCACCAGTAGGGCCAGGTACTGCACAGACAATAATTGATGATAGGAAGAATACACAGGCCAAAGGCCAGGCCACAGTCAGGGAGCCAGACCCAAACTAGTGCCCACAACACTAGTAGGAGCTGGAGCTGGGGAGCCCAGAGCTGGAGCTGAAGGGCATTAGCAGAGCTCGGGGAGGGGGGCCCTGCTCTCATAGTCTCACTCTGTCCCCAGCCCTGGTGTATTCTGAGTGTGTTTGCACTTCCCTGGGGGCCCCTCCATCTATGACCAGGGAAAATGCCTGATCATGCCTTGCAGCTGCAGGAACATTGCTGTACCCAGCTCTGGGCCAGGCACAGACTCTGTTAAGGTTCATTTGCTCAGGGATAAGAGGCTGGAGCAGCCCCCAAGGGAAAGACCCATCAGGATGGAACAGAAAGCAGGGAAAGTCTGTCTTCCCTGGGAGATGGATTAAAGATTGGGCTGGGGAGGCAGGCACCTCCCACCAGGTGCTGGCTGCTCTCCCAACTGTCCCCCCTCCCCACTTGCTTCTTCTGTCTCTCAAAGTCCAAACCCAATTCCTGCTGCTCACCCATCAAAGCCAGCGGGACCTCCCCAGCCAATCATAGGGCAGGTAGGCTCCATATCAGCCAATTACAGCACAGGTGGGTGGTATGCCAGCCAGTCACTTCATGGGCAGGCTCCGTGCCAGCCAAAGACCAGGGTAGCTCTGGCTCCCTCCATGATTCCATGCCATCACATGGCTCAAATGTATGTGTGTGGGGTGGGGGTCACCAGCCCCTTTTCCCCCCCTCCTTTGCGCTCAGGGTCTCCCCTGCAATACCAGGCCAGAGGACACAACTCAGGGGTCAGATCCCAAAATCAGGAGAGTAAACCTAGGGGGTGGGGGAGGCAGGCCCCCCAGCTTTCCCACATGTACGCCTGGCCCGGTGTCTCCCCTCAACTCTCAACCCCTCCCCATACCTTCCCCCTCCCTGCCCCTCACACTGATCCCTAGTGTGCTCCCACATCCCCTCTCCTTGCTACTCCCCACATTCCCCTGCCCACTGTCTCTGGTCCTCAGAGCCTGGGGCAGCTGTCTTCTCTGGTCTTAGTCCTCTGAACTCAGTCAAAATGGCCACCATCTTACAATAAGGGCAGCCTGTGGTGGCCACCCTCTTCCATCACTGCCAATGGTGCTGACATGTTGGAGAAAGAAGAAAAATCTCCACCAATGTGCAAAAGCTATAAGATGCTGGAAACCTCCCCAATAAACACTGGGAGGCTCCTGACGAAGTTGTGAGTTCAAAGCTGTCCTTATCCAGCCGCACAGAAAGGTGCTGCCCCTCAGCCACCACGGTGCACCTGGGGAGCCTGGCTTTCTTCAGGGGGTGGGGAGAGGGTGGGGACTCCAGGGCCAGGTTGGCTCGGAAGGGAAAATTGGGATTTGGGGCCCTTCCTTTTTAGGGGGCCCAAGGCAGGGGCCAGGCTGGTTCAGTGTGAGGGTGTGGAACAGGCAGATCAGTCATTCCATTGGGAGTTCTTCACTCTGATACCACCTGCTGGAGGAGACATGGAGCAGACGACCCTGATTTCTATACCACCACATATGCATCGTTCTACTGGGACCTGGGTGCCTACTGGGCCCTGCTCAGCAGGGCCATCAATTGGGGCCAGGTCTTCTGCATTTATGGTAACATGGGCCCCACAACACTGGGGAGACCCCCCACAGTGACTGAGCATATATGTCCTGTCTGGGCCCAACCCTAGGATTCCACCCTACTGTGCTACCCCAAAGCCTTCATCTCCTCTCAGGCTGCCAGCTCTATGAAGGGCAGGAACATATGCCAGGGCTGGGCTGGGTTCAGCTCACCTGACCACATCCTCTTCCCTTAGGGTGTCCAGTTTTTGACCGGAACACCTGGTCATAAAGGGACCCTGGCAGCTCCGGTCAGCACTGCTGACCAGGCCATTAAAAGTCCAGTTGGCAGTGCTGCTGGGTGAAGGCAGGCTAGTCCCTACCTGTCCTGGCATCGTTCTGCATCCCAGAAGTTGCCAGCAGGTCTGGGTCCTAGGTGGGGGGCCATGGGGCTCCACATGCTGCCCCTGTCCTGAGCACTAGCTCCACACTCCCATTGGCTGGGAGCTGGGGGTCGGTGCCTCTGGACAGGAGCAGCATGCGGAGCCTCCTGGCCTCCCCGTCTAGGACCCAGACCTGCTGGTCGCTTCCAGGGCACAGCACAGACCCAGGACAGGCAGGGACCCTGCATTAGCCCTGCTGTGCTGCTGACCGGGATCTGCCAGAGGGAAGCCTGTGCCTCAACCCTGAGGCTCCTCCAAACCTGGAGCCACCTCCTGAACCCCAAACCCCTCATCTCTGGCCCCACCCCAGAGCTTGCACCCAGAGCCCTCACACTCCTGCACCAAAACTGCCAGAGCATCCTCCCACACCCTGAACCCCTCATCCCTGGCCCCACCCCAGAGCCCTCACCCTGTCCTGCACCCCAACCCCCTGCCTCACCCACAGCCCCTTCCCACACTCCAAATCTCTCAGCCCAAGCCTGGAGCCCCCTCTTGCACCCTAAACCCCTTAACCCAGAGCCCTCACCCCCTCCCGCACCCCAACCTGCTGCCTCAACCCAGTGAAAGTGAGTGAGGGTAGGGGAGAGTGAGCCATGGTGGGAGGGGGAATGTAGTGAGTGGGGGGTGGGGTCTTTGGGTAGGGGCAAAGCATGGACAGGGCCTCTGGGAAGGGGCAGGGGCTAGGGTGTTTGGTTTTGTGCAATTAGAAAGTTGACAACTTTCTCTTCCCCAAGGGCCAAGAATTGGCGGGGAAGGGGGTTAGAAGCTCAGACTCTTGCACCTTCCATCCCCTGTGCCAGGCTGGGCTTCTTTGTATATATCTAGGCCCTTTTCTCACCACCATTCAGTCCCTTTCCACACTGCTCACGACCCTTGCTGCTCCCTGCAGGGCTCCAGAATGGGGTGTATGAGGCCTCCAGGAACATCATGGAGGCTAAGGAGGTCCAGCTGGAAGCACCCTGCTACTTCACCTACCTCCATCCCTGAGATCTGGTCAGTGTGTGCCTGTGCCAAGTGGCCCCATGGGGGGTGTGGCAGGGAAAGGGGCAGCCTGAGAGGTGGGGGCATTGACCAGCATGGCACTGGGATTCCCAAGGCCTGGCCCTGCTATTCCCCAAGCAGGACCTGGGGCAGTGGGGTCCTGTTACCACCAGCAGAATCTCAGTGGGATTGGCGCTCAGCCCAACCTTTCTCAGGGACCCTGCAGGGACTAGGGAGCGTAACCATCAGGTGGAGTCAGCCATGGGGAGGGAAATGCCTCTTCAGCTCCTGTACAGGGCCACCTGCCTCTGCCAGGAAACCCTGATGCAAATGGCTTCTGTGCCCTCTCAGGACCAGGCAGTCCTTCAATCAGCCATCAGCCCTGGCAGGACTTGAGCAGCGACAGGCTGTGCTCCCCCCATCTTTGCACCATGTCTCACCAGGATGGAGAGGAACCTTCCCTGTCCACAGCCTGTTCAGACCTCCACTCCTCATGGAGGACTCAGGGAGGAGCAGACTAGATACCCTGGGGCATTTTTGGGATGGGGGCAGGGGTCTCTATCAGGAAAGGAAATGAGATACTCAATTGTAATGAGAAGGGACAGTAGGCAGCACTGCCACCGTGTGGGTTAGTGGGGAAAGGCCCTGTGTCCCATTCCCTCCCTTCCCCACCTCCAAGCTAGCCTGTCCCCTTCCCTGAGGCTGGCTCTGAGCCTGTGCCCCCTAGAGCAGTGGTTCCCAAAGTCTAACAACCCTGTGAACCCCTTTGACTAAATTGTCAAGTCTTGTGAACCCTCTCCTAAAAACGAATATTTCCAGAGATTTTTCTCCTTTACCTGAGTATATATTATAAAAGTGGTGATTGTGGGAATATAAAATTTGTTTTTATGACATATTATTAAACACAATTTATCATTACAGTATTTTTATTACATTATGAAAATGGCAACACTCTTCCAAGATCTCACCTTCCTAGCCTGTATCAAGGCTCCTATGTTTCATCAAGGAGTATCAGATGTGAAACAGCATGAAGGTATTTAAAAGGCCTACTGAAAGAGTTTCTCCTACACAAGGTTCAGGTCTTGAGCAGTCCAGGCAAACAACGCACCTTACAACAAAGCTTAAACTTGTTCTTCACAATAATTTTAAAAACAATACTAGCTGTCTATTTAATGCTAAAAACAGCAAAAGATATCCACCTCCCTTTCCATTTCTTATAAGGAGTCTTGAAGTTTAAATCTCTTCAGTGTGATAGATATGCTTGCTTTGATTGCTCCCTGGTTCTCATGGGAGACTTTAATCACCCTGATATCTGCTGGGAGAGAAATACAGCGGTGCACAGACAATCCAGGAAGTTTTTGGAAAGTATAGGGGACAATTTCCTGGTGCACGTGCTGGAGGAACTAACTAGGGGCAGAGCTCTTCTTGACCTGCTGCTCACAAACAGAGAAGAGTTAGTAGGGGAAGCAACAGTGGCTGGGAACCTGGGCGGCGGTGATCATGAGATGGTCGAGTTCAGGATCCTGATACAAGGAAGAAAGGAGAGCAGCAGAATACAGACCCTGGATTTCAGAAAAGCAGACTTTGACTCCTCAGGGAACTGATGGACAGGATCCCCTGGGAAAATAACATGAGGGGGAAAGGAGTCCAGGAGACAAGGGCAGCTCTAGGGATTTTGTCTCCCCAAGCACTGCAGGCAGGCTGCCTCTGGTGATTTGCCTGTGGAGGGTCCGCTGGTCCCGCGGCTTCGGAGGATCTCCTGTGTCCACCGAAGCCACGGGACCAGTGGACTCTCCGCAGGCGTGCCTGCAGAAGGTCCTCCAAATCCGCGGGACCAGCGGACCCTCCGCAGGCAAACTGCTGGAGGCAGCCTGCCTGCCGCCTTCGTGGCGCCGGCAGAGCACCCCTGCGGCTTGCCGCCCCAATCACGCGCTTGGCATGCTGGGGCCTGGAGCTGCCCCTGCCAGGAGAGCTGGCTGTATTTTAAAGAATCCTTATTGAGGTTGCAGGAAAAAAACATCCCGATGTGTAGAAAGAATAGTAAATATGGCAGGTGACCAGCTTGGCTTAACAGTGAAATCCTTGCTGATCTTAAACAAAAAAAGAAGCTTACAAGAAGTGGAAGCTTGGACAAATGACCAGGGAGGAGTATAAAAATATTGCTCAGGCATGCAGGAGTGAAATCAGGAAGGCCAAATAACACTTGGAGTGGCAGCTAGCAAGAGATGTTAAGAGTAACAAGAAGGGTTTCTTCAGGTATGTTTTCAAGAAGAAGAAAGTCAGGGAAAGTGTAGGCCCCTTACCGAATGAGGGAGGCAACCTAGTGACAGAGGATGTGGAAAAAGCTAAGGTACTCAATGCTTTTTTTGCCTGTCTTCATGAACAAGGTCAGCTTCCAGACTGCTGCACTGGGAAGCACAGCATGGGGAGGTGGGGACCAGCCCTCTGTGGAGAAAGAAGTGGTTCGGGACTATTTAGAAAAGCTGGATGAGCACAAATCCATGGGGCCGGCTGTGCTGCATCCAAGGGTGCTAAAGGAGTTGATGGATGTGACTGCAGAGCCATTGGCCATTATCTTTGAAAACTCATGGCGAAAGTCCCAGATGACTGGAAAAAGGCTACTGTAGCGCCCATCTTTAAAAAAGGGAAGGAAGATCGTCTGGGAAACTACAAGCCTGTCAGCGTTACCTCAATCCCTGGAGAAATCATGCAGCAGGTCCTCAAGGAATCAATTTTGAAGCACTTTGAGGAGAGGAAAGTGATCAGGAACAGTCAGCATGGATTCACCAAGGCCAGGTCATGCCTGACTAACCTAATTGTCTTCTATGAGTAGAGAACTGGGTCTGTGGATGAGGGGAAAGCAGTGGATGTGTTATTTCTTGACTTTAGCAAAGCTTTTGATACAGTCTCCCACAGTATTCTTGCCAGCAAGTTAAAGAAGTGTGGGCTGGACGAATGGACTATAAGATGGATAGAAAGCTGGCTAGATCGTCGAGCTCAATGGGTAGTGATCAACGGCTCCATATCTAGTTGGCAGCCGGTTTCAAGCGGAGTGCCCCAAGGGTCGATCCTGGGGTCGGTTTTGTTCAATATCTTCATTAATGATCTGGAGGATGGCGTGGACTGCACTCTCAGCAAGTTTGCAGATGATACTAAACTGGGAGGAGTGGTAGATATGCTGGAGGGTAGGGATAGGATACAGAGGGACCTAGACAAATTAGAGGACTGGGCCAAAAGAAACCTGATGAGGTTCAACAAGGACAAGTGCAGAGTCCTGCACTTAGGACGGAAGAATCCCATTCACTGTTACAGATTAGGGACCAAATGGCTAGGAAGAAGTTCTGCAGAAAAGGACCTAGGGGTTACAGTGGACGAGAAGCTGGATATGTGTCAACAGTGTGGCCTTGTTGCCAAGGAAGCTAACGGCATTTTGGGCTGTATAAGTAGGGGCATTGCCAGCAGATGAAGGGACATGATCATTCCCCTCTATTCAACATTGGTGAGGCCTCACCTGGAGTACTGTGTCCAGTTTTGGGCCCCACTCTACAGGAAGGATGTGGAAAAATTGGAAAGAGTCCAGCGGAGGGCAACAAAAATGATTAGGGGGCTGGAGCACATGACTTATGAGGAGAGGCTGAGGGAACTGGGATTGTTTAGTCTGCAGAAGAGAAGAATGAGGGGGGATTTGATGGCTGCTTTTAACTACCTGAAAGGGGGTTCCAAAGAGGATCGATCTAAACTGTTCTCAGTGGTACCTGATGATAGAACAAGAAGTAATAGTCTCAAGTTGCAGTGGGGGAAGTTTAGGTTGGATATTAGGAAAATCTTTTTCACTAGGAAGGTGGTGAAGCACTGGAATGGGTTACCTAGGGAGGTGGTGGAATCTCCTTCTTTAGAGGTTTTTAAGGTCAGGCTTGACAAATCCCTGGCTGGGATGATTTAGTTGGGGATTGGTCCTGCTTTCAGCAGGGGGGTTGGACTAGATGACCTTCTGAGGTCCCTTCCAACCCTGATATTCTATGATCTGCTTAGGTCTTGGAAGTCCAGGGGCTCCGGGCTGCTGGCCCTTGCTGCCCAGGGTTCTTAGGGACAGATCTGTCCATCGTTAGGCAGTTTTTTCCCGAGAACCCCCTGTAACATTTTGCGAAGCCCCAGGGGTTCACAAACCCCAGTTTGGGAACCACTGCCCTAGAGGGAAAAGCCCTGTGTCCCTCCAGTGGGAACCAAAATCACAGTCTTATATTTGGACATGTTGGCCACAAATGCTTGTCACACACACAGGGCAGGGGGAGTTCAACTCTCCAATGACAGACCAGAATGTCAGTGTCATCTGTTTGGTAAATAATATCAAGATTTTGGGGGGTTTGACTCCTGATCACGGACCTTGGGGCCTGGTTCCTGCTGCTTTCTGCTCCCTTAGGCTGGACTTTGTCATGAGGCTCTTGTCCCTGGACGTCTCCCACTCTGCCCCGCTGAACGAGATGTGGCCCTATGGGGGGACTGAGCAGAGCCAGCGGTACCTGGCCAACCTGATCTGACACTTCACGGTTTCTGCCTCCTGGATGCCATTGGCCACCCTGTCAGCTGGTGCCTTATGGACCCCTTTGGTACCATGGCACATGGCTACACCCTCCCCCAGCACTGTGGGCAGGACTTCGTGCAGGTGCTGGTGAATGTCATGGTCAAGTGGATGCATGCATGGAGCTATCCCAGCTACTGCCATGTGGCCCTGGACAATCGCCCTAGAAAGAGGCTGCAGAAGAGGCAGGGCTTCCAGCGCCAGCCCAGCCTGTACCACTTCATCCTCCACAACCCAGCGCTGGACCTGCCCCCAGCACAAGGGAGGGAGTTGAGCTTCTCCAGGGACTGGTGTTGGGCCTAGTTGGACCAATAACATCCCCCAGCTCCCGTCCCACAGGGTCTGTCTTCTCCCAGAGCCAGCTTGTTAGGGTCTGTCCTACTCTCCTGAAACCCATAACCTGCCTTCCTGAGTGGACCCTACCCCTTGATTTTGTAGCACATTCTGCATCCCAGTTTCCCTTTGCTGCCCCTATCTTCCAGATACCCCAGCAACAGTTCAATGATCTTCCACTCAGTAAAGCTACAAACACCTGCCTCTTGCATTTGTTCTGCTCCTGCTCTGCCCTTTTCCTCTGGAATAGCCAACTCAGTGTGTTGTGTCCAAGTCCTTCACAATTGCCATGTTCTCAGCTTCCCTCAATAGAGTAGCACCCCCATATACTCCCTGAGAAAGCTGATTTCCCACTTTGGCACTTCGAGTGCCAAGGTGGGGGCCTGCAAGTAGTCTAAAAATTAATACTGGCAACTCCAGGCTGTTATTAAAAACCTCAAGGTTACAGCTTCTCTCTGACCTTGGATGGGTAGATACTGCCACCACCCAAGTGCAAAAACCCTTTTGAGAACACAGAAGGGCGCACTTGGGAATTCCTTCCTGTAGGGTACCCCCAAGCCTTTTCACCCCACCTCTAGGGAAGAGCTGAGAAAGAAAACAAAGGAAATCTATGGTTGCCACCAGCTAATTAAACAACAGGTGTGCAAACCTCCTAAGACACAAAATCCAATCCTGTTCTTAAAAAGTAAATTTTATTAAAAATAAAAAGAAATAAATACATTTGAAAACTTGGGCTATTGCTAGATTTAAAAAAAACCCTCTTACAAAAATTCAGCATCAGGAATAACCTTCTTGAGGTTCAGCTTAAAGGTTACAAGCAAAACGAAAGCATTTGGGGTTAGCATGGCAGAGTCCACAAGCCATAAGGAAATAAACCTAACCGTGCCTTTCTAGACATTTCCTGATCTACTTACATATCTAGGGGTTTCAAGCGAGTAGTTTCTAGGTATGATTCAGGTGATTTTTCATAGTTCCAGCCCTGTCTCTGCCTGTCTGTGTTGTTCTCAGAGTGAAGCAAAGGGGAATTTTTTTCCCAATTTTAAAAAGTTCTAGCCTTCCCACTGGCTCTTTTGGTCAGGTGCCCACTCCCTTCCTTTTACCTATGCAGAGACACAATTTAACCCTTTACAGGTGAAGCAAGTAGAGAACAACTACTAAGGGGGGTTTTATAGATAACTGGCTGTCTGGGTCCATAAAAGGGAGCTACCCTGCTTTTCATTTATCACACTCCCTGTCATCCCACCGCATCCTGCCTTCATTAGATCTTTTCACTCAGTTTTCTTCACCGTGGGAGCCCCAGGGAATCCCAAGCTGAGGTTACAATCAAAAGCAACGCGGACGTGTTGCTAAAGCACCCAAATCCACTTAACTGCGTCCACCATCATCAGCAGATTGCTGGAAGTATTTTGGAGTTTGTGATCCCATCTGTGATTAAACTGATTGTTGAAGACACCTTTGAGTTTTCTTCCTTTGTGGCATCGCTCCCTGGCATGGCTGGGACCACATGGGTGAGGGGGATGGCAGCTGTCCAATCAGGGCTGCTCAGAAGTGTTCTGGTTTTGGCAAGAAAATTGAGGTTACATATGAAATTTTTGCCACACAAAGGGTCTGCATCGATATATGATCAGAATACAGGAGCCCTGAGAAAACAGAGTTTATAACCCCAGCTGCTGGGTGTTGGCTGAAGCACTTAGTGGAAATTCAAATATCTAGAGCAGGAATCGGCAACCTTTGGCATGCAGCTCGCCTGGTAAGCCCCCTAGCAGGCCAGGCCGGTTTGTTTACCTGCCGCGTCTGCAGGTTCGGCTGATTGCACCTCCTACTGGCCGAAAACCTATGATGGCAGCAGAAAGCCCCATGGAGCATCTGTCCCTGTTCACCGCTCCAGGCCGATGGAGGTTGCAAGAAGGGTGGCCGCTGTCAGTCAAACCTGCGGATGCGGCAGGTAAACAAACCAGCCTGGCCTGCCAGGGGGCTTACCCTGGCACGCCGCATTCCAAAGGTTGCTGATCCCTGATCTAGAGACTCCTTCTGAAAAATAACATATACTCCTGGCTTGAGCCCCCCACCCAGAATTTCTGGGATCACTAAACATCTCCATTAGGCATCCTTAATAGGTAAATACTTCCCCCTGCATGAGCACTGAGTCTGTGGCCTTGGCTACACTGGCGCTTTACAGCGCTGCCACTTTCTCGCTCAGGAGTGTGAAAAAAACACCCCCCTGAGCGCAGCAAGTTACAGCGCTGCAAAGCGCCAGTGTAAACCGCGCTGCAAGCTAATCCCCATGGGGAGGTGGAGTACGTGCAATGCTGGGAGAGCTCTCTCCCAGTGCTGGCGCTGCGACCACAGTCGCACTTCAAAGCGCTGCCGCGGGAGCGCTCCCACGGCAGCGCTTTGGAGTTTTTAGTGTAGCCAAGCCCTGTGTATGAAACGAGAGCTTTGTAGAGGGAAGGGGATTCCAGTATTAGCATGGAAAGCACGGCAATACCAACTTGACTATATATAGCCATACACATCCTAAGTAAACACCCACTACCCCATCTCATGCTATAGGCAGCTCTGACTCAGTGTGCCGCCCACTGGTGTGAACAACCTATAATAAATATCCCAGGCTATGATGCTTCATGGGAAATGTAGTCTAGCCAGAGAGGCCATAGAAGAGAATGACAGCATAAGGCAACCCAACTACAACTTCCATGATGCATTATGGCACCATTTTGACTCAATCTATTACAGTGTTTGGCCAATCAACCTGTTAGGCCTGTGGCCTGATGCTCTAGAGTGGGAGTTCAGTGCTGCCACCTGTTGGTGGGCTTGGGGAAATGCAGCCCAGAGCTGCTTGAGAACACCAGAGGGGCAGATGCTCCATGGGGCTCTCAGCTGCCATATTTTAGTGTCTGGGGGAAGAGACAGAGTGAGCCTAAACTTATTTGCATTTTATTACCCATTGACCCAGCATGAACATTTGAGTCATTTTGCTTAAAATTCTTTTATATTTTAGGTTTGGGCTCAATAAACTGTTATTTTCCTTATTGTGCAACAGCTGGTTAACAGAGCTGTGCTGAGTATACCCTGGGGGAGCTGGTCACCCTAACCAAAACACAATCATGCGTCACTGGTTTTGGCATTGTGGGAGGCAGAGGTATTTAATCTAAAAAGAGAAAAAAATGGTGCTTTTTTGTTATGGCCACATGCTTTGTGGTAAGTACTTTGCTCAAGTTTGTGGTGTAGTGTGGATCTTTTTTTCTGGGAGATTTTGCAAAGAGGTGGGCTATGTCCTTGTTCTGAGGTAGTGAAAAGGTGGTGATCATTTCCTGTAGTTACAGGAAGTGACACTATGGCAGAGTGAAGTCTAATGATGCCCTAATACCTGTGCTAACAAGCTACAATCACCATAGGTGATTTCAGAGGTGGAATTTATAGAGCAGAGGTAGGCAATCTATGGCATGTGTGCCGAAGGCGGCACGCAAGCTGATTTTCAGTGGCACTCACACTGCCCAAGTCCTGGCCACCAGTCTGGGGGGGCTCTGCATTTTAATTTAATTTTAAATGAAGCTTCTTAAACATTTTAAAAACCGTATTTACTTTACATACAACAATAGTTTAGTTATATATTATAGACTAATAGAAAGAGACCTTCTAAAAACATTAAAATGTATTACAGGCACATGAAACCTTAAATTAGAGTGAATAAATGAAGACTCCACACACCACTTCTGAAAGGTTGCCGACCTCTGTTATAGAATGTGCTCAAAGACTCTGGGGTAATACTACCAGCTGCCCATAACATAGCAAAGGAGGGAAGGAACTTTTGACGGGACACTTGTATTTGGTCATTCACACCAGTAGGGGAGGAATGAGTCAGAGGACACGGCTGAAGATACCATGCAGTGGGAGCAGGTGTTTACTTATTATTCACGGCATGGATACCTACTGTTGCTGTGCTTTCCCAAGATGATGCTGGGTTCCCTTTCCCACCATGGAAGCCCTCTTTGTTTCATACATAGATTCAGGGCTTGGGAGTGGGGAAATATTTGCCTCTTAAGGGCTCCCAGGGAAGATAATTAGTGACCTCAAAGATTCTGGGTGGGGGCTTGAGCCTGTGGTATTCACTAGTTTTCTAAAGGAAGGGCTAGATAGTTGAACCTGTCCTCATTGCTGCAGACAACATCTTCAGAAGGAATGACACACCCAGAACTCTTTGAGAGAGTAGGACAGACCCTGTAAGGCTGGTTATGTGGCTAGGGGAAGGGCAGGCCCCATGGTGATGGAGCTGGAAGATATTATGCATCCCACTGGGCTCAATGCTGACCCCAGGACTATGCAAACTCTCTCCATTGGCTTCCCTTGGCCCCTGTCCTGGGACAAGAATAGGTCCATGAGGTTCTAGCTGATGGGCTGGCACCATCCAGGAGGAAGGAGCAGGGAAAGTGGTGGATCAGGCCAGAGAGGAACCACTAACTGTGCTCGTTATGCCTGTAGCCCCACATCTTGTTCAGCAGGTCAGAATGGGAGATGTCCAGGAACAAAAGCCTCATGCTTGGTACAGCCTCGGGCAGCAAGGCACTGCCCCCATGGTCAGCAGTTGGCTGTCAGGCCCCAAAATCTTGAGATTCTTTACAAAGCAGATGACACTGTGTGCTCCAGTCTGTCTGAGGAGTGTCAAACCCCTAGCTGCCCAGTCCCCAGAAGTGTGGGTGAGACTTCTAGGGCTACCAACACTCCAAAATTTATTACGGTGATTTGGGCTCCCACTGCTAGAGCTCCTACCTCCACATCTGCCTAGTCTCCACATGCCCATCTGTTCTCCATGGGCTCTAGACAAGGGAAGGTTCCTCTCCATCCTGGGCCAGGTGAGATGTGGTGCAGGGATGGGGAGAATATGGCCACTCCCTGCCCAAGCCCTGCCATGGCTGATCGCAGGAGGGCCCTGTCCACCAGGGGCCCCTTTGGTGGCACTGAATCCATTTGAATCAGCTTTTTCCTGGTTGAGGATGGAGGGCTCCTGTGCAGGTGGCAAAGCAGGGATCTTGCACCCCATGATTCTGCCCCAGTGGTTATGCTCCCTGAGGAAGGCAGGGCTAAGTGCTAATCCTGCTGGGATTCTGCTGATGCCATAAAGTCCCCTGTGCATAGGCCCTGGCATAGGGTGAAGGACAGAGACAGCTGGCCAGATCTTGGGTGATTCTCAGGCTGCCCTGGGCTCCTTCCCACCCTACAGGAGATATGTGGTGTGAGCAGATGCTGACCTGATCTCTGGCATGATGCTGTGCTCTGGATGGAGGCAGGGGAATCCGTGGGATCCCTCACCATCTCAGCATCAACGTTGGTGATGTGTTTGCCTTGATGGCCTGTTTTGCTTAGCAATAACACAGCAAGGCCTACTGAAAACTTTACTGGTTGAGGTAGAGAGGCCAAATTTATGACCTTGCTAGATAAGACAGTGCTTGCAGAGTCTGGGAAAAATGCTTGCAGACACTTTGTGAAGCAACTTGTACCTTTTTGAAGCTTATCAAGAAATAACAGTTGTTCTTTGTTTTTCTCTTGTATGCTGGGAAAGTATAAGAGGTACAGTGATGACGCAACGTAAGTGATGATGCGAGGAAGCAGCTAATAAAAACAATTTGAATTTGCAGAAGGAGGGGGTGGTTCTGTGTGGAAAATGGCCTGGTTCTTTGTTGCTTGTGTGCATACATCAATAAAGAACTTGGTATTTGGACTTTGCTGGGTTGTCTGTATTTTGCGGTCAGACAACGAACCTAAAAAGTCTGGGATAGAGATAACCCCGACAGATGTGGCACTCCAGATGGGACCCGTCTGACTCTCCGGTGAGGGGGTCCGTCTCCGACGCAATGCAGCGCGCATCCTTCGATTGAGAGGAGCCTTGCCCAGGAGTCAGATCTCACGCTGGCGATAAGGCGTTGTCTCCTGAACCAGCCTGAGCCTATTTAAATCCAGCAACGTTCACCTGCCCTTTGAGCAGGAGTCCCAGGAACTAGTTAAGTGAGCTCTCAGTTACAGGAAAATGGGACAAGGTGGCAGTAAATGCCCGGGGGATGCCCCATTATCGCTCATTCTGAGAGACTGGAAGGATATATCCGGGATGGCAGTATTGTCCAAGGCTAAGATGAGAAATTTGTGTTGGATCCAATGGCTGTCATTTATCTTTCATTTGTCCCCAACTAGAGACTGGCCGGAGGGTGGAACCTTTTCCACAGATAGGATGAACTCCTTAAGGGATGTTTTGGTAGATCTTAGGCTGGGACAAATGGATTGTTTGTTTGTGTGGTATAATTATAAACCCATGGAGGGACGGGTAGCTTTTGAAGCTGTTTGTATGGAGAGCTCTTGTAAAAATCCCCCACCATATGCCCCAGAGCCGCACTGGGAGGAGGACAATTTTGTTCCTGTTCTTCCCCCTGTCCGGCGGAGTGCAAGGATTCAAAAGCAGGTTAGGGACAGAGGAGAATCAAGGGAGGTCTCAGAGTGATGTTCCCTCATCTTCAGAGGAATCACGCTGCCTCACCCCCTCTGTGCAGCCTCCAGCCAGCCTTTTGCAAACTTGGCCAGGGGCTGCTTCTCAAACATTCCCAGTATTACAGCAGCCCTCGTCCTCGCCCTTGCGGACCCCCACTAGGTTACTTAACACCATGAGGGAGGATATTTCTGAAACACTCCTGATATTACAAGCCCCGTTGAGAACTTATCCGGTTCCACTGGTTGCTGGGGGACATGAGATGGTTTTTACCCATACCCTGTTTGCAACTTCAGATTTGTTTAACTGGCAGTGCACTATGCCTCACTTATGAGACAATCCTGAGGCAGTGGAAAGAATGTTCTGTACAATCTTTTTCACTCATGTGCCCACTTGGGCAAATGTAAATCAGTTATTAGGTACTCTCATGACAGAAGATGAAAGACAAAAAGTAAAAGAAAAATCTGCAAGTTATTTGAATGCACCTTGGCCATTTACTGACCCTAATTGGAATCCCAATAATCCAGCTCAAAAGACAAAGTTGGATGGATTTTTGAAAGCTGTTTTGAATGGCATTAGAGATGCAGGGGAGGCTACTCCAAATTGGAGCAAGGTGACTGCTTGTGTTCACCGTCCAGACAAGCACCTCTCTGACTTTTGTGTTCAACTGATTTGTGAAGTTAGAAAGCATGGGAATTTGAATCCTGAAACTGATCATGGAAAGGAGATGGTTAAAATGGTTTTCATGTCACAATGTGCAGAGGATATTGCAAAGAGATTTAGAGAGCATCCAGATGGTATGTAAGGGATAAGTTTGTCTGAAGTAGTTAGCATTGCTACTAGAATGTTTAATAGGAGAGAGGAGAAGAAAGAAAAAGAGAAAAGGAAGGAAAGGCAGAAGGATATAAAGGAGCAAGTGTCACTGTTGGCAGCAACAATGACTGGGGGAACAGAGGTGGATGGAATGGATGGAAAAAAGAAAAAGCAGCAAGAGGCAGGGGACGTGAAGAAGAAGTTAGAAGTAGTGGTTGTCATTATTGTGGTGCAGAAGGACACTGGAAAAGAAAAGTTGTTTGTGAATGGATCTGCATTTGTTCGTGAAGGAATCAGACACTCTGGATATGCAATTACTGATAGGCAGACTATATTAATAGGGGAAGCTCTTTCTCCCGGGGTGAGTGCCCAAGCTGCAGAGTTAAAAGCCCTAACTGCAGCCTGCCTTCATGCTAAAGGGAAAAGGGCTAATATTTATATGGACTTAAAATATGCTTTTGGGGTGTGCCATGCCACGGGTGCAATTTGGAAGGAACGAGGTTTCGTTACCTCATCTGGAGCTCAGATTGCCCATGAAAAGGAAATTGCTGAACTGCTTCAAGCCATTCAGGCTCCTGGGGAAATTGCGGTGATACACTGCAGGGCTCATACCAGACAGACAGATCCTGTCGCAATGGAAGGTTGCTTGGCTGACAGGGTGGCCAGGGCAGCGGCCCTACAGGGAGCCCAATTAGACTTGATTTCCCCCCCTCACACACACTCTCCCCAGCTCAATGGCAATTACAAGCTTCAGATACTGAAAAGGCAACAAGGGAAAAGTGAGGTGCTACAAAAGATTCACAGCAACACCCACCTAGGAGTGAATAAAATGGTTCAAATCATTCTTAGGCAGTTTGTATCTCCTGGATTAAGTGAAATGGCCAGAAGAGTACTGGAAAGTTGTGTTCTTTGTCATCAATGTAATCCTAAGGGAACACGCCAACAGGTGCCACCTAGTGGGCTCAGACGGGCTCATAGGCCCATGCAGCACATTCAGATTGATTTTACCGAATTAACCCCCTCAGAAGGAAAGCCACTGCCAAAGCAGTTTGCAAGGTGCTTCTTAATGAGATCATGCCAAGATCTGGCCCTCCTGAAAAATTAATTCTGACCAGGGAATGCATTTTACAGCAAAAATTTGCAAGAAATTTACTAAAGCAGTTGGAACAAAATGGGTTTTTCATGCCCCCTGGCCTCCTCAGAGCTCAGGCCAGGTGGAGCATATGAATGGAACTCTAAAGATCACCCTAAGTTGTGTAAAAAACTTAAGATGAAATGGACTAAAGTTTTTCCTTTGGCT
The DNA here is from genome assembly GCF_025201925.1 of Gopherus flavomarginatus. Classification (NCBI taxonomy): domain Eukaryota; kingdom Metazoa; phylum Chordata; order Testudines; family Testudinidae; genus Gopherus; species Gopherus flavomarginatus. The sequence continues at coordinate 35,763,056 of NC_066621.1, read as the reverse complement.
TTGTATATTGTCCGGACTACTCCGAATTCTAGGACTAAGCTAGCGCCCTTTAAAATACTTTTTGGATATGTACCACCTTTTATTTACTTTTCTGGTTTCAATAGCTAGTGACACTGATCTGACTTGTGAAATAAAAACTTATGTAAAAGCTTTGCAGCAGCATTTAACTACATTACAACAGTACTCAGCACAGTCTCAATCTTCACCATTGTGGGAAGCTGTTCATTCTATTTTGCCAGGTGACCCAGTGTGAATCAAAGCTTACCGAAAGACTCCACTTCAATCCCAGTGGCTGGGACCGTTCGAGACTATCCTGGTGAGCCCTACCGCTGTTCGGGTCAAGGAACTTCCCACTTGGATTCATCATACCAGAGTCAAACGGAGCCTCGCTAGGGAGCCTGAACTCGTAAAGGGTTCCCCAGAAGCAGATGGCGTCTGACTTTGAGGGAGCCACGCACGTTCACTCCACCATGAACCGGGTGAGCCAGAAGCAGATGACCTCCATGCCCAGGACAAATGGACTGCTACCCCTTTGGGCGACCTGCGGCTAAAATTCAAGAAGAAGTATACTGGTGCCCATTCCCCAAGGAATGGCAACGAACAGTTCCCTGGGGAGTTGGTGGACTCATTTGTGTATTGTTTGTTGTTTTTCTTTTGTGGTGGTTGGACTAACTAGGGGATATAAATATAAGACCTTTATTCGCTTTGCTCATGAAATGGAAGTCCGTATGCCAGCACTGAATAACATTTTGTGTTGGGCATGTTCCTTAATGCCAGTAAATAGTCACCGAGGTCTTTCCATGATCCCCATACCTCTTAACCCTATGAATATGACATGGACTCCTTCATGAAAGGACTCCTCAAGCTTGCAAAACCTAACCTGGGCAGATTCAGGAATCCGATTAATAGATACCTTACGGTGTGGAAGCGACTTGGTGAGTTGTACTTCCTGGGCTCAGGAAATGTGCCTGTAGGAATTAGCAATTGTAAAGCCTATTTTAATGAAACCCATTTTGGTGAAAGACGGGGACCTGATTGTACTCTTGTACAAGGTTTGCCCCGACATGGAAAATCCTGGTATATTTTCCCTGCTAACTTTTGCAGCTTGTTTAATCGGTTGGTATTGGATAAACCTAATGTATTTACCAGAATAGGTTGCTTTATAGCACCAGATCTATTGCACACTCATTGCACCGCAGTGCTGGAGTATTCAGAAATCATTCTCATACACTGCATAAAAAAGCATTCTTTTAATTCTTCGGGTACTGAGTACTCTATGTGTCAGTGTACTGATAATGCTACTAATAGTTTTCGAGGTCTCTCTGCCTGGACTGGATGGTATTACAAACCCCAATATACTGCATCTATTATATCTAATCCCTTGTTTGGAGTCTGTTGGGTTTGTGGAGAAAAGGCTTATTTAAGCTTGCCTGTCTCCTGGAAGGGGTCATGCTATTTGGCCTGGTTAGAACCCCTGTCTTATATCGAGATCACCTTCCTTCTGGACGTTTAAGAAATGTGCAAGGTGCAAAAAGAATGTTGACTGGTCTCGACCCCTTATCTGAAAAGCACTTAATGATTGGACAGAAAGCTGTACAGCCTTTTTCTTTGCATATAAAGGTGCCACTTACCGTATCGGGCAAGGTATAATGAGATTACAAGGAGTGTTAGAAATAATGGTTAATACCACTGGTAAGGCCCTCATTGATCTGGCTACCAAGCAAAAACAGCCTAGGCAAATGGTTCTTCAAAATAGAATGGCCCTGGATATTTTGTTAGCCTCACAAGGAGGAACATGTGCCTTAATAGGACAAGAATGTTGCGTGTATATTCCTGATGTTTATAATGCCACATGGGAAAAAGCAAAACATCTTGAAAAAATTGCAAGGAATCATGAAGGGAAACGACCAAGCTGAAACTCCTGGTAAAGTAATTTATTTAGCTGGTTGCCTGATGTAGGTGAATGGCTGCATAACTTGCTTAAAAGTGCTGTTATTTTCATGTGTGGGTTACTACTGCTTTATGTAATTATAAAATGTGGGTGCTGTATAGCTGCTCAACTGTGCAGAACAACCCCTAAGGTCAGGCGACCTTATCATGTAATCTAAGTTGTGTTCCTCGAGTCCCCTTGGTGGGTCCTCTAGGGACAAAGGGGGGACTTGATGAGTTTGCCTTGATGGCCTGTTTTGCTTAGCAATAATACAGCAAGGCCTACTGATAAATTTACTGGCTGGGGTAGAGAGGCCAAATTTATGACCTTGCTAGATAAGACAGTGCTTGCAGAGTCTGGGAAAAATGCTTGCAGACACTTTGTGAAGCAACTTGTACCTTTTTAAAGCTTATCAAGAAATAACAGTTGTTCTTTGTTTTTCTCTTGTATGCTGGGAAAGTATAACTGGCAAGGTACAGTGATGACGCAACGTAAGTGATGATGCAACGGAGCAGCTAAGAAAAGCAATTTGAATTTGCAGAAGAGGGGGCTGGTTCTGTGTGGAAAACTGGCTGGTTCTTTGTTGCTTGTGTGCATACATTAATAAAGAACTTGGTATTTGGACTTTGCTGGGTTGTCTGTATTTTGCGGTCAGACAACGAACCTAAAAAGTCTGGGATAGAGATAACCCCGACGTTGGGTTGTTGTGGTTAAAGTTCCTGTCAGTTTCGGCTGTTGGAGCAGTGAAATGCTGTTAGCCTTATTGTGTGGCAGTGGAGCACGCGAACTGTACTGACTGTGCCCTGGACGAGGGGTCACCCTAAACAAAGTTGCAGCCAGTAGGTAGTGGAGCATGGAAGAGAGAGCTAGGGATTTGTCTTTTCCAGCGGGGGGTGCTCTGGGTCTGCGCCTGTCTGCTGCAGCACGGAGTGATTCTGCTAAAGATTTTGCAAAGTCAGAAAACTCTTCACTGGGAGGCTGCACCAAAGTGGCCCTTTGCGAAAGCAGAGACACTAAGGGGCAGGACTGGGTGTTTACTTATTATTCATAACTACAGAGAGGTAAGTTGTTATTGCTGTGCTCTCCCCAGTTGGGTGTTGGTTTCCCTGTCCCTGCTAACAAAGCTCTTCTTGTTTCATACACACTCAGCACTTGTGAGTGAGGAAGTGTTTGCTCTTAAAGTCCCCCCAGGGAACATATTTAGTGGTCTCAGAAAGTTGTGGGGTGGCTTCAACTGGTATTGGTTACTTTTCAAAAGGAAGCCGTTGATATTTGACCCTGACCTTAATTGTTGCAGACACCACCCCGCAGACTGGGTTATGCACCCAGAACACTGGTTTTCAGACCCTCAGTATTTTGACACAAAGACGACGTTTTCTGGGAACAAGCAGAAGCTTTTTTAGGAAAATTTCATTTGAAAATCTGGTTGAAAATTGGGAAACTGTTGTGTGGCCCTAGCTGTAATTCTGCCTTCCCCCTTTGCCCGTGTGGTCCCAGCCGTGCCAGGGAGTGCTGCCGCAAAGGGGAAATACTCAAAGGTCTTCAACAATCAGTTTAATCGCAGCTGGGATCACAAAGCCCAGAATGCTTCCTGCTATTGGTCAATGTTGGTGGACAGAGTTAAGGGGATTTGGGTGTTGTAGCTGTGTGGTGCTGAATTTAACATATCTGGATTGCTTTTGGGTGTGACCTCAGGCTGGGAATCTTTGGGGATAGTGAAGTTTGGTTTGAGGATTATCAACATCCCCGGGAGGTATTTAACCCTTGGGTTACTGATTCAGACTGGTCCTTGAGGGAGTCCTTGGCATGGGAACACTTTTGGACTGGTTAGTATCAACGTGGAACAGCCAGAGGAAAAGAGCTGATGAGTGCAGACTTCAATGCTGAGAAATGTGGCAAGCCCCAGGGAAATGGGGGAGAGAGAGATCCTGGGGAGATGACTCTGGCAGGGTGTGGGGAGGGTGACACCAGAGGTGAAAGTAAGCCTGTATTGTATGGTACAGCATACCAGCAAGCCAGCTTCTCCGGCAGTGATTTAAAGGGCCCAGGGCTCTAGCCACTGTGCGGAACCCTGGGCCCTTTAAATCCCCACCGGAGCTCCGGCAGTCGGGCTCAGTTCTATGCAGTGCTGCATTGTGGACGATGAAGTGGCACAAGTTGGGCTGGTGCTGGTAGCCCTTCCTCTCCTGCAGCCTCTACATGGGGTAGTTGTCCGTGGCTGTGTGGCTGTAGCTGGAATAGCCCTGTGCATGCATCTGCTTGGCCATGACATTCATCAGCACCTGCATGCAGCCACACCCCCTGTGCTAGGGCAGGGTGTAGCTGTGCCTCATGAGGCCTAACGGGTCTGAAATTGTCCAGCTGACAGGGCGTCCAGCAGCATCTAGCAGGCAGACACTGGGGAAGCGGCGGATCAGGTTGGTCAGGTACCTCCTGCTGTTCTCATTGCCCCCAAAGGCCCACATCTCATTCAGCAGGACGGTGTGGAAGACATCCAGGGATGACAGCCTCATAGCCGGGTCCAGCCTAGGCGGGCAGAGAGCAGCAGGGCCAAGCCCCAAGGGCCGGTGATCGGGAGTCAGACCCCAGAATCATTAGGTTGGCCCTAAGATCATAAGGCTTTTTAAAAAATTATGCTGTGACTGCTGGTGTCCCTTGATAGTTGAGCTCCTCCCACCTTTGGGTGTTGCCAACACTCCCAGATTTATTATGGTGGTATGGGCCCCACTGCAGAAGCTCCTAGCCCTCCATCTCTCATACAGCAATTCATCTTGCCCTATCAGTTCTGTCCCCAGCTCCCCCTCATAGAATTGGAAGGGACCTCAAGAGATCATCTAGTCCAACGCGCTGCTCAAAGCAGGACCAATCCCCAGATTTTTACCCCAGTTCCCCAAATGGCCCCCTCAAGGATTGAACTCTCAACCCTGGGTTTAGCAGCCCAATGCTCAAACCACTGAGCTGTCCCGCTCCAGCCTCCCCTCTGCACCTCGTGGTGATGTTCCACCCCTCCCAGCCCTGTGGCGGTTGCAGCAAGCTCCCCTCTCCCAGGCCAGGTCTCCCAGAGAATGGGGAAGCCTAAGCACTATCCTGTCCCCATTGCTCACAGCAAGGGATGGGGAATGGAAGCATGTCACCCTGAGATGCTGAACAATTCCTGCTGCCTCTCCCCTCCCCATCCCCACCCCATGACATGGGTGTCACATTACTGCAGGGTGGGGCAGGGGCAGGGGCAGGGAACTCTTACTGCAGCAGCTCTGAGAGGCAGCCAATCAGAGGAGGCTTCCCCCACAGACAGAGGGAATTCCCATGAAGGTCATTGTGAGACCCAGTCAAACTCATGGGACACAGGAAAGGGGCATGCTGTAGCCAAGTGGAGGGGGGAGTTGGCTGCTCAAGGGGTAGGGAATGGGACACTAATCCACACAGTGGCAGCTCTGAAAAATGTCTCATTAGAGCTGAGTGTCTTATTTCCCTTCCTGGTAGAGACTCTCCTTGTACAAAGTGCCCCCAGGAATCGGCTCCTCCCGGGGTTCTGGGTGAGGAGCTGAGGTGTGAACAGGCAGTGGACAGGGAAGGTTCCTCTCCATTCTGGGCCAGGAGAGATGTGGTGAAGGGACACAGTGAGCAGAGTCACTCACAGCCCAAGCCCTGCCAGGGCTGATAGCTTTTTGCAAGAGTGCCCTTCCCCAGGGGCTGCAGGTGGGGCCCCATTGGTGGCACAGAAGCCATTTACATCAGCCTATTCTGGCAGAGGCTGGGACCCTGTGCAGCAGCTGAACAGGGCCCTCCCCATGGCTGGCACCACTCAATGGCTACGCTCCGCAGCCTGGCAGGGTCCCTGAGGGAGGTTGGGTTCAGCGCCAATTTCACTGGGATTCTGCTGGTGGAAACAGGACCCCAGTGCCCCAGGCCCTGCATGGGGAATAGCCAGCCAGAGTGTGGATATCCCAGTACCATGCTGGCCAATGCCCCAGCCTTTCAAGCTGTCCCCTTCCCTACCACATCCATTGTTGGGCCCTGAGACGCAGGTAGACACTGACCAGTCCTCGGGCATGGTGCTGACAGGGCCGGTGCAACCATTTAGGCGGACTAGGCGGTTGCCTAGGGCACCGAGATTTGGGGGCACCAAAAAGTGCCCCCAATTTTTTTTTAAATGGTTGAGCAGCCGCTGCTGCTGGGACAGAGAGGAAGTCTGAGCTGCCAAGGGCAGCCGGCAGCCCAGGGTGTCCCCTGGGTCAGGGCGCCACCGCGGCAGCCGGCAGCCCAGGGTGTCCCCGGGTCAGGGCGCCGCCGTGGCAGCCGGCAGCTCAGGGTGTCCCCTGGGTCAGGGCGCCGCCGCAGCAGCCCGCAGTCCAGGGTGTCCCCTGGGTCAGGGCGCCGCCGCGGCAGCCCGCAGTCCAGGGTGTCCCCTGGGTCAGGGCGCCGCCGCGGCAGCCCGCAGCCCAGAGTGTCCCCGGGTAAGGGCGCCGCTGTGGCAGCCGGCAGCTCAGGGAGTCCCCTGGGTCAGGGCGCCGCCGCGGCAGCCCGCAGTCCAGGGTGTCCCCTGGGTCAGGGCGCCGCCACGACAACCCTCAGTCCAGGGTGTCCCCTGGGTCAGGGCGCCGCCGCGGCAGCCCGCAGTCCAGGGTGTCCCCTGGGTCAGGGCGCCGCCGCGGCAGCCCGCAGTCCAGGGTGTCCCCTGGGTCAGGGCGCCGCCCCGGCAGCCCGCAGTCCAGGGTGTCCCCTGGGTCAGGGCGCCGCTGCGGCAGCCGCAGCCCAGGGTGTCCCCTGGGTCAGGGCACCACCGCGGCAGCCAGCAGCCCAGGGGCCCCCTTGGTTAGGGAGCCGCCGGAGGGGGCGGCAGGCAGCTCCCGTGGAGCTGCTGCAGTGGTGGGGTGCCTGCGGAGGGTCTGTTGGTCCACGGCTCCGGTGGAGCTGCCACAGTTGTGCCTGCGGACGGTCGGCTGCTCGTGTGGCTCCGGTGGACCGCCCGCAGACACCACTGTGGCAGCTCCACCGGAGTCGCGGAGCACCGGACCCTCCGCAGGCACCACTGCGGCAGCTCCACCGGAGCCGCGGGACCAGAGGGCTGGGCGGCGAAATTGCTGTCCGCCTAGGGCGCTCAAAACCCTAGCGCCGGTCCTGGGTGCTGAGATCTAGGTGGAGGTAAGTGAAGTAGCAGGACGCTTCCAACTGGATTCCCTTAGCCTCGGTGATGTCCCTGGAGGCCTGTACACCCCATTCTGGAGCCCTGCAGGTGGCAGGAATGCACTGGGAGAAATGGGAATGGTGGTGAGAAAAGGGCCCATATGTGTGGGAAGCCCAGCCTGGGACAGGAGTCTGAACTTCCAATCCCCTAGCTTTGGGGCTGGCACAGTAGGGCGGGATCCAGTGGTTGGGCCCAGATATGACCTATATGCTCAGTTGCTGTGGGGCTCATGTTACTGTGGATGCAGAAGGCCTGGCCCCAGTTGACAGCGCTGCTCAGCAGGGCCCGGTAGATGCAGGGGCAGCTCCAGGCCCCCAGCAAACCAAGCGCATGCTTGGGGCAGCAAGCCACTAGGGGCGCTCTGCCAGCACCGCGAGGGCAGCAGGCAGCCTACCTGCCTGCCATGCTTGGGGTGGGGTGGCAAAATCCCTAGAGCCACCCCTGGGTAGGTGCCAGCTCCCAGTAGAACACCACATATGTGTTGGTGTAGAAATCAGAGTTGTCTGATGCCACCTGCCAGAGGAGACATGGAGCAGAGTGGGGAACTCTCCATGGAATGACCAATGTGCCACCCTGGAAAGGCCCCAAATCCCAATCCCGCCTCAACCAGCCAGTTTCCCAGGTGCAATGCAGTGGCACCTCTCTGTGTGGCCAGGTGAGGATAGCTTTGAACTCAGGCCACATATCCACCAGAACCTCATGTCCAGGGAGGTTTATAGATTTTTAGTGTTGGAAGGGACCTCAAGAGATCATGTAGACCAACCCCTTGCTCATAGCAGGACCAATCCCCAAATTGCCCCCTCAAGGATTGAACTCACAACCCTGAGTTTAGCAGGCCAATGCTCAAACCACTGAGCTATCCTTCCCCATGCTTTATGTTCATCACGATGCTGTGAACCTGCCAGAGATACAAGGCCGTTGGGAGGGGAGGAGCTGGAAAAGGGACAGCAATTCCCACTCTCACGACTGTGTCAGGAGCCTCCAAATGTTTGTGTGGTTTCAGCGTCTTGCAGTCTTCTGTGCCTTCTTTGGGTGTTTTTTGCCCTTCTCCAAAATGGCCGCCCTCTCCGTCTCTGCCAATGTAGCTGACACCATAAGCTGCCCTTAGCGAAGATGGCCACCACCTCACAATGATTTCATAGGCCTAGGCGGGAAAGAAGGCTGCCCCAGGCTCTGGGGAGCGGAGACTGGGGAGCAGCAAAGAGAAGCAATAGGGGGTTGGGGGGCGGGAGATGTGGGGTGACACTAGGGTTGGGTGTGAGAGGCAGGGAGGGAGTTGGGATGTGGAGGGCATGAATGTTGGGTGGCAATACGTGGCAGGGCCTATGGGGAGTGAGGGCTAGGGGGCTTGTCTTCCCCCCCTCCCCCCAGTTTATTCTCCTGATTTGGGGTCTGACCCCTGAGTTGTTTTGTGGCTCCTGAGCTGCTTTCTCAGGGGAGTTCCTGAGTGTGGGGGACAGGGGTCAAAGTGGCTGGTGACCCCCCCACGCACACTTGAGCCATGTGATGGGCATGGAACCATGGAGGGAGCCAGAGCTACCCAGCTCTCTGATTAGCTGTCACGGTGCCTGCCTGTGGTGTGATTGGCTGACACGGAGCCAGCGTTCCCTGTGATTGGTTGGGAAGGTCCCACCGGCTACGGTGGGTGAGCAGCAGGAATTGGTACTGGGTTTGGACTTTGGGAGGCATGAGGGGTGAGGAAGGAAGTGGCTGGGAGAGCAGCCAGCATCTTCAGGGGAGGGGCCTGCCCCTCCAGCCTGATCTCTAACCCATCTCCCAGGGGAGTCAGAGGGACCTTCACCTGCTCTCTGCCCCATGGATGGGGGTGGGGAAGGTTGAGTCCTGGCCTTGGGCTGTGGGCAGTGTGGCTAGGAACAGGCATGTCATCTGCAATGTCTAAGGCAGGTGCCTTCATAGTGTCCCCTCCAGCAGCCGTAGCTTGGAGGAGCAGTTGAGGATCAGCATCTCTTTGGAGATGGGTCCTTGGCAGCTTCCAGTGGGGGGCACCTGCCCAGGTGGAGGAGAGAAACTCGTCAGTTACCTGTGTCTGTCACCACAGCGTCACTCCAGAAGCAGGCAGGGTGTGCGTAATCTCCCACCCTGCAATAACAAACTAACAAGTTGGAGTGCAGGCTCTGTGCTCTCCAGAGACCCTACAATAATAAACCAGTCTGTGTGCAGCCTCTGTGCTCTCCAGAGACCCTACAATAACAAACTACTCTGTGTGCAGCCTCTGTGCTCACCAAAGATCCTACAATAGCAATCCTTGTCTGTCTGTCTGGCTCCTGCTATGCCAGGCTGGTCTGCAGGACTCGGGTGGCCCCAGTACCCCCCACTCACCTGAGAAGACTCTGTGCCAGGGTAAGGGGCAGCCTCTGGGAAGATAGGGGGACAGGGTGTCTGTGTGGCAGTGAGGTCCCTGCCTGGCAGCAGCTGTTTCTGTCCCTACTGGGTCTCTCCCCTGGAGGCTGCTCCACCCTCTTATTCCTGAGCAAATGAACCATTAACAGAGTCTGTGGCTGGCCCAGAGCTGGGGCAGCCAGGTCCCTGCAGTCACAAGGCACCACTGGGTTCCTTCCCTGCACAGGGAGGGGCGAGAGGGTTTCCTGGGGACAGCGGAGTAGAATTCTGAGGAAATACGAGCACTGCCAGGATTGGGGCATGGGCAAACCAGTTCTGCTGGTGCCTCTCAATCGAGACCCACAGCTCCTGCTGTCCCAGCGCGGACCTTCCCCACTCCTGCTCTGCTGATGCCCCTCAGTGCCTAACCACACTATCTGCTGTCCCAGGCATGGGCTCTCTCATATCAACTCCTTCCTAACTCTCAGTTTCTGTTTATTCCTTTGGCTCAGGGTTGTGCTAGGAGCTCCCAGTCTGTGCCCTCTCCTTGGCTTTCTGCTTGCCTCTGCTCTGTGTCTTCCCCAGCCTTGTCCCCCAAGCATGTGTGCCCTAGGAGGTTCTGTGCCTCTTTTGCCCATGCTCTGGCTGAGATCTCATACTGGTCCCTATTGACATTGGGGAGTAGCCATGGGCTCCAGGCTGAGCAGGTTTCTACCTCTGATTGAATCTCTTTGACAAGGGGCTGTCACAGTTTGTTACCTGCAGGGAGCAATGCAATCCATATCTACAGCAACTCAGCATCACATTTGTTACCTTAACTGCAATCTGGCATCAGAGAATCCTCAGGTTAGCTTGGCAAAGCCGAGTTGAAGGCAGAGGTCGTGTTGGCAGCAACAACTGCCTCAATACCCCCAGCTCTGTGGGATCTGTCTTGGCTCTCCCTCCTTTTGTCTCTGCATTCCTGTTTTACTTCCTGGGATGCTGAGTCTCTGGGGTTCTCACAAACACAGTCACCTCCCTCGCACCCTGTGACTTTGTTCCAAGCTACAGCAGAGCTGTGTCCACATCTCCTGCTCCCCTGTATGCTAGGCAGCTGGTGCTAAGTTACAGGCAAACCGTGGAATTAACATTGTGGAAGGGCACATGGAACCTCTAGGCCAGTGGTCCCCAACCTTTTCCGGGTGGTGGGCACCGGACAACGAGCCACCGAGGACCGTGGCCGGTGGACAAGCATCTGCCGAAATGCTGCAGAGAGGCAGCAACATCAAGAGGTGTTGCTGCGGAAATGCTGCCGAAAATCTCTTGGTGATGCCGCTTTTTGGCAGCATTTCGGTGGATGCTTGTCTGCCAGCTAGTAAGCGGGCGCACATAGATGCCCCGGTGGGCGTCATGGTGACCGCCGGCACCGCATTGGGGACCACTGCTCTAGGCAATGTCGAGCCCAGCAAAATTCACACATCTGAAAACCAAGCAATGAGGAGTCAAGGTGCCTGGCAATGGTCCTTATCTCTGTCCCTGGAGCTTCCAAGAACCCCCAGGCTCCAACTGTCCTCAGAGCTGAAAGTGTTGCTGTATTGAATGCGGGAGGGGTTAGCTGGACCAGCTCGGCAGAGCTGTGACTGAGTCAAGGTGGTTTTGGGGGCTGTTCCCTCGGTGACAGTGAGAATCATAGAATCATACAATATCAGGGTTGAAAGGGACCTCAGGAGGTCATCTTGTCCAACCCACTGCTCAAAGCAGGACCAATCCCCAATTAAATCATCCCAGCCAGGGCTTTGTCAAGCCTGACCATAAAAACCTCCAAGGAAGGAGTTTCCACCACCGCCCTAGGTAACCCATTCCAGTGCTTCACCACCCTCCTAGTGAAAAAGGTTTTCTTAATATCCAACCTAAACCTCCCTCACTGCAACTTGAGACCATTACTCCTTGTTCTGTCAACTGCTGCCACTGAGAACAGTCTAGATCCATCCTCTTTGGAATCCCCCTTCAGGTAGTTGAAAGCAGCCATCAAATCCCCCCTCATTCTTCTCTTCTGCAAACTGAATAATCCTAGTTCCCTCAGCCTCTCCTCCTAAGTCATGTGCTCCAGCCTCCTAATAATTTTTATTGCCCTTTGCTGGACTCTTTCCAATTTTTCCACATCCTTCTTGTAGGGTGGGGCCCAAAACTGGACACAGTACTGCAGATGAGGCCTCACCAATGCTGAATAGAGGGGAATGATCACGTCTCTTGATCTGCTGGCAATGTTCTTATGTATACAGCCAGGACCGGCTCTAGGGTTTCTCGCGCCCTAAGAGCACGGCCATTTTGTCACCCCCCGCGCTGATCCCATGGCTCTGGTGGAGCTGCCGCAGTGATTCCTGTGGAAGGTCCATTGGTCCGCGGCTGTGGTGGAGCTGCGGCAGGCATGCCTGTGGGCGATCCACCAAAGCCGCGCGAGCAGCTGACCCTCCGCAGGCATGCCTGTGGCAGGACAACCGGAGCTGCCTGCCGCCCCCCACAAAATGCTGCCCACCGAATAATCCTGGCGCCCTAGGTGATTGCCTAGGCTGCCTAAATGGTAGTGCCGGCTCTGTATACAGCCCAAAATGCTGTTAGCCTTCTTGGCAACAAAGGCACACTGTTGACTCATATCCAGCTTCTCATCCACTGAAACCCCTAGGTCCTTTTCTGCAGAACTGCTGCCTAACCACTCAATCCCTAGTTTGTAGCATTGCATGGGATTCTTCTGTCCTAAGTGCAGGACTCTGCACTTGTCCTTGATGAACCTCATCAGATTACTTTTGGCCCAATCCTCTAATTTGACTAGATCCCTCTTTATCCTATCCCTACTCTCCAGCAGTCCTCCCAGTTTGTCCTGTCTATGTGTCTGTGGCCTCAGCCATGCCTGGGCTGGTCTGTGCAGGACTCAGGTGGCCCCACTAGCTCCCACTTACCTGGACAGTCTTCCTGCCAGGGTTAGGGGCAGCCCCTGTGAAGATAGAGAGACAAGGTGTCTGTGAGGCAGTGAGGTCCCTGCCTGGCAGCAGCTGGTCCTGTCCCAGCTGGGTCTCGCTCTCCTTCAGAGGCTGCTCTAGCCTCTTATCCTTGAGTGAATGAACCATTAACAGAGTCTGTGCCTGGCCCGGAGCTGGGGGCAGCCACATCCCTGCAGTCACGGGCACTCCTTCCATGGGCAGGGAGAGGTGAGATGATTTCCTGGGGCCAGTGGAGTAGAATTCTGAGGAAACGTGAGCACAGCCAGGTGTGGGACAGGGGCAAACCAGTTCTGCTGGTACCCCTCAGTCCTGAGTCCGACCCACAGCTCCTGCTGTCCCTGCCCTGGGCTCCCCCACTGCAGCTCCTTCCTAACTTGCAGTTTCAGTCTATTGCTTTGATTGAGGGTTGTGTTGGGAGTCCCCAGTCTGGGCCCCTCTCCTTGGCTTCGTCTTTGCCTCGGCTCTGTGTCACTCCCAACCCTGTCCCCCCAAGGGTTGTGTGCCCTGGGACACTCTTTCCTCGTTACACCATGCCATGGCCTGGATCTCGCATGGTCCCTATCAGCATTGGGGAGCAACCATGGGTTCTGGGCTGGGCAGGTTTCTACCTATGACAAGATGGAAACCCCTTGGCATGGGGCTGTCAGTTCGTTACCTGCCGGGAGCAATGCAATCTGTATTTGCAGCAACTTGGTGTCACGTTTATTATTCAGCTAGAATCTGGCATCAGACGAGCCTCAGGTTGGCTTGGCAAAGCTGAGCTGAAGGCAGAGTTTGTGTTGGCAGCAGCAACTGCCTTAGTATGCCCAGCTCTGTGGGATCCATCTTTGCTCTCCCTCCTTTAGGCTGTATGTTCCCATGTGACTTCCTGGGATGCTGAGTCTCTGGGGTTCTCACGAACACAGTTGCTTCCCGCACATGCTGTGACATTGTTCCAAGCTGTAGCAGAGCTGTGTCCACATCTCCTGCTCCCTTATGTGCCAGGCAGGCAGTGCTAAGTCACTGGCAAACCATGGAGTTAACATTGCCCAGAGGTTCCATGTACCCTTCCACAATGTCGAGCCCAGCAAAACTCTCACATCTGAAAACCAAGCAATAAGGAGTTAAGGTGCCTGCCCATGATCCTTAACCTTGCCCCTGCAGCTGCCAAGAGCCCCTGTGCTCCAGCTGTCCTCAGAGTGTTGCTCTACTGAAGAGGGGAGGGGTTAGCTGGAGCAGCTTGGCAGAGCTGTGACTGAGACAAGGTGGTTTTGGGGGGCTGTACGACTTGGCAGAGGTGAGCCCCTCTTCCTGCCCCCAGGTGTGTGATCAAAGGAAAGGTGCCTGGGTACCCTGAGAGATCCATTTCACCTCATTATAGCACTGAGTTGTGCACGTTGTCACTAATGGGGCACAGGATCTTCCTGCCTGGGGGATTGTTATCAGTGAGGTGGACACGAATGAAAGGTAAATGACAGGGCAGTGTTAGATGGCATCATGTACCTGAGGGAGATGAGGTTGAAGGGATTATAAAATTGAGCAGATGTGATATGGAGCAGGATCAAGCCGTGTCTACACTGAAAACGCAGCAGCGACAGTTCTTACGCCTTCCTAGCGCTGTCTGCATGGGGACTTTTCACTGGCTCTATCTACCTCAGTAGTGTAGACCAGCCCATAGTGTTTGTGTTCAGGGTAAGGGTAGGGAGTCAGTGCAATGACAGAGTGTGAGTAGGTGTGTTATGGGTGTATCGGGGCATTGCTTTCCCCTCTTCACCACACAAACTTGGTAACAGTGGAATGGGAATAATGCTTGTGCTTTGTAATGTTTGGAGCATGTAGTTATCTATGACCCAAAAGCTTGGTGGCTATTTATTACATGTGTAATTCCATCTCGCCTCCTCCACCATCTCCTGCAACTTACAGCCCCCATCCCCTGTCCTCCCGCCAGAATTTCACCTCACCCTCTCCTTCCCATCCCATTAAGGAATCAGCATTTCTGAAGGCAGGTGTGCACAAAAACCATTGGTAAAAGCTGTGAACTTGAAGAAAAGCTGTTTTTTCAGATGGCGGGTGGCTGTAGTTCAGGAACCTGTTCAAATGATCTCAGATGTGGGTCGCTAACCCTACGTCAGACCCGCAGGAGGCACCCCAAATTTCAAGACTATCCAAGTAAGTGTGGGGATTTCAGAGCACTTAGAAAAATTGGTTTTAAACAGAAGCCTTCTCTATTTTACCCATAGCTGACCTGGGACTCAGCTATAAAATTGTATGATATTAATCATCAGCAGCTGCTTTGATATCTCCAGATCCCCAGCCTGGGACAATCCTAAAGGTACAGGGGGCTCTGAGCAGTGTGACGGGGCCCATGGATCTCGATGTGATGGTATCCACTGAAGGAGAGCACCCAGTGAGACGATACAGCCTGGGATAATAGCTCCATTCATCTCAGTGGGTGTTCTCAGCCCTTCTCCCCGGGTAAATGCTTGGGAGCTTGTGTTATGCAACAAGCTTTCCTGTTCTCAGTTCCTCATCCCGATCTAGTGGTGTGGTTTTGGTGCATGCTCCTGCAATAGCTGTACTCATCTCCCCACCAGAGAGACAGGGCTTCCCTAGGTGCTGGCTCCCACGGGAGATGGGGAAGAACATCAGATACCTCCTAGTGGGGCAGCGTCCCCATATCCCAGCACACATGAGGGGAGGCCAGGAGAGGGGCCAGACACCGTATAAAGGTTCATGGACCCCCAGATCTCGGCACACACCAAGGGGCAGGAAATTGGGCTTGGACATCATCAGAGACACATTCCCCCCAGATCCCAGCACATGCACTGGGGCAGGGAGAGGGGCTTAGAGCCCCCTAAGCTGGGAGAACCCCATATTCTGGCTCACATGATGCCTCCAGACATCCTCAGAGGGACAATACTGCCTGATCCCAGGGCAGATATGGGAGGGAAGAATGTGGGCGTGACTGAGACCCGCTCAGCCTCCCTCCCACCATCACATCACCTGAACCCAATATCCCTTACCTGAATCCCCTAACCCCTCTGATCTCCTCATAATCCCCGTCCCTTTGCTGAAGTCCCAATCCCCTATACCCCATTCCCCGCCCCCCCCGCCTCCTAATTCCATCTCCCAGCAAACATTCACATATGGCATTTCTTTATTTGTTCTTCAGAGTCTTCTGCCATCCTGCAATTACATTTCCCCCAGTCCCTCAAATAATAAGATTAAAACCCGCTTTGGCAGAGTCATGTTGTAGCAGCAAGAATGGTTTGTTCTCAGACTTATCCCAAGGGTTGGATATGAACTTACAGCCATTCAACCACATTGATAGTGGCCTGTGAGCTGTGGCTGGCATATAGCTTTATTGGTTGGGAGATTGGTATAGTTGCTAGGATGTCTACAAACTAAGGAAGGGGCAGCAAAAGGGAGCTGTGCTGCTATGTTTATAGGATTTAGGGTAAGTTCCACCCCGGGAGGTTGTGAAAAATGCATTCGAGACCATGAAATCTGCCCTACCCCAGGAAATTTGGCTATTGTAGGGGAATCATGGAATTTCCACACGTAGTTTTATGCGGTTTTATGGCAGCAGTGCTGCCTTACAAGTTGGGTGGCTGGAGAGTGGTGGCTGCTGGCCAGGAGCCCATCTCCTAAGGCAGTGCGGCTGCCAGCAACAGCCCGGAAGTGGGGGTTCATGGTATGGTATTTCTACCTTCACTTCTGCACTGCCACCACAAACAGCTTCCTGCAGCCAGGAGAGGTTCTGGAGTTTGGAGTGTAGAGCCCAGTGCACAGGAGGAGCCCTCAGCTGGGGTGCCCTAGACCTGCCCCTTCCCGGATCCAGACCTAATGCTCAGTGGTTAAAGGGGCCTTGGGCTGGCTGCGTGTGCGCCACAGCACCCCAGGGATTGTCCACTCATAAGGCTGGACCTGTACCATCCCCCCAAAAGTGACAACCCTCCCCATACTATGCCACCCTTACTTCTCTGCTGCTGGTGGTGGCAGCTCTGCCTACAGAGCTGGGCTTCCAGCCAGCAGCCACTGCTCTTGGGCCTTCCAGCTCTGAAGGCATCGTCACCGCTGGCAGCAGTGCAGAAGTAAGGGTGGCATGATACGGTATGGCCATTCTTACTTACTTCTGCGCTGCTGGTAGTGGCCATGCTCACTTGAGTGCTGTTGCTGGCTGTGGTGCTCCCTTCAGAGCTGGGCACCCAGCCATCAGGCACAGAGCATCCTGCCACCAAGGGAGAATCCCAGAGGTGGATCTGACCTGGCCCAGGGAGTGGCCCATGCAGTGGAAGAGGAAGATCCATCCTTCCCCAGCCTGACTGGGATTAGTAGCTGGAGGTCAGTATGTGGTAGGATTCCCTGGCTGGGGAGCCCCCAGCCCTGCCCATCAGTGACTCCGGTCCCAGCACTCAGGCCTGGTCTGCACTACGCATTTAAACCGATTTTAGCAGCGTTAAACCGATTTAACGCTGTACCCGTCCACACTACGAGGCCCTTTATATCAATATAAAGGGCTCTTTAAATCCGTTTCTGTACTCCTCCCCGACGAGAGGAGTAGCGCTAAAATTTGTATTACCATATAGGATTAGGGTTAGTGTGGCCGCAAACTGACGGTATTGGCCTCCGGGCGGTATCCCATAGTGCACCACTGTGATCGCTTTGGACAGCAATCTCAGCTTGGATGCAGTGGCCAGGTAAACAGGAAAAGCCCCACAAAATTTTGATTTTCATTTCCTGTTTGCCCAGCGTGTAGCTCTGATCAGCATGGGTGACAATGCAGTCCCAAATCCAAAAAGAGCTCCAACATGGACCATACAGGAGATACTGAATCTGATTGCTGTATGGGGAGACAAATCTGTTCTATCAAAGCTCCATTACAGAAGACGAAATGCCAAAGCATTTGAAAAAAAAATCTACAGGCTACAAAGCGCTGCCTGACAGGCGTAATGGGAAGCCAGAGACTCAAATGGATGCTCATGGAGGGAGGGAGGGGGTACTGAGGACTCCAGCTATCCCACAGTCCCTAGCAGTCTCCAAAAAGTATTTACATTCTTGGCTGAGCTCCCAATGCCTGTAGGTTCAAACACATTGTCCAGCGTGGTTCAGGGAATAGATCGTCAATTTACTCCCCCCCCCACGTGAAAGAAAAGGGAAAGAAATCATTTCTTGACTTCTTTCAATGTCACCCTATGTCTACTGAATGCTGCTGGTAGACGCGATGCTGCAGCAGTGAAGAGCAGTATCTGCTCCTCTCCCCTCCCCGGTGGCAGATGGTACAATATGATTGATATCTATCATCACCATCTAGCCTGTAAGTGCTCCTGGCTTGCCTCAGGTGAGGTTGACTGGGGGCACCTGGGTAAAAATAGGAATGATTCCTGGTCATTCCCAGTAGATGGTACAGAATGGCTGGTAACCGTCTTCATCATAGCAACTGGGGGCTGAGCTTCAATCAACCCTCTCCCTTTTATGTGAAAAGAAAAGATTCTGTACTGCCTGGACTATCATAGAAGTGGGATGCTGGGCTCCTCTCCCCCACACTGCTTAATGTCCTGCCTGAATGATCATAGCACCAGGAGGCTGCCTCCCCCTCATTTTATGTCACTAAAAACTCAGTGTTTCTTATTCCTGCATTCTTTATTACTTCATGACACAAATGTGGGGGGGCACTGCCATGGTAGCCCAGGAAGGTTGGGGGAGAAGGGAAGCAACAGGTGGGGTTGTTGCAGAGGCACTCCCCATGAATGGCATGTAGCTCATCATTTCTGCGGGATCTGACACAGAGCAGCTGTACTCTCTGATACACTGCTTCTCTAGTACATTTGCCCCATTTTAGGCAGCACTGACTCTATTTTTAAGAAACCATAAAGGAGAAATTGACTCAGGAAGTCATTCCCAGTTTTGCTTTTGCACCCCCAGCCAATCTTAGCCAGGGGTACCTATGATAGTAGCAGACAGCACAGAAGGACAGATAACCATTATCTCATTGCCAAATTACACTGACAGCAGACAGTACAGAACAACTAGTAACCATCTCTGCTATCATACAAAAGCAAATGAATGCTGCTGTGTAGCGCTGGAGTATCGCCTCTGTCGGCGGCATCCAGTACACGTACAGTGACTGTAAAAAAAAAGGCTGGACAGGCTCCATGGTTGTCGTGCTATGGCATCTGCCAGGGCAATCCAGGGAAAAAGGGCGCAAAATGATTGTCTGCCATTGCTTTCCCGGAGGAAGGAATGACTGATGACATTTACCCAGAACCACTCACGACAATGATTTTTGCCCCATCAGCCACTGGGGGAGACTGCGGGAACTATGGGATAGCTATGGAATAGCTACCCACAGTGCAACACTCCGGAAATCAACGCTAGCCTTGGACCATGGACGCACACCGCAGAATTAATATGCTTAGTGTGGCCGCGTGCACTTGACTTTATACAATCTGTTTTATAAAAACGGTTTATGTAAAATCAGAATAATCCCGTAGTGTAGACGTACCCTCAGAGGTTTAAGGAACTTTGGGGTGGCTGACTGTAGGGGGAGTGTCACAGGGTTCTTAGCTGACTCTCCCACTTTTGTTCCTGCACCCTGTGTTTAGGCTGGTATAATAAAGAGCCTTCCATGCCTTCTTTTGCTGGATCACCCAAGTGTCTTTATTTACAACGTTTGTGCAGTTCCCTGGTCTCCCAACAGCTAGTGCCCCACAGTAAGGCAACAGCAATAGTAGCCTCCTGTCTCCTCCCTTTCTAGCCTCCTCTGAGGTTTTTTCAGGGTTTATATAGTCTCTGGTGGCTCAGCTCAGCTGTCAGCGAGCAGACTGCAGCTAGCATTTTGGCAGGGCTTTAAAGAGGTTTTTACCCTTGCCCTGCCACACATCTGCCCCCTTCAAGGAGCCACCAGGCTCACCCTGTCCCTGCCTCTCCTCGGGCAGACAAACCTGCTCCTCAGTGGGAGTGCCTGTGTCCCCACTGGGGACTCCTGTGGGCTCTCCCTGGGTTTTACAGGTCCTTCCCCACATCCCTGGTAGAGACAGGCCACCCCTTCATGCCCCTTGGCCCCAGGGGACCCCCCGCTTGCAGCAGCTACCTCCCCTTGAAAGCCCGCCCTCCACAGCAGCTAACCCAGCCCGGGGAGCCCCACCCCCCGTGGAAACTAACCCCTCCCACCTCCGCAGCAGCTAACACCACCCCCTTCCATGGCAGCTAACCCAGCCTGGGTAGCCCTCTCCACAGCAGCTAACCCCATCCCCCTCCACAGCAGCTAACACTGCCCCCCTCCGTGGCAGCTAACCCCGCCCGGGATATGGGGCAGGGAGCGGTTCTCCTATGCGCCACCCCCGGTACTGCGGGTGGCCCTCCGCATGCCTCCCCCATGCCCCAGCTCACCTCCATTCCACCTCCTCACCTGAGCGGGCTTTTAGGCACCCTCAACCACTAGGTGCCCTAGGCGACCGCCTAGTTTCCCTAAATGGTTGCACCGGCCCTGCTTGGCCCAGCAGAGACCACAGACCCTGGGCTTTGGATTACCCAATAGGCAGATTAAGCATGTATTTAGGGCATCAGCAAACCAGGGGGCACCAAAAAAAAGAGATTTAAAAAAAATTGATATTTGATATTTCAAAAAAGCATCAAAGTAGTCATCATGGGAAAAATCAGAACTTTGTTAGACTTCCTTACACTCCACTACACACTCTTTCCCTTCCCCCTTCTCACTGTCCTCTTTTTATTACTTATCCCCACCTAAACCAGGGGGGCGTCCTACTAACATAGATTGAAATAATGTGAGGAAATCAGAGACTGTAACTGATCATCCTACTCCTGGTGGTAAAACAGACATTGTTATAGTTCTAGAAGGTGTGGATGTGTCAGAGACTGAACCTGCTCATGCTGTAAATAATAGGAGAAAAGATCCTGGTATGTGGGTAGATTTCAGTACTGATGATGTAGCTTACTGGATAGATCATGGACCAAATGACTGTCAACACCACACTGGGCCATTTGAGAAATCACATTGGACTTTTGCCAATGGCAGACAAATAAGATATTGTCCACAAAAAATATTTTTCGGCGTAAAAGCAAATGCTGAGAAATACACTCGAGAATGGAAACTGTATTCACCATCAGCAGGGTCTGTGTACTGTTTTGTTTGCAAATTTTTTGTGCATAAACCTTCAACTTCCTAGTTTGCTGCAGGTGGATTTAGTGACTGGCGGAATACTGTTTTAATTGTACAACATGAAAATAGCACTACTCACAGAGATTCAATGTTGACATATTTAAATCAAAGGCAGGGCTTTGGATTGACACAAAAATTGGAAGAACAAATTAAAGGGGAGTGTGAATACTGGCAACATGTCTTGCAGCGTGTTATAGCTTTATTCAAACATTAGGTGAACATGGTCTGCCTTTCTGGGGATCAAATGACACATTTGGATCATCGCAGAATGGAAATTTCTTGGGATTGTTGGAGCTTGTGGCTCAGTTTAACCCATTTTTAGCAGGCCATATTTAAAAATATGGGAATGCTGGCAAAGGTAACCCATCATACTTATCCAAGACAATATGTGATGAACTCATTGGTCTAATGAGTAACAAAGTTCGTTCAACTATTGTGGATGAAATAAGTGCTGCTGGGCACTTCAGTTCCTCTATCGACTCTTCACCTGATCTTTCACATGTTGATCAATTGAGTACTGTACTAAGATCTGTGTCTCCCACAGATGGAAAACCAGTTGAACGATTTATAACATTCCTCAATTTGAAAAGCCATGCTGGTGAAGAAATGACAAATCAAATACTGCATTGTCTGTGCCAAGTTTGCAAAATAGATTTCTCAAAGTGCAGAGGTCAGTCTTATGTCAATGCTGCCAACATGTCAGGGCATTATCAAGGAATGCAGAAGAAGCTTTTAGAACAGAACAAATATGCCATATTCATACCATGTGTTGCATACACTCTCAGTCTTGTTGGTCACAATGCTGTTGATTGTTGTCTGGTGGCAGTAAGGTTTTTCTTAACAGTGCAGTTTCTTTATACTTTTTTCTCTTTCTAATACTCACTGGATGGCACATGCAGTGGCAACAATTGTAATTCTGGAGTCCTACTCCAATATTGTGGATGCATTAGAACAGTGGTCCCCAACCTTTTTTGTATGGTGAGCGCCGGATGATGAGCCACTGAGGAACATGGCCAGTGGACGAGCATCTGCCAAAATCCCGCTGATAAGTGATTACGTCAATAGGCATTGCTGCCAAAATGACGCCAATAAGCAGAGTCATGCAGAGGCATCACTGCCAAAATGCCGCCGAAAATCAGCAGCATTTTGGCGACGACACCTCTGGATGACGCTGCTTCTCAGCAGCATTTTGGCGGATGCTCTTCGTCCGGACAGTATGCAGGCGCACATAGATGCCCCAGCGGGCGCCATGGCCCCAGCGGGCACCATGTTGGGGACCACTGTATTAGAAAGTATAGCTGTAGACCAATCACAAAAGGGAGAAACTATACGAGAGGCAGAAAACATTGCAAACAAGATGCAAGAACTATATTTTGTATTCATGTTGACTATGTGGAATGAAATTTTACCACACTTTTACCACACAAGTCAAGCTCTCTAAGAAAAAGAATTGGATTTGAAAACATGTGCAGACCTCTGTCAGTCATTAGCAGACCACTTACACACTTTGAGGAATGAGTTCGAAAGATTTGAAGACATATCAAAAGATATCTTGCCTGCGCTAACTACAAAGAAGCAGGAAAAAACAAGCAAATGATAGCAGTGCAACAGAAACAGCATTGAATCCTAGAGACAAATTTCACGTATTTACTTATAGACTCATAGACTTTAAAGTCAGAAGGGACCATTATGATCATCTAGTCTGTCCTCCGGTAACCAGTTAAACCCTGAGCATGTGGGCAAGGCTTAGTACGCTATAGTTGATACACATGAATCTCATATGAAGAGGAGAGGTGAAGTGTACAAAGAAGTATCAAGTAGATTATCTTTTCTAAATGATATGGGTTTATCTGATGAACAATATTCACAAGTATCAGAGGGGTAGCCGTATTCGTCTGGATCTGTAAAAAGCGACAAAGAGTCCTGTGGCACCTTAGAGACTAACAGATGTATTGTAGCATAAGCTTTTGTGGGTGTATATGCATGTGTCTGATGAAGTGGGTATTCACCGATGAAAGCTTATGCTCCAATATGTCTGTTAGTCTATAAGGTGCCACAGGACTCTTTGTCAATATTCACAAGGTTCCCAAAAGCTAGTTGACTCTTACCTTGTTGACTTGAACATGAATCTCTGTGGAGAAGTATGGCAGTTCCACTGTTATACGTGCGCAAAGTTTAATGAAACAGGAAAAATGAAATTCAGTCACATTGATCTTCATGACACAATATTGAAAGACGGAATACAGAGAATTCTTTCCTGAGTGCTGGCTGGTCAGTCTTGCCCACAGGCTCAGGGTTTAGCTGATCGCCATATTTGGGGTCGGGAAGGAATTTTCCTCCGGGGCAGATTGGCAGAGGCCCTGGAGGTTTTTTGCCTTCCTCTGCAGCATGGGGCATGGGTCACTTGCTGGTGGATTCTCTGCAGCTTGAGGTCTTCAAACCACAATTTGAAGACTTCAATAACTCAGACATAGGTCAGGGGTTTGTTATAGAAGTGGATGGGTAGGGTTCTGTGGCCTGCTTTGTGCAGGAGGTCAGACTAGATGATCATATTGGTCCCTTCTGACCTTAAAGTCTATGAGTCTACGAGTCTAATACGATGTGCATTTCCAAATGTAGAGATCGCACTATGTATTTTTCTAACATTGATGATTACTAACTGCTCCGCAGAATGCTCTTTTTCTCAGCTGAAAAGAATAAAAAGCCCTCAGAGAACAACAATGTGTCAGGACAGTCTTGATTCACTTTCTGTATTGTGTATGGAAGCAGACATGCTTCATCGAGTCAGCTTCAATGAACGTATCCAGAATTTTGCAATCAGAAAATCTAGAGAGAAGCTATTTTAATTTCATCATACATGTAAGTTTTGTGTCATTTCAAAAAATAAAATTTTATTTTACAGTATAGTATTGTTCTTATTTTGAATTACATATGGGGGGCACCATAATCTTTTCAGTGGTTAGGGCCTCTAAAGTTCTTAATCTGGCCCTGCGCAGACCTGGTCTGCCAGTTTCTGGGTTGAATTCCTGGGCCCCCCGGGCTCCTGAGAGCCACACTCTTGGCACTCCTGCCCGGCAGGTCTATTATTCCCACATAGACAACACTCCTTAAGGGGCTCGGCTTGTTGTCTGGGAGTTTTCTGTCCCATGTCCCCACCTTCCCCCGGCACCACAGGAGAGAGGAGGGTTCCCTTCCGTAACTGGAATTCGACCCTCTCCTCGCCCCCTTCTGTTCTCTCAGTTAGGTATCCCTGGTCTCCTTCCTCCGGCTCCCTGTCCCGACTCTGGGCTTCGCCCAACGGGGGTCCCCAATCACCTCACAGTAGGACCGAATAGGGCAAGTTCTTTACCAACCCTACCCGCTGCCACCGGAAGTGCCCATGGACTTTCAAAGGTACCTGGGCCAGTTGACATCTCTGGGTATTCCCACGGATGCACCGTAGGGCCATGGTTGCCCCTGGAATCACCCAGCACAGTTTAACTAATCCTGTCAGTACCAGTGAGCTGGTGGAGGCAGAGTCTACCACCCCCTTTAGGGGCTCCCCCCCAGCAACACTGGTACCGTAGCCAGGGGTTGTCCTCTGCTCTCCTCCGTCCACCAGGTCACCCACAAAAGTCTGCCAACCCACACTCCATTTGTGGGCAGTCCTGTTTCTT
Source organism: Gopherus flavomarginatus (assembly GCF_025201925.1). Taxonomy (NCBI): domain Eukaryota; kingdom Metazoa; phylum Chordata; order Testudines; family Testudinidae; genus Gopherus; species Gopherus flavomarginatus. Next base: position 35,738,803 of record NC_066621.1, on the reverse strand, counting down.
ATGGCCCAGATGTCCCCACTGCCAACAGGTCAGTTCTCGACTGCGGACAGGCCCTGGATCTGACTCCTTCTTGGGAGCAGGATCCAGTGGACTTCTTACCTGGCCCCTTTACTGGGCTTCATCACCCGCTTGGGCCCTTCAGCCTCGACAAATTCCTCTGTTAGCCAGGCAACATCTGACACCTGGGCCAGCTGATGTTCTCGGACCCATACCCTCACCAGGTCCATAACCTCCTCCATAGTTTGGGTGGTAGGTCTCAGCCAGCGGGTAGCCCAATGGATGAGTCTTTGGGCCAATGCCCTGGGCCGTGAAATTTCAGATTTAAATATCTAGAACCATGAAGTTTACAATTTTAAGAATCCCCTAATGTTGACTCAAGTGGAGCATGAATTTGGTTCCCCCCGCCCCCTCCACCCCAAGAAGCTGGTATGTGCTATGTTACAGAGAGGTGCTGGAGAGATGGGAGATGTTTCTAGTTCCATGGGGCCAAATGCAGAGCCCTGGATTTTCCTGCCCACCCTGTTGGGCCTCAGCCCTGCCCCGTGGAGGTTGCTGGGGAGAGGAAGGTGGTGGCTGGTGCTGGGTCAGGGGGCTCAGGCAGGAGTTGTCCGTGTCTCTGGGGTGTGGCTAATGGTGGCACAGGCTGGGCTGGCGCTGGAAGCCCTGGCTCTCCTGCAGCCTCTCTATAGGGAGCTTGTCTAGGGCCACATGGCCAAAGATGGGGCAGCCTCATGCTTGTGTCCACTTGGCTGTCGTGGTGCTGAGCACCTGCAAGTAGCCACACCTATGGTGCTGGGGCAGGGTATAGCCACAAGCCATGGCACCAAAGGGGTCTATGAGGCTTCAGCTAACAGGGTGGCTGGTGGCATCCACAGGGCCAATGGAGGGATAGCTCAGTGGTTTGAGCATTGGCCTGCTAAACCCAGGGTTGTGAGTTCAATCCTTGAGGGGACCATTTAGGAATTTGGGGCTTGGTCCTGCTTTGAGCAGGGGGTTGGCCTAGATGATCTACTGAGGTCCCTTCCAACCCTCATATTCTATGATTTAGGCAAACTAGGCGGCTGCCTAGGGCACCTAAAAGCCCTCTCAGGGGGAGAAGATGGAGTGGAGGAGAGCTGGGGCAGGGGTCACAGGGAGGGCCATCTGCAGTAATGGGGGGGTGCACAGGGGAACTGCTCCCAGTCCCAGATTACCTCCACTCTGCCTCCTCTGCTGAGCACATAGCCCCTGCTCTAAGTCTCCTCTAATCGGCACGGCCAGCCTGGGAGGGGAGAAGAATTAGAGCAACGCTGGGGTGCTCAGCGGAGGAGAGCTGGCTGTGGGTTCCCTGGCTGGGGTTAGCTGCTGCGGCAGGTGGTGTCAGCTGCCATGGAGGGGGATGGGGTTAGCTTCCACAGGGGTGCTCACCAGGTGGTGGTAGCTGTCGTGGAGGGGGGCGGAATTAGCTTCTGCTAGTGGGGATCCCTGGGTGGGGTTAGCTGCTGTGGAGGTGGGGCTTTCAAGGGGGAGTAGCTGCTGCGAGGTAGGGGCTCCCTAGGTGGGGGGGGTTAGCTGCCCTGGGGGGCGGTGGGCAGGGATAGCTGGGGGAGGGGTGCAAGGTGAAAGTTTCACCTAGGGTGCAAAGCTTCCTTGCACCAGCCCTGGGCATCCAGGAGGCAGAAGCTGGAGAAGCGGCAAATCAGGTTGGCCAGGTACCGCCGGCCCTGCTCAGTCCCCACAAAGGGCCATGTCTCGTTCAGCAGGTCGGCGTGGGAGACGTCCAGGGACAAGAGTCTCAGGGCAGAGTCCAGCCTGGGGAGCACAAAGCGGCAGGGTAGAGCCAAGGTGTGGGAGGGACAGGCTGGCTCAGGAGGTGGGGAATGGGACATGGGGCCTTTCCCCTCAATGGGTGCTGGCTCCGATCCGGTCGTGGGGCTGGGGAACTGACTGGCTCAGAGAAGTGAGAAGCATGGGACCTTTCCCTGGTAATACAGGTGGGAGCAGCACGGTGTCATGTCCCTGCTTGGCAGGTCTCAGAGGGGGTATCTTGTTCCTCAGGGAAGCTTCTTCCCATTCTCAGAGCATCCCCTGGAGCCAGGCCCTTTGCTGGGGGCCTGAATGACTGAACCAGCTTTGGAGAGGGAAGATGCCCCTGCCCTCGGGGGTCCTTGTGGCTGGTGGAGCCACAACATGGGGCAAGTGGCTAGTAGCTGTAGGTGCTCTGCCTGGGCTGCTTGCCAGGGTGCAGGTCTCCAGGGTGCAGGCTGGGCAACTGTTGGGCAGGGCCATCATGTACTGTGGAGCAAGGGAGGCCATTGCCCCTCTAGACCTTGGCTTGCCCTCCCCCCAATACGTCTTTCTGCTCTATTTTTTGCCCCACCTGAGTTTGCAGGATACAGGATCACCTGTAATAGTCAAACACAGCTTTGCGCTTCCTTCCCCCTGAAAATACACCTCTGGCGTTGGGGAATCTGGAGTCCCATCCCATGCCTGAGATATGCAGTGTCTGTGGGGTCCCTAAGCAGCCAGAGAGCAGGCTGTGTCGGCAGTGCCAATCCCAGTGGGATACTGCCATTGGCATCACGAGCCCCTGTGCCTGCGGCCTAGATGGGGTGAGGAACAGGGCCAGCTGGCCAGTCTGTGGGACTTCCAGTGACTCTTTCCACCCCACTGTTCACACTCCCAGGGAGACATTGACCAGATCTCAGGCATGGTGCTGGGATCCAGTGGATCCAGTAGGTGAAGTAGTTGGATGCCTCCAGCTGCACCCCCTTGGCCCTGGTGATGTCCCTCAAGGCCTCATACACACCATCCTGGAGCCCTGCAGGAGGTGGCGACAGGCCCTGAGCAGTGACAGTCCTGATGGGGAACGTGGCTGTTGGATGCCCAGCTTGGAATGTGGGAGGAGAGGGGACCAAGCTGACCCACTGGCATGCCGGTCTCGTGAAAGGAAACCTGCAGCAAGTGAGGCAATCCTTTCCTGAGACCATGGGGCACATGGGAGCAGCCTGGTGGGAAATGTGTGGACCTGGAGACTCAGGGTCTGGTAGTGTCAGGGCCAGCTGGAGTTTGGCCCCAGATGGTAGAGGGGCATGCAGTGACTCTGGGGCTCAGGAGGAGGCAGCCCCAGACATTACTATGGATGCAGAAAGCCTAACCTCAGTTGATCATGCCCACGCTGCCCAGAAAGGCCTGGCAGAACTCTGCGTACATGTTGGTGTAGAAGTCAGAGTTGTCTGATGCCACCTGCTATGGGAGACACAGAGCCATAAGGCTAAAGGAGAACTCTCAATGGAATGATTGATTTGTCCGCTTCTCCTCCCCACCCCCTCCCTGTCAGCCGGGCCTCTGTCTGGAGGCCCAGTAGAGGGAAAAATGGCCCCATGTCCCACTCCTTGTGTCCCACTCCTTGAACCAGCCTGGCCACCTGGGTGCAGCATGGTGGCTGAAGGGGGACAGTTCAGTCTGTGGCTGAGTGAGAATGGCTTTGAACTAGGGTTGTGAATCCACCAGCACTTTGTGCCCAGCGGGTTCCCGCAGTTTATGTTCATTGCAGTGCCGTGGATCTGCTGGAGATATGGTGACGGGGAGGAGGAAGTAAGATTTGCAGTTAGAAATCTCTTCTTTGGGAGGCAGCACTGAGGTGGCCCTTTACCAAAGCAGCAGAGGGTGGCACCAGAAATGAGGGAGCCCTGGGCAGCCCTCCCTTACCCCACGCAAACGAGGCTGAAATCACCAGAGCTGGCTGAGGAGTTGGAGCCTGGGGGCTAGCCCAGCTGGCATTTCTCAAAGAATAGGGCACAGGCCAGTCTGATGCCAGGCTCTGGGACAAGGCCAACAGCTGACATCAAACCATGAGTGGAGCATAGCGGAGGAGGAAACCACTGCTGAAGGGACATATGTTCAGTGGTTGTGCGTGGGGAACTGAATCAGAGGACACAGCTGGAGACACTAAGGGGCAGGACTGGCTGTTTACTTATTATTCATAAGTGCAGCGAGGTGAGTTGTTATTGATGAGCTCTCCCCAGGTGAGTGCTCATTTCCTCGTCCCATCTAACAAAGCTCTTCTTGTTTCACACACTCTCAGTTTGTCTCTTAATGTCCCCCCAGGGAAGATATATAGTGATCCTAGAAATTTGATAGGATGGCTCCAACTGGTGCTATTGCTTAGCTTTCCAAAGGAAGCCCTAGATATTTGACCTGACATTTGTTGCTGCGGACACGACCCAGCAGACCAGGTTCCGCACCCAGAGCACTTTGGTCTTCTGACCTTCAGTATTTTGACACAAAGCCAACATTTTCTGGGAACAAGCAGAACCTTTTTAGGGAAATTTCATTTGAAAAGTGGGTTGAAAAATGGGAAACTGTTGCATGGCCCTAGCTGTAATTCTACCTTCCCCCTCACCCATGTGGTCCCAGCCATGCCAGGGAGTGCTGCCCCAAAGGGGAAATACTCAAAGTTGTCTTCAACAATCAGTTTAATCACAGCTGGGATCACAAAGCCCAAAACCCTTCCTACTATCAGTCAATGACGGTGGGCAGAGTTAAAAGGTGTCTTGGCTGTGTGGTACTGAATTTAACATGTCTGGATTGCTTTTGAGTGTGACCTCAGGCCGGGAGTCCTTGGGGTTAGTGAAGTTTAGTTTGAGGATAATCAACATCACGGGGAGGTATCTAACTCTTGAGCTACTGAGACAGACTAGCCCTTGAGGGAGTCCTTTGCAGGGGAACACTCTCGGGCTGGTTAGTATCAATGTGGAACAGCCAGATCCATCATGGGTTAGAAGCATCATGGGTTAAAGCACGCTGTGCTCAAGGAGATGTTGCTGAATGGGGACCTATTTCCCAGCCTTTCCCACCCTACTTAAAGCTGCTTCAACTTGTATTGTCCATGAGATGGGAAAAAGAGCTGATGAGAGCAGAGTGGAACAGCAAGAGACATGACAAGCCCCAAGGAAGTGGGAGAGAAAGAAATCTAGGGAAGATGTCTCTGGCAGGGGATGGGAAGGGAGACACACTGCCTGTGGAAGAGTTAGAGATGCAATACGCTGAGCAGGATGTCCCAGGGAAAGCAAGGGAGGAGGAGCAGAGCAGATGCAGGAGGCAGATAAACATGCAGCTAGATTGGGTGGAAGATCATTGAGCTGTTGCTGGAGTGTCTGGAAGAGGACCTGGGATGGGGCAGTGCAGGGAAGTGGGATGGGGTTGCTGTGTGTATGGGTCGAGGGTGGTAGGGTCCATCAAGAAGGGTAGGTTATGGGCCCTGGAGATTAGGACAGAACCTCTAAAGGTGCGTATAGGGCTGCGAGGGAGAGCAAGGCCTGTGGGGCTGAGGGTAGCAGGCCCCATGTGAGGCTGGACTTGGGAGATGTTACTGATTCCGCTTGGCCAACAATGATCCCCAGACTCCCCTACACTCCCTCTCTTGTCAGGTCCCCTGCCCGGTTGGGCTGGGGACTCATGCGGGGGCTGTGCCTGGTGCTGGCTTGGGGGTTAACGTGGGGGCTTTCACCGGTGCTGGGTTGTGAAGAATGATGTACCACAGCTTGGGCTGGTGCTGGAAGCCCTGACTCTCCTCCAACCTCTGCATGGAGTAGTTCTCTACGTTCACCAATCCGTAGCTGGGATAGCCTAGAGCATGCAACCGCTTGGCTAACAAATTAATCAGCATCACCATGTAGCCGCGCCGCCGGTGCTCATGCAGAGTGTAGCCAGGCCCCATGGCACCAAACGGGTATGAAGCGACCCAGCTGACTGGGTGGCCAGCAGCATCCAGCAGGCAGACACTGGGGAAGTGGCGGATCAGGGTGGCCAGGTACTTCCTGCTTTTCTCGTTCCCCCCAAAGCTCCATGTCTCATTCAGCAGGTCAGCGTGGGAGACATCCAGGGACGAGAGCTTCATGGCTTGGTCCAGCCTAGGAGGGCAGAAAGCAGCAGGCAAAGCCCCAAAGGTCAGCAATCAGAGTGACACCTCAGTATCATGAGATGGCCCTAAGACCATGAGGTTTGTTAGAAATATGATACTGTGATTGCTGGTCTCCCTTGACAGCTAAACTCCCCTGCCCACAACCCCTGGATGTGACATGATCAGTACTGTCAACACTCCCAGAGTGGGCCTCACTGCAGAATCTCCTATCCCCATATCTGCCCATCCGTTGCCCAGCAAATCATTCTGCCCCACCAGTTCTGCCCTCACACAAGGACCCATCAAATCTGTCTCCAGCCCTGCTCACCCTAGCCCCCTCCCAGCTTCCCCTATGCACCTCCTGGAGTTCTTCCATGCCTCCTAGCCCTGTGGGGGCTGCAACAGGCTCCCCTCTGACCTTCCCAGGCTGGGTGTCCTAGGGAAGGGGTGAACAGGGAGACCACGCTGTCCCATTGCTCACAAGAGGGGTGGGGGAGCAGGGAGTGGAACCACCCTGAGATGCTGAACACCCTCATATTTAGGGCTATGTCTTATATATCGGTGCCTATTACCCCCCACCCTCATCCCAATTTTTCATGTTTGCTTTCTGGTCACCCTAATCCCAATGCCATGCTGGCCAATGCCCCCACTTCTTAGGCTGCCTCCTTCCCTAGCACACCCCCTTTGGGGCCCTGTGACACATGCAGACACTGACCGGATCTCAGGCATGGAGCTGGGATCTGGGTGAAAATAGTTGAAGTAGCGGAACACCTCCAGCTTGATCCCCTTAGACTCGGTGACATACTTGGAGACTTCGTACACTCCACCCCGGAGCCCTACAGCGGGCAGAGATGGGCTATGAGCAGTGAGGAAAGGGACTGAATGGTGATGACAAAAGGGCCCATATGCGTGGGGAGCCCAGCCTGGCACACGGGTTGGGAGGGGCAGGAGTCTGAGCTTCCAAATCCCCAGCCCCAGCCCTCGGGGAAGAGAATGTGGTCAGGTGAGCTGACCCCAGCCCAGCACTTTCAAGGGGCAACCAGATATGTTCCTGCCCTGCATAGGGCTCCTGGGAGCAGCCTTGCAACCTGGGGGGACCAGAGGGCTTTGGGGCTGGCATTGTAGGGTGGGATCCTGGGGTTGACCCAGACAGGACATATATGTTCAGTTGCTGTGGGGCTCTCCCAGATGCTTTGGGGCACAAGTTACCAAGAATGCAGAAGCTCTGTCTCCAGTTGACAGCACCCGCAGTGGCCAGCAGGGCCTGGTAGTCACCTAGGTCCCGGCAGTACACTATGTATGTGTTGGTGTACAAATCAGAGTCATCCGATGCCACCTGTGGGGGGAGACATACAGCAAAGATGGGGGAATTCCCAGTGGAATGACTGATCGGCCTGCCCCATCTCCCCTGAGCCAGTCTGGTCTCCCCTAGAGGGGAAGGGCTGCGTGTCCCATTCCCAGCCCCCAAGCCAGCTTGCCTCAACGCTGTGGCCCCTTGAAGAGGAAGAGCCCCGAATTCCAGTCCCTGTCTCCTTCCTGAGCCAATCTGGCCCCCCGTCCTGGAGTCCCCTAGAGAGAAAAGGCCTCAGGTTCCATTCTACATCCTCCCGAGCCATCCAGGTCCCCAGGTGCAGCGCAGTGACAGAGGGGCTTCACCTCTCTCCGCGGCCGGGTGAGGACGACTTTGAACTCGGGCCATGAATCCACCAGCACCTCCTGCGCAGCTGGGTTCCCCCGGTTTATGGTCATTACAGTGCCATAGACCTGCCAGAGACATGGAGGTGTTGGGGTCAGAGCTGGATGGGAGGCAGCAATTCCCACTCCCACAACTCTGTATGGAGTCACTCAGTATTTATTGGGGAGTTTCAGCATCTCATGATCTTCACATTAGGTGGGTTTTTGCCCTTCTCCAGCATGGTCTCCCTCTCCCATCTCTGCCAATGGGGCTGACACCAGATCCTTCCTTTAGTTAAAATGGCCACCACCTCACAATGATTTCAGGGGGTTGAGGCCTGGGAAGATGGGTGCCCCAGGCTATGGGTACCAGAGATGGGGGTCAGGGGAATGTGAGGAGCAGCTAACAGAGGCGAATGGGGAGCAAGTGCGGGATATGGGGGATGCTAGGGATTGGGGTGAGGGACAGGGAGGGGGCAGGGTTATGGAGGGGAGAGATATGGGGAAGAGAGTATGAGGGATGAGGCAGGTCCTGTCTCTAACCACCACCCCAGGATTACTCTCCTGATTTAGGGGTCTGACTCCTCAATTGTGGGTTCTGGCCTGGTATCGCAGGGGAGACCCTGAGCGCGGAGGGGGGGCGACAAAGGGGCTGGTGACCCACACGCACACTTGAGCCCTGTGATGACATGGAATCATGGAGGGAGCCAGAGCTACACAGATCTTTGCTCAGCTGGCACAGAGCCTGCTAATGAAGTGACTGGCTGGCACAGAGCCTGCCTGTGCTGTAACTGTTTGATATGGAGCCAATCTGCCCTGTGACTGGCTGGGGAGGTCCTGCCGGCTACACTGGGTGAGCAGCAGGAATTTGCTGGATTTGGAGTTTGGGAGACAGGAGATGTGAGTGGGGAGAGGGCAGCTTGGAGAGCAGCCAGCACCTGAGGGGAGGGGCCTGCCCCCCCAGCGAGCCTTTGACCCAGGGGTTGGGTCTTGTCCCCAGCCAGCCCAATCTCATCACCCCATCACTCTGGGGAGAGAGAGCTTTCTGCCCTGCTCCCATTCCCGGAAAAAAGATCGGTCCTTGTCACCAGCAATGTATCAGGCAAGCTCCTCCGTAGTGTCCCCTCCAGCAGCCGCAGTTTGGAGGAGCAGCTCAGGATCAGCATCTCTGGTGTGGATGGGCCCTTGGCAGGTTCCAGCAGGGGTGGCACAGGGGATACCTTTGTGGGAGAGACCCATCAGTTCCCTGTGACCTTCTCCCAGCCGCCCCCTCCCCGACTCCCTAGTGACACGAGGGGTGTCTGCAACCTTCCAGCCCTGCCAAAATAACAAATGCTGTGGGTAGACCTACAATAACAAACCACTCTGGTTACAACACCCGTACCCACCAGAGACCCTACAATAACCACCCCAATGGTTATGTTCTCAGTGAAGGATTTCCTATGGATTTTCCTCTCCTCCTAAGTATCAACACTTCCTTGCTGTTAATGTTTCAGCTTTTCAATCTAAAAATTACTTCTGATGAGAATTTGCACAAGTGGTGCTTGGAAGTTCCCAGAGCTCAAGCAGTGGCAGGTCAGTACCTCAACTGAGTCTAATTTCTTTTGTAAGGGGCAACAAATCTTCACAACATTTCCCCCACAATTTGCTAAGCTGTGTTTCTGAGAGTCAAGACCCTAAAAAAACATACCAGTCTGGGTGCTTCTCCCTTGCTCACCATAGACCCTACTATAGAATATCAGGGTTGGAAGGGACCTCAGGAGGTCATCTAGTCCAACCCCCTGCTCAAAGCAGGACCAGTCCCCAACAAATCATCCCAGCCAGGGCTTTGTCAAGCCTGACCTTAAAAATCTCCCAGGAAGGATATTCCACCACCTCCCTATGTAACCCATTCCAGTGCTTCACCACCCTCCTAATGAAAAAAGTTTTCCTAATATCCAACCTAAACGTCCCACTCTGCAACTTGAGACCATTACTCCTGGTTCTGTCATCTGGTACCACTGAGAACAGTCTAGATCCATCCTCTTTGGAATCCCCCTTCAGGTAGTTAAAAGCAGCTATCAAATCCTCCCTCATTCTCTTTTGCAGACTGAATAATCCCACTTCCCTCAGCCTCTCCTCCTAAGTCATGTGCTCCAGCCCCCTAATCATTTTTGTTGCTCTTCACTAGATTCTTTCCAGTTTTTCCATATCCTTCTTGTAGGGTGGGCCCCAAAACTGGACACAGTACTGCAGATGAGGCCTCACCAATGCCGAAGACAGGGGAATGATCACGTCCCGTGATCTGCTGGCAATGTTCCTATGTATACAGCCCAAAATGCTGTTAGCCTTCTTGGCAACAAGGGCACACTGTTGACTCATATCCAGCTTCTCATCCGCTGAAACCCCTAGATCCTTTTCTGCAGAACTACTGCCTAGCCACTCAGTCCCTAGTCTGTAGCATTGTATGGGATTCTTCTGTCCTAAGTGCAGGACTCTGCACTTGTCCTTGTTAAACTTCATCAGATTTCCTTTGGCCCAATCCTCTAATTTGACTAGATCTCTCTTTATCCTATCCCTACCCTCCAGCTTATCTACCACTCCTCCCAGTTTGTCCTGTCTATGTGTCTGGGGCCTCAGCCATGCAGGACTCAGGTGGACCCAGTAGCTCCTACTTACCTGGACAATTTCTCTGCCAGAGTAAGGGGCAGCCCCTGTGAAGGTAGAGAGACAAGGTGTCCGTGAGGCAGTGAGGTCCCTGCCTGGCAGCAGCTGGTCCTGTCTCCGCTGGGTCTCGCTCTCCCTCAGGGGCTGCTCCAGCCTCTTATCCCTGAGTGAATGAACCATTAACAGAGTCTGTGCCTGGCCCGGAGCTGGGGGCAGCCACATCCCTGCAGTCATGGGCACTCCTTCCATGGGCAGGGAGAGGTGAGATGATTTCCTGGGGCCAGTGGATTAGAATTCTGAGGAAACATGAGCACAGCCAGGCGTGGGACATGGGGAAACAAGTTCTTCTGGTGCCCCTCAATCCTGAGTCCTACCCACAGCTCCTGCTGTCCCTGCCCTGGGTACCCCCACTGCAGCTCCTTCCTAACTTGCAGTTTCTGTCTATTGCTTTGATTGAGGGTTGTGTTGGGAGCCCTCAGTCTGAGCCCCTCTGCTTGGCTTCGTCTTTGCCTCGGCTCTGTGTCACTCCTAGCCCTGTTCCCCCAAGGGTTGTGTGCCCTGGGACACTCTTTCCTCGTTACACCATGCCATGGCCTGGATCTCGCATGGTCCCTATCAGCATTGGGGAGCAGCCATGGGTTCTGGGCTGGGCAGGTTTCTACCTATGACAAGATGGAAACCCCTTGGCATGGGGCTGTCAGTTCGTTACCTGCCGGGAGCAATGCAGTCTGTATCTGCAGCAACTTGGTGTCACGTTTCTTATTCAGCTGGAATCTGGCATCAGAGAATCCTCAGATTGGCTTGGCAAAGCTGAGCTGAAGGCAGAGTTTGTGTTGGCAGCAACAACTGCCTCAATACCCCCAGCTCTGTGGGATCCATCTTGGCTCTCCCTCCTTTTGTAATGTTTGGATTGTGTAGTTGGTCTATGACCCAAAAACTTGGTGACTATTTATTACATATGTAAAAAGATGAGTGTGTCTCTCTCCCCCCTCCCGCCCACCATCTCCTGCAACATGCAGCCCCCCCTCCCCCGTCCTCCCACCAGTATTTCCACTTCACCCTCTCCTTCCCATCCCATTAAGGCATCAGCATTTTTGAAGGCAGGTGTGTGTAAAAACCATTGGTAAAAGCTGTGAACTTGAAAAAAAGCTGTTTTTTCAGATGGCGGGTGGCTGTAGTTCAGGAACCTGTTGTTCAAATGATCTCAAATGTGGGTTGCTAACCCTACAACAGACCCGCAGGAGGCAGTCCAAATTTCAAGACTATCCAAGTAAACATGGAGATTTCAGAGCACTTAAAAAAATTGGTTTTTAACAGAAGTCTTCTCTATTTTACCCATAGCCGACCTGGCACTGCAAAATTGTATGAAATTAATCATCAGCAGCTGCTTTGCTATCTCCAGATCCCCAGCCTGGGACAATCCTGAAGGTACAGGGGGCTCTGAGCAGTGTGACGGGGCCCATGGATCTCGATGTGATGGTATCCACTGAAGAAGAGCACCCAGTGAGAGGATACAGCCTGGGACAATAGCTCCATTCATCTCAGTGGGTGTTCTCAGCCTCCCTCCCCGGGTAAATGCTTGGGAGCTTGTGTTATGCAACAAGCTTTCCTGTTCTCAGTTCCTCATCCTGATCTAGTGGGTGGTTTTGGTGCATGCTCCTGGGATGGCTGCACTCAGCTCCCCATCAGAGGGACAGGGTTTCCCTAGGTACTGGCTCCCACGAGAGGGAGGGAAGAACCTCAGATACCCCCTAGTGGTGCAGCGTCCCCAGATCCCAACACACATGAGGGGAGGCCAGAAGAGGGGCCAGACGCCATATAAAGGTGCTTGGACCCCCAGATCTCGGCACACACCAAGGGACAGGAAGTTGGGCTTGCACACATTCAGAGAGACATTCCCCCCAGATCCCAGCACATGCACTGGGGCAGGGAGAGGGGCTTAGAGCCCCCTAAGCTGGGAGAACCGCATATTCTGGCTCACATGATGCCTCCAGACACCCTCAGAGGGACAATAGTGGCCGATCCCAGGGCAGATATGGGAGGGAAGAATGTGGGCGTGACTGAGACCTGCTCAGCCTCCCTCCCACCATCACATCACCTGAACCCAATATCCCTTACCTGAATCCCCTAACCCCTCTGATCTCCTCATAATCCCTCGCCCTTTGCTGCAGCTCCAATCTCCTTTACCCCTATTCCCCCCGCCTCCTAATTCCCTCTCCCAGCAAACATTCACATATGGCATTTCTTTATTTGTTCTTCAGAGTCTTCTGCCATCCTGCAATTACATTTCCCCCGGTTCCCCAAATAATAAGATTAAAAACCCCATTGGCAGATTCAGGTTGTAGCAGCAAGAATGGTTTGTTCTCAGACTTATCCCAAGGGTTGGATATGAACTTACAGCCATTCATCCACATTGATAGTGGCCTGTGAGCTGTGGCTGGTATATAGCTTTATTGGTTGGAAGATTGGTATAGTTGCTAGGATGTCTACAAGCTAAGGAAGGGGGCAGCAAAGGGGAGGTGCACTGCAGGGTGCTATGTTTATAGGATATAGTGCAAGTTCCACCCCAGGAGGTTGTGAAAAATGCATTCGAAACCGTGAAATCTGCCCTACCCCAGGAAATCTGGCTATTGTAGGGGAATAATGGAATTTCCACATGTAGTTTTATGCGGTTTTATGGCAGCAGTGCTGCCTTACGAGCTGGGCGGCTGGAGAGTGGTGGCTGCTGGCCAGGAGCTCATCTCTAAAGGCAGCGCGGCTGCCAGCAACAGCCTGGAAGTGAGGGTTCATGGTATGGTATTTCCACCCTCATTTTCACATCACCACCACCAGCAGCTTCCTGCAGCCAGGAGAGGTTCTGGAGTTTGGAGTGTAGAGCCCAGTGCACAGGAGGAGCCCTCGGCTAGGGTGCCCTAGACCTGCCCCTTCCTGGCTTCAGACCTAGTGCTCAGTGGTTAAAGGGGCCTTGGGCTGGCAATGTATGTGCCGCAGCACCCCAGGGATTGTTCACTCATAAGGCTGGACCTGTACCATCCCCCCAAAAGTGACAACCCTCCCCATACTATGCCACTCTTACTTCTCTGCTGCTGGTGGTGGCAGCTCTGCCTGCAGAGCTGGGCTTCCAGCCAGCAGCCACTGCTCTTGGGCCTTCCAGCTCTGAAGGCATCGTCACCGCTGGCAGCAGTGCAGAAGTAAGGGTGGCATGATACGGTATGGCCATTCTTACTTACTTCTGCGCTGCTGGTGGTGGCGATGCTCACTTGAATGCTGCTGCTGGCGGTGGTGCTCCCTTCAGAGCTGGGCACCCAGCCATCAGCCACAGAGCTTCCTGCCACCAAGGGAGAATCCCAGAGGTGGGTCTGACCTGGCCCAGGGAGTGGCCCATGCAGTGGAAGAGGAAGATCCATCCTTCCCCAGCCTGACTGGGATTAGTAGCTGGAGCTCAGTATGTGGTAGGACTCCCCAGCCGAGGAGCCCCCTGCCCTGCCCCTCGGTGACTCCGGTCCCAGCACTCAGAGGTTTAAGAAACTTTGGGGTGGCTGACTGTAGGGGGAGTGTCACAGGGTTTTTTGCTGACTCTCTCACTTTTGTTCCTGCACCCTGTGCTTAGGCTGGTATAATAAAGAGCCTTCCACGCCTTCTTTTGCTGGATCACCCAAGTGTCTATTTACAACGTTTGTGCAGTTCCCTGGTCTCCCAACAGCTAGTGCCCCACAGACCCTCCCCAGGATCCCCTGTCCCAGAGGCTTCCCCCTTTGGTAAGGCAACAGCAATAGTAGCCTCCTGTCTCCTCCCTTTCTAGCCTCCTCTGAGGTTTTTTCAGGGTTTATATAGTCTCTGGTGGCTCAGCTCAGCTGTCAGCGAGCAGACTGCAGCTAGCATTTTGGCAGGGCTTTAAAGAGGTTTTTACCCTTGCCCTGCCACACATCTGCCCCCTTCAAGGAGCCACCAGGCTCACCCTGTCCCTGCCCCTCCTAGGGCAGACAAACCTGCTCCTCAGTGGGAGTGCCTGTGTCCCCACTGGGGACTCCCGTGGGCTCTCCCTGGGTTTTACAGGTCCTTCCCCACATCTCTGGTAAAGACTGGTCACCTCTGAATGCCCCTTGGCCCCAGGGCTGGTGCAAGGAAGTTTTGCACCCTAGGTGAAACTTCCACCTTGCACCACCCCCTGCCTACCCCACCCACTGCCCCTAGTGGCAGCTAACCACACCCACCCACCCCTCCCACCTGAGAAGGCCCTCCTCCCACTGCAGTTAACCCCACCCGCCGTGGCAGCTATCCCACCCCCCCACCCAGGAACCCCACCCCTCACAGCAGCTACCACCCCTTGAAAGCACCCCCTCCACGGCAGCTAACCCAGCCCAGGGAGCCCTCCCATAGAAGCTAACCCCTCCCACCTCCACAGCAGCTAACACTGCCCCCTTCCGTGGCAGCTAACCCAGCCCAGGGAAACCCCTCTTGGAAGATAACCCCACCTCCCTCCACAGCAGCTAACACCGCCCTCCTCCGTGGCAACTAACCCCGCCCGGGATCTGGGGCGGGGAGTGGTTCCCCTGTGCACCACTCCCCGTACTGCGGGTGGCCCTCCCCAGGCCCCCCACACGCCCCAACTGACCTCCGCTCCACCTCCTCGCCTGAGCGGGTTTTTAGACACCCTCAACCACTAGGCGGCACCTACTTTGCCTAAATGGCTGCACCAGCCCTGCTTGGCCTGGCAGAGACCACAGACCCTGGGCTGTGGATTACCCAATAGGCAAATTAAGCATGTATTTAGGGCACCAGCAAACCAGGGGGCACAAAAAAAAGAGATTTTTTTTTTAAAATTGATATTTGATATTTCAAAAAAGCATCAAAGTAGTCATCATGGGAAAAATCAGAACTTTGTTAGACTTCCTTACACTCCACTACACACTCTTTCCCTTCCCCCTTCTCACTGTCCTCTTTTTATTACTTATCCCCACCTAAACCAGGGGGGCGTCCTACTAACATAGATTGAAATAATGTGAGGAAATCAGAGACTGTAACTGATCATCCTACTCCTGGTGGTAAAACTGACATTGTTATAGTTCTAGAAGGTGTGGATGTGTCAGAGACTGAACCTGCTCATGCTGTAAATAACAGGAGAAAAGATCCAGGTATGTGGGTTGATTTCAGTACTGATGATGTAGCTTACTGGATAGATCATGGACCAAATGACTGTCAACACCACCATATGAGAAATCACGTTGGACTTTTGCCAATGGCAGACAAATAAGATATTGTCCACAAAAAATATTTTTTGGCATGAAAGCGAATGCTGAGAAATACACTCGAGAATGGAAACTGTATTCACCATCAACAGGGTCTGTGTACTGTTTTGTTTGCAAATTTTTTGTGCATAAACCTTCAACATCCTAGTTTGCTGCAGGTGGATTTAGTGACTGGCGGAATACTGTTTTAATTGTACAACATGAAAATAGCACTACTCACAGAGATTCAATGTTGACATATTTAAATCAAAGGCAGGGCTTTGGATTGACACAAAAATTGGAAGAACAAATTAAAGGGGAGTGTGAATACTGGCAACATGTTTTGCAGCGTGTTATAGCTTTATTCAAACATTAGGTGAACATGGTCTGCCTTTCTGGGGATCAAATGACACATTTGGATCATCGCAGAATGGAAATTTCTTGGGATTGTTGGAGCTTGTGGCTCAGTTTGACCCATTTTTAGTGGCCATATCTCAAAATATGGGAATGCTGGCAAAGGTAACCCATCATACTTATCCAAGACAATATGTGATGAACTCATTGGTCTAATGAGTGACAAAGTTTGTTCAGCTATTGTGGATGAAATAAGTACTGCTGGGTACTTCAGTTCCTCTGTCGACTCTACACCTGATCTTTCACATGTTGATCAATTGAGTACTGTACTAAGATCTGTGTCTCCCACAAATGGAAAACTAGTTGAACAATTTATAATATTCCTCAATTTGAAAAGCCATGCTGGTGAAGAAATGGCAAATCAAATACTGCATTATCTGTGCCAAGTTTGCAAAATAGATTTCTCAAAATGCAGAGGTCAGTCTTACGTCAATGCTGCCAACATGTCAGGGCATTATCAAGGAATGCAGAAGAAGCTTTTAGAACAGAACAAATATGCCATATTCATACCATGTGCTGCATACACTCTCAGTCTTGTTGGTCACAATGCTGTTGATTGTTGTCTGGTGGCAGTAAGGTTTTTCTTAACAGTGCAGTTTCTTTATACTTTTTTCTCTTTCTAATACTCACTGGATGGCACATGCAGTGGCAACAATTGCAATTCTGGAGTCCTACTCAAATATTGTGGATACATTAGAACAGTGGTCCCCAACCTTTTTCGTCTGGTAGGCGCTGGATGACAAGCCACTGAGGACCATGGGCGGCGGACAAGCATTCGCCAAAATCCCGCTGAGAAGAGGTAACATCAGTAGGCATTCCCCCAAAATGACACCGACAAGCAGCGTCATCCAGAGGCATCACCACCAAAATGCCGCTGAAAATCAGCGGCGTTTCGGCGGCGACACTTCTGGATGATGATGCTTCTCAGCAGCATTTCGGCGGATGCTCTTCCTCCGGACAGTACTCGGGTGCACATAGATGCCCCAGCAGGCGCCATGGCCCCAGTGGGCACCACGTTGGGGACCACTGCATTAGAAAGTATAGCTGAAGACCAATCACAAAGGGAGAAACTATACGAGAGGCAGAAAACATTGCAAACAAGATGCAAGAACTATATTTTGTATTCATGTTGACCATGTGGAATGAAATTTTACCACACTTTTACCACACAAGTCAAGCTCTCTAAGAAAAAGAATTGGATTTGAAAACATGTGCAGACCTCTGTCAGTCATTAGCAGACCACTTACACACTTTGAGGAATGAGTTCGAAAGATTTGAAGACATATCAAAAGATATCTTGCCTGCTACTAACTACAAAGAAGCCCAGTCCCGCAAGCAAATCAGGAAAAAACAAGCAAATGATAGCAGTGCAACAGAAACAGCATTGAATCCTAGAGACAAATTTCACTAATTTACTTATAGACTCATAGACTCGTAGACCTTAAGGTCAGAAGGGACCGTTATGATTATCTAGTCTGACCTCCGGTGACCAGTTAAACCCTGAACATGTGGGCAAGGCTTACTACACTATAACTGCTACACATGAATCGCATATGAAGAGGAGAGGTGAAGGGTACAAAGAAGTATCAAGTAGATTATCTTTTCTAAATGATATGGGCTTATCTGATGAACAATATTCACAAGTATCAGAGGGGTAGCCGTATTAGTCTGGATCTGTAAAAAGGGACAAAGAGTCCTGTGATACCTTATAGACTAACAGATGTATTGTAGCATAAGCTTTTGTGGGTGAATATGCATGCGTCTGATG
The DNA here is from genome assembly GCF_025201925.1 of Gopherus flavomarginatus. NCBI lineage: Eukaryota > Metazoa > Chordata > Testudines > Testudinidae > Gopherus > Gopherus flavomarginatus. The sequence goes on along the minus strand of NC_066621.1, from coordinate 35,721,189 downwards.
AAGTGGGTATTCACCCATGAAAGCTTATGCTCCAATATGTCTGTTAGTCTATAAGGTGCCACAGGACTCTTTTGTCAATATTCACAAGGTTCCAAAAAGCTAGTTGTCTCTGACCCTGTTGACTTGAACATGAGTCTTTGTGGAGAACTACAGCAGTTTCACTGTTATATGAGAGCAAAGTGTAATAAAACAGGAAAAATGAAATTCAGTCACATTGATCTTCATGACACAAAATTGAAAGACGGAATACAATGTGCATTTCCAAATGTAGAGATCGCACTACGTATTTTTCTAACATTGATGATTACTAACTGCTCCGCAGAATGCTCTTTTTCTCAGCTGAAAAGAATAAAAAACCCTCAGAGAAGAACAAAGTGTCAGGACAGTCTTGATTCAATTTCTCTATTGTGTATGGAAGCAGACATGCTTAATCAAGTCAGCTTCAATGAACGTATCCAGAATTTTGCAATCAGAAAATCTAGAAAGAAGCTATTTTAATTTCATCATACATGTAAGTTTTGTGTCATTTCAAAAAATAAAATTTTATTTTACAGTATAGTATTATTTTTATTTTGAATTACATATGGGGGGCACCATAATCTTTTCAGTGGTTAGGGCCTCTAAAGTTCTTAACTTGGCCCTGCACAGATCTGGTCCGCCAGCGTCTGGGTTCAATTCCTGGGCCCCCCAGTCTTTGTCTCCCCCAGGCTCCTGAGAGCCGCACTCTTGGCACTCCTGCCTGGCAGGTCTATTATTCCCATATAGACAACACTCCTTAAGGGGCTCAGCTTGTTGTCTGGGAGTTTTCTGTCTCATGTCTCCTCCTTCCCCCCGCACCGTAGGAGAGAGGGGAGTTCCCTTCCCTAATCGGTGTTTGACCCTCTCCTTGCCCCCTTCTGTTCTCTCAGTTAGGTATCCCTGGTCTCCTTCCTCCAGCTCCCTGTCTCGGCTCCAGGCTTCTCCTGACAGGGGTCCCCAATCACCTCCTAGTAGGACCGAATAGGGCAAGTTCTTTACCAACACTACCCGCTGCCACCAGAAGTGCCCATGGACTTTCAAAGGTACCCAGGCCAGTTGACATCTCAGGTATTCTCATGCATGCACCGTAGGGCTGTGGTTGCCCCTGGAATCACTCAGCAAGGCTTAACTAAACCCTCCAGTACCAGTGAGCGAGTGGAGGCGGAGTCTACCACCCCTTTCCGGGGATCCCCTCCCAGCAACACTGGTACCATAGCCAGGGACTGTCCTCTGCTCTCCTCCGTCCACCAGGCCACCCACAAAAGTCTGCCAGCCCACACTCCATTTGTGGGCAGTCCTGCTTCTTATGGCCCGGATGTCGCCACTGCCAACAGGTCAGCTCTCGACTGCGAGTGAGCCCCGGGTCTGACCCCCTTTTTGAAGCAAGATCCGGTGGGCTTCTTACCTGGCCCCTTTACTGGGCTTCATCACCCGCTTGAGCCCTTCGGCCTCGACATATTCCTCTGTTAGCAGGACAGCCTCTGTCACCTGAGCCAGCTGATGTCTTCGGACCCATACCCTCACCGAGTCCATAACCTCCTCCACAGTTTGGGTGGTAGGCCTCAGCCAATGGGTAGCCCAATGGGTGAGTCTTTGGGCCAGTGCCCTGGGCCGTGAAATTTCAGATTTAAATATCTAGAACCATGAAGTTTACAATTTTAAGAATCCCCTGATATTGACTCAAATGGAGCATGAATTTGGTTCCCACCACACCCTCCCCCTCAAGAAGCTGGTATGTGCTGTTACAGAGAGGTGCTGGAGAGATGGGAGATGTTTCTAGTTCCATGGAGCCCAATGCAGAGCCCTGGATTTTCCTGCCCATCCTGTTGGGCCTCAGCCCTGTCCCATAGAGGTTGCTGGGGAGGGGAAGGTGGTGGCTGGTGCTGGGTCAGGGGGCTCAGGCAGGAGTTGTCCCTGTCTCTGGGGCGTGAATAATGATGGCACAGGCTGGGCTGGCGCTGGAAGCCCTGGCTCTCCTGCAGCCTCTCTATAGGGAGCTTGTCTAGGGCCACATGGCCAAAGATGGGGCAGCCTCGTGCTTGTGTCTGCTTAGCTGTCGTGGTGCTGAGCACCTGCAAGTAGCCACACCTATGGTACTGGGGCAGGATATAGCCATAAGCCATGGCACCAAAGGGGTCTATGAGGCTCCAGCTAACAGGGTGGCTGGTGGTATCCGCACGGTTGGTGGAGGGATAGCTCAGTGGTTTGAGCATTGGTCTGCTAAACCCAGTGTTGTGAGTTCAAACCTTGATGGGCCATTTAGGGATTTGGGGCTTGGTCCTGCTTTGAGCAGGGGGTTGGCCTAGATGATCTACTGAGGTCCCTTCCAATCCTAATAATCTATGATTCTATGATTTAGGCAAACTAGGGTGCTTAATAGCCCTCTCAGGTGAGAAGGTGGAGTGGAGGTGAGCTGGGGCAGGGGTCCCAGGGAGGGCCATCTGCAGTAATGGGGGGGTGCACGGGGAACTGCTCCCTGCCCCAGATTACCTCCACTCTGTCTCCTCTGCTGAGCACACAGCCCCTGCTCTAAGTCTCCTCTAATCAGCGCCGCAAGCCTGAGAGGGTAGGAGAATTAGAACAACGCTAGCGTGCTCAGCGGAGGACAGCTGGTGCGGGCTCTCTGGGCGGGGTTAGCTGCTGTGGCAGGTGGTGTTAGCTTCCATGGAGAGGGACGGTGTAAGCTTCCATGGCAGGGGGGCTCCCCAAGCGGGGTTAGCTGAAGTGGAGGTGGGGCTTTCAAGGGGGAGTAGCTGCTGCGAGGGGGGGGCTCCCTAGGTGCGGGGCGGTTAGCTGGGGGGGTGGTGCAAGGTGAAAGTTTCACCTAGGGCACGAAATTTCCTTGCACTTACCCTAGGCATCCAGGAGGAAGAAGCTGGAGAAGCGACAAATCAGGTTGGCCAGGTACCGCCAGCCCTGCTCAGTCCCCAAAAAGGGCCTCGTCTCGTTCAGCAGGTCGGCGTGGGAGATGTCCAGGGATGACAGCCTAAGGGCAGAGTCCAGCCTAGGGAGCATAAAGAGGCAGGGTAGAGCCAAGGGGAGAGAGGGACAGGCTGGCTCAGGAGGTGGGGAATAGGACATGGGGCCTTTCCCTTCAATGGGTGCTGGCTCCGATCCGACACTGGGGCTGGGGAACTGACTGGCTCAGAGAAGTGAGAAGCATGGGACCTTTCCCTGGTAACACAGGTGGAAGCAGCACTGTGTCATGTCCCTGCTTGGCAGGTCTCAGAGATGGTACCTCGTTCCTCAGGGAAGCTTCTCCCCATTCTCAGAGCATCCCCTGGAGCCAGGCCCTTTGCTCGGGGCCTGAGTGACTGAACCGGCTTTGGAGAGGGAAGATGCCCCTGCCTTCGGGGGGTCCTTGTGGCTCCTGGAGCCACGACATGGGGCAAGTGGCTGGTAGCTGTCTGTGCTCCGCCTGGGCTGCTTGCCAGGGTGCAGGTCTCCAGGGTGCAGGTTGGACAAGTGTTCAGCAGGGCCATCATGTACTGTGGAGCAAGGGAGGCCATTGCCCCTCTAGACCTTGGCTTGCCCTCCCCTCATAGGTCTGTCTGCTCCACTTTTTGCCCCACCAGGCTTTGCAGGATACAGGATCACCTGTAATAGTCAAACACAGCTTTGCTCTTCCTCTCCCCTGAGATTTTCTGAAATTTCACCTCTGGTGTTGGGGAATCAGAAGTCTCACGCACATATACCCTGTGCCTGAGATGTGCAGTGTCTGTAGGGTCCCTGAGCAGCCAGAGAGCAGGCTGTGTGGGCAGTGCCAATCCCAGTGAGATGCAGCCATTGGCCTCACGAGCCCCTGTGCCTGGGGCCTAGATGAGGTGAGGAATAGGGCCAGCCGGCCAGTCTGTGGGTCTTCCAGTGACTCTGCCCACCCCACAGTGCCCACCCCCAGGCAGACACTGACCAGATCTCAAGCATGGTGCTGGGATCCAATGGAGGTAGGTGAAGTAGTTGGATGCCTCCAGCTGCACCCCCTTGGCCCTGGTGATGTCCCTCAAGGCTCATACACGCCATCCTGGAGCCCTGCAGGAGGTGGCGACAGGCCCTGAGCAGTGACAGTCCTGATGGGGAACGTGGCTGTTGGAGGCACAGCTCGGAATGTGGGGAGGAGAGGGGACCAAGCTGACCCACTGGCATGCCGGTCTCGTGAAAGGAAGCCTGCAGCAAGTGAGGCAATCCTTTCCTGAGACCATGGGGCACATGGGAGCAGCCTGGTGGGAATGTGTGGACCTGGAGAATCAGGGTCTGGCAGTGTTGGGGCTGGCTGGAGTTTGGCCCCAGATGGTGGGGGAAACATGAAATGACTGTGGGGCTCAGGAGAAGGCAGCCCCAGACATTGCCGTGGATGCAGAAAGCCTAACCTCAGTTGATCATTCCCACACTGCCCAGAAGGGCCTGGCAGAACTCTGTGTACATGTGTAGAAGTCAGAGTTGTCTGATGCCATCTGCCGTTGGGGACACAGAGCAGAAAGGCTAAAGGAGAACTCCCAGTGGAATGATTGATTTGCCTGCTCCGCCTCCCCACCTCCTCCAAGTCAGCCGGGCCTCTCCCCGGAGGCCCCCTATAGGGAAAAATGGTCCTACTCCTTGTGTCCCACTCCTTGAACCAGCCTGGCCACCTGGGTGCAGCATGGTGGCTGAAGGGGGACGCTTCTGTCTGTCGCTGAGTAAGAACAGCTTTGAACTAGGGTTGTGAATCCTCCATCACTTTGTGCCCAACCAGGTTCCTGCAGTTTACATTCATTGTGGTGCCGTGGATCTGCTGGAGATACGGTTGGGGCGGGGGAGGGAGTCAGATTTGAAGTTGGAAACTCTTTATGGGGCGGCAGCACTGAGGTGGCCCTTTGCCAAAGCAGCAGAGGGTGGCACCAGAAATGAGGGAGCCCTGGGCAGCCCTCCTTTACCCCATGCAAACGAGGCTGAAATCACCAGAGCTGGGTGGGGTGGTGGAGCCTGGGGGCTGGCCCAGCTGGCATTTCTCAAAGAATAGGGCACAGGCCTGTCTGATGCCAGGCTCTGGGACGAGGCCAACAGCTGATAGGAAACCATCAGTGGAGCGTTGCGGAGGAGGAAACCGCTGCTGAAGGGGCATCTGTTCGGTGGTTGTGCGTGGGGAACTGAAACAGAGGACACAGCTAGAGACACTAAGGGGCAGGACTGGCTGTTGACTTATTATTCATAAGTGCAGTGAGGTGAGTTGTTATTGATGAGCTCTCCCCAGGTGGGTGCTCATTTCCTCGTCCCCTCTAACAAAGCTCTTCTTGTTTCACACACTCTCAGTTTGTCTCTTAATGTCACTCCAGGGAAGATATTTAGTGATCCTAGAAATTTGATAGGCTGGCTCCAACTGGTGCTATTGCTTAGCTTTCCAAAGGAAGCCCTAGATATTTGACCTGACATTTGTTGCTGCGGACACGACCCAGCAGACCAGGTTCCGCACCCAGAGCACTTTGGTCTTCTGACCTTCAGTATTTTGACACAAAGCCAACATTTTCTGGGAACAAGCAGAACCTTTTTAGGGAAAATTTCATTTGAAAAGTGGTTTGAAATATGGGAAAATGTTGCATGGCACTAGCTGTAATTCTACCTTCCCCCTCACTCACGTGGTCCCAGCCCTGCCAGGGAGTGCTGTCCCAAAGGGGAAATACTCAAAGTTGTCTTCAACAATCAGTTTAATCACAGCTGGGATCACAAAGCCCAAAACGCTTCCTACTATCAGTCAACGTCTGTGGGCAGAGTTAAAGGGATTTGGGTGTTGTGGCTGTGTGGTGCTGAATTTAACACATCTGGATTGTTTTTGGGTGTGACCTCAGGCCGGGAGTCCTTAGGGATGGTAAAGTTTGGTTTGAGGATAATCAACATCGCAGGAGGTATTTAACTCTTGAGTTACTGAGTCAGACTGGCCCTTGAGGGAGTCCTTTGCAGGGAAACACTCTCGGGCTGGTTAGTATCAATGCAGAACAGCCAGATCCATCATGGGTTAGAAGCATCATGGGTTAAAGCACGCTGTGCTCAAGGAGATGTTGCTGAATGGGGACCTATTTCCCAGCCCCTTCCACCCCACTTAAAGCGGCTCCAACTTGTATTGTCCATGAGATGGAAAAAAGAGCTGATGAGAGCAGGGTAGAACAGCAAGAGACATGACAAGCCCCAAGGAAGTGAGGGAGAAAGAGATCTAGGGAAGATGTCTCTGGCAGGGGATGGGGAGGCTGACACACTGCCTGTGGAAGAGTTAGAGATGCAATACGCTGAGCAGAATGTCCCAGGGAAAGCAAGGGAGGAGGAGCACAGCAGATGCAGGAGGCAGGTGAGCATGTAGCTAGATTGGGTGAAAGATCATTGAGCCGTTGCTGGAGTGTCTGGAAGAGGAACTGGGATGAGGCAGTGCAGGGAAGTGGGATGAGGGTGCTGTGTGTATGGGTCAGGGGTGGTAGGGTCCATCAAGGAGGGCAGGTTATGGGCCCTGGAGATTAGGACAGAACCTCTAAAGGTGCTTATAGGGCTGTGGGGGAGAGCAAGGCCTGTGGGGCTGGGGGTAGTAGGCCCCATGTGAGGCAGGACTTGGGAGATTTTACTGATTCCACTTGGCCAACAATGATCCCCAGACTCCCTTACACCCCCTCTCTTGTCAGGTCCCCTGGCCTGTTGGGCTGGGGACTCACGCGGGGGCTGTGCCTGGTGCTGGCCTGGGGGTTAATGTGGGGGCTTTCCCCGGGACTGGGTTGTGAAGAATGAAGTACCACAGGTTGGGCAAGCGCTGGAAGCCCTGACTCTCCTGCAACCTCTGCATGGGGTAGTTCTCTACATCCACATAGCCGTAGCTGGGATAGCCTAGAGCATGCAACCGCTTGGCTAACAAATTAGTCAGCATCACCATGTAGCTGCGCCGCCGGTGCTCATGCAGAGTGTAGGCAGGCCCCATGGCACCAAATGGGTATGAAGCGATCCAGCTGACCGGGTGGCCAGCAGCATCCAGCAGGCAGATACTGGGGAAGTGGCGGATCAGGGTGGCCAGGTACTTCCTGCTTTTCTCGTTCCCCCCAAAGCTCCATTTCTCATTCAGCAGGTCAGCGTGGGAGACATCCAGGGACGAGAGCCTCATGGCCGGGTCCAGCCTACGGGGGGCAGAAAGCAGCAGAGCAAAGCCCCAAAGGTCAGTGATGAGAGTGGCACCTCGGAATCATGAGATGGCCCTAAGACCATGAGGTTTGTTAAAACTATGACACTGTGATTGCTGGTCTCCCTTGAGAGCTGAACTCCCCTGCCCTCAACCCCTGGACGTGACATGATCAGTACTGTCAACACTCCCAGATATATTATGGTGATGTGGGCCTCACTGCAGAATCTCCTATCCCCATATCTGCCCGTCTGTTGCCCAGCAAATCATTCTGCCCCATCAGTTCTGCCCTCACAGAGGCACCCATCAATTCTGTCTCCAGCCCTGCCCACCCTAGCCCCTCCCAGCTTCCCCTCTGCACCTCCTGGTGTTCTTTCATGCCTCCCAGCCCTGTGGGGGCTACAGCAGGTTCCCCTCTGCCCTTCCCAGGCTGAGTGTCCCAGGGATGGGGTGAACAGGGAGACCACGCTGTCCCATTGCTCACAAGAGGGGTGGGGGACCAGGGAGTGGAACCACCCTGAGATGCTGAACAAATTCTGCTTCCTCTTCCCACAATCCGTCCCATGAGAAGGTGTCATGTTACCTCAGGGAGAGGGAGGGGCAGGGACCTCTTACTTCAGCAGCTCTGATTGGCTGCTCTTCTCCCAGCAGGGTGTGTGGGAGGGGCAGTCAATCAGACAGGGCTACCCCCCCAACCCTGGCAGGGTGCGATTCCCATCAAGATCATTGTAAGATGAGCTCCAGACCTGGCCAAACTTGTGCGACTCAGAAGAGGGGGATAACAGATCCAAGTGGAGGGGTGAGGAAGCTGCCTTGCTTGGGGGATGGGAAATAGGACACGAGGCCTTTTCCCCTTACCCATATGGTGGCAAGGCTGCCTAATATCTCGTCTCATTAGAACTGAGTGTCTCATTCCCCTTCCTGATAGAGATCCCCCATCCCTAAAGTGCCCCAGGGTATCTGCCCCTTCCTGGGTCCTGGATGAGAATCCGAGATCTGCACAGGCTGTGGACAGGGAAGGCTCCTCTCTATCCTGGGCAAGGTGAGATGTGGTGCAGGGATGGGGGGAGCACGGTCTGTCACTGCCCAAGCCCTGCCAGGGCTGGCTGGCTGAAGGAGTACCTGGTCCCCAGGGGCCATTTCCATCAGGGTTTTCTGGCACAGGCTGGGGGCCCTGTGCAGGAGCTGAAGAGAGATACCCCTCCCCATGGCTGGCCCCACACGAATCTGGCTATGCTCCCCAGTCACTGCAGGGTCCCTGAAGGAGGTTGGTCTCAGTGCCAATCCCACTGAGATTCTGCTGGTGGCAACAGTACCCCTGTGCCCTAGGCCCTGCATAAGGAATAGTCGGCCAGATCTTTGGCATCCCAGTTAGGGTGATCAGGTGTCCCGATTTTATAGGGACAGCCTTCATATTTCGGACTTTGTCTTATATAGGTGACTATTACCCCCCACCCTCATCACAATTTTTCATGCTTGCTGTCTGATCACCTTAATCCCAGTGCCATGCTGGCCAATGCCCCCACTTCTTAGGCTGCCTTATCCCTACCACATCCCCTGTGGGGCCCTGTGACACAGGCAGACACTGACTGGATCTCAGGCATGGAGCTCGGATCTGGGTGAAGACAGGTGAAGTGGCGCAACACCTCCAGCTCGATCCCCTTAGCTTCAGCAAAGTCCTTGCAGGCTTCGTACACTCCATCCTGGAGCCCTACAGGGGGCAGAGATGGGCCATGAGCAGTGGGGAAAGGGACTGAATGGTGGTGACAAAAGGCCCCTTTTGTGTGGGGAGCCCAGCCTGACACACAGGTCAGGAGGGGCAGGAGTTGGAGCTTCCAAACCCCCAGCCCCCGCCCTCGGGGAAGAGGGCGTGATCAGGTGAGCTGACCCCAGCCCAGCACTGTCAAGGGGGTAACCTATATGTTCCTGCCCTGCACAGGGTTCCTGGGAGCAGCCTTGCAGCCCGAGGGAAGCAGAGGGCTTTGGGACTGGTTTTGTAGGGTGGGATCCTACGTTTGGCCCAGACAGGACATATATGTTCAGTTGCTGTGAGCCTCTCCCAGATGCTTTGGGGCACAAGTTACCAAAGATGCGGAAGCTCTGTCCCCAGTTGACAGCACCTGCACTGGTCAACAGAGCCCGGTAGGCACCTAGGTCCCGGTAGTACACTGTGTATGTGTTGGTGTACAAATCAGAGTCATCCAATGCCACCTGTTGGGGGAGACATACAGCCAAGATGGGAGAATTCCCAGTGGAATGACTGATCTGCCTGCCCCATCTCCCCTGAGCCAGCCTGGTCTCCCCTGAGCCAGGCTGGTCCCCCCTAGAGGGGAAGGGCTGCGTCTCCCATTCCCAGCCCCCAAGCCAGCTTGGCTCAACCCCGTTGGCCCCTGAAGTGGAAGGGCCCAGAATCCCAGTCCGTTTCCTCCCTGAGCCAATCTGGCCCCCCATCCTGGAGTCCCCTAGAGAGAAAAGGCCTCGGGTTCCATTCTACATCCTCCTGGGCCATCCAGGTCCCCAGGTGCAGCGCAGTGACAGAGGGGCTTCACCTCTCTCCGCGGCCGGGTGAGGATGACTTTGAACTCGGGCCATGAATCCACCAGCACCTCCTGCGCAGCCGGGTTCCCCCGGTTTATGGTCATTACAGTGCCATAGACCTGCCAGAGACATGGAGGTGTTGGGGTCAGAGCTGGATGGGAGGCAGCAATTCCCGCTCCCACAACTCTGTTTGGAGCCACCCAGTATTTATTCGGGGGTTTCAGCATCTCGTGATCTTCTGCACATTAGGTGGGTTTTTGCCCTTCTCCAGCATGGTCTCCCTCTCCCATCCCTGCCAATGGGGCTGACACTAGATCCTTCCTTTAGTTAAAATGGCCACCACCTCACAATGATTTCAGGGGGCTGAGGCCTGAGGGGGGAAGATGGGTGCCCCAGGCTATGGGTACCAGAGATGGCGGGCAGGGGAATGTGAGTGGCAGTAAGGAGAGGCGAATGGGGAGCGAGTGTGGGATATAGGGGATGCTAAGGGTTGGGGTGAGGGACAGGGAGGGGGCAGGGATATGGAGGGGAGAGATATGGGGAAGAGAGTATGAGGGACGAGGCAGGTCCTGTCTCTAACCACCACCCCAGGATTACTCTCCTGATTTAGGGGTCTGACTCCTCATTTGTGGGTCCTGGCCTGGTATCGCAGGGGAGACCCTGAGTGCGGAGGAGGGGCGACTAAGGGGCTGGTGACCCCCACACACACTTGAGCCTTGTGAGGACATGGAATTATAGAGGGAGCCAGAGCTACCCAGGCCTTTGCTCAGCTGGCACGGAGCCTGCCTGTGCTATAACTGTTTGATATGGAGCCAATCTGCCCTGTGACTAGCTGGGGAGGTCCTGCCGGCTACACTGGGTGAGCAGCAGGAATTTGCTGGATTTGGAGTTTGGGAGACAGGTGATGTGAGTGGGGAAGGGGCAGCTCGGAGAGCAGCCAGCACCTGAGTTGAGGGGCCTGCCCCCCCAGCTAGCCTTTGACCCAGGGGTTATGTCTTGCCCCAAGCCAGCCCAATCTCATCATCCCATCACTCTAGGGAGAGAGAACTTTCTGCCCTGCTCCCATCCCTGGGAAAAAAGATCGGTCCTTGTCACCAGCAATGTATCAGGCAAGCTCCTCCGTAGTGTCCCCTCCAGCAGCCGCAGCTTGGAGGAGCAGTTCAGGATCAGCATCTCTGGAGTGGATGGGCCCTTGGTAGATTCCAGCAGGGGTGGCACAGGGGATACCTTTGTGGAAGAGACCCATCAGTTCCCTGTGACCTTCCCCCAGCTGCCCCCCCCCCCACCAGCCCTGCCAAAATAACAAATGCTGTGGGTAGACCTACAATAACAAACCACTCTGGTTACAACACCTGTACCCACCAGAGACCCTACAATAACCACCCCAATGGTTATATTCTCAGTGCAGCATTTCCTGTGGATTTTCCTCTCCTCCTAAGTAACAACACTTTCTTGCTGTTAATGTTTAAGGTTTCAATCTAAAAATTACTTTTGATGAGAATTTGCACAAGTGGTGCTTGGATGTTCCCAGAGCTCAAGGAGTGGCAGGTCAGTACCTCAGCTGAGTCTTATTTCTCTTGTAAGGGGCAACAAATCTTCACAACATTTGCTAAACTGTGTTTGTGGGACCCTACAAAAACATACCAGTCTGGGTGCTTCTCCCTTACTCATCATAGACTCTACAATAGAATCATTGAATCATACAATATCAGGGTTGGAAGGGACCTCAGGAGGTCATCTAGTCCAACCCCCTGCTCAGAGCAGGACCAGTCCCCAACTAAATCATCCCAGCCAGCGCTTTGTCAAGCCTGACCTTAAAAATCTCTAAGGAAGGAGATTCCACCACCTCTCTAGGTAACCCATTCAAGTGCTTCACCTCCCTCTTAGTGAAAAAAGGTTTTCCTAATATCCAACCTAAACGTCCCACACTGCATCTTGAGACCATTACTCCTTGTTCTGTCATCTGGTACCACTGAGAACAGTCTAGATCCATCCTCTTTGGAATCCCCCTTCAGGTAGTTGAAAGAAGCTATCAAATCCTCCCTAATTCTCTTCTGCAGACTGAATAATCCCACTTCCCTCAGCCTCTCCTCCTATGTCATGTGCTCCAGCCCCCTAATCATTTTTGTTGTCCTTCACTGGACTCTTTCCAATATTTCCACATCCTTCTTGTAGTGTGTGTAATGTGAGGCCCAAAACTGGACACAGTACTGCAGATGAGGCCTCACCATGCCCAATAGAGGGAAATGATCACATCCCTTGATCTGCTGGCAATGTTCCTACGTATACAGCCCAAAATGCTGTTAGCCTTCTTGGCAACAAGGGCACACTGTTGACTCATATCCAGCTTCTCATCCACTGAAACCCCTAGATCCTTTTCTGCAGAACTGCTGCTTAGTCACTCAGTCCCTAGTCTGTAGCATTGCATGGGATTCTTCTGTCCTAAGTGCAGGACTCTGCACTTGTCCTTGTTGAACTTCATGAGATTTCTTTTGGCCCAATCCTCTAATTTGACTAGATCCCTCTTTATCCTATTCTTACTCTCCAGCATATCTACCACTCCTCCCAGTTTGTCCTGTCTATATGTCTGTGGCCCCAGTCATGCCAGGGCTGGTCTGTACAGGACTCAGGTGGCCCCAGTAGCTTCTACTTACCTGGACAATTTCTCTGCCAGGGTTAGGGGCAGCCCCTGTGAAGATAGAGTGACAAGGTGTCCGTGAGGCAGTGAGGTCCCTGCCTGGCAGCAGCTGGTCCCGTCTCCACTGAGTCTTGCTCTCCTTCAGGGGCTGCTCCAGCCTCTTATCTCAGAGTGAATGAACCATTAACAGAGTCTGTGCCTGGCCCGGAGCTGGGGGCAGCAACATTCCTGCAGTTACGGGCACTCCTTCCATGGGCAGGGAGAGGTGAGATGATTTCCTGGGGTCAGTGGATTAGAATTCTGAGGAAACGTGAGCACAGCCAGGCGTGGGATATGGGGAAACAAGTTCTTCTGGTGCCCCTCAATCCTGAGTCCGTCCCACAGCTCCTGCTGTCCCTGCCCTGGGCTCCCCCACTGCAGCTCCTTCCTAGCTTGCAGTTTCTGTCTATTGCTTTGATTGAGGGTTGTGTTGGGAGCCCTCAGTCTGAGCCCCTCTGCTTGGCTTTGTCTTTGCCTCGGCTCTGTGTCACTCCTAGCCCTGTTCCCCCAAGGGTTGTGTACCCTGGGACACTCTTTCCTTGTTACATCCATGCCATAGCCTGGATCTCGCATGGTCCCTATCAGCATTGGGGAGCAGCCATGGGTTCTGGGCTGGGCTTAGCATGGGTCTGTGATGGTCCTTTACCTGCCGGGAGCAATGCAGTCTGTATCTGCAGCAACATGGTGTCACGTTTATTATTCAGCTGGAATCTGGCATCAGAGAATCCTCAGATTGGCTTGGCAAAGCTGAGCTGAAAGCAGAGTTTGTGTTGGCAGCAACAACTGCCTCAATACCCCCAGCTCTGTGGAATCCATCTTAGCTCTCTCTCCTTTTGTAATGTTTGGAGTGTATAGTTGGTCTATGACCCAAAAACTTGGTGGCTATTTATTACATGTGTAAAAAGACGGGCATGTCTCTCTCTTCCATCCCGCCCACCATCTCCTGCAACATACAGCCCCCGTCCCCTGTCCTCCCACCAGTATTTCCACTTCACCCTCTCCTTCCCATCCCATTAAGGCATCAGCATTTTTGAAGGCAGGTGTGTGTAAAAACCATTGGTAAAAGCTGTGAACTTGAAGAAAAGCTGTTTTTTCAGATGGCAGGTGGCTGTAGTTCAGGAACCTGTTAAATGATCTCAAATGTGGGTCGCTAACCCTACCTCAGACCCGCAGGAGGCACCCCAAATTTCAAGACTATCCAAGTTAGCATGGGGATTTCAGAGCACTTAGAAAAATTGGTTTTTAACAGAAGCCTTCTCTATTTTACCCAGAGCCAACCTGGCACTCAGCTGTAAAATTATATGAAATTAATCAGCAGCAGCTGCTTTGCTATCTCCAGATCCCCAGCCTGGGACAATCTTGAAAGTACAGGTTCCTGCAGTTTATGTCCATCACGGTGCTGTGATCTGCCAGAGGCATGGCGGGAGGAGTGTCAAATTTTGCAAAGTCAGATAATTCTTCATTGGGAGGCTGCATCAAAGTGGCTCTTTGCCAAACCGGCAGAGGATGACAGCAGGACTGAGGGAGCCCTGGGCAGCCCTCCCTTACCCCATGCAAATGAGGCTGAAATCACCTATCTGTACTTATACCAGCTGGGCCAGTCCCCAGCCTCCACCACCTTGCACTACTGCCTGGGCAACCCTTGTGGCTGTCAGAGCTGTGGCATGTGGTGGCACCCAGCTGGCATTTTGCAAAGGATAGGGCACAGGCCTGTCTGATGCCAGGCTCTGGGACAAGGCCAACAGCTGACAGCAAACCGTGAGTGGAGCATAGTGGAGGAGGAAACCACTGCTGAATGGGCATCTGTTCAGTGGTTGTAGGTGGGGAACTGAATCATAGGACACAGCTGGAGACACTAAGGGGAAGAACTGGGTGTTTACTTATTATTCATAAGTGCAGAGAGGTGATTGGGTTTCTCAACCTCTGGGTCAGGACCCAAAAATGTGTTGCCAGAATATTTGAAACAGTCACATGGCTGCTCCTGTGGCTACTGTCCCATGGCACTGGCAGAACTCACTTCCCTGCTACAGGCACTGCAACCTCTGGGGTCCCGGTGGCATTCAGGTTTGGCTCAACCGCTATGATGATGGGAGGCCAAATTTGAGTGAGTGGCACTGCAGCCCCATGAGCCAGGGCACAACTCCACTCTCACAAATTTGGTCCAGTCAGGGGGTTGGGACCAAACCTGAGTGGCACTGAAACCCTGGAGGTGGCAATGGCCAGAGCAAAGAGCCAAGCCCAGCCCGCCCCACACCACAGGAGCTGCCATTTTGAGGTGAGTGCTAGGCAGGACCCTACCCCGCACAGGGGACAGAATCCGACAGAAACTACCCCAGGGTCTCCACCCCCAGACTATTTACTGGGTCACAACAGTTACAAATGGGTCCTAAGCCCCAAAAGATTGAGAACTACTGCTGTAGAGTGGAAAGGTCCTTAATACCAATCCCTGCCCCTCTGAACCAGTTTGATCCCTACCCTGGGGCCACCTAGAGAGGAACGGAACTGAATCCCAATCCCTGCCCCTGAGCTAGCCTGGCCCTCACACCATGGCCCACCCAGAGGGGAAAGGCCCCAGGTCCCACTCCCCAGCACCTGAGAGAGCCAGGACACCCAGGCGCAGCACGGTGTCTGAGGGTGGTACCTCTTTGCATGGCCATGTGAGGACAGCTTTGAACTCAAGCCACGAGTCCACCAGCATCTCCTGCGCTACCGGGTTCCCACAATTTATGGTCATCACAGCGTCATGGACCTGCCGGTGACATGGATGTGGTGGAGGTTAGAGCTAGGGGCAGGGCAGCAATTCCAGCTCTCATGACTCTGTCAGGAGCTTCCCAATGTTTATTGGGGGGGGTTCAGTGTCTTGTGATCTTCTGCACTTTGGCAGTTTTTTGCCCTTCTTCAAAATAGCCACCCTCTCCAATCCCTGCCAATGGGGCTGACACCACAGGCTGCCCTTACTCAAGATGGCTACCACCACACAGTGATTTCAGTGTGCTGAGGCCAGGGAAGATGGTGGTATCCTGCCCCCCACTCCGGGATTACTCTCTTGATTTTTGGTGTCTGACCCCTGGGCTGGTATCACAGGGGAAACCCTGTCCGTGACCCTGACCGTGGCTGGGTCAGGGTTGCCAGGCATCGTTTTCACAGACCCTGGTGGCTCCAGTCAGCACCACTGACAGGTCAGTAAAAGTCCAGTCGGTGGCATAGTGGGGCTAAAGCAGGCTTCCTGCCTCCTCTGGCATCGTGCCCCATGCTGCAGAGGAAGGCAAAAAAAAAAACAAAAACCAGGGTATCTGACAATGTGCCCTGGAGGAAAATTCCTTCCTGACCCCAAATATGGTGATCAGTTAAACCCCGAGCATGTGGGCAAGATTCACCAGCCAGCACCCAGGAAAGAATTCTCTGTAGTAACTCAGATCCCACCCCATCTAACATCTCATTGCAGGCCATTGGGCATATTTACCGCTAATAATCGAAGATCAATTAATTGCCAATATTAGGCTATCCCATCATATCGTCCCCTTCATAAACTTATCAAGCTTAGTTTTGAGGCCAGATATGTCTTTCACCCCCACCGCTCCCCTTGGAAGGCTGTTCCAGAACTTCACTCCTCTGATGGTTAGAAATCTTTGTCTAATTTCAAGTCTAAACTTCCTGATGGCCAGTTTATATCCATTTGTTCTTGTGTCCATATTGGTACTGAGCTTAAATAATTCCTCTCTCTTCCTGGTATTTATTCCTCTGATATATTTATAGAGAGCAACCATATCCCCCCTCAGCCTTCTTTTGGTTAGGCTAAACAAGCTGAGCTCTTTAAGTCACCTTTCATATGACAGGTTTTCCATTCCTCGGATCATCCTAGTAGCCCTTCTCTGTACCTCTTCCAGTTTGAATTCATCCTTCTTAAACATGGGAGACCAGAACTGCACACAGTATTCCAGATGAGGTCTCACCAGAGCCTTGTATAAAGGTACTAACACCTCCTTATCTCTACTGGAAATACCTCATCTGATGCATCCCAAGACCTGCCTCATCTGGGCAGTCTCTGTGCTAAGGTAAGGAGCAGTCCCAGAGAAAACAGTGCGGTCCCTGCCTGGCAGCACCTGGTCCCGTCTCTGCTGGATCTCTCCCTTGAGTACTGCTCCAGTCTCTTAATCCTGAGCAAATGGGAGCAAATGAACCATTAGCAGAGTCTGTGTCTGGCCCTGAGCCAGGGGTACCTCCCTGAAGTCACAAGGCACGATCAGGCGCCTTCCATGGGCAGCCAGGGGTGAAATGATTTCCTGAGGCCAGTGGTGTACAATTCTGAAGAAACACGAGCACAGCCAGGAGTGGGGCATGGGCAAAGCATCTCTGCTGGCGCCCCTCTGTCCTGACCCACAGTCCCTGCTGTCCCAGACCTGGGCTCCTGCATAGCAGCTCTGCTAACTCTGTCTCTTCCTTTGGTAGAGGATTCTGCTGGCATGGGAGCTTCCATTCTGGGCCTCTCTCCTTGGCTGCATCCTTCCCTCTGGCCTGTGTCTCTCCCAGCCCTGTCCACTGAGGAGTGTGTGCCCTACACTCTGTGCTTGTTTTGCTTATGCAGAGGCTGGCATTTCACCTGGGTTCCTATCAGCATTGGGGAGTGGTCATGGGATCCAGTCTGGGCAGGTTTCACCTACAACAAGATGGAAGCGCTCTGGGATGTGGCTGTCATGGTTCATTACCCGCCAAGAGCAATGCAATCAGTATCTGCCATGACCTAACGTCATATTTATTACTTAGCTGGAATCCAGCATCAGAGAACCCGAGCTGAAGGCAGAGGCCATGTTGGCCGCAGCAACTCTGTGGGATTGATCTTGAATCTCCCTCCTTTTGTCTCTGCATCCCTCTGTGAGTTCCTGGGATGCTGAGTCTCTGGGGTTCTCACAAACACAGTCGCCTTCCTCACACCCCGTGTCTTTGTTCCAAGCTGCAGCAGAGCTGTGTCCATGTCTCCTGCTCCCTTGCATGCTAAGTCACTGGCAAACCACGGAGTTAATGTTGCCCAGAAGTTCCATGCGCCCTTCCAGAATGTTAAGCCCAGCAAAACTCTCACATCTGAAAACCAAGCAATGAGGAGTTAAGGTGCCTGCCCATGGCCCTTAACTCTGCCCCTGGAGCTGCCAAGAGCCCCTGAGCTCCAGCTGTCCTCAGAGCGTTACATGTTGCTGTACTGAATGGGGGAATGGTTAGCTGGAGCAGCTGAGAAGAGCTGTGATTGAGATGAGGTGGCTTGGGGGGGCTGTTCCCTTCAACAGAGGTGAGCCCCTCTTCCTGCTCCTCCTCCACAGTGTGTGATCGAAGGAAAGGTATGTATTTTGCCTCATTCCAGTGCTGAGTTGTACACGTTGTGTCACTAATGAGCACAGGGTCTTCCTGCCTGGAAGACGGTTATCAGTGAGGTGGGTATGCATGAAAGGTAAATGACAGTGTAGTGTTAGATGGCATCATGTACCTGAAGGGTAGGAGGTTGAAGGGGTTGTAAAATTAAACAGATGTGATGTGGAACAGGATCAAGCTGTGTCTACACTGAAAACGCTGCAGCGACAGTTCTTCTACCTGTAGCACTGTCTGCATGATGTAGACCAAAATGTGATGTGTGGCCACTCTATCACTCTCCCGACTCCATACCTCCAGGAGGCAGCCCAAATTTCAAGACAATCCAAGTAAGCATGGGGATTTCAGAGCACTTAGAAGAATTGGTTTTAAACAGAAGCCTACTCAATTTTAACTGTAGCCAACCTGGCACTCAGCTGTAAAATTGTACGAAATTAATCAGCAGCAGCTGCTTTGGTATCTCCAGATCCCCAGTGTCACAATAAAATGCCCCCCCTCCCAAGGGTCAGCACCAGCATTGTATATTGTTAACGCCTTTTTATGCATTGGAAAGTATCTTGGGAAGGGTTGAAGGTGTGAGACCCCCCCCCCCAGACCTCAGGGCACATATGGGAGGGAAGAATAGCGGCGTAACTCAGATCTGCTCAGCCTCCCTCCCACCACCTTATATCCTGTCCCAATATCCCACTCTCCATAGTCCCCCTCCCTTTGCTGCAGCCCCAGTCCCCTCTACCCCTATTTCGCCCTGCCTCCTAATTCCCCGTCACAGCAAACTTTCACAAATGGCATTTATTTATTTGTTACTAGTTTAAGCACCTGCTGAATCTTCTGCCATCTTGCAATTATATTTCCCCCACAGCTCCAAATAATAAGATTAAAAACCCCTTTGGCAGAGTCAGACTGTAGCAGCAAGAATGGTTTGTTCTCAGACTTCTCTCTGGGTTTGGATATGAACTTAAAGCCATTCAACCACATTGATACTGGCCTGTGAGCTGTGGCTGGCATATAGTTTTATTGGATGAGAGATTGTTACAGTTGCTAGGATGTCTACAAGCCAAGGAAGAGGGCAGCGCAGGAAGCTGGACTGCAGGGTGCTATGTTTATAGTACTCAGGGTAAGTTCCACCCAGGGAGGCTACTGAGCCCTACCAAATTCACAGCTGGGAAAAATGCATTACAGATCATGAAATCCGGTCTACCTCCGGAAACCTGGCTATTGTACAGGGTTGCAGGATATGGTATACCATACCATGAACCCTCAATTCTGGGCTGCTGTGGTGCCTCACAAGCAGGGTGGCTGGAGAGTGACGGCTGCAGGCCGGGAGCCCAGCTCGGAAGGCAGCACTGCCACCAGCAGCAGCCCAGAAGGGAGGGTTCATGGTATGGTATTTCCACCCTCACTACTGCACTGCCATCAGCAGCAGCTTCCTGCGGGCAGGCGAGGTGCTGGAGGTTGAAGTGAAGAGACTGGCACACAGGAGGAGCCCTCGGCTGGGGTGTCCTAAACCTGCCCCTTCCCGGTTCCAGACCTACCACTCAGTGGTTAAAGGGGCCTTGGGCTGGCTGTGTATGTGCCACAGCACCCTGGGGGTTGTCCATCCATAAGGCTGGACCTGTCTTGCCCTGTCCCCCAAAGTGACAGCCCCTCCAATACTATGCCACTCTTACTTCTCTGCTGCTGGTGGTGGCAGCACTGCCTTCAGTGCTGGGCTCCCAGCCAGCAGCCACTGCTCTTGGGCCTTCCAGCTCTGAAGGCATCACCACTGCTGGCAGCACTGCAGAAGCAAGGGTGGCATGGTATGGTATTGCCAGTCTTACTTCTGTGCTGCAGGTGGTGGTAGCACAAATGTAAGGGTGGCCACCCTTACTTGAGTGCTGCTGCTGGCGGTCGTGCTCCCTTCAGAGCTGGGTTCCCAGCCATCAGCCTTAGTGCTTCCTGAAACCAGGGGAGGATCCTGGAGGTGGCTCTAACCTGCCCCAGGGAGTGGCCCATGCAGGGGAAACGGAAGACCCATCTCACCCCAGCATGGATGGGATTAGCAGCTGGAGCTCAGTACATGGTAGGAACCCCCAGCCCTGCCCCTCCCTGCCCTGGTCCCAGCACTCAAAGGCTTAAGGGGCTTTGGGATGGCTGACCTCTGACCATAAAGACTATTGCCCACCCCTAAGACCAGCCCTCCCTCTCCCAAAAAAGTTATGGTCCCTCTCATACTATGCCACCCTCACTCCTCCGCTGCTGGTGGTGGCTCCGCTGCCTTCAGAGCTGGGCTCCTGGCCAGCAGCCACTTTTCTCCGGCAACCCAGCTCTGAAGGCAGTGACCCCCTCTACAATGGCCTTGCAACCTGGCCCCACAGCTGCATTTTGAGTCAGGAATCCCTACGATTTCAACATCGTGAAATGTCAGATTTAAATATCTGGAACCGTGAAGTTTACGATTTTTAAAATCCCCTGATATTGACCCATATGGAGCATGAATTTGGTAGCCCCCGCACCATGAGGCTGGTATGTTCTATGTGTGATACACCCAGGCCAGTTGGGTACAGCAGAATAGCAGAAGGTAGATATACTGGCCACTGGATTAACAGTTTTCTGTTCCCTGACTGACCAGAGCAGGGGCTGCTCCAAGCTAATGAGAACACCTGACTCTAATTAACCTGCAAAGAGTCAGGTGAGGCCATTAAGTTAATGAGACCACCTGACTCTAATTAAGGCCCTGCAGATACTATAAAAAGGGCTCACTCCAGTTAGGCAGGAGAGAGCCAGGGAGCCAGAGGACAGGAAATGTGGTTGAAGGGCTGGTTAATGAAGACACCCTCAAACCATCATTAAGGGAAACCTAAGGTAAGGGTGAAGAAGGGAGAAGCAGGAGAGCTGTGGGGAAGTGGCCCAGGGAAATGTAGCAACTCTGGCGGTGAAAGGTTGGCTGCCAACAGCTGCTACCATTAGGGTCCCTGGGCCAGAACCCAGAGTAGAGGGCGGGCCCAGGTTCCCCGCAACCCACCACTACAGGAACACCTCCTGGGAGGGGAGGTCAGGCCCCTGTCAGGACAGAAGGCTAAACTGTTCTGAAATAAGCTCCCAGGGACAACAGAGACTGTGAGAGTTCTCTCACCAACCTCCTTGCAGGCCTATGATGAAAAGGGCTTAGTAGACTGTAACCCTGGCCCTAGAGAGAGAAGGGCTACGTGGAGGGTCACAGTGAGCCACTGAGGCTAGCATAAATCGGCTAGAAGCGCAGGACCCATGGGAGCAAGGTCAAAGCTCTGCCATATGTTACAGAGAGGTGCTGGCGAGATGGGAGATGTTTCTAGTTCCATGGGGCCCAATGGAGTGCCCACCCTGTTGATCCTCAGCCCTGCCCCATGGAGGTTGCTGGAGAAGGAGACTTAGGTGGGAGGTGGTGGCTGGTGCTGGGTCAGGGGGCTCAGACAGGAGCTGTCACTGGCTCTGGGGTGTGGATAATGATGGCACAGGCTGGGCTGGTGCTGGAAGCCCTGGCTGTCCTGCAGCCTCTATATGGGGAAGTTGTCCAGGGCCATGTGGCCAAAGATGGCTGCCATGGTGCTGAGCACCTGCATGTAGCCGCACCTATGGTGCTGGGGCAGGGTGTAGCCGTGAGCTGTGGCACCAAAGGGGTCCATGAGGCTCCAGCTAACAGGTTAGCTAGTGGCATCCACAGGACCGCCCAGAGGATTCAGGGGGCCTGGGGCAAAGCAATTTCAGGGGCCCCTTCAATAAAAAAAAGTTGCAATATTATAGAATACTATATTCCTGTGGGGGCTTGTGTGGGGCCCAAAACAATTACCCCACTTCACCCCTGCCCCCCCCCCGAGTAGCCTTGGGGAAAAATAAACATTTAAAAACTTCCACATCTACGCACAAACCCAGTTTCGACAGAACTTCTTTTCAAGTCACCTTTACAAGGTATCACTGGTTCTCAGCATCAGCTAGTGCTAAAAGGCACTAAAGCTCATTAAAAGGGTTGGATAAAAATGTTCTGTCAAAACTTCTTTTGGATCGAAAACTGGGGGTTTTTAAAAAGCAGAAAAAAATCACGGACAATGTCTGCTTTCCTTCAAAATTTGTTGTGGTTTTTTTAATTGAAAAGCTGAAATTAGTCTGCCAAAACCTGAACATGGTTTGGGGTTTCAGAAGTGTGTGGCCAAATATTTGCTGCTTGCTGTGTTTGTTTAAAGAAACAATAAAGAAATTCTGCTTAAAAAAAATCCAAAACTTTTGAACCACCGCAGCTTGTGACCAAATGCCTGAGCCCATCCAGTCAGAGATTTTTCCAGGTTTCTGATACTCTGCCAGCTTCCTTGACTTATATGTATCTCCATAACTTTGGGTTCATTTAGGTTAGAACATAAGAATGGCCATACTGGGTCAGACCAAAGGTTCATCCAGCCCAGTATCCTGTCTACCGACAGTGGACAATGCCAAGTGCCCCAGAGGGAGTGAACCTAACAGGTAATGATCAAGTGATCTCTCTCTTGCCATCCATCTCCATCCTCTGACAAACAGAGGCTAGGGACAGCATTCCTTACCCATCCTGGCTAATAACCATTAATGGGCTTAACCTCCATAAAGGTATCTGTTTCCAAGAGACTGGCTCCACGGGGTCCCTCACAAACTGGAGATGGTTACTGTGGGTTTGTCTTTAGTATAGTGTACGTACATACTCCACGAACTGAGCATTTGAGCTTGTTCCAGAATCGGGGGTGAGCCTATGCTGTGAAAACTGAAATGCTCAAAATAGCACATGCATGTGAATGGACACAGGGTGCTAAAATTAAATTAACCCAGGAGTTCTCAAACGGGGGTCAGGACCCCTCAGGGGGTCATGAGGTTATTACTGGGGGTCGTGAGCTATCAGCCTCCACCTCAAACCCCATTTTGCCTCCAGCATTTATAATAGTC
Source organism: Gopherus flavomarginatus (assembly GCF_025201925.1). Taxonomy (NCBI): domain Eukaryota; kingdom Metazoa; phylum Chordata; order Testudines; family Testudinidae; genus Gopherus; species Gopherus flavomarginatus. The sequence continues at coordinate 35,698,555 of NC_066621.1, read as the reverse complement.
CCACATATATATATTTAAAAAGTGTTTTTAATTGATAAGAGGTGGGGTTTCACACTCAGAGGTTTGCTATGTGAAAGTGGTCACCAGTACTAAAGTTTGAGAACCACTGAATTAACCGCTCTGGAGCCTCGGTGAATGCAGGGGAGGGGGGGTCTCCCTTGGTAGGGTTGGGAAGGAGGTAGGTGGTGTAGGATATTGCTCTTCTCATGTGATCTCTTCCCCATGGAAAAGATAATAGCTTGGCTCTTTGTGTTAAATAGCTGTCTGCAAGCCTCAAACTGCCCCCATTCAACCTCCATCCACTTCCTGCCCCCCGACTTACCCCTCAGAATCCCTGACCCGTCTTGCTCCTTGTCCCCTCACCACCCCCTGAGACCCTCTCCCCAACCACCACCCGGGACCCCACCCCCACCAACCCCTCTGTTCTCTGACTGCCCTGATCCCTATCCACCCCTCCCCCCGCAGAGTCCTGACAGACCCCCAGAATGCCCACGATCCAACCCCCCATTCCCTGTCCTCTGACCGCCCCCCACGAACCTCTGCCCCCTCTCTGTCCCTGGGACTTCTTGCCCCTTATCCAACCCTCCTGGCCCTGCTGCTTACCCCCACCTCCCCCGTCTCCCAGGGGCTCAGCACACCACATCCAGGAGCGGCTCTTGACAGCACTGCAGCAGTGTCGCTTCAGAGGGGCCTGAGGTTCCGCCAGGAAGCCAGGAGCTTGCAGCTGCACCCCCTTACCATGTGACTCCAAGCAGGGAGGAGCTCAGGCCCTTCTGGAGCCATGCCGCTTTAGCTCTGTCCAGGGTCACTCCTGGATTATTCCCGTCTCTCCCCTCTCTTGGAGCCTCAGCGTGCCACATCCAGGAGCTGCCCTGGCCCCTGGACAGCACTGCAGTGGCATAGCTCTGGCGGGATCGGAGCTCGCAGACCCACCCCTTTACCATGTGGCTCTGAGCGGGGAGGAGCTCAGGCCCCACCTGAGCCACACTACTTTAGTTCTGTCCAGGGCCACTCCTGGATGCGCCATGCTGGGGCGCCAGGGGATGGTGAAAGGCGGAGGAGGCCAGGGCTGGAGAATTCTTGTGCTCCGCCGCCCCACCCCCTGCCCCGGGCTGCTCTGGGCATTCTGGAAGCAGAAGCTGGAGAAACAGTAAATCAGGTTGGCCAGAAACCGCCGGCTCTGCTCAGCCCCCACAAAGGGCCATGTCTCGTTCAGCAGGTCGGCATGAGAGATGTCCAGGGACAAGAGCCTCAGAGCAGAGTCCAGCCTGGGGAGCACAAAGAGGCAGGGTAGAGGAGCCAATGGAAGAGAGGTACAGACTGACTCAGGAGGTGGGGAATGGGACATGGGGCCTTCTCCCTCAATGGGTGCTGGCTCCAATCCGACCCTGGGGCTTGGGAACTGATTGGCTCAGAGAAGTGGGGAGCATGGGACCTTTCCCTGGTAACACAGGTGGGAGCAGCACTGTGTCATTGTAACACAGGTGGGAGCAGCTTTGCGGGTCTCAGAGGGGGTATCTCCTCAGGGAAGCTTCTCCCCATTCCCAGAGCATCCCCTGGAGCCAGGCCCTTTGCTGGGGGCCTGAGTGACTGAACCAGCTTTGGGCAGGGAAGATGCCCCTGCCCTCGGGGGGTCCTTATGGCTGGAGGAGCCACAACATGGGGCAAGTGGCTGGTAGCTGTCTGTGCTCTGCCTAGGCTGCTTGCCAGGGTGTAGGTCTCCAGGAATGCAAGTTGGGCAACTGTTTGGCAGGGCCATCATGTGCTGTGGAGCAAGGGAGGCCATTGTCCTTCTAGACCTTGGCTTGTCCTTCCCGCATAGGACTATCAGCTCCTTTTTGCTCCACCTGACTGATCCTGTAATAGTCAAACACAGCTTTGCTCTTCCTGCCCCCTGAGTTTTTCTGAAATGACACCTCTGGTGTTGGGGAATCACGAGTCTCTCACACACACACACACACACACACACACACACACACACACACACACACACACACACACACACACACACACACACACACACACACACCCCCTTGTGCCTGAGCTGTCCAGTGTCTGTGGGGTCCCTGAGCAGCCAGAGAACAGCCTGTGTGTGCAGTGCCCATCCCAGTGAGATGCAGCCACTGGCCTCACGAGCCCGTGCCTGGGGCCTAGATGAGGTGAGGAATAGGGCCTGCTGGCCAGTCTGTGGGTCTTCCAGTGACTCTGTCCACCCCACTGTTCCCACCCCCAAGCAGACACTGACCAGATCTCAGGCATGGTGCTGGGATCCAATGGAGGTAGGTGAAGTAGTTGGATGCCTCCAGCTGCACCCCCTTGGCCCTGGTGATGTCCCTCAAGGCCTCATACACACCATCCTGGAGCCCTGCAGGAGGTGGCGACAGGCCCTGAGCAGTGACAGTCCTGATGGGGAACGTGGCTGTTGGAGGCCCAGCTTGGAATGTGGGGAGGAGAGGGGAACAAGCTGACCCACTGGCATGCCGGTCTCATGAAAGTGAGCCTGCACCAAGTGAGGCAATCCAGTCCTGAGACCATGGGGCACATGGGAGCAGGCTGGTGGGAAATGTGTGGACCTGGAGACTCAGGGTCTGGCAGTGTTGGGGCTGGCTGGAGTTTGGCCCTAGATGGTGTGGGGGACACGCAGTGATTGTGGTGCTCAGGAGGAGGCAGCCCCAGACATTGCCGTGGATGCAGAAAGCCTAACCTCAGTTGATCATGCCCACGCTGCCCAGAAGGGCCTGGCAGAACTCTGTGTACATGTTCATGTAGAAGTCAGAGTTGTCTGATGCCACCTGACACAGAGCCGAAAGGTTAAAGGGAAACTCCCAATGGAAAGATTGATTTGGCTGAAGGGGGACACTTCTGTGGGTCACTGATTAAGAACGGCTTTGGACTAGGGTTGTGAATCCACCAGCACTTTGTGCCCAGCTGGATTCCACAGTGTGTGTGTAAGACTCGTGATTCCCCAACACCAGAGGTGTCATTTCAGAAAAACTCAGGGGGCAGGAAGAGCAAAGCTGTGTTTGACTATTACAGGATCAGTCAGGTGGAGCAAAAAGGAGCTGATAGTCCTATGCGGGAAGGACAAGCCAAGGTCTAGAAGGACAATGGCCTCCCTTGCTCCACAGCACATGATGGCCCTGCCAAACAGTTGCCCAACTTGCATTCCTGGAGACCTACACCCTGGCAAGCAGCCTAGGCAGAGCACAGACAGCTACCAGCCACTTGCCCCATGTTGTGGCTCCTCCAGCCACAAGGACCCCCCGAGGGCAGGGGCATCTTCCCTGCCCAAAGCTGGTTCAGTCACTCAGGCCCCCAGCAAAGGGCCTGGCTCCAGGGGATGCTCTGGGAATGGGGAGAAGCTTCCCTGAGGAGATACCCCCTCTGAGACCCGCAAAGCTGCTCCCACCTGTGTTACAATGACACAGTGCTGCTCCCACCTGTGTTACCAGGGAAAGGTCCCATGCTCCCCACTTCTCTGAGCCAATCAGTTCCCAAGCCCCAGGGTCGGATCGGAGCCAGCACCCATTGAGGGAGAAGGCCCCATGTCCCATTCCCCACCTCCTGAGTCAGTCTGTACCTCTCTTCCATTGGCTCCTCTACCCTGCCTCTTTGTGCTCCCCAGGCTGGACTCTGCTCTGAGGCTCTTGTCCCTGGACATCTCTCATGCCGACCTGCTGAACGAGACATGGCCCTTTGTGGGGGCTGAGCAGAGCCGGCGGTTTCTGGCCAACCTGATTTACTGTTTCTCCACTGTTCATTGTGGCGCCGTAGATCTGCTGGAGATATGGAGGGGGCGGGGGGCCAGATTTGAAGTTGGAAAACTCTTCATTGGGAGGCAGCACCGAGGTGGCCCTTTGCCAAAGCAGCAGAGGATGGCAGCAGAGGATGGCAGCCCTCCCTTACTCCATGCAAACGAGGCTGAAATCACCAGAGCTGGGTGGGGTGGTGGAGCCTGGGTGCTGGCCCAGCTGGCATTTCTGAAAGGATAGGGCACAGGCCTGTCTAATGCCAGGCTCTGGGACGAGGCCAACAGCTGACAGCAAACGGTGAGTGAAGCCTAGCAGAGGAGGAAACCACTGCTGAAGGGGCATCTGTTCAGTGGTTGTGGGTGGGGAACTAAATCAGAGGACACAGCTGGAGACACTGATACGCCGGAGACACTAAGGGGCAGGACTGGTTGTTTACTTATTATTCATAAGTACAGATAGGTGAGCTGTTATTGCTGAGCTCTCTGCAGTTGCATGCTGGTTTCCCCGTCCCCTCTAACAAAGCTCTTCTTGTTTCACACACACTCAGTTTCTCTCTTAAAGTCCCTCCAGGGATGATATTTAGTGATCGTAGAAATTTGCTAGGATAGCTCCAACTGGTGCTATTGGTTACTTTTCCAAAGGAAGCTCTAGATATTTGACCTGACCCTTGTTGCTGCGGAGACAACCCTGCAGACCAGGTTATGCACCCAGAACACTTTGGTCTTCTGACCGTCAGTATTTTGACACAAAGCCAACATTTTCTGGGAACAAGCAGAACCTTTTTTGGGAAAATTTCATTTGAAAAGTGGGTTGAAAAACTGTTGCATGGCCCTAGCTGTAATTCTACCTTTCCCCTCGCCCGCGTGGTCCCAGCCCTGCCAGGGAGTGATGCCACGAAGGGGAAATACTCAAAGGTGTTTTCAACAATCAGTTTAATCACAGCTGGGATCACTAAGCCCAAAACGCTTCCTACTATCGGTCAATGTCGGTGGGCAGAGTTAAAGGGATTTGGGTGTCTTGGCTGTGTGCTGCTGAATTTAACACGTCTGGATTGCTTTTGACTGTGACCTCAGGCCAGGAGTTCTTGGTGATGGTGAAGTTTGGTTTAAGGATAATCAACATCCCTGGGAGATATTTAACCCTTGAGTTACTCAGAGAGACTGGTGCTTGGCATGGGAACACTCTCAGGCTGGTGAGTATCAATGCAGAACAGCCAGATCCATCATGGGTTAGAAGCATCATGGGTTAAAGCACGCTGTGCTCAAGGAGATGTTGCTGAATGGGGACCTATTTCCCAGCCCCTCCCACCCCACATAAAGCTGCCCCGGCTTGTATTGTCCAGGAAATGGGAAAAGAGCTGATGAGAGCAGGGTGGAACAGCAAGAGACATGAGAAGCCCCAAGGAAGTGGGGGAGAAAGATCTGGGGAAGATGTCTCTGGCAGGGGAGGGGGAGGGTGATACACTGACTGTGGAAGAGTTAGAGATGCAATACACTGAACAGGGTGTCCCAGGGAAAGCAGGGGAGGAGGAGCAGAGCAGATGCAGGAGGCAGGTGAGCATGTAGCTAGATTGGGTGGAAGATCATTGAGCCATTGTTGGAGGAACTGGGATGGGGCAGTGTAGGGAAGTGGGATGAGGGTACTATGTGTATGGGTCTGGCGTGGTAGGATCCATCAAGGAGGGTAGGTTATGGGCCTGGAAGTGTAGGACAGACCCTCTAAAGGTGGATATAGGGCTATGGGGGAGGGCAAGGCCTGTGGGGCTGGAACTGGGAGATGTTACGGATTCCACTTGGCCAAGAATGATCCCCTGACTCCTCTACCTGCCTCCCTTGTCAGGTCCTGTCATAACCTAATCCCAGATTTGGACCTTAGCGTCCAAAATATGGGGGTTAGTATGAAAACCTCCAAGCTTAGTTATCAGCTTGGACCTGGTAAAGATGCCACCACCCAAAAAATTAGAGTGTTTTGGGGCACTCTGGTCCCCCCAACAACCTTCCCTGGGGACCCCAAGACCCAAATTCCTTGAGTCTCACAACAAAGGGGAATAAACCATTTCCCTTCCCCCCTCCAGGTGTTCCCTCCCTGGGTTCCTGGAGAGATACACAGAAGCAAGCTCCGTGAATCTAAATAGAGGGACTCCACCCTCTCCTATTTTCAGTCCTGGGAACACAAGCACTTCCCTCTTCATCCAGAGGGTATGCAAAGTCAGGCTAGTAAATCTAACACACACAGATTTCCCCCTGACTTCTTCCTCCCACCAATTCCCTGGTGAGCACAGACTCAGTTCCCTGGAGTTCCCCACTAATGAAAAACTCCAACAGGTCTTAAAAAGAAAGCTTTATGTAAAAAGAAAGAAAAATATATAAAAATGGTCTCTCTGTATTAAAGTGACAAATACAGGGTCAATTGCTTAAAAGAAATATGAATAAACAGCCTTATTCAAAAGAACACAATTCAAAACACTCCAGCAACTACACCATGTAAATACAAAAGAAAAAAACAATAACCCCTATTGTTTTATGATCTCTGTACTCACAACTTGGAAACAGAAGATTAGAAAGCAAGAAACAGAAAAATCCTTCCCATAGCTGAGAGGGACAGATTCAAGAACAGAACAAAGGACTCCCACATAAACTTCCCTCCACCCAGATTTGAAAAATTCTTGTTTCCTGGTTGGTCCTCTGGTCAGGTGTTTCAGGTTACTCCTTTCCAGGTAAAAGAACATTAACCCTTAGCTATCTGTTTATGACAGGTCCCTTGGGCGGCTGGGCTGACTCATGCAGGGGCTGTGCCTGGTGCTGGCCTGGGGGTTAACGTCGGGACTTTCCCCAATGCTGGGTTGTGAAGAATGAAGTACCACAGGTGGGGCTGGCGCTGGAAGGCCTGCCTCTCCTGCAACCTCTGCATGGGGTAGTTCTCCATGGCCACACAGCCATAGCTGGGATAGCCTAGTGTGTGCAACCGCTTGATTAACAAAGTATTCAGCATCCCCACGTAGCCGCACTGCCGGTGCCGAGGCAGAGTGTAGGAAAGCCCCATGGCACCAAACGGGTATGAAGCAGTCCAGCTGACTGGGTGCCCAGCAGCATCGAGCAGGCAGACACTGGGGAAGTGGCAGATCAGGCTGGCCAAGTACTTCCTGCTTTTCTCGTTCCCCCCAAAGACCCACGTACCATTCAGCACGTCAGCATGGGAGACATCCAAGGACGAGAGCCTTATGGTAGGGTCCAGCCGAGGGGGGCAGAAAGCAGCACGGCAAAGCCCCAAAGGTCAGCGATCAGAGTGACACCTCAGAATCATGAGATGGCCTTAACATCATGAGGTTTTTTTTTAAAATATGACACTGTGATTGCTGGTCTTCCTTGACAGCTGAACTCCTCTGGCCCCAACCCCTGGATGTGACATGATCAGTATTACCAGCAATCCCAGATTTATTATGGTGGTGTGGGCCTCACTGCAGAATCTCCTATCCCCATATCTGCCCATTTGCTGCCCCACAAATCATTCTGTCCCATCAGTTCTGCCCCCACACAGGCACCCATCAACTCTGTCTCCAGCCCCGCCCCCTCCCAGCTTCCCCTCTGCACCTCCTGGTGTTCTTCCACCCCTCCCAGCCCTGTGGGGGCTACAGCAGGCTCCCCTCTATGCTTCCCAGGCTGGGTGTCCTAGGGAAGGGGTGAAGAGGGACACCACGCTGTCCCATTGCTCACAAGAGGGGTGGGGGAGGAGAGAGTGGAACCACCCTGAGATGCTGAACAAATTCTGCTTCCTCTTCCCCCAACCCGTCTCATGAGAAGGTGTCATGTTACCTCAGGGAAAGGCAGGGGCAGGGATCTCTTACTGCAGCAGCTCTGATTGGCTGCTCTTCTCCCAGCAGGGTGTGTGGGAGAAGCAGTCAGTCAGACTGGGCTTTCCCCCCAGGGCAGGGGGGGTTTGCCATGAAGATCATAGCAAGATGAGCTCCAGACCTGGCCAAACTTGTGGGACTCAGGAGATGGGGGATAATAGATCCAAGTGGAGGGGTGAGGTAGCTGCCTTGCTTGGGGGATGGGAAATGGGACACGGGGCCTTTTCCCCTTACTCATACAGTGGCAAGGCTGCCTAATATCTCGTCTCATTAGAACTGAGTGTTTCATTCCCCTTCCTGATAGACAGGGCCGGGTTTAGGAAGTGTGGGGCCCCATTCGAACAGTTTCAACAGGGCCCCGGCAGGGATGACTAAAAACCAAAAAACCAAAAACCACACGCACGTGTAAAAAAAACACGTGGGGCTTGTACTCACCAAGTGGTGCGCCAAGTCTTCAGCAGCACTTCGGCAGCGGGTTCTTCACTCGCTCCAGGTCTTTGGCAGCACTGAAGGACCCGCCGCTGAAGTGCCACCGAAGGGACTAGCCAGGGAAGGGATTCTCACTGGGCATGGGGCCCTCTTAGGCGTGAGGCCCAATTCGGGGGATTTGGTGGAATAGGCCTAAAGCCAGCCCTGCTGATAGAGACCCCCCATCCCTAAAGTGCCCCCGGGGTATCTGCCCCTCTCTGGGTCCTGGGTGAGAAGCCGAGGTCTGAACAGGCTGTGCACAGGGAAGGCTCCTCTCCATCCTGGGCTAGGTGAGCTGTGGTGCAGGGATGGGTGGGAGCACGGTCTGTCACTGCCCATGGCTGGCTGGCTGAAGGACTGCCTGGTCCCCAGGGGCCATGGATGGGGCCCCACTGGCGGCACAGAAGCCATTTGTATCAGTCTTTCCTGGTAGAGGCTGGGAGCTCTGTGCAGGAGCTGAAGAGGGATCCCCCTCCCCATGGCTGGCCCCACCTGAATCTGGCTATGCTCCCCAGTCCTTGCAGGGTCCCTGAAAGAGATTGGGCTCAGTGCCAATCCCACTGAGATTCTGCTGGTGGCAACAGGACCCCAGTGCCCTAGGTCCTGCATAAGAAATAGTCGGCCAGACCTTGTGCATCCCAAGGTTAGGGTGACCAGATGTCCAGATTTTATAGGGACAGTCCTGATATTTGGGGCTTTGTCTTATATAGGTGCCTATTACCCCCCACCCCCTGTCCCAATTTTTCATGCCTGCTCTCTGGTCACCCTAATCCCAATGCCATGCTGGCCACTGTCCCCACCTCTTAGGCTGCCTCCTTCCCTAGCACACCCCCTGTGGGGCCCTGTGACACAGGCAGACACTGACCGGATCTCAGGCATGGAGCTGGGATCTGGGTGAAAATAGGTGAAGTAGCGCAACACCTCCAGCTTGATCCCCTTAGCCTTGGCGATGTCCTTGCAGACTTCGTACACTCCATCCTGGAGGCCTGCAGGGGGCAGCGACGGGCCATGAGCAGTGGGGAAAGGGAATGAATGATGGTGACAAAAGTGTCCATATGTGTGGGGAGCCCAGCCTGGCACACGAGTCAGGAGCGGCAGGGGTCTGAGCTTTCAAATCCCCAGCCCCAACCCTAAGGGAAGATGGTGTGGTCAGGTGATCTGACCCCAGCCTAGCACTGTCACGGGGCTACCTCATATGTTCCTGCCCTGCATAGGGCTCTGGGGAGCAGCCTTGCAGCCTGGATGAGGAGAGGGCTTTGGGGCTGTCATTGTAGGACAGGATCCTGGGGTTGACCCAGACAGGACATATATGTTCAGTTGCTGTGGGGCTCTCCCAGATGCTTTGGGGCACAAGTTACCAAGGATGCGGAAGCTCTGTCCCCAGTTGACAGCACCCACACTGGCCAGCAGGGCCCGGCTGGCACCTAGGCCCTGGTAGTACACTATGTATGTGTTGGTGTACAAATCAGAGTCATCCAATGCCACCTGTTGGTGGAGATATACAGCCAAGATGGGAGAATTCCCAATGGAATGACCGATCTGCCTTCTCCATCTCCCCAGAGCCAGCCTGGTCCCCCCTAGAGCGGATGGGCTGCGTGTCCCATACCCAGCTCTCAAGCCAGCTTGGCTCAACCCTGTGGCCCCCTGAAGTGGAAGGGCCCAGAATCCCAGTCATCCGCCCAAGCTATACAGGTCTCCAGGTGCAGCGTGGTGGCTGAGCAGCTTCACCTTTCTGCGCGTCTGGGTGAGGATGACTTTGAACTCGGGCCATGAATCCACCAGCACCTCCTGTGCAACCGGGTTCCCCCGGTTTATGGTCATCACAGTGCCATAGACCTGCCAGAGACATGGAGGTGGTGGGGGCAGAGCTGGGGGAGAGGCATTTCGTGATCTTCTGCACATTAGGTGGGTTTTTACCCTTCTCCAACATGGTCTCCCTCTCCCATCCCTGCCAATGGGCCTGACACCACAGGCTGCCCTTAGTCAAGATGGCCACCACCTCGCAATGATTTCAGAGGGCTGAGGCCTGGGAAGACGGGTGCCCCTGGCTATGGGTACCAGAGATGGGGGGCAGGGGAATGTGAGGAGCAGCAAGGAGAGGTGAATGGGGAGCGAGTGGGGGATGCTAGGGGTTGGGGTGAGGGGCAGGGAGGGGGTAGGGATATGGAGGGGAAAGATATGGGGAAGGGAGCATGAGGGACAAGGGCCACGGCAGGTCCTGTCTCTAACCACCACCCCAGGTTTACTCTCCTGATTTAGGGGTCTGACTCCTTATTTATGGGTCCTGCCCTGGGATCGCAGGGGAGACCCTGAGCGCAAAGGAGGGGTGACAAAGGGGCTGGTGACCCCCACACACACTTGAGCCCTGTGATGACATGGAATCATGGAGGGAGCCAGAGCTACCCGGGTCTTTGCTCGGCTGGCATGGAGCCTGCCCATGCAGTGACTGGCTGGCACAGAGCCTGCCTGTGCTGTTAACTGTTCGATATGGAGCCAATCTGCCCTGTGACTGGCTGGGGAGGTCCTGCCGGCTACAGTGCGTGAGCAGCAGGAATTTGCTGGATTTGGAGTTTGGGAGACAGGAGATGTGAATGGGGAGGGAGTGGCTGGGACAGCAGTCAGCACCTGGGGGCAGGGTCTTGCCCCCAGCCAGCCAAATCTCCAACCCATCACCTTGGGGAGAGGGAACATTGTGCCCTGCTCCCATCCCCATCCCAGGAAGTGGCACATGCAAAAAAAGATCGATCCTTGTCACCAGCAATGTATCAGGCAGGCCCCTCCATAATGTCCCCTCCAGCAGCCGCAGCTTGGAGGAGCAGCTCAGGATCAGCATCTCTGGTGATTCCAGCAAAGATGGCACAGGGGATGCCCTCTGGAGAAGAGACCCATTAGTTCCCTGTGACCTTCCCCCCCATCCCACCTCCCTGGTAACATGAGGTGTGTCTGCAACCTTCCTGCCCTGCCAAAATAACAATGCTTTGGGTAGACCTACAACAACAAACCAGACTGGTTAAAACACCTGTACCCACTAGAGACCCTACAATAACCATCCCAATGGTTATATTCTCAGTGCAGCATTTCCTGTGGATTTTGCTCTCCTCCTCAATATCAGCACTTACAGTTAATGTTTCAGCTTTTCAATCTAAAAATCACTTTTGATGAGAATTTGCACAAGTGGGGCTTGGGTGTTCCTAGAGCTCAAGGAATGGAAGGTCAGTACCTCAACTGAGTCTAATTTCTCTTGTAAGGGTCAACACATTTTCACAACATTTTTTTCCCACAATTTGCTAAGCTGTGTTTGTGAGAGTCAAGACCAGGGTAGGTAAACTACAGCCCATGGGCCAGCCGCGGCCCTTCAGGGCTTTGGATCCGGCCCACAGTGCTTCGGGCATCATGTCCCTGCGGCCTCCGGGCTGGGGGGCAGAGGGCTCCGTGCATTGCCTCCAGGCACCGCCCCCCACAGCTCCCATTGGCCGGAAACAGGGAACCGTGGCCAGTGGGAGTTTCGGGGAAGGTACCTTGAGGTGGCAAGGGCAGCACATGAGAAGCCCTCTGTGCCCCCTGCCCCAGGGGCCGCAGCGCTTCTGTGAGCAGTGCGGGGCTGGGGACAGGGCAGGCGTGGAGGGAGCCTGCCCTGGCCCTGGTACCAGCTGCTGCTACCCCAGAGCCGTTTGAGATAAGGGAGGCCAGGCCAGACCCTGAACCCCTCCTGCACCCTGCCCCCCAACTCTCTGCCCTAAGTCCCCTGCCTGCGCCTTGTACCCCAACTCCCTGCACTGAGCCCCCTTGTACACCCTGCACTCCTCCTGCACCAAGCTCCCTGCTGCACCCTGTGCACCCCAACCCCCTGACCTGAGCCCCCTGCCTGCACCTCACACCCCTCCTGCACCCGACTCCCTGCCCTAAGCCCCTGCCTGCACCTCACACCCCAATTCCCTGCCCTGAGCCCCCTTGTACACCCTGTATCCCTCCTGCACCGCAACCCGTTTCCTTGAGCCCCTGCCACACCCTTCCTGCACCCCAATCCCCTGCCCTGATCCCCCTGCCACTTCCTGCACCCCAACCCCTGCCCTAAGCCCCCTTCAGTCTGCACCCCTCCTGCACCCCAACTCCTTGTCCTAAGCCCCCTCATACACCCTGCACCCCAACCCCTGCCCTGAGCCCCCTCCCACAGTCCACACCCCTGCTTCACCCCTTCCTTGAGCCCCCTCCTGAACTCTACACCCCACCTGTGCCCCAATTCCCTGCCCTGAGCCCCCTCATACACTCCGCACCCCTCCTCTGCCCCAATTCCTTGCCCTGAGCCCCTTCCTGCACTCTGCACCCCCTCCCACAGCCTGCACTCCCTCCCTCATCCCAAATCCTTGCCCTGCATACAATTTACCCACTCATATGTGGCCCTTGTCCCAAAAGCTTGCGCACTCTGAACTAGAAACATCTCCCATCTCTCCGGCATCTCTCTGTAACATAGCACATATCAGCTTCATGGGGGGACCTACCAAATTCACACTCCATTTTGGTCAATATCAGGGGATTTTAAAAACTTCACGGTTCCAAATATTTGAATCTGAAATTTCACGGTGTTGAAATCGTGGGGGTTCCCAACCCAAAATGCAGCTGTGGGGCCAGGTCAGGGCCAGTAAAACCATTTAGGCGACCTAGGTGGTTGCCTAGGGCGCTAGGATTTGGGAGACACCATTTTCTTCGGCAGCGACCATAGCAGCCGGATCTTCAGCCGCCGGTGGCATTTACGCAGAGGAGCAGGGGAGAGATGCCTGCAGCAAGTAAAGGGTGGGGGGCAGCACACAGGGGAACTGCCAGCCCCAGCTCACTCCTGCCCCACCTCCTCCCCGAGCACACTGTGGCTGCTTCACTTCTCCCGCCTCCCAGGCTTGCGGCACCTAAGCTGATTGGCGCCACAAGCCTGGGAGGCAGAAGAAGTGAAGCAGCGATAGCGTGCCTAGGGAGGAGGCGGAGCAGGGGTGAGCTGGGGTGGGGGGGTGCCTCGGGGCAGAGGGTGGGGAGCTGCCACAAAGGGGTCTTTTCAGGGCGGAGCTGCCACGGGGGCACCTCAGAGTGGGGGTGCGGGGGGGCAGGGCGCAAGGTGGAAGTTTTGCATAGGGCAAGAAACATCCTTGCACCGGCCCTGGGCCAGGTTGCAAGGCCATTCAAGAGGAGGTTGCAGCATTGCCACCTTTAGTTCTGAGCACTGCTGGCAGTGGCGCTGCCTTCAGAGCTGGGTGGCTGGAGAGAAGTGGCTGCTGGCCAGGAGCCCAGTTCTGAAGGCAGCGGTGCCACCACCAGCAGCAGCAGAAAATGGAGGGTGGCATAGTATGAGAGAGGTCATCACTTTTTTGGGAGAGGAAGGGCTGGTCTTATGGGTGGGCAACAGCCCATGGTGTCATGGTCAGGGAGGTGATATGCTCCCCCTACATTCAACCATTCCAAAGACCCTTAAACCTCTCAGTGCTGGGACCAGAGCCAGGGAGGGACAGGGCTGGGGGATCCCCCACCACGGGCTCCTACCACCTACTGAGCTCCAGCTGCTCATCCTAGTCAGGCTGGGGAAGGACGGGTCTTCCTCTTCCCCTGCATGGGCCGCTCCCCGGGCCAGGTCAGACTCACCTCTGGGATTCTCCTTTGGTGACAGGAAGCTCTGTGGCTGATGGCTGGGAGCCCAAATCTGAAGGTAGCACCACCGCCAGCAGCAGCACTCAAGTGAGGGTGGCCACCACCATCAACACAGAAGTAGGACTGGCAATGCCATATCATGCCACCCTTGCTTCTGCACTGCTGCCAGCGGTGGCGATGCCTTCAGAGCTGGAAGGCCCAAGAGCAGTGGCTGCTGGCTGGGATCCCAGCTGTGTAGGCAGTGCTGCCACCAGCAGCATCACAGAAGTAAGAGTGGCATAGTATGGGGAGGGCTGTCACTTTGGGGGGATGGTACAGGCAGGGCAGGTGCAAGGATGTTTCGCGCTCTAGGCAAAACTTTCACCTTGCGCCTCCCCCTCCGCCCTGGGGCAGCTCTCCACCCCCCCACGCCCTAATGCACCCCACCCAGCAGCTCCCCCTCTCCGCCCTGTGGCACCCCCCCACAGCAGCTTCCCCCAGCCCGAGGAGCCGTGCGGCAGCTCCCTGCCCCAGCTCACCTCTGCTCCACCTCCTCCCCGAGCACGCCATCACCTCTCCACTTGTCCTGCGTCCCAGGCTTGCGGCGCCAATCAGCTGTTTGGCACCACAAGTCTGAGAGGGAGAGAAGCAGAGTGGAGCAGCGTGCTCAGGGGAGGAGGTAGAGCAGAGGTGAGCTGGGGCAGGGAGTTCCTCGGCATGCTGCCCACCCCCCTACTTGCTGCAGGCGGCCCTCCCCACGCCCTCCTGCCCCAGCTTCCTCCACCTAAATGACGACGATGACAACTGGGGCGGCCGAAGATCTGGCCACCGTGGTTGCCGCTGAAGGACCTGAAATGCCGCCCCCAAATGCTAGTGCTCTAGGTGACCAACTAGGTTGCTTAATGGGTTGCACCAGCACTGGATACAGGTTCAGCCTTGTGGATGGACAACTCCCGGACTGGTGTGGCACACACACAGCCAGTCCAAGGCCCCTTTACCCACTGAGCACAAGGTCTAGAGCCGGGAAGGGGCAGGTCTAGGGCACCCCAGCCGAGGGCTCCTCCTGTGCACTGGGCTCTACACTCCAACCTCCAGAACCTCTCCTGGCTGCAGGAAGCTGCTGGTGGTGGCAGTGCAGAAGTGAGGGTGGAAATACCATACCACGAACTTCACTTCTGGGCTGCTGCTGGCAGCCGTGCTGCCTTAAGAGATGGGCTCCTGGCCAGCAGCCACCACTCTCCAGCTGCCCAGCTTGTAAGGCAGCACTGCTGCCAGCAGCTGCATAAAACTAAGTGTGGAAATTCTACAACTCTCCTACAATGGCCAGATTTCCTGGGGTAGAGCAGATTTCACAATCTAATGCATTTTTCACAGCCTCCTGGGGTGGAACTTATCCTAAGTCCTATAAATATAGCACCCTGCAGCACAGCTCCCCTTTACTGCCCCCTTCCCTAGTTTGTAGACATCCTAGCAACTATACCAATCTCCCAATCAATAAAGCTATATGCTAGCCACAGCTCACAGGCCACTATCAATGTGGTTGAATGGCTGTAAGTTCATATCCAACCCTTGGGATAAGTCTGAGAGCAAACCATTCTTGCTGCTACAACCTGACTCTGCCAAAGGAGTTTTTAATCTTATTATTTGGGGGACTGGGGAAATGTAATTGCAGGACGGCAAAAGACTCAGAAGGTGCTTAAACTAGTAACAAATAAATAAATGCCATATGTGAGTATTTGCTGGGACAGAGAATTAGGGGGCAGTGGTGAACAGGTGTAGAGGGAATTGGGGCTGCAGCAAAGGGAGCGGGATTATGAGGAGGTCAGAGGGGTTAGGGGATTCAGGTGATGTGATGGTGGGAGGCAGGGTGAGTGGGTGTCAGTCACACCCACATTATTCCCTCCCATATGTGCCCTGAGATCAGGCAGTACTGTCCCTCTGAGGGTTTCTGGAGGCATCATGTGAGCTAGAATCTGGGGTTCTTCTTATGACAGTGACACCGATAAGGCTTTATGAAAATATACTTATATATATAACATAACTAGAATGTGTTTTATGCTACATATGCCATGTAACATATCTTTTTAAAGGTCATGATCTACTGAATCTATTAATTCTATTTGTATGCATGTATCATTTTTGTATTTGAAGTTATGAATATTGGCTGCATACTTGTTTGATTCTAAGTAGGCTGTAGTGAAGCAGTTGGTCAGCTTCCTGAGAAAAAACGATTCCCAGTAAGTGCCCCATCAAAACATACTTAAGCCAACAATGAACTTGGAGACACCAATCCACAACTGGACTTTTCCAGGAATGTGGCTTGGCTGGTAAGGAACTCAGTCATGCACAGACATGTGACTTGCCCAGGTGACTCCAATACTTTATTTTATAGCTGGACTTTGCATAGGAGAGAGAAGGGGGTCACCACCCACAAGAGAAAGTTTATTTAAGCCCAGGTGAGACCCCTCCATTTTGTCTTTAGCTGGCTAAAGCGTGAGCCTTTCCACCCCCAAAGATACCTGAAAGAAACTGGAACAAAGGACAGTGACTTTAGGGTTGTTGGACTTTGGGGTGATTGGAATTAAGACCCTAAGGGGGAAAGGACATTGCCAGATGTACTTGGAGGTGGGTTTTTTTTGCTTATGGTTTGTGTTATAATCCTGTTTGTGGTATTTCTCCAATGTGATGCCACATTGTTTCCCTCCTTTATTAAAAGTATTTTGCTACAGTCAGACTCCGGCCTTGTGAGTAGGGAAGTATTGCCTTTTAGAGGCACCCGGGGCAGGGGTGGTATGTAAGTGTCCCAGGTCACTTGGGTGGGGGCTCGAGCAGGTTATGCATTGTTATTGAAACGGAACTCCTGGGTACTGAACCCGGCCCTTGTTGCTGCCAACTCAGAGGGGCAGAAGGGTTACATATAGGATAAAATAAAGAAGTTAATACTAGTGGTAAACCCTTTAAAGATGTGGAACATCTTGATTTGTGGAAGAAACTGTTGTACAGACTAGAGATGGTCATAAGACAACCCCACAAGCATGTTACTTTTCAGCCTATACCTGTAAACAGACTGAGAGCTTGGCAGAGCAGCAAAAGCTTAACAGGCCCATGCTGCTGTGCAGAAGGGGAAACTGAGGCACACCGCCTCATGGCATTGATGGCTAAATGCCAGGAGAACTACTCTAACAGATATTACCATCTGCATTCTGTTAGCAATATTACATCTCAACCTGTTTTCAGGGACCAAGAACCCCAAGACTTGTTAGAACACTTATGAATGACATCATATGGTTTAAAAGGTACTAAATGAGAGTGCAGCCAAAGACAAACAGGGGTTTTACATGTACTGTCTCCGCCATGGACAGTGTCCAAATCTCTGGCAGTAAGTTCAGAAGGAGAGTGTGACGGTGCCACCCATAAGGCTTCATTCCTAAGCATATTTTCATATGTATAGCCCCTTTAGGAGGCTCTGAGCCCCTCTCCCTGCCCCTGTGTATGTCCTGGGATCTGGGAGGAAGGTCTATCTGAGAGTGTCTGACCCCATCTCCCTGCCCCTTGGTGTGTGCCAAGATCTAGGGGTCCATGCGGGGCCACCTGGGGGGGGGGGGGGGCAAGTGGAGCAATTTGCCCCAGGACCCCCATGAGAATCCACCTTTTCATGTTCTCTGTATGTATAAATATCATCTGTCTGTGTGTTCCATTCTATGCATCCAAAGAAGTGAGTTGTAGCCCATGAAAACTTATGCTGAAATAAATTTGTTAGTCTTTAAGGTGCTACAAGTACTCCTGTTCTTTTTTCATGGGAATATAGTATTATATAATATTGCAACTGTTTTTTATGGAAGGGGCCCCCAAAATTGCTTTGCCCCAGGCCCCCTAAATCCTCTGGGCAGCCCTGGGTCCATGCACCTTTATATGGTGTCTGGCCCCTCTCTTGGCCTCCCCTCATGTGTGCTGGGATCTGAGGACCTTGCCTCACTAGGGAGTATCTGACATCCTTTCCCTGCCCCTCACCCCCACCCCTCCCTTAGCCGGCATTTAGGGAAGCCCTGTCCCAGGAGCATGCACCAAAACCACACCACTAGATCAGAATGAGGAACTAAGAACAAGAAATCTTGGTGCATAACACAAACTCCCAAGCACTGATCAGCGGAGGGGGGGCTGAGAACACCCACTGAGATGAATGGAGCTATTGTCCCAGGCTGTATCCTCTCACTGGGTGCTCTTCTTCAGCGGATACCATCACATCGAGATCCATGGGCCCTGTCACACTGCTCAGAGCCCCTGTACTTTCAGGATTGTCCCAGGCTGGGGATCTGGAGATAGCAAAGCAGCTCATACAATTTCATACAATTTTACAGCTGAGTGCTAGGTCAGTTATGGGTAAAATAGAGAAGGCTTCTGTTTAAAACCAATTTTTCTAAGTGCTCTGAAATCCCCATGCTTACTTGGATAGTCTTAAAATTTGGGGTGCCTCCTGCAGGTCTGACATAGGGTTAGCAACCCACATTTGAGATCATTTGAACAACAGGATCCTGAAATACATCTACCTGCCATCTGAAAAAACAGCTTTTCTTCAAGTTCACAGCTTTTACCAACGGTTTTTGTGCACATCTGCTTTGAGAAATGCTGATTCCTTAATGAATGGGAAGGAGAGGGTGAGGTGGAAATTCTAGTGGGAGGACAGGGGAGGGGAGCTGTATGTTGCAGGAGATGGGGGGGTGGGGCGGGGGAAAGAGAGACCCTAGTCTTTTTACACATGTAATAAATAGCCACAAAGTTTTGGGCCATAGACCAACTACATGCTCCAAACATTACAAAGCATGAGCATTATCCCCATTCCACTGTTACCAAGCGTGCATGGTGAAGTGAGGAAAGCAATTCCCCCGATACACCCATAACACACCTACTCACAGTCTGTCATTGCACTGTATTGAACAGGGACTCTGTACCATTACCCTGAACGCTAAAGCAGAGTTGGGCAAACTTTTTGGGACAAGGGCCACATCTGGGTGGGGAAATTGTATGCAGGGCAGAGAGCTGGGATGCAGGAGGGAGTGCAGAGTGTCAGAGGGAAGGAGATTGGGGTGCAGTGTGTACAAGGGAGCTCAGGGCAGGAGTTGGGGTAAAGGAGGGGGCTCAGGGAAGGGGTGCAAACTGCAGGAGAGGGCTCATGGCACGGGGTTGGGGGACAGGGTGCAGGAGGGGTTCAGGCTCCAGCCTGGCCCCACTTACCTCAAGCGGCTCCGGGGTGGCAGCAGCGCCTACTGGGGCCAGAGCAGGCTCCCTGCAAGCCTGCCCTATCCCCAACTGTGCACGGCTCCTATAAACGCTGCAGTCTATGGGGCACGGAGGTCAGAGGGCTCCATGTGCGCTGCCCTTGCCGGGCCTCCAGGTACCTCCCGTGAAGCTCCCATTGGCAGCAGTTCCCCATACCCAGCCAATGGCAGCTGCGGGGGGCGGTGCCTGGAGGCAATGCAGGGAACCCTCTGCCTGAGGGGCGGATGTGGTGCCGAATCCAAATGCCTGAGGGGCCGGCCGGCCTGCAGGCTGTAGTTTGCACACTCCTATTCTAGTTCCACTGGGCCCAATGCAGAGCCCTGGATTTTCCTGGCCACTCTGTTGGGCCTCAGCCCTGCCCCATGGAGGTTGCTGCGGAAGGGGACTTAGGTAGGAGGTGGTGCCTTGTACTGGGTCAGGGGGCTCAGGCAGGAGCTGTCACTGGCTCTGGGGTGTGGATAATGATGGCAGCCCTGCCGGAGGGAAGGGGGGTGCTCTGCAGGGGGAGGGAGAATGCAACTTATGGGGAGCAACAAAGGATATTGCTGGAGGGGCAGGGGCGTCTCCAGGCACCAGCATGCCAAGCGCGTGCCTGGGGTGGCAAGCCACAGGGGGCACTCTGCCGGTCACCGTGAGGGTGGCAGCAGGTTGCCTTCTGCAGCCTGCCTGCTGAGAGTTTGCTGGTCCCGTGGCTTCGGCGGACCTCCCGCAGGCTGCCGTCAAATTCGCAGGACCGGGGACCTCTTGCAGGCAAGCTGCTGAAGGCAGCCTGCCTGCCTGCCGTGCTTGTGGCGGCAAAATATCTAGAGCTGCCCCTGGGGACAGGGGTACTCTGCGGAGAGATAGGAGGTGCTCCGCAGTGGGGAGGGGGGAGAATACACCTTATGGGGAGCAACAAAGGATACTGTCAGAGGGGAGGGGGGTGCTCTGCGGAGAGATCGGGGGTGCTCTGCAGTGGTGGAGGGGAGAATGCACCTTATGGGGAACAACAAAGGATACTGCCACAGCCCCCTAGCCTGCCTGGCCTCATGCCAGGGAGTGTTTCACACCTGGGTGAGTCCCCTCCCCAGAGCCCCCAGCAGCCAGTTCCCGCCCTTGGAATGTGCTGCCCATGTCGCATTCGGCTCCCTGTAGGACCCAGCTCTGCTCCCCTGCAGGACCCAGCTCTGCTCCCCTGCTCCTGGCCCAGCAGAGCGGGGCCCCAAACACACCGGTGCCCTGCGCAGCTGCAGCTCCGTGTGTCTAAGCACAGCCCCGGCCCTCAGCCTGGTGGGTTTGGGGGTTCCTCACTCGCCCCGCAGCCACGCTCTTCCCACCTGGGCTACAGATCCCAGCTGTTCCCCAAAATCCTGAGGGGTTTGCTCATCACGTGGGTGACCCAGAGCAACTGGGGCAGGAAAGTGGGGCTAGGGACATGCTGAACCAGGGATGTATGAGGGTGGCAGCTTTGAGGTGCTGGTTGACCCAGTCTGCTGAGCCCAGGGGCATATAAGGGGTCAGCTTGGGAGTGCTGATTAACCCTGTCCACTCAGACATGTGGGGTGTGTGTCTGTGTGTGAGAGTCTGATTCTGGGGCTGGAAGAACCCAGCCCAGGGCAACCGAGGTCCTGCAGGATAACTCCAGTAGGAGGGAACTTGCAGCAGGGAGAAGCAGAGCTCTGTATGAAAACACATGTAACACAGGCAGTACATCAATAGAATTACAGAACACCCCCCTCCAGAAAAGTAACCCTAATAAATGAGCATATCCCAGAGTAATGGGAAAATCTGGCAACAACTCTCATGCTCTAGGGCAAGTGCTGGGCTCAGCCAGGTCAGGAAGGAATTTCTGCCCCACTCCATGGGAAAGGGTCGCTCCATGGGGGGGCCTTGTGTATGTGGCGGGGGATCCCTCCTCTGTTCTGAGCAGAGGCTCCAGGGAGGCTAGACAGGCATGTTGGAAAAGGTCAGGGCACCCTTTACAGCTCCTGAGATTGTCCTTGTCATAAACAGATAGTTAAGGGTTAATGTCTCTTTTACCTGTAAAGGGTTACAAACAGTGAACCTGGAACACCTGACCAGAGAACCAATCAGGAGACAATATACTTTCAAATCTCGGTGGAGGGAAGTCTTTGTGTGTGTGTTTTCTTTGTCTGTTGTTCTCTCTGGGTTCTGAGAGTAACCAGACGTACCTACAGGCTCTCTAATTTTCTGTTCAAATAGTGAGTACAAGTACAAAGGTGGTTTAGTCTTTTTGATTGTTTTCTTTATTTGCAAATGTGTATTTTGCTGGAATGATTTTAATGTGTATTTGTGCTGGGGGGAAGGCTCCTCTCTAGTATCTATAAGCTGAAAGAC